>NC_080171.1:100896313-101496313 GCF_950295315.1 Erinaceus europaeus
TACTGCTCAGTTCTGGCTTAAAGTAGTATGGGGGGGGGCTGAACCTGGAGCCTCAGGCATGAATATTCTACGTAACCACTCTGCTATCTCCCTGCCCTATTAAATAATGCTATTATCAAAATATCAAACAAAAAATGTAAGCCTTTGATTTCATTATTACAGGTTATTGTTACCCATAAGTGTATGTATGTATATATATATATTTGGAGGTCCTGGGCGGTGGTACACCTGGTTGAGTGCGCTTGTTACAGTGTGCAGGGACCTGGGCTCAGGCCCTCAAACCTCACTTGAAGTGGGGAAGCTTCACGAGAAATGAAGCAGTGCTTCAACTATCTCTTGCTCCCTCTTTATCTTCCTTTTTCTTCTCAATTTCTCTCTGCCTTTATGCTAAATTAATACTATATTTTTAATAGAATGTTTGAAAAAAATGGCCTGGCAAAGTAGCTCACTGGATAGTGTGCTGCTTTGCCTGCTTTGTCATGAGCACAACCAAAGTTCATTCCCAGCCCCCATTGTATTGGAGTAAACTTTAGTACTATGTTTTTTTTAATTATTATTCCCTTTATGTCTCTCTAAAAAAGTCATCTTGGGGGAGTCGGGCAGTAGCACAGCGGGTTAAATGCAGGAGGCACGAAGCACAAGGACCAACATAAGGATCCAGGTTCAAGCCCCCCAGCTCCCCACCTGCAGGAGGGTCACTTCACAGGCGGTGAAGCAGGTCTGCAGGTGTCTCTCTTTCTCTCCCCCTCTCTGTCTTCCCCTCCTCTCTCCATTTCTCTCTGTCCTCTACAACAACGACAACATCAATAACAACAACAATAATAACTGCAACAAGTCATCTTGGAGCAGTGAAGTCTCTGAGAACAGAAAAAGAAATTTAACACATTCTGTACAGTGTCTTTATTCTGCTTTTATTATTAGTTGTTGTTCACCAGTAAGGATATTGTTATCATGATTTTTCCCACCTTCTGTCATTAGGACAAACATGAATCCCAGCACAAAGATGCTTTGGCTCTTCATTCGTCCCGGGGAAACAAAGTGGAAGGCTGTATCCGAATGTATGAACTGGTGCACAGAATGAAAGGATCTGTAAGTGACCCGTGAATTATGGTAGATTTGACCTTTAGGAGCTGTGTTTGTTTCTGGTTTTTTGTTTTTTGTTGTTGTTGTTTTTTGTTTGTTTGTTTTTTAATTTTCTTTAATATTTATTTATTTATTTCCTTTTGTTGCCCTTGTTCTATTGATATTGTTATTGTTAGATAGGACAGATAGAAACTGAGAGAGGAGGGGTAGACAGAGAAGGGGAGAGAGAAAGACAGACACCTGCAGACCTGCTTTCACTGCCTGTGAAGCGACTCCCCTGCAGGTGGGGAGCCGGGGTGTTTTTGTTATTTTTAATTTCCTACATTCCTAATAGATCTTTAATTTTTATTTTATTTATTATTAGATAGAGACAAAGAAATTGAGCAGAGATACAGAGACACCTGTAGCTCTACTTCACTACTTGTGAAGCTTTTCCTCCTTCAGGTTGGGACTAGGGGCTTGAACCTTGGTCCTTGCGTACTGTACTGTGTGCACTTAATCAAGTGCACCACTGCCTCACCCCTGTTTGTTTTTCACTAGAGTACTCATTTTGAACTTAAGGCTTTCTGCATGCCAGTTCTCTGTACAACTGCCCTGCTTTCACTCTAGCCCCAGAAGCCAGATTTGTTTGTTTGTTTGTTTATTTATATTAGTTCTTTTTCTAGCGTTTGCCCTTCTTCCGTAGCCAGTCAACAGCGTCAGGTTGAGCCTGATGTAAAGTTTCGAGACCTCCTTTGAATCTGGAGAGGTGGCAGTCGTTGACTATGTAGGTCATAGTCTGTCTGTAGCCACAGGGGCAGTTCGGGTTGTCTCTGGCTCCCCAGCGATGGAACATAGCGGCGCACTGGCCATGGCCTGTTCGATATTTATATTAGTGATTTACAAGATTATAAGAAAATAGGTAATTCTACAGTTTCTACCACCAAGAACTGTGTCCCAATCCCCTTCAGCAGAAACTACAGTATCTTTAAGATAAATGCAAATTGTGTCATCAGAGAGGTTGCTCACATGTAGATTATAGTGCATATGCTGCGCCAATACTCTGGTCTCTCACATAAATAAAATTTCCTGCAGTTTAATACCAGGAGATGGTATTAAACTCTCAAGCATGAGGTCCTGAATTCAGTCCTCAACAGTGAATTTACCACTGTGATGTCTGGTTCTTTCTCTCTTTCCTCCTATCTTTCTCATTAATAAATTTAAAAAAAATGCTTTTAAAAATAATAAAGAGTGGTCCGGGAGGTGGCGCAGTGGTAAAGCTTTGGACTCTCAAGCATGAGGTTCCGAGTTCTATCCCCGACAGCACATGTGCCAGAGTGCTGTCTGGTTCTTTCTCTCTCTTCCTATCTTTCTCATAAATAAATAAAATCTTAAAATAATAATAATAATAAAGAGAGCTGGGCAGTGGCACACCAGGTTGAGTGCACATGTTATCATACTAGAACCCAGGTTCAAGCCCCCACTCCCCACCTGCAGGGAGAATGCTACACTAGCAATGAAGCAGGTCTGCAGGTGTCTCTCTTCCTCTTTCCCTCTTTATTTCCCCTGGCCCCTTACAATTTCTCTCTGTCAAATAAAATAGAAGAAAAAAAAAAAGCTGCTGGGAGTGGTGAATTACTAGTGCCAGCACTGAGCCCTGAGTCAGTCCTGGTGGCAATAAAAGAAAATAATAAAATAACAATAGCAATAAAGTTTCCTGTAACATTGGAGATGTATGGAATCATAGCTTCATGTGTGCATTGCTGAGCATCCTCCCCTAGCCAATTTGTTTTTGTTTGCTTGCTTTTTCCCCCCATCAATATCAATAGGGCTCAGTGCATGTACAGATCCACCATTCATAGTCAACTTTTTAAAAAAAATTTTTTTTAATTTATATTTATTTTCCCTTTTGTTGCCCTTGTTGTTTTTCATTGTTGTAGTTATTGATGTCGTTGTCGTTGGATAGGACAGAGAGAAATGGAGAGGAAGGGAAGACAGAGAGAGGGAGAGAAAGACAGACACCTGCAGACCTGCTTCACCACTTGTGAAGCGACTCCCCTGCAGGTGGGGAGCCGGGGGCGTGAACTGGGATCCTTAGACCATTTCTTGAGCTTTGCGCCACCTGCGCTTAACCTGCTGTGCTACCACCCGACTCCCAACTTGTTTTTATTTTATTTTATTTTATCCAGGTGGTGAGACAGAAAGGAGATATATCTGGTGTACTGCTCCTCCCCCTGTGGGAGGGGACCAGGGCTTAAACCTGGGTTTTTGTGCCAGGTAATGTGTGTTCTCTAATGAGTATGCCACCACACATCCCTCAAAAATGTATTTTTAGGGGACCAGGAGACAGTTTACTAGGTGTCTGCCTTATCAAGTACAAGAACCCAGGTTCAGCCCCTGAGCACCACAGGAAGCACCAAGCAAACAGGATACTTTATGAGCAGTAGAATAGTGCAGGTCTAAGGATTCAGAGGACCTAGTGGGCGTTGTATTGTTCTATGGGAAACTGGGGAATGTTATGCATGTACAAACTATTGTACTTACTGTTGAATGTAAAACATTAATTCCCCAATAAAAATAAATAAATTTAAAAAATATTTGCAAGATGTTAAAAAAAAGAATAGTGTAGTGTCGTGATTTCTCTTCTCATTCTCTTACTTATCCGCTATCTTAATAATAATAGTAATAATAATAATAGGCAACAAAAGGGAAAAAATGGCCTCCAGGAGCAGTAGATTTGTAGTGCAGGCACGGAGTCCCAGCAATAACCCTGGAGACAAATATATATATATGTATGTATATATATAATAATAATGATAATACTTTAAAATAATAATAATGGGAGCTGGGCGGTAGCACAGCGGGTTAAGAGCAGGTGGTACAGCAGGAGAGTTGGGCGGTAGTGCAGCGGGTTAAGCGCACAGACTGGCATAAGGATCCCGGTTCGAGCCCCCAGCTCCTCACCTGCAGGTCGCTTCACAGGCGGTGAAGCAGGTCTGTAGGTGTCTATCTTTCTCTCCCCCTCTCTGTCTTCCCCTCCTCTCTCCATTTCTCTCTGTCCTATCCAACAACGATGACAACAATAGTAATTACAACAACAGTAAAAACAACAAGGGCAACAAAAGAGAAAATAAATAAATAATTTTTTTTAAAAAAAGAGCAGGTGGTGCAAAGTGCAAGGACTGGAGTAAGGATCCCGGTTCAAGCCCCCGGCTCCCCACCTGCAGGGGAGTCGCTTCACAAGCGGTGAAGCAGGTCTGCAGGTGTCTGTCTTTCTCTCCCCCTCTCTGTCTTCCCCTCCTCTCTCCATTTCTCTCTGTCCTATCCAACAACGATGACATTAATAACAATAAAAACAATAACTACAACAAGGGTAACAAAAGGGAATATGTAAATAAATGCTTTAAAAATTATTTTTAAAGGATTTTAAATAACAATAATAAAGAGTCCATTGGGAGCTTGGAATTGTGCAGGTGGATAGCCCCAACAAAAATCGTCATTAGAAAAAGGAAAGGGGGGGAAGCAGGCAGTACTACACCTGGTTAAGACCACCCACAATAGTGTGCAGCAATGATGACATCAATAACAACAGCAGCAATAATAAACCAACAAGGGCAACAAAAGGGAAAATAAATATAAATTTAAAAAAATAAATAAATAAAGGGGGTTGCTGAGCAGTGGCATCCTGGTAAAGTACACGCAAGGACCCAGGTTTAAACCTCCCATTTACCCCCCCATCCCTACCTGTCGAGGGAAAACCATTGCAACTATCTCTCTTTCTATCTTCCACATTACTCTCAAGTTATCTGTCTCTATCCAGTAAGTAGAATAAAAAATAATAAATAGCGCAGTGGGTTAAGTGCACAAAAAAGTGCAAAGCACCAGGACCGGCAATAAATTTTGAACTAGGGTACTTGAGAAGGTGACACAGCAATAGAACCCAATAATTGCAGACCTGAGATGTTTTAAGTTCAGTTGCCTACACTATATATGTCAGTGGGATGCTCTGGTAAATAGACAGTAGACAACTTTTTTTTTTCTTCTTCTCCTCTCTCTCTCTCTCTCTCTTTCTCTTTTTTTTTGGCCACCAAAGGTTCTTTGCACAATTAATTCCTGCATTTGGGGTAGACCAGGGAGACTTTTTTTTTTTTTACATTTTTAAAAATTTATATTTTTGATACAGAAATTGAGAGGGAAAGGGGAGATGGAAAGAGAGAGACACCTGCAGCACTGCTTCACCATTTTTGCTTGTGAAGCTTACCCCCTGCAGATGAGGACCAGGAGCTTGAACCTGACTCCTTGCTCCTGGTCATATGCATTTTATGGGTTGTGCCACCATGCAGTCCCCACCCTTCAATTTTAAGCAAAACTACTCTTCTTGTAATTATAATAGGATTAGTTGCTATTTGGGAAAGAAAAAACTTTTTGAGGAGGAAAAAACACTAGCCACCTCATTAACTCATTCAGAAGTTGAATAAATTATGTAAGATAATTATCATATATTTATTAGAACTCATTTCCCTCATTTTACAATTTAATGGAAATAGCAATCATAGTTTCTATAATGATTATGATTATGATTATTTTATTTATAAAAAGGAAACACTGACAAAACCATAAACTAAGAGGGGTACAACTCCACACAGTTCCCGCCACCAGAACTCCGTATCCCATCCCCTCCCCTGATAGCTTTCCTGTTCTTTATCCCTCTGGGAGTATGGACCCAGGGTCATTGTGGGATGCAGAAGGGGGAAGGTCCGGCTTCTGTAATTGCTTCCCTGCTGAACATGGGCATCGACAGGTCTATCCATACTCCCAGCCTGCCTCTCTCTTTGCCTAGTGGGGCGGGGCTCTGGGGAATCAGAGCTCCAGGACACATTGATGGGGTCGTCTGTCCAGGGAAGTCTGGTTGGCATCATGCTAGCCTCTGGAACCTGGTGGCTGAAAAGAGAGTTAACATATAAAGCCAAGCTAGTTGTTGACTAATCATGGACCTAATGGCTGAAGTAGTGCAGATGAAGAGTTGGGCTGGGGGTGGTCTCCATTCTGTAGATAGCTAGTAGGCATATTTTAGTTATATTCCAAAGGGCCTGTGGCTATCTATACACAATGGAATACTATGCAGCTATTAAAAACAATGAACCCACTTTCTCTGACCCATCTTGGATGGAGCTAGAAGGAATTACGTTAAATGAGGTAAGTCAGAAAGATAAAGACGAGTATGGGATATCCCACTCATCAACAGAACTGAGAAAGAAGAACACAGAGGGAAACTCAAAGCAGGACTTGACTGAATTCAGAGTAGGGCACCAAAGTAAAAACCCTAGGTTAAGGGTGAGGAGGGTGTATGTTCACCTTCATGGGGTGGTTGAGGGGGGAGTAGGAGGTGGGGTGGGACACAGTCTTTTGGTGAAGGGAATGATGTTTATGTACACTCCTTTTAATCTGTAGTCATATAAATCACTAATTAATATGAGAGGGGAAAAATTGATTGAATGTCTCAAACTTTTTAATGTACAGACCATAGTCTGAGTCTTTGATATGTTGACTCTCTTAAAAGCTTAGACTAGGGCGTCAGGCGGTAGTGCAGTGGGTTAAGCACACATGGCGCATAGGATCCCATTTCGAGCCCGCAGCTCCCCACCTGCAGGGGAGTCACTTCACAAGCAGTGAAGCAGGTCTGTCTGCAGGTGTCTCTCTTTCTCTCCTCCTCTCTATCTTCCCCTTCTCTCTCCATTTCTCTCTTTGTCCAACAATGACATAAACAACAATAATAATAACCACAACAACGATGAAACAACAAGGGCAACAAAAGGGAAAAAAAAAAAAGCTTAGACCAGGAAGAATAGAAGCAACCGGTGGCACAACTATATATAAATAATATCAAAGGACATAAATTATGGTGATGTTGTGTATGATACAGCAAATCCTAACAAAAGGATTTTTCAAAGTTAACCCAACTGCCAAATAATATGATTATAGCAATAACCCTAAGACAGCAGGAACCTCCCGCTATATTCCTCTATAGACCCTGTTTTTTCCTTTTTAAGATAGAGGCTGAGAGACAGATAGAGGGAGACAAAGAAAGAAGAGCTACAACAGCAATACTCCATCACTCATGAAACTTCCTGTGCAGATGCTCCCCCATGGATGCTGGGTACTTAAATCAGCATTCATCACACATGATAAAGTGTGTGCTTCTCTGAATGAACCATTTCCTGTGACCTCTCACATAAATAGATCTTTAACAAAATAGAAACTGTGTGCCAAGGAGATTGCTCAGCAACAATATACCACATGCATAAGAGCCATGGTTCATAACCTATTAACAGTATTTTAAAAAAAGCAAGCAGCAGTTCTGGTAGGTGGCACAGTGGATGACATGTTGGGCTGTCAAACGTGAGGACCTAAGATTTATCTCCAGCACAGCATGTGCTAGAGCGATGCTCTGGTTCTCTCCAGCTTTCCCATTAGTGACAAAAAAAAATTTTTTTTAATTGGGGTGGGGGGTTAATGGTTTACAGTAAATACACTTGTTTGTACATGTGAAAATTTGCTCTGAAAAGTTTTCTCAAAAATAGGCGGTAGAACAGTGGGTTAAGTGCACATGGCACAAAGTGCAAGGACCGGCGGAAGGATACTGGTTCAGGCCTCTGGCTCCCCACTTGCAGGAGGGTCTCTTCATAGGCGGTGAAGCAGGTCTGCAGGTCTCTTTCTCTCCCTTTCTTTGTCATCCCCTCCTCTCTCCATTTCTCTCTGTCCTATCCAACAACGAAGACATCAGTAACAACAGTAATAACTACAACAACAATAATGACAAGGGCAGCAAAAGGAAAAATAAATAAATATTTTAAAAAATATGGAAAAGGGGGTCGGGCGGTGGCGCAGTGGGTTAAGCGCACGTGGTGCAAAGCGCAGGGACCGGCGTAAGGATCCTGGTTCGATCCCCTGGCTCCCCACCTGCAGGGGAGTCGCTTCACAGGCGGTGAAGCAGGTCTGCAGGTGTCTATCTTTCCCTCCCCCTCTCTCTGTGTCTTCCCCTCCTCTCTCCATTTCTCTCTGTCCTATCCAACAACAAAGCAACGTCAACAATGGCAATAATAACCGCAATGAGGCTGCAACAACTAGGGCAACGAAAAGGGGGAAAAATGGCCTCCAGGAGCAGTGGATTCATGGTGCAGGCACCGAGCCCAGCAATAACCCTGGAGAAAAAAAAAAAAAAAAAAAACATATATATATATATATGGGAAAAAAATCTTGCCCCTAGCCTAGGTCCTCTTCCACCACCTCTGCCAGGACCTGAGAAGCCCCCTCCCCCCAGAGTTGTCTTTTGCTTTTCTTTTTCTTTTTACTAGAGGACTGTTCAGCTCTGGCTTATGGTAGTACAGAGGATTAAACCTGGAACTTTGAAGCCTAAGGCATGAAAGTCTCTTTTCATAACTATTATGCTAAGTCCCCCAACCCAGAGTTCTTCACTTTGGTGCAATATACTGTCAGTGATGATTTTTTTTGAAACTCTTTGAAAAGTCAAGCAGAATCTACCAAAGTTTCCAGGTTCAATCCCCAGCAAAGCTCTGATTAAGTGAGAGTGTGTGTGTCAAGCAGAGATAACTTGAAGCAAAGTATTCAATATGAATGTGCTTAGGTATCTGTAAAGTTAGGGTAAATGTTATCTTTTTTTTTTTTTACCAGAGCACTGTTCAGCTCTGGCTTATAGTGGTGCAGGAGATTGACCTGAAACTTTGGCGCCTCGTGCATAAGAGTCTATTTGCATAACCATTATGCTGTCTACCCCTGCCCTAGAATAAAGGTTTATGTAAAACACCCTGAAGCCCTTATAAGAACACACAGAATGGGGGTTGAGTGGTGGTACACCTGGTTGAGTGCACGTTACAATGCTCAAGGACCTGGGTTCGAGCCCCCAGTCCCCACTTGCAGGAGGAAAGCTTTCCGAGTGGTGAAGCAGTGTTGCAGGTGTCTCTCTCTGTCTCTCTCTCTGCCTCTATCACCCCCTTCCCTCTTGATTTCTGTCTCTATCCAATAAATAAAAGATAATAAAAATAAAAAATAAAAAACATAGAATTTAAGCCTAAAACAAGACTAATTGATTCTGTTGGTTCAGTCCCAGCTAATGGAATGACATAAATGGTTTGGGACACATCAGAAGAGCTTTGCAAAAGAGCTAAGTTTAAAGATCATCCCAAAAGAGAGGTGACAAGAAAAGGTCCTTAAAAGTAAGCAGGTGATTCCAAGGCCTGAATACTTGAGTTAAGGGATTGGCATGGGAATAAATGTGCAAGGTGGCAGTAGAGCCCCAGGAACACATGTTGATCCTTTTCAGGAGGGCCTACGGCAGTGGCAAGAAGAACATGAGAGAAAGGTGCGAGTCCTTTCTGAAATGGCATCTGAACAGTTGAAGCGGTTTGATGAAATGAAGGAACTAAAAAACCACAAAGAATTCCAGGACTTACAGGAAGTAATGGAAAAGAGGCAAGTCTCCTAGAATTTTACTGGGCATATTAATAAGAGCAACCTGGGGCCAGGGAAATGACACAGCCTACCAGAGCACAGAACTTACTTGCCTGAGGTCCTTTAAGTAACTAGAACTCTTTCCCAAAAGGAAACCCAAGGATAATGTGTTGGGACTCCTTAAATATGAACGTAAAATAGCCAGTGAAGCTAATAATCTGGAAGAATGGCCAGCCTTGGAAAGATGGCCATTATCACACAAAACAGAGGCATTTAGGTAGGTAAGACAATATAAGAAGTATCCCTGACTGTTCCTTCCTGCCACTTTTCATTCAGCTCCAGAGAAGCACTAGGGCACCAGGAGAAGCTGAAAGCTGAACATCGTCACAGAGCAAAGGTCAGTCAGTACCTGGGCAAATCCATGTGAAGGTCTCAAGGTCTAGCTATATAACCTGCCAGAAGGTTGCTTCTTACACAGTCACAGAGGATCTGGCCTGCACCAGACCTCTTTGTGACTGGCCTTGAACAATCTTTTCTTGCTTTCATTTCATTGTGAATATGTATAGCATCCACAGAACTTGAGGAACATAGAAGGAGACTTAACTTACCGGCCCTTCTTGTAGATTCTCAACCTGAAATTGCGGGAGGCTGAGCAACAGCGCTTGAAGCAAGTAGAGCAGGAGCGACTCCGGAAGGAAGAGGGCCAGATCCGCCTGCGGAGCCTCTATACCCTGCAGGAGGAGATGCTGCACCTCAACCAGCAGCTGGACTCTTCTGACCAGCAGGAAGAACTGCTGAAGATTGACCTCTCTGCCTTCCGGACCCGAGGCAATCAGTTGTGTGGCTTCATCTCTGGGATCATTCGGGCCACTTCTGAGGTAGGTGCATCTTCAGAGGGACTGTGTGCTCTCTTGGGAATTTTAAAATGGAGAACTTTACAAAGTTTAGTGTGTTTTTTTTTTTTTTTAAAGATTTTTATTTATTCATTCATGAGAAAGGAGGAGAGAGAGAGAAAGAACCAGACATCACTCTGGCACATGTGCTGCCGGGGATTGGCCCCAGGATCTCATGCTTGAGAATCCAGTGCTTTATCCACTGTGCCACCTCCCGGACCACAGGTGTTTTGTTTTGTTTTGTTTGTTTGTTTTTGCCTCTGAGGTTATCATTGGGGCTTTCATGCCTGTGTGATTTCAACAACTGGTGAATTTTTTTGTTGTTGTTCAGACAAAGGGTGAAAGAGAGAGAGAGATTTCCCTGTTTAGGTGTTCCTGTGTCACTGAGTGCATGAACTTAGTTACATGTGCATGTTAAATTGTTTGGTTCGGGAGTCGGGTGGTAGTGTAGCAGGCTAAGCACACGTGACACAAAGCCCAAGGTCCTGTGTAAGGATCCTGGTTCAAGCCCCTGGCTCCCCACCTGCAGGGGTGTTGCTTCAAAAGCGATGAAATAGGTCTGCAGGTATCTATCTTTCTCTCCCCCCCCTGTCTTCCCCTCCTCCCTCCATTTCTCTCTGTCCTATCCAACAATGACGACATCAATAACAACAATAGTAACTACAACAAGAAAACACAAGGGAAACAAAAAGCAATACAATAAATAAATAAATAAATAAATAAATAATATGGTTTACCAAGTAAGCAATCTCTTAAATCCCAGCTTTTTAAAACTACTATGGGAGCGGGGGAAGAATGAGAATTGGAGCATTATTGCGGTATGTGTAGTACCAGGGATTGATTTCAGGACCTCACACTTCAGAGTCCAAGGTTTTTCTAACCTCCCAGCTACTTAGCTGCTTTCCTTCCTCAACTGTGCCTGGTGGCCATTTTTTTCCCTTTTTATTTTATAGAACGTAAAAAACTATTGAGAAGAGAGGCAAAGAAAGACACTTGCTATATTACTTCACCACTTGTGAAACTTCCTCCTCACTGGCAGGGCCCAGGGGTTTTAAATCTGGATCCTGGAACACAATAACATGTTTTTTTTTACCCAGTGTGCCACCGCCAAGCCCCCCGAGAAACACCTTTTTAACACTGTAGTTAAAATAGTGGGGGTCAGGTAGTGGTGCACCCAGTCAAGTACACTGAAGTGCAAGGACCCAGGTTTGATCCCCGCATCCCTCCTGCAGAAGGGGTTACGCGATACTAGTACTGAAGCAGGTGTGCAGGTGTCTGCCTTTCTCCCCTCCCTTTAAAAATTTTTTTTTGTATTTATTTACTCCCTTTTGTTGCCCTTGTTATTTTATTGTTGCAGTTATTATTGTTGTTGTTATTGATGTCATTGTTGTTCGATAGGACAGAGAGACTCCCTGACTCCCATATTCTTTCTAATTTTTTTAAAGCTTTATTTATTTATTTTACCTTTTGTTGCTCTTGTTGTTCAACATTGTTGTGGTTATTGATGTCGTTGTGGTTGGATAGGACAGAGAGAAATGGAGAGAGGAGGGGAAGACAGGGGGAGAGAAAGACAGACACGTGCAGACCTGCTTCACCACTTGTGAAGTGACTCCCCTGCAGGTGGGGAGCCGGGGGCTCGAACCAGGATCCTTACGCCGGTCCTTGCACTTTGTGCCACGTGTGCTTAACCTGCTGCACCACTGCCCGACTCCCATCTTTCTAATTTTTATGAGATAGGACAGAGAGCAATTGACAACGGAGGGGGAGATAGAAAGAGGGAGAGAAGGAGTCGGTTGGTAGTGCAGTGGATTAAGCACAGGTGGCACAAAGCGCAAGGACTGGCGTAAGGATCCCAGTTCGAGCCCCCGGCTCCCCACCTGCAGGGGGGTCGCTTCACAGGCGGTGAAGCAGGTCTGCAGGTGTCTGTCTTTCTCTCCTCCTCTCTGTCTTCCCCTCCTCTCTCCATTTCTCTCTTTTTTTCTTCTTCATTTTTTAAATTTTACTTATTTATTTATTCCTTTTTGTGGCCCTTGTATTGTTGTTATTGATGTCATCGTTGTTGGATAGGACAGAGAGAAATGGAGAGAGGAGGGGAAGACAGAGAGGGGGAGAGAAAGATAGACACCTGCAGACCTGCTTCACTGCTTGTGAATTGACTCCCCTGCAGGTGGGGAGCTGGGGGCTTGAACTGGGATCCTTACGCCAGTCCTTGCATTTTGTGCCACCTGCGCTTAACCCACTGTGCTACCGCCTGACTCCCCCTCTCTCCATTTCTCTCTGTTCTGTCCAACAATGATGACATCAGTAACAACTACAACAATAAAATAACAAGGGCAACAAAAGTTAGAAAGAACAAAAAAACTAGTTTCTTCTTGGGCAGAGGGTGGGTGCATAATGGTTATGCAAAGAGATCCTCACACTTGAGGCTCAAAGGTCCCAGGTTCAATTCCCTGCACCATCATAAACCAGAGCTAAGCAGTGCTTTGGTAAAAAAGAAAAAAAATAGTTTCTTCTTGCCTAGGTACAGATTACAAGATTAGGAAAACAGATTAGCAAGCCCAGAATAAGACAGTTTATAGGTAATATAAGGGTATCATTTCAAATTAGTGTGTGGGTAGATTATGTATAAAGAGAGCTAACAAAAAGATTAAAATTATTTTTAAAAAAAGATTAAAATTATGGGAGACCAGGAGATGACTCACTTGGTGGGGTGCAAACTGTACTGCACCACCTCCTGGACCACGTAATGGCAATTTCTATTACCTTTAAGAGAACATGAAGACAATAGGTAACAGCTGGTTGAAAGTGGCCACTTCACTAGTGCAGCCATTCCAATTCTTGAAAGGTATTGATTTGTGTGAGATGTAATTCATCCCTACTGGTATCTAGGGAAAAATCTCTTTTTTTTTTTTTTTTTGCCTCCAGGGTTATTGCTGGGGCTCAGTCCCTGCACCACGAGTCCACTGGCTCCTAGAGGCTATTTTTCTCCCATTTTGTTACCCTTGTTATTTTATCATTGTTGTGGTTATTATTGTTCTTGTTATTGATGTTGTTGGATAGGACAGAGAAAAATTGAGAGAGGAGGGGAAGACAGAGTTGGGGAGAGAAAGACAGACACCTGCAGACCTGCTTCACCACTTGTCAGGCGACCCTCCTGCAGGTGGGGAGCTGGGGGCTCAAACCGGGATCCTTGCACTGGTTTTTGCACTTTGCACCATGTGCGCTTAACCCGCTGAGCCACCGCCTGTCCCCCGGGAAAAGTCTCTCAAGGTCTACCTTTGTCACTTTGACAGAATGGCTTTCCCACAGCAGAAGATCAAGCTGTGGCTGAGAGAACTCTGCAGGAAATGCGGAACCTCCTCACAAACTTGCAGCAGGAAGTCACCAAGGCCTGTGAAAACAAGCACAGGCAGGATGAAGAAGAGGCTCGGGTGAAACTACAAGAATCACAGATAAAGCAACGGTCAGAGCTCCGTAAAGAACCCTCAGTTCCCAGTCAGGGCCAAGGAGGGAAAATGAATGAAGGTGGGTTCTGGTGTCAGTAAAGTCATTTCACTCGGTGTTAGTTCTAGGATGTCAAGAGAAACAAGAATTTTTTTTTTTTTTTTCCCGCCAGGGTTATTGCTGTGGCTCCATATACCTGCAGGATTCTTTCACTCCCGATGGGTTCTTTTTTTCTTTTTCTTTTTGCTTTAGACAGTGAAGAAACACCACAGCACTGCTCTGCTGCTTATGTGACTTTCCTGTTGCAGATATACTGGAAGGTGTAACAAAGGGTAGAATGGATAGATGACTCTTACGTATGAAACCCTGAGTTTAGGTCCTGGCATAGCAGGTGCAAGATTATGCTCTGGTTCTCTCGTCTTCTTTTCAATCTATTTTTCATATTTATTTATTTATTATTCATAAGACACAGAGAGAAATTGAGAGGGGAGGAAGAGATAGAGAAGGGAAAGAGACAGAGACACCTGTAGTCCTGCTTCACCATCACACAGGTGGGGGAGCAGAGGCTTGAACCCAGTTCCTTGTGCACTGTAATGCCTGTGCTTAACCAGGTGTGCCATAGTCTTGCCTCTTGGTTCTCTTCTCTCATGTGTTTTTTTTTTTTTGCCTCCAGAGTTATCTCTGGGGCTCAGTGCCTAATATTACGAAGCCACTGCTCCTGATGGCCATCTTTTTAACCATTGTTTGTAGTAGTGGTGTCACTGTTATTGTTGTTGTTGTTGCTATTATTATTGTTCTTGCTGCTGCTGCTGCTGTTGTTGGATAGGACAGAGAAATTGACAGGAGGAGAGAAAGATAGACACCTGCAGACCCGCTTCACCACTTGTGAAGCGACCCCACCCCCTGCTGGTGGGGAACTGGAGGTTGGAACCAGGATCCTTACTTACACCTGCACTTGCACTTCATGCCATGTGTGCTTAACCTGCTGCGCTGCCACCCAGCCTCCAAAAATACATACATATTTTTTAAAGTTTGTGATACTGAGTGATCCATCTCACAGTCTATCAAACAATGTGTTTTGAATATTGTGTTAATTACAGGACAATTTAGCTACTTCTTTCATTTCACATGATGTAACATTCAGTACTTGTAGAGAATGGTTTTAGGGTGAAGGTAGATAGTGTAATGGTTATGCAAAGAGACTCTCATGCCTGAGGCTCCAAAGTCCCAGGTTCAGTCCCCTGCACCTCCATAAGCCAGAGCAGAACAGTGCTCTGGTAAAAAAAAAAAAAGAGAGAGAGAGAGAGAATTGCTTTTGATCATAGAAGAGGTATTAGCGTAATGGTTATGCAAACTTCTTCATACTTTAGGCTCTAAAGTCCCAGATTCATTCCTCACCTCCCATACCACCACATGCCATATCTATGTAGTACTCTGGTAAGAATTGAAAAAAAAAAAGAAAGGATTCAAACGGTAGCACAGTGGGTTAAGCACACATGGCACAAAGCACAAGGACCGGCGTAAGGATCTCGGTTTGAGCCCCTGCTCCCCACTTGCAGGGGAGTCGGTTCACAGGTGGTGAAGCAGGTCTGTCAGTGTCTTATCTTTCTCTCCCTCTCTCTGTCTTCTCCATTTCTCTCTGTCCTATCCAACAATGACGACAACAAAAACAAAAAGGCAACAAAAGGGAAAATAAATTTTAAATAAAAGTTGTTCTTCATTAATTTGGAGTCTGAGTTTAGCTTCCCCCCCCCTCTCTCTCTCTCAACTTACATATTTATTTTTGACCCCAGGAGTTATCACTGGCTCGGTGCTGGTACTATGAATCCATTGTTCCTGGTGGCCATTTTTTCCATTTTATTGGATAGGACAGAGAGGGGAGTGGGGGAGACAGAGAGGAAGATAGACACCTGCAGGCCTGCTTCATCTTTTGTGAAGCAGAGCCCTGCCGGTAGGGAGTAGTGAGTGTATTTATTAATGGGAGGGAAGACAGAGGACAGAAGGAGCCAGATCATCATCACTCTGGCACATGTGATATCAGAAATCAGACTTGAGACCTCATGCTTGAAATTCCAATACTTTATACACTGTGTCATCTCCAGAGCCACTCTGTAGAGTGTCTGCAATTAATTTGTACAAAATAAATGTTTATTCAGTATGCAGAAGAATTAGTTTAGTATGATTGAGAATTCTGACTTTGGAGCAGATCAGCAGGAATCTGCCGTTTCTGTCTCCAGCAATGTGACTTTTGCAAATGACTTAATCTTTTGCCTGTTTCCTTGTCTATAAAATGAAAATATTATCTACTTCATAGGTTTAGTGTGACAATAAAAGCACTTCATGCAGGGGCCGGGTGGCGCACCTGGTTGAGCGCACATGTTACAGTGCACACAAGGACCTGGGTTCGAGTCCCCGGTCCCCACCTGCAGAAGGAAAGCTTTGCAAGTGGTGAAGCAGGGCTGCAGGTATCTCTCTGTCTCTCTCCCTCTCTATCTCCCCTACCCTCTCGATTTCTGAATGTGTCTATCCAATAAGTAAAGATAATAAAAAAATTTTTTTTAAAAAAAAAGCACTTAATGCATCTAGATGTAAGGTAATTAGAACAGTGCTTACTTTTTTATTGCTTTATTGGGGAATTAATGTTTTACATTCAACAGTAAATACAATAGTTTGTACATACAGTGCTTTTTAAAATATTTATTCCCTTTTGTTGCCCTTGTGTTTTATTGTTGTAGTTATTATTGTTGATGTTATTGTTGTTGAATAGGACAGACAGAAATGGAGAGAGGAGGGGAAGACAGAGAGAGGGAGAGAAAGATAGACACCTGCAGACCTGCTTCACCGCCTGTGAAGCGACTCCCCTGCAGGTGGGGAGCCGGGGCTCAAACCAAGATTCTAACACTGGTCCTTGTGTACAGTGCTTACTTTTAAGCTTTCAGTAAATCCTATTAGTAAAGCCTCTCGTATTCTTTAGACCTGCGGGTGACTGTGCAGGACAGTACCATGCAGTGGTACCAGCAACTTCAGGAAGCCTCCAGTCGGTGTATGTTGTCTTTTAAGGAACTGACCAGCAGCAAAGACCTTCAGGTAGGGAGGAGTGAATACCAGGGCATGGTAGTGCTCTAAACAGCATTGTTTCCAAAAGAAATAATGTTTACATGTCACATTTCATGATTCTAAATGTGTCTTTTAAAACCCTCTCTGCTGGGGTATGGATGGTGGCGCAACTGCTGAGAGCACACATTACAGGGAACGAAGACAGATTCAAGTTCCCAGTCCTTATCTGCACGGAGGAAGCTTCACAAGCGTTGAAGCAAGTGCTGCAAGTGCCTCTTTCTCTCTCTCTCTCGTCCCCCTTTTTTTAAATTTTTTTAAATTATCTTTATTTATTTATTGGATAGAGATAGCCAGAGCTTGAGAAAGGAAGAGGGTGACAGAGAGAGAGATAGACAGACAGAGAGACACCTACAGCACTGCTTCACCACTTGCAAAGCTTTCCCCCTGTGGGTGGGAACTGGGGGCTTGAACCTGGATCCTTGTACATTGTAATGTGTGCTCAACCAAGTGTGCTACTGCCCAGCCCCAATTTCTTTTTTTTTAACCAGAGCACTACTGAGCTCTGGCTTGTGTGTGTGGGGGGGATTAAACCTGGAACTTTGGAGTCTCAGAAATGAGAGTCTCTTTTACATAATCATTATACTATCTACCCCCACCCTCTCTCTCCCTCTCTACTCCTCTTTCCCTCCAGTTTCTCTCTGTTCTACCAAATGAATATATATATTTTTAATTCTTAAAAAAAAAAATCACGGGAGTTGGGCGGTAGCGCAGCGGGTTAAGCACTGGTGGTGCAAAGCCCAAGGAACAGTGTAAGGATCCCAGTTCTAGCCCCCATCTCCCCACCTGCAGGTCTGCAGGTATCTGTCTTCCTCTCCCCCTCTCTGTCTTCCCCTCCTCTCTCCATTTCTCTCTGTCCTATCTAATATCAATAACACCAATAACTACAACAATAAAACAACAAGGGCAACAAAAGGGAACAAATAAATAAATAAATGAATAAATAAATATATTTTTTTTAAAAATCACTATCTGCCTTATTGTTCTCTACTGAAAGGTCAAAAAGGTAAAGAATGACCTCACGAAGGCTGCCACCACTCCAGTGAGCCAAATCTCTGGTGTTGCAGGTAAGTGAGAGCAGTTAAGAATATAGTTCTTGGGGGGTGGGGGGGGCGGGGGAGTGCTATCGCACCAGATTAAGTGTACATAGTACGAAGCACAAGGACTAGCACAAGAGTCCCAGCTTCCCACCTTCCGGGGGGGGGGGGTCACTTTGCAAATAGTGAAGCAGGTCTCCCCCTCTCTGTTTCTCTCTGTTCTATCTGACAACAATGGAAAAAAGGTGGCTTCCAGGAGCAGTGGATTTGTAGTGCAGGCACCAAGCCCCAGGGATAACTCTAGAGGCAATATATATATATATTTATTTTTCTCCTAACTTTATTGTGATTTTTTTTTTTCATTGTGATGTTTTTAAGACTCCATATCTACTTAGCTGCAAAGTCCCTTATACGCAGACTATGTTTGAACAAGTATTGACAGACCAGGTTACATGAATTCTAGATTTTTATCTTTTTTAAATTTTTTTTAATATTTATTTTCCCTTTTGTTGCCCTTTTTAAAATATTGTTGTTATTGTTATTGCTATTGATGCCGTTGTTCTTGGATAGGACAGAGAAAAGGAGAGAGATGGGGAAGAAAGGGGGGAGAGAAAGATAGACACCTGCAGACCTGCTTCACCACCTGTGAAGAGACCCCCCTGCAGATGGAGAAGTGGGGGCTTGAACTGAGATCCTTACACCAGTCCTTGGCTTCGCACCACGTGCCCATAACCTGTTGCGCTACCATCCCACATTCTAGATTTCTGTTTGTATATAGAAGGAAATAAGTGTTCATTGATTTTTTAAAAAAAATAAAGCCATACATTAATTATGTTATTCAGAAAAGCTCTTACCTGAATTTGAAAGTCGTGATTGAAAACATGACTGAAGAAGTTATATGTCAGAGCTTACATAGCACTTTGATGATGCTAGAATGTTTCTCTGGAACAGGGCATGGTATTAGTAAACAAGTCACTTTCCAAAGTTTAAAATGCCATTCTTTAAATGCAACAGCTACAGGGAAGAAATTAACTCAACAGTCACTCCACATCTTTACCCTGTCCTCAGCTCATCCTCCCTCTTTACTTCTCAGTTAACAGCAGATAGTCTCAAGTCCCCCTTCATCAGGAAAATCAAGACATCAGGGGTGAGCTTCTCAGATACCTGTCTCCTCCCCCAACACACACACACAGCTGAACTTATCATTGTCTTTTCTCCTTTCACTTAACCGGTCTCCTGTTTCAAGGGATGCAGTGAACTTCAAGCCCATATTTACTCTTCTATCTCCAACTTGAGTCCCTCCACTTTAAAACTGCCACATCATGTATCTCCTTTCTCTTTTGTTTTCTGCCAAAGTATTCTGTATTCCCTTTTACAGGCTCCTTTCCCTCTAAACATACTTGAGTCACTTCCATCCTAAAATGTTGCTATTGATTCTTTATCTTCTTTTTTTGGTTTGTTTGTTTCATGTGATAACAAGCTTACCATGAGAGAGAAAGAGAAGTTGATTCCACCATTGCAGCACATATGTTGCCAAGGACTGAACTAGCACACGAGGTGTCTGTGTCCTGCATTCCACCAGCTTGAGCCATTTTCTTGGCTGCTGTTGTAAATACTACTGAATCTTCCTCTGTCTCTTTTTCTTGTTTAAGACTTCCATATTGGTCACTCTCCATCACCACCAAAAGCCAGAGCTGAGCAGTGCTCTAGTCAAGAAAATAAATAGCTGTCCAAGTCTCAACTCTGCACCTTGCTTTTCTTCCTAAGAAAGGTTGTTAGGGGGAGTTGGGCGGTAGCTCATCGGGTTAGAGAAGAAGAGAAAGAGACTAAGAGACAAAAAGAGGATGAGGAACGATAACTACAACACTCATGAACACTCACTATAGTTCATGAAGCTTCCACTTTGTGTGGTGCTCCCACGTGGTGGCTGGAGGCATAAACCCATATCTTTTCACATGTAAAGTGAAAGATGAGCAATCTTCCTCCCACCTCACTTTCTGCCCCCATTTTTTAAGATTAGGCCATGGGACTGGGCAGTGGTGCACCTAGTTGAGTACCCACTTTCTAAGCACAAGGAACCTGGCTGGCTTCAAGCCCCCAGCCCCCACCTGCAGGGGCGGAGGGAATCATTACCAGCAGTGATGCAGGTGTTTCTCTTTCTGTCTTTCCCTCCCCTTTCAATTTTCTTTTTGTCTTATCAAGTGAAAAAAAAAAAAAAGGAGGTGGGGCCACCAGGAGCCAATAGATTTATCATGCAAGCACCAAGCCTTAGTTATAATTACTCTGGTGGAAAGAAAATTAATTTTTCACCAAAGTAAAAGACTCTGGGGTGGGGGTGGGTGGGTGGGGAGAACACAGGTCCAAGAAGGATGACAGAGGAGATCTAGTGGGGGTTGTATTGTTAAATGGGAAACTGGGGAATGTTATGCATGTACAAACTATTGTATTTACTGTGGAATGTAAAACATTAATTCCCCAATAAAGAAATAAAAAAAGAAAATTAATTTTTAATGATGTCTCATCCCTCATACATATATAATACCATCATAAAGAGTCCCACAGGGTGATTTGTTGTTGTTGTTGTTTGTTTTCATTTTATGAAAGAGAGAGAACAGGGAAATTCAGAACAAGAGTTTGTCTCTGTATCACAGCATGGCTTTGCTGTCCATGAGTCTTCATGTGCTCGCATGTGGTGCCAAGGCTCAAACCCAGGGCCTTGCACATGCTGAAATGAACTACAGGCCTCCAATGTCACGGAATTCTTTCATCCCTAAATAAGAAAGCTCTCTAAAATAGTACTATGTCACGAGGCCAGGCAGTGGCATAGCCAGTTGAGCATACACATTATCATGCACAAGGACCCAGGTTCAAGCCTCCAGTCCCCATCTGCAGGGGGGAGCTTCACAAGCAGTGAAACAGTGCTGAAGGTGTTGCTCCATAAGGTCATCATCACAGACTAGGGGTCACCTTCCCCTTGAATGATGAGCCGTCACTCTTCACCAAACATGGACGAGCGACAGTCTTCAGGTCATAGGGTCACCTCAAGATTTGAGGGCAGGCAAGAACTAAGAAAGAATTAGAGCTTTTACTCAACAGGGTTCAGGTTGCCAGTAAATACACATTAAGGGCGGGATGTGTGTGTGTGTTAGGTTGAGTGTCATACTATCAACCACCCAGTTGTTCACAAGTCAGAGCCACCTAATGACACACATGACACAACAGTCACATCTGTAACACCTCTAGGGGCACTGAAGGTATCTCTATCTCACTCTCTCCTCTCAATTTCTCTGTCTTACCAAACAAAAGAAAACTTTAAAAATAAATAAATGAAAGGGCAGGGGTTGATAGCATAATGGTTATGTACAAAGAGACTTTCATGCTTGAGGCTCCAAAGCCCCAGGTTCAATCCCTTGCACCACCATAAGCCAGAGCTGAGTAGTGCTCTAGTAATAAGGAAGAAAGAAAGAAAGAAAGAAAGAAAGCAAGCAATATACATGGTCCAGGAGGTGGTGCAGTGGATAAAATGTTGATCTCTCAAGCATGAGGTCCTGAGTTCAATCCCCGGGAGCACATGTACCGGGAGTGATGTCTGGTTCTTTCTCTCCTATCCCTCTCATTAATGAAATAAATAAAATATTTAAAAATAAATAAATATAAAAAATAAAAGGAAATACTATGTCATATGTGCTTTTTCATTCCATACAGTATGTATTTGATTGTCATGTTTTTAAAATATTTATTCCCTTTTGTTGCCCTTCTTGTTTTATTGTTGTAGTTATTATTGTTGTTATTGATGATGTTGTTGTTGGATAGGACAGAGAGAAATGGAGAGAGAAGGGTAGATGGGGGGCGGAGAGAGAAAGACACCTGTAGACCTGCTTCACCATTCCTGCAGGTTGGGAGCCAGGGGCTGGAACCAGGATCCTTAAGCCGGTCCTTGTGCTTCGTGGCACATGCACTTAACCCACTGCACTACCGCCCAACTCCCAATTGTCATATTTTGTTGCATCAGTATTTTGACTTTCTATTTAGAATTTCTGAAAAGCTATACAGCTGAATTTACAGAGAAACCTTATATGTTTATTCAGCCACAGTTTATTTTATTTTTAAATGAAAGACACAGAAAGGGCACATAAAGTACAGTTGGTCATCAGTGAAGTTCTACTTGTTTTGTCTTTATTGCTCTAATGTGGTGAGAGGTATCAAACCCAGGATCTCACACATGCAAGGCATTCACTCTCTTGCTGAGCCATCTTTCAACCCCAATAATTGTATATTTCTTTATTTAATTATTATTTACTAGAGAGAGAGCAAGCAAACCAGAGCATCACTATTACATACTGGCATATGTAATACCAGTATCGAACTTGGGACCTCATATTTGTAAGTCCAGCATTTTCTTCACTCACCATCTCCCAGCCTGTTGTTGTTTTATCTTATTAGTAATTATTTGTCTTCTCTGTAAAACCCCGAGTCACCACTTTTCAAAAGGATGGGAGGTATAAGAAAAGGGCTGAGGAGACATGGGAGAAATAACTTAGATGTGGAGATAATTCCTTCATATTGCAAAGAGGATGAGAAAGTCCACCATTAGGGAAGGGAAAAAAAGAAGAGAAGAGAAGAGAAGATAAGATGCTGGGGAAAGAGCATAATGATAATGCAAAAGACTTTCATGCCTCAGGCTCTTAGGTCCCAGGTTCAGTCCTCAGCCCCACCATAAGTTAGAACTAAGCAGTGCTCTGGTCTTTCTCTCTGTATCTCTCTCTCTCATTAAAAATAAGATGAGGGAGTCGGGTGGTAGTGCAGTGGGTTAAGCGCACATGGTGCAAAGCGCAAGGACCGGCAAAAGGATCCCGGTTCCAGCCCCCAGCTTCCCACCTGCAGGGATGTCGCTTCACAGGTGGTAAAGCAGGTCTGCAGGTGTCTGTCTTTCTCTCCTCTCTTTCTTGCCCTTCTCTCTCCATTTCTCTCTGTCATATTCAACAGCAACAACATCAGTAGCAACAACAACAATAATAATAATAAAACTACTACAGCAAGGCCCCTGGCTCCCCACCTGTAGGTGAGTTGCTTCACAAGCGGTGAAGCAGGTCGGCAGGTGTCTATCTTTCTCTCCCCTGTCTTCCCCTCCTCTCTCCATTTCTCTCTGCCCTATCCAACAACAACGACAGCAATAACAACAACAACAACGACTATAAACAAGGGCAACAAAAGGGGAAAAAATAAAGCTTTTGGAAGTCAGATTAAGCGCAAGTGGCGCAAAGCACAAGGACCAGTGTGAGGATCCCTGTTTGAGCCCCCGGCTCCCTACCTGTAGGGGAGTCCCTTCACAGGCAGTGAAGCAGGTCAGCAGGTGTCTATCTTTCTCTCCCTCTCTCTGTCTTCCCCTCTTCTCTCCATTTCTCTCTGTCCTATCCAACAACGATGACATCAATAACAACAACAATAAAACAAGGGCAACAAAAGGGAATAAATATTTTTTTAAAAAAAGAATAGGTTAAAATTGGGCAGTCTATATAATAAATAAAGTTTCTAAAAAATTTTTAAAAATAGCAAGGGCAACAAAAGGGAAAATAAATAAATTTTAAAAAATAAAAATTAAAATACAATAAGGAGCCAGGTGGTGGCATACCTGGTTGAACACACGTGTATAGTGTGCAAGGACCCAGGCTCGAGCCCCCGGTTCTCACCTGCATGGGGAAAGCTTTATGAATGGTGAAGCAGGGCTGCAGGTGTCTCTCTGTTTCTCTCCCTCTCTACCACCCCCCCTTTCCCTCTTGATTTCTGGCTGTCTCTATCCAATAAATAAAGAAATAAAAAATTTAAATAAAATAAATATAATAAAAAGAGCAGAGGTATCTGAGAGGGCAAAGCTCAGATGAGTGTAGGAGTAGAGCTCTTGCTTCAGAGAAAGGTCCTCGGCATAACCAGTAATGAGACTTCCAAATTCCAGTTTCAGACTCAGAGGCAGCCAGTGAACTTGGCTCCCTTAATTGGTATTGTTTTAGAAGCTACAGCTAGGAATAAGCAAGGTCAGGAGATATGGGGCTTCCAAGCTACTGAATGACATTTGTCATAGTCTCCATTTAGTTCAGCATAATAGCAGTAATCCATTTAGCAGCTGAGAGGTGCTCCTGATCAAGGTGGGGGTGGAGGAGAGGAACGTGGCACAGGCATCCGTTTGCAGGAGATGAGGGGCTATGATAGAAGAGCTGCTGTTCGGAGAAGACCCACAATTTATTTTAACAAAAGCACTCACTGCTCAACTATGCTTTGTGGTGCTGGAGATTGAACCTGGGACCTGAGCCTCGCAGTTATATCTTTGTTGGGTTTTGTTTGATTTTTCCCAGAGCACTGCTAAACTCTGGCTTGTAGTTGTGCAAAGGATTGAATCTGGGACTTTGGAGTCTGAGGCATGAGAGTCTCTACATAACCATTATGCTATCTACCCCTGCCCTACAGCCAAAAAAATTTATTTATTTATTTATTTATTTTAATATTTATTTATTCCCTCTTGTTGCCTTTGTTATTTTATTGTTGTAGTTATAATTGTTGTTGTCATTGCTGCTGTTGTTGGATAAAACAGAGAAATGGAGAGAGGAAGGGAAGACAGAGAGGGGGAGAGAAAGATAGACACCTGCAGACCTGCTTCACCGCCTGTGAAGCAACTCCCCTGCAGGTGGGGAGCCAGGGGCTCAAATCGGGATCCTTAACGCCGGTCCTTGCGCTTTGCACCATGTGCGCTTAACCCGCTGAGCTACTGCCTGACTCTCTATTATTTAGTTTTTTACCAGAGCACTGCTCAGCTCTGGCTTATGGTCGTGGGAGGTGGAGATGGGGGTTGTTGTTTTCGACGGGTTATGTTGTTTTCGCCAGGCTGGCTTCACGGGCGGGTAACAGACAACCAGGTACTCATGGTTGAGCTGTAGGCAGTATCTCTTTATTCATGCAGGACGCAGCACGATCTAAGACGAGCTAAGCTAAACTCAAGGTATTCTAAAACTCACAATGCTGTCTTTATATATACTTGCCAAGTAGGGTGGAAACAGGATGTGACATAGAGAGGGTGGAGAGAAAAGTGACTGGTGAAAATCAGAGTGTGACAAGGAGGGGGCAGAGCAGGCGAGAATCCTATCACTGAACTACCAATGCCCTGGAGTGCTTTATGTAAATGTAAAAGTGATTTATGTAAATAGACCAAAGCTTTGAATGGGATTAAATCTATCCCTATGGTTAAGCAGAAGCCAGGGGGAGCTGGCATACTATCCAACAGGGGGTGGGTCTTAGAATCTGGGACAGTGGGGGCCTCAGGCAGGAGAGTCTCTTTGAAACCATTATGCTATTTCTGCAACCCCACTATTGTATCTCTTAACTGACGTAATCTCTGATTTACCCAGGCTCAAGTCTGAAGGAAGTCTTTGACAAGATTCACAACCTGCTTGCTGGAAAGCCTGTTCAATTTGTTGGACGCTCTGTGTCTATCTCACTCAGTCCTTATGGCCTGGACTTTGTCCAGTACAAACTGGCAGAGAATTTTGTGGTAAGAAACCTGGTTACCAGAGGTGTGGAAAATAGAGGCTAGTACATATTTAAGCCTTTTTTGAGTATTAAAAATGTTGCCCTTTCTGTGTTCTCAGAAACAAGCAGAGGTGGAAGCAGGCTCCCATTATGAAGCAGTGTTCCCCATCGCGGCAGTAGTGTCTGGGATCTGGGAATTCTACCCCAGAGTGGGGGACCTTGTTCTTGCTCAGCTACATAAGAAGTGTCCTTACTCTGTGCCTTTCTACCCAACTTTGAAGGAGGGAATGACCATGGAAGAGTATCAGAAGTAAAGTTGCTTTCTTACTCACTGTCTTTAGGATTAAAGATGAAATAGAATTGGGATTCATTTTTCTCTTTCAGGCTTTTTTTTTTTTTATCATTGTTGTGGTTATTATTGTTGTTGCTGTCGTTGGATAGGACAGAAAGAAATTGAGAGAGATGGGAAGACAGAGAGGGGGAGAAAAAGATAGACACCTGCAGACCTGCTTTACCACCTGTGAAGCGACTCCCCTGAAGGTGGGGAGCCAGGGGCTCAAACCGGGATCCTTATGCTGGTCTTTGCACTTCGCGCCACGTGGACTTTAACCCGCAGCAGTACCACCTGACTCCCCAGGCTTTTCTTATGTACTTTGTATTTCCTTTTTGTTGCCCTTGTTTTTATTGTAGTTATTGATGTCATTTTCATATAGGACAGAAAGCAATGGAGAGAGGGAGAGAGAAAGACAGACACCTGCAGACCTGCTTCACCGCCTGTGAAGTGACTCCCCTGCAGGTGGGGAGTCGGGGCTTGAACCAGGATCCTCAGACCAGTCCTTGCACTTTGCGCCACGTGCGCTTAACCTGTTGCGCTACCGCCCAACTCCCGATTATTAGTATTTTTATCCTAACTTTGCAAAAATGGGTATATCACATAACCTCTTTGAACGTAAAAGTTTCCTTATTTATAAATGGAAGTGAAGGTCAGGCAGTGGCACACCTGGTTGAACACAAGCATTACCGTGTGCAAGGACACTGGTTCAAACCCCTGGCCCCCATCTGCAAGGGGAAAACTTCACAAGTGGTCAAACAGTGCTGCGGATGTCTTTCTTTTTTTTTAAAATCTTTTTTTTAATATTTATTCTCTTTTGTTGTTTTTATTGTTGTAGGTATTATTGTTGATGTCGTCATTATTGGATAGGACAGAGAGAAATGGAGAGAGGAGGGGAAGATGGGGAGAGAAAGATAAGACACCTGCAGACCTACTTCACCGCTTGTGAAGCGACTCCCCTGCAGGTGGTGAGCCAGGGGCTCAAACTGGTATCCTTATGCTGGTCCTTGTGCTTTGCGCCGCCTGCGCTTAACCTGCTGCACTACTGCCTGACTCTGCAGATATCTTTCAATCTCCCTCCCCCCTCTCGATATCTCTCTGTCCTACCAACTAAAATTTTTTTAATAATAATAATATTAAAATACATCCATGTCCAGTGAAGAAACAATTATAGAAACCAGGCTTCCCACCTTCTGTACCCCATAAAGAATTTTGGTCCAGTGGTCTGGGAGATGACATTGTGGATAAAGCATTGGATTCTCAACCACAAAGTCCTGAGTTCATCCTCGGCAGCACATGTACCAGAGTGATATCTGATTCTTTTTCTCTCTCCTCTTATCTTTCTCATAAATAAATAAATAAATTCTTTTTAACAAGAAAAAGGGATGTGGTCCAGGAGGTGGCGCAGTGGCTAAAGCATCAGACTCTCAACCATGAGGTCCTCAGTACAATCCCTGGCAGCACATGTACCAGAGTGATGTCTGGCTCTTTCTCTCTCCTCCTGTTACTTATTAATAAATAAGTTAATTAAATATTTTTTTAAATAATTAAAATTTTTTTAAAAAGAAAAAGAAAGTTGTTCAAAAAAAGAAAAAAGGGAGTCAGGCCGTAGCGCAGCGGGTTAAGCACAGGTGATGCAAAGCGCAAAAACCAGCGTAAGGATCCCAGTTCAAGCCCCAATTCCCCACCTACAGGGGAGTCGCTTCACAGGTGGTGAAGCAGGTCTGTAGGTGTGTCTTCCCCTCCTACTCTGTCTTCCCCTGCTCTCTCTATGTCTCTATGTCCTATCCAACAATGACAGCATCAATAACAACAACAATAAAACAAGAGCAACAAAAGGGAATAAATAATTTTTTTTTTTTTGGTCCAGGGGCCAGACAGTGGTGCACCTGGTTAAGCGCTCACATTACAGTGACCTGGGTTCAAACTCCTGACCCCTCCCTACAGGGGGAAAGCTTCACATTTGGTGAAGCAGGTCTGCAGGAGTTTCTTTCCCTCTCTATCTCCCCCTTCCAACCAATTTCTCTGTCTATACCAATAATAAATAAAGAATATTAAAGAGAATTGGTTCATACTCCCAGAAAGGGATAAAGAATAGGGAATCTTCCAATGGAGGGGATGGGACATGGAACTCTGGTGTGGGAATTGTGTGGAACTATACCCTGTTATCTTATAATTTTGATAATCATTAAATCACTAATAACAATTTTTTTTAAATTAAGGTAAGTTATTGCACCAAAGTAAAAGAGCCTGTGGTGATGGGGGAGGGGAGAGTACAGGTCCTAGAACAGGATGAAAGAGGACCTAGTGGGGGTTGTATTGTTATATGGAAAACTGAGAAACATTTGTATACAAACTATTGTATTTACTGTCGAATGGAAAACATTAATTCCCCAATAAAGGGAAAAAAATACTTAAAAAAAAAATTAAGATAAGGGAGTCGGGCGGTAGCGCAGAGGGTTAAGCTCATGTGGCGCCAAGCACAAGGACTGGCATAAAGATCCTGGTTCGAGCCCCCGGTTCCCCACCTACAGAGGAGTGGCTTCACAAGCGGTGAAGCAGGTCTGCAGGTGTCTGTCTTCCTCCCTCTCTGTCTTCCCCTCCTCTCTCTATTTCTTTCTGTCCTATCTAACAATGACAACATCAGTAACAACAACAATAATAACTATAACAACAATGAAAAACAACAAGGACAACAAATGGGAAAATAAATATTTTTAGAAATTAAGTAATGCACTCCAAAGTTCACAGCAACAGTTTGTCATAGCCTGAATTTGGAAGGAACCCACAATGCCCAGCAACAGATAAATGACTAATAAATGTGTGGTATATATAATTAATGGATTAATGCTTTACAGTCAACAGTAAAATAGTAGTTTGTAAAAAAATAAATAAATAAGATAAGCAGGAATGATAATATCCTTTTACTTCTTGTGAGTTTACCTGGTAAGGTTTACGTGAAGCACAGTTTTGATGTTAGGTGTAAGTGTTTTGTAAATAGAACATTTTAGAGATATATTAACATATAATAATGTACTTATAATAATACTTTGTTATTTTTAGCTCATAAAAAATAATTTTGTATTTGTCTCCTTCACCTTGGCCTTACCACAATGACTTTTCTTCCCATATAGGATGCTTGGTTTTGAAGTGAAGGATTCCATAGTGGAGCAGCAACATGCCTTTATGAAACGCATGTCTGGAATGATCCGCCTCTATGCTGCCATCATCCAGACCCGGTGGCCATATGGAAACCCACAAGAGGTAGAGAAGGCGGGTCTAGGCAGTAGCACACTGAGTAGAGCACACATACTACTATGCTCAAGGACCCGGTTCAAGCCCCCAACCTCCTACTGAAAGGTGGTGGGTGGGGAGGGACAATTTATGAACAGGGAAGCAGTGCTGCAGCTGTCTTTCTCTCCCTTTCTATTTTCCTTCCCTCTCAATTCTTCTCTTTTTTTCTCTCTGCCTTTCACTCTCTGAAAAAAAAAAGGCCAGCCAGAGCAGTAGAGTCATGTAGGCACTGACCACCCCCCACCCCCTGTTACTTCTGGTGGCAAAGAAAAAAATTTTTTTTTTCCTTTAGTAAAATATTTTTGTATCTAATTTACTGTTTGAGGACCTGGGTTCAAGCCTTGGGCAATCATACGGAAGCACCCATAGGGGAGAAGCATGTTTCTCTTTCACTGTCTTTTTTTTTTTTTTTTGCCTCCAGGGTTATTGCTGAGGCTCAGTTCCTGCACTATGAATCCACTGCTCCTGGAGGCCATTTTTCCCCCTTTTGTTGCCCTTGTTGTAGCCTTGTTGTGGTTATTATTATTGTTGATGTTGTTTGTTGTTGGATAGGACAGAGAGAAATGGAGAGAGGAGGGGAAGACAGAGGGGGAGAGAAAGATAGACACCTGCAGACCTGCTTCACCGCCTGTAAAGCGACTCCCCTGCAGGTGGGAAGCCCCAGGGGCTTGAACCGGGATCCTTACACCAGTGCTTGCACTTTGCACCACATGCGCTCAGTCGCTATCGAACAGGCCATGGCCGGTGCGCCGCTATGTTCCATCGCTGGGGAGCCAGAGACGACCTGAACTGCCCCTGCGGCTACAGACAGACTATGACCCACATAGTCAACGGCTGCCACCTCTCCAGATTCAAAGGAGGTCTCGAAACTTTACATCAGGCTCAACCTGATGCTGTTGACTGGCTACGGAAGAAGGGCAAACGCTAGAAGAAGAAGAAACCACATGCGCTTAACCCGCTGCTCTACCGCCCGACCCCCTCATACTTCCTTTCTATCTCTCTTTTGCGTTCTCTGTCTAGAGGAATTAAAAGTAAACAGTAAGGGGGGTCGGGCGGTGACGCAGTGGGTTAAGTGCATGTGGCGCAAAGCGCAAGGACCGTCGTAAGGATCCCGGTTTGAGCCCCCGGCTCTCCACCTGCAGGGGAGTCGCTTCACAGGCGGTGAAGCAGGTCTGCAGGTGTCTATCTTTCTCTCCCCCTCTCTGTCTTCCCCTCCTCTCTCCATTTCTCTCTGTCCTATCCAACAACGAACAACATCAACAATGGCAATAATAATAACCACAACGAGGCTACAACAACAAGGGCAACAAAAAGGGAGGAAAAATGGCCTCCAGGAGTGGTGGATTCATGGTGCAGGCACCAAGCCCAGCAATAACCCTGGAGGAAAAAAAAAGGAAAAGATAATAATAAATAAATAAATAAACAGTAAATAAAAAAGTCTGCCTGGAGCAGTGGAATCACACAGGCACTGAACCCAAGATAACCCTGGTAGTAAGAAAAACACTAATCGCTGGCCCTGCAGAAGCTGATAGACATGTAAAGAAAGTATAAGTGTAGGCCAGGGTAGGTAGCATGATGGGGCTCAAGTCCCAGGTTCAGTCCCCTACACCACCACCATAAGCTAGAGAGCTGAGCAGTATTCTGGTAAGGAGAAAGGAGGGAGAGAGGGAAAGAAAAGAGTAGGTACCAACATGTTGCAACTCGTGGCAAACTGAATTTGCTAGGCTTAGGTCATTTCTGCCCGGTGGCATGTCCTTGGGTTAGATAATATGGGAGCTCAGCTCATATCCACTCAGTAAAGATTATGTGAAAACCTTGGAGTTTATTTGTTTGTTTTTTCTTCTTCATGTTTTAACCTTGGAGTTTAAATCTGTAAATAAAGTGAAATCAAATTATAACCAAGTTTCTCTCCTCCCAGAGTCACCCTCATGGTTTACATCATGGTTGGCGTTGGTTGGCACAGATATTAAACATGGACCCAGTGCCATGTTTGACAGCCACCTTCCTCTTTGACTTCTTAGAGGTATGTAATGCAATTACCACACACGAAAGAGCCAATGTCTGAGACAGTCTTGACCATCGCATAACATGAGCAGGGAAGCAGTATAGCAATGGATACTGATGGTGAACAAACACGTTAGAGTCCAGTCTCAGTCCTAAGACAAAACTTACCGTTTGATTTTCCTTCCCATGTACTTTCCTTCTCTTCATAGATATCTTCTCAATACAAACAAGAGAAAACTGTTGCCACTATAGCCAAAGCTGAGCAGTGCTCTGGAAGGAAGGAAGAGAAAAGGAGAGGAGAGAGGAGACAGCAGAATTCAGTCCAGTTGGGGAAGTTTAAGGAGCAGTGCTACAGTGTCTTCCCTTCTCTCCTGTCCCTAGCTCTGCTTCTCACCCTCTATCAGAAAGTAAAAAATAATTGCCAGGAGCAGTGGCATCATGCTGGCACTGAGGGCTAGCTTCTTTTTTTTTTTTTTAGCAATAAAGTAATTTTTAATTAAGATATGAATTTTTAACAGCATGTTTTTTATTATTATTTTATTTATTTATTTATTGGATAGAGACAGCCAGAAATTGATAGGAGGGGAGATAGAGAGGGAAAGAGACAAACAGAGAGACACTTGCAAACCTGCTTCACCACTTGCAAAGCTTTTCCCCTGCAGGTGGGGACCAGGGGTTTGAACCCGGGTCCTTGTGCACTATAATATGTGCGCTCACCCAGATGCACCACCACCCAGCCCCAACAGCATGTTTTTAATAGACTGCTGTGTATATGTTTTTGTTATGCATTGGAAAGCAAACAAATATATATGTTTGTGGCATTCTTTATTATTTATTTATTATATTAAAAATTTTAATAAAATAATCTCTCTAAGATATACCTATGATTAATTAAGTTCAATTTCTTTCTTTTTTTAACAAGAAGTTCCATTTCTACTTCCTGGTTTTCTGAAATATCTGGCTACTTGGAATTCTTTATAAATGACTATTTTCTTTTAAAATTTTTTTTATATTTATTTATTTTCCCTTTTGTTGCCCTTGTTGTTTTGCATTGTTGTCATAGTTATTGTTGTTGTTATTAATGTTGTCGTTGTTGGATAGGACAGAGAGAATTGGAGAGAGGATGGGGAAAACAGAGGGGGAGAGAAAGATAGACACCTGCAGACCTGCTTCACCGCCTGTGAAGCGACCCCCCTGCAGGTAGGGAGCCTGGGGCTCCAACCAGGATCCTTACGCCCTTCCTTGCACTTTGCGCCATGTGCGCCTAACCTGCTGCGCTACCGCCCAACTCCCTGTATTTTCATATGTAGATAAATGCTTCAAAAGAACATTGGGGGGTCGGGCGGTGGCGCAGTGGATTAAGCGCATGTGGCACAAAGCGCAAGGACTGGCATAAGGATCCCGAGCCCCCGGCTCTCCACCTGCAGGGGAGTCGCTTCACAGGCGGTGAAGCAGATCTGCAGGTGTCTATCTTTCTCTCCCCCTCTCTGTCTTCCCCTCCTCTTTCCATTTCTCTCTGTCCTATCCAACAACGAACAACATCAACAGTGGCAATAATAATAACCACAACGAGGCTACAAGAACAAGGGCAACAAAAGGGGGGGGGGGATGGCCTCCAGGAGCGGAGGATTCATGGTGCAGGCACCAAGCCCAGCAATAACCCTGAAGGAAAAAAAAAAAAATTGGACTTTTACATTTATTCCCTTCGCTAACTAGGTGGGTAAAATTCTTGATAGACCTGAAAGGCAGTGGTTTGGCTGCCTTCTGGATCTGCTCTGACAGTGTTCATCTTTCCTTCTAGGTGTGTGGGAATGCTCTCCTGAAGCAGTACCAAGTGCAGTTCTGGAAGATGATACTTCTCATCAGAGAGGACTATTTCCCCAGGTACTAGAATTATTGAGCAGAGATCAGAGGATTGAGTGTACCCAGAGGGTTCAGTAGGTAAATGCATGAGTTCAGATCCCTTTAGATGCTGTTACATGCTGGTATCATCTTCACAAGCTGGAGAGGAAGGAAAAGAGAACCATAGTATCACTCTGCTACAAGGCATATTGGGGACCGAACTCAGAACCTTGTGCTTCCAAGTCCAGTACCCTACCCAGTACACCACTTCCAAGGCCCCCCAAGCTGTTTTGTTGTTGTTGTCTTTTAGATAGAGATAGACACAGACAGAGAAAATAAAAGAAACCAAAACTACTTCAGTGTGGTAATGACTAGGATCAAACCTTGAGTTGTGCACATGCTAAAGCATTTTGCTATCCAAATGAGCTTTTAGTTTTTATTCTTTTTAAATATTTATTTATTTATTTTCTCTTTTGTTGCCCTTGTTGTTTAACATTGTTGTGGTTATTGATATCGTTGTTGTTGGATAGGACAGAGAGAAATGGAGAGAGGAGGGGAAGACAGAGAGGAGGAGAGGAAGACAGACACCTGCAGACCTGCTTTACTGCCTGTGAAGGGACTCCCCTGCAGGTGGGGAGCCGGGGGCTCAGACCGGGATCCTTACTCTGGTTCTTGTGCTTTGTACATGCGCTTAACCCGCTGCACCACCGCCTGACTCCCAAGCTTTTTAGTTTTTAATTGGATTAGAGACAGAGGGACCAGGCAGTGGAGCACCTGGTTGAGCGCACATGTCACAATGTACAAGGACCTGGGTTTGGGTCCCCAGTCCCCACCTGCAGGGGGAAAGCTTTGTGAGTGGTGAAGCAGAACTGCAGGTGCCTCTCTCTCTCTCTCTAGATGTTTTGTTTTGTTTTGTTAATTTTATTTATTCCCTTTTGTTGTCTTGTTGTTTTATTGTTGTAGTTATTATTGTTGTTGTTCTCTAGATGTAGTTTTAACTGCTCAGCTCTGGCATATGGTGGTGCAGGGGATTAAACCTGGGACTTTGGAGCCTCAGGCAGGAAAGTCTCTTTGCATAACCGTTATGCTATCTCCCCTATCTCTGTCTCCCCTACCCTCAATCTCTATCTTTATGCTCTGGGGCAGGGGTAGATAGCATAATGGTTATGCAAAGAGATGAGAGAGAGAGAGAGAGAGAGAGAGAGAGAGAGAGACAGAAATGGAGGGGTAGATTGAGGGGAAGAGATCTTTGTGTGCTATAACTTGTGCTCAGCTGGTTGTGCTCCCACCAAGTCCACCCTACCTTATTTATTTATTTATTTATTTTGCCTCCAGGGTTATTGCTGGGTCTCAATACCTGCACTACTAATCCACTGCTCCTGGAGGCCATTTTTTACCCCTTTTGTTGACCTTGTTCATCATTGCTGTTTTTTTTTTTTTAATATTTATTTATTTATTTATTTATTCCCTTTTGTTGCCCTTGTTGTTTTATTGTTGTAGTTATTATTGTTGTTATTGATGTCCTTGTTGGATAGAATACAGAGAAATGGAGAGAGGAAGGGAAGACAGAGGGGGAGAGAAAGACAGACACCTGAAGACCTACTTTACCGCCTGTGAAGCCACTCCCCTGCAGGTGGGGAGCCAGGGGCTTGAACCGGTATCCTTACGCTGGTCCTTGTGCTTTGCACCATCTGCGCTTAACCCGCTGTGCTACCGCCCAACTCCCAAAGTGAACTATTTTTTTATTTTATTTTTTTGAAAGTCTGCATAAGACAGCGCCCATTAAATCTTTTCTTTTTATTTACTTGTTGTTGCCCTTGCTGTAGCTATTGTTGATATCCTCGTTGTTGGAAAGGACAGAGAGAGGAGAGGAAGACAGAGAAAAAGACAGACGCCTGCAGACCTGCTTCACCGCCTGTGAAGCGACTCCCCTGCAGGTGAGGAGGCAGGGACTTGAACCGGGATCCTTATGCGGTCCTTGCACTTTGCACCACGTGCACTTAACCCGCTGTGCTACCGCCTGACTCCTCCATAGTGAGCTATTTTATTGACCTCCCAAGCTGAGTTTGATTCCTGAGATTGAACTCAAGACCTCATGCCTGCCAAGTTCAACACATAATCCAGTGTGCTATCTCCTGGGGTGCAAAAAATCTTTTTTTTTTAAATATTTATTTACCCTTTTGTTGCCCTTGTTTTTTATTATTGTTGTTGTTGATATCGTCATTGTTAGATAGGACAGAGAGAAATGGAGAGAAGAAGGGAAGACAGAGGGGGAGAGAAAGACATCTGCAGACCAGCTTCATCACCTGTGGAGCAACTCCCCTGCAAGTGCGGAGGGGGGCCTCGAACCCAGATCCTTAAGCCAGACCTTATGCTTTGTGACACATGTGCTTAATCTGCTGCTCTACCGCCCGAATCCCTCAAAAAATCTTAAAAAAAAAAAAAAAAAAATTGAGGCAGGGTTAGATAGCATAATAGTTATGCAAACACTCTCATGCCTAAGACTCCTAGGTTCCGTCCACCACATCATCATAAACCAAAGCTGAGCAGTGCTCTTGTTTAAAAAAAAAAAAAAATCTGGGAGTCAGGTGGTAGCGCTGTGGGTTAAGCTCACCTGGCGCAAAGCGCAAGGACAGGTGTAAGGATCCCGGTTTAAGCCCTGACTCCCCACCTGCAGGGGAGTCGCTTCACAGGCGGTGAAGCAGGCCTGCTGGTGTCTCTCTTCCTCTCCCCCTCTGTCTTCCCCTCCTCTCTCCATTTCTCTTTGTCCTATCCAACAACAGCGTCATCAATAACAAGAATAACTACAACAACAATAAAACAAGGGCAAAAAAGGGAATAAATAAATAAATATTGGGAGTCCGGTGGTAGCGCAGTGGCTTAAGTGCAGGTGGCTCAAAGTGCAAGGACTGGCTCAAGGATCCCTGTTCAAGCCCCCAGTTCCCCACCTGCAGGGGAGTCGCTTCACAGGCGGTGGAACAGGTTTGCAGGTGTCTGTCTTTCTCTCCCCCTCTCTGTCTTCCCCTCCTCTCTCCATTTCTCTCTGTCCTATCTAACAATGACATAAATAACAACAACAATAATAACTACAACAACAATGAAAAACAACAAGGGCAACAAAAGGGAAAATAAATATAAAAGAAAATTTTAAAATAAATATTAAAAATCTATTCAGTATGGTATCTACTCCCAACCTTCTCCTTGATATTTAAACAAACACTTTGCACATCAGTGAATCTCTTAAATATTGTTAATTTGGGGTCAGGTGGTGGTACACCTAGTTAAGCATGCCATGCATAAACACCAGGGTTCAAATCCCCAGTCCCCACCTACAGGGGAGAAGTTTAATAAGCAGTGAAGTAGATGTGCATATGCCTGTCTGTCTCTGTATCTCCCCATCACTCTCAGTTTTTCTGTCCTGCCGGATAAAATCAAAGGAAAAAGGAAAATGGCTTCCAGGAGTGCTGGTTTCATTGTGTAGACACTGAGCCCCAGTAGAAAGAACCAAAAATCACTCTGGCACATGTACTGCCCTTGATTGAACTTGGGACCTCATGCTTGAGAGTCCAATGCTGTCTCCACTGCACCATCTCCTGGACTGAAAGACTGAACATTCTTTAACTTTTTTATTTATTTATTCCCTTTTGTTGCCCTGGTTGTTTTATTGTTATTACTGTTGTTGGATCAGACAGAGAGAAATGGAGAGAGGAGGGGAAGACAGAGAGGGGGAGAGAAAGATAGACACCTGCAGACCTGCTTCACTGTCTGTAAAGTGATTCCCCTGCAGGTGGGGAGCCAGGGCTTGAACCAGGATCCTTAGACCGGTTGGTCCTTGCGCTTTGCCCCACGTGCGCTTAACCCGCTGAGCTACCCCCCCCCCGACCCCCAACTTTTTTTATTCTTAACTCACCTTCTATCTGGCATTGTGATTATATGGTCAATGCATGAAACCAAACTATCAAACCTTCTCAATAATTAGGTATCCCCTCGATAATAAGTATTGGTCTCACTCTATCATGATATTCCCCTTTAAGAATCTTGCTGGCAGGAGTCGGTTGCTAATGCAGGTGATGCAGCTTAACCATTAAGCACAAGTGGCGCAAAGCGCAAGGACCTGCGTGAGGATCCCCCGGCTCCCCACCTGCAGGGGAGTCGCTTCACAGGCAGTGAAGCAGGTCTGCAGGTATCTATCTTTCTCTCCTCCTCACTGTCTTCCCCTCCTCTCTCCATTTCTCTCTGTCCTAGCCAACGATGACGTCAGTAACAAAAAATAATAATAACTACAACAACAATAAGAGCAATAAGGGCAGCAAAAAGGAAATAAATATTTTTTAAAATTAAAAAAAAAAAAACTAAAAAAAAAAGTGCACATGGCAAGGACCAGCATAAGGATCCCGGTTCCCCCACCCCCACCTGCAAAGAGGTCACTTCACAGGCAGTGAAGAAGGTCTGCATATGTCTTTCTCTCCCCCTCTCTGTCTTCCCTTCCTCTCTCTAGTTCTTTTTGTGCTATCGAACAATGACAGTAGTAATACTAACAATAATAATAACAACAGCAAAAATAAACAACAAGGGCAACACGAGGGAGAAAAGAGCCTCCAGGAGCAGTGGATTCATAGTGCAGGCACCTAGCCCCAGTTATAAGCCTGGAGGCAAAAAAAAAAAGGGGGGGGGGTGTCGTGTGGTATTGCAGCGGGTTAAGTGCACATGGTGCAAAACACAAGGACCGCCATAAGGATCCTGGTTTGAGCCCCCAGCTCCCCACCTGCAGGAGAGTTGCTTCACAGGTGGTGAAGCAGGTCTGTAGGTATCTATCACCTCCCTTCCCCTCCTCTCTCCATTGCTCTCTGTCCTATCCAACAACAACAACATCAATAAAAACAGTAATAACTACAGCAATAAAACAACAAGGGCAACAAAAGGGCATAAATAAATCAAGAAAGAAAGAAAATTTTTTAGAAAAAAAAGAACCTTGCCATTTTTCTAAAGTCATAACCATTTCAAGCTAGGAAAGGGCCTTGGAAAGAAACAATGTTCTTATCCTTTATACCCCTGTTTTAAAAGACAATTGAGGGGCTACCTGGTGGTGCACCTGATAGAGTACACTTGTTACAATGTGCAAGAACCCTGGTTCAGACCCCCAGGTCCCACTTTAGGGAGAGACACTTTATGAGTGGTGAGGCAGGCCTTCCGTTGTCTCTCCTTTATTTTCCCTGTCCCTTTCAATTTCTTTTTTTTTTTTACTTTTTTTTTTATTTGATAAAACAGAAGTTGAGAGAGAGAGAGAGAGAGAGAGAGAGGAAGACAGACACCTGTCACACTGTTTCACTGCTCCTGAAGCTTTCCCCCTGCAGGTAGGGGTTGGCATAAACCCAGGTCCTTATGCATGCATTTAACCAGCTACTCAACCACCTGACTCTTGGACCTCTCAATGTCTATTCTCAAAAAAAAAAAAAAAAAAGACAATTGAAATGATTTGGAAGAGCAACAGAATCCTTAACCTAGTGGACACTCTGTGTTTGATTACTCCTTCACTCCAGATCAGTGTTCCTAACTTTTTCTTCAGAGGGTAGATGTGACTGAGATGTTTTTCTCTTCCTATAGGATTGAAGCTATCACAAAACCAGGAGAGGTGGGGTCCTTCGTATGCCTTAAGGAGTTCTTGGAGGTGAGATACTCTTAGACTAACATAACCCATCCAAAGCACTCTGGACCGCAAATGCATCTGTGTCTGGCAACTCTTAAATCTCTAGACTCTGATTACAGTTCCATCTTGATTTTTTTCAAATCCTACTTTTGTCCATAATTTACCCTGAGCCTTATACTCCCTATCTTGTCCTCTTCCTGTTTGTCATTCACCATACTGCCTATGAGAAAAGTATCCTCCTGAGAGGTAAAGAAAATATATTTAATGAATTTCTTCTCATCAGTTGTTGTTGTTTTTTTTTTTGACCAAGGTTCTTTTCTTATTCTCAAGTCTCGGAACAGTGTGGCTACTTTGCTCTATGAGAATAGATTGTACATTCTTCCCCTGTTTTCAGATGCCAAAATTTTAAGTGGCTAATTTTGAAAATTGAGAACTCTGGAAGTTCTGCCAAGACAACCTGCTGACTTCCTATTTCCAATTGCTCAATTAGGAAAATTACAATGGTGCATTGAGACCAAGCTGTGGAAGATTAGGGTGAGAAATAGCACAGATTTAGTCCTCTTCAGCAATACTCAGAAGTGGAATTTAGTTATCATTGCCACCAGGGCTTCTCAGCGTTCCAGGCTGACTTCAGATTGGGAGTAGATGATAGGGAAGGAGGGAGAAAGAAAAAGAAACTACAAGAAGTGGGAGTTGGGGCCATGTGGTGACACACCTGGTTGAGCACACATGTTACAGTGCACAAGGACCCAGGTTCAAGTCCCCAGTCTCCACCTGTGGAGGAGAAAGTAGTGAAGCAGAGCTGCAGGTGTGTCTCTGTCTCTCCCTCTCTGTCTCCACCTCCCCTATCAATTTCTGGCTGTCTCCAATAAAAATAAAGATAATAAAATTTTTTTTAAAAAGTGGGAGTCTTGGGGAGGGGGAGATAGCATAATGGTTATGCAAAAAGACTTTCTTGCCTCAGACTCCAAAGTCCCAAGTTCAGTCCCGCCAGTAATACCATAATCATGCACTTGATTTGGTGGTGGTTTGGTTATTTATTTTTCAGATAGAGACATGGAGAAATTGAAAGAGGGAGATGGAACAGGAGAGAGAGAGACACTGCAGACCTGCTTTCCCACTCATAAAGCAGGTGGAGATTGGGGGCTTAAACCAAGGTCCTTGTGCATGGTAATGTGTCTGCCCAACCTGGTGCGCCACCGCCAGGCCCTCTGAGCGATACTCTTGTATAAAGGGGAAGGGGGGCAGGTAGTGGTGCACCTGGTTAAGCACTCGCATTACTATGCACAAAGGCCCAGGTTCAATCCCCCAGTCCTCCTGCAGGGAGAAAGCTTCACAAATGGTGAAGCAGGGCTGCAGGTGTCTCTCCCTCTCTATCTCCCCTCCCCTCTCAATTTCTATCTATCCAATAATAAGTAAATAAAAATATTTAAAAAGAAAAAAAAGACACAGAAAGGAGGCAGCATAATGATTATGTAAAAGACGTTCATGCCTTAGACTAGAAGTTCCCAGGTTCAATCCCCAGCACTACCATAAGCCAAAGTTGAACAGTGCTATAGTGTTTCTCTCTGTTTTTCCTCTCTCTCAGTAAAATAAAATAAAAATATTTTAAAAGGGGGCCAGGTGATGGCACACCTGGTTGAGTGCACATGCTACAATGTGCAAGGATCCCGGTTCGAGCCCTTGGTCCCCACCTGCAGGGGTAAAGCCTTGTGAGTGGTGAGACGGTGTTGCAGGTGTCTCTCTGTCCGTCTCCCTCTCTGTCACCCCTGTCCCTCTCGATTTCTGACTGTCCATATTCAATAAATAAAGTTAATAATAAAATATTTTAAAAAGTAAAATATGGGGGGAAAAACCAAAAGTCTCACACATCATAACCATTTGTCTTGCTGTTAAGTGTTGGATGCAAGGTGATCAGCAATTCATTGTTTTCTCCATCTTTCCTTGACCAGAAATGTTTGCGGCACAAGGAGTTTCCTCTTCCCCATGGCTATCTGACTTCCTCCTTCTGGCGTTCCTGATGTCATTCTGTTGACCACCTTCACCATTATGTTGCAGAAGGGCAGTAATAAAGCAACTGAAGACAACATATATGGGAGAAATTATGTCCAATTTAGAAACTTGCCAATATTTATTGTTATATATTTATGCCTTGTGACTCAGAGAGGAGATTTTGATGGGCCACAGAAATTTAAGAGGTCCCTTAAAGAATGGGCCTTTCTCATTTTTATAAAAATTACAAGAAGTATTTAGCATATGCTTTCCTCTTTATTTCCTCTATCTCTTGAGTATTTTAGAAAATAGTATTTTAACCAGTGCACTAAAGTGAGTCCATCTCATGTTCATGTTGCCTCCTTTTGAAATGAATTCCCAGAGAGAGCAAAGACTCATAAGATACTCTTTAAAACATTTAGTAGTTGAGACCTGAATCCTTACATAAAAATCTGGGTTTTGATTATCTGACCTCAGTTTCAGCAATAATTGTAAATTCCGAGGAAATGTCTGCTGGAGACATGGTCTGTGTCTCATTCAGGGACAGTTTAGTGTCTGGAATTTGTGTTGGCACATAAGCTGTTTCACCAACAAGCATTGTTCTCTAATTTGGAAATGGATGGATTTGATCCAGGGGAAGGCTGGGGATACAGAAACCAGGGCAGTCGCCTTTTTTGTTTTAGCTTAAATTAAGATGGAACTTTCACCTTTATAAGATAAGCAAAAGTTGTTAGGGAGGAATTGATAACTGTTTTATAGTTTTTCATGTGTTCAGAATAATCAAGAGTTTGTCTGTTCAGTTAAGAATTGATACTTGTTTTCTTGAAAGACCACTTTACTGCAGAGGCAGCAGCTATGGCTGTGTTCCTACATATGAGATATGTTCTGGGGTATATTTGGAGGTATATTCTCCAGTGTTCTTCAGTGACTTGAAGTAAACCATTCTGCAAATGATTGACTCTGATGCTAAAAAAAACAAAAAAAAACAATAAAGCTTGATTTTTAACATTACTTTTATTTTTACTTTATTATTTTTTTCTTACAGATGTATTCATTTATGAGAGAAGAGAAGGGGAGAGAGAGAACAGGAGCATCACTCTAATATATGTGATGCTACTTGAGTCAGGCAATTCATATTCTGCACACCCTCAGTAAGGACCCTAAATGGAGCTTTGGATTCCTCTCTGCCATAACATTCTTATTTTAGAATCATGTGTCTTGAGTCCCACACTTAGTTGTTTGTTTGTTTGTTTGTTTATAAAAAGGAAACACTGGGGAGTTGGGCAGTAGCACAGCAGGTTAAGAGCAGGTGGCACAAAGCGCAAGGACTGGCATAAAGATCCCGGTTCAAACCCCCAGATCCCCACCTACAGGGGTTCACTTCACAGGCGGTGAAGCAGGTCTGCAGGTGTCTATCCTTCTCTCCCCCTCTCCATCTTCCCCTCCTCTCTCCATTTCTCTCTGTCCTATCTAACAACAATATCAATAATAACTACAACAATAAAACAACAAGGGCAACAAAAGGGAATAAATATTTTTTAAATAAAATAAATGAATAAATAAAAGTCTGCCTTCTATAATTGCTTCCCCACTAAACATGGGCGTTGACAGTTCAATCCATACTCCCAGCCTGTCTCTCTCTCTTCCCTAGTGGGGCAGGGCTCTGGGGAATCGGGGCTCCAGGACACAATGGTGGGGTCATCTGCCCAGGGAAGTCTAGTTGGCATCTGGAACCTAGTGGCTGAAAAAACTTAACATATAAAGCCAAACAAATTGTTGACTGATCATGAACCTAAAGGCTGGAGTATTGTAGATGAAGATTTGGGGTCTCCGTTTAGTAGACAGATACTAGGCATATTTTAGTTATATTCCAAAAGGCCCATGAATATACTAGTGTTTTGTTTTTTTTGTTTGTTTGTTTTGTTTTGTTTTTCTGAGCCTGACATCTGATATGCAGGTGGATCCAAGTTATTGTCTGGGGAGATGATGTCGTGGCTGGTAAAAGGACCAGAAAGCTGGATCAGGAAAGAGAGTAGCTCCCAAATATGGGAAAGGTGTATAAATATAATTGATTGTAAACCCACACTTAGTTTTACTGCTGAAAATCATGTGTGAAAAGTGACAAGACAGGGCCAGGTGGTGACACGTGGTTGAGCGCACATAATGTGCAAGTACCATGGTTCAAGCCCCCAGTCCTCACCTGCAGGGGGAAAGCTTTGCAAGTGGTGAAGCAGTGTTGCAGGTGTTTCTCTTCCTCTCTATCTTCCCCATTTCTCTTGATTTCTAACTGTCTCTATCCAATAAATAAAGATATTTAAAAAGAAAAATGACTAGACAAGATATCTCTGAGATCTCTTCCATATTGAATTCATATCACTCCATAGAATATACCTCAGAGTGGGGGGTCAGGCAGTGGCACAGTGGGTTAAGCGCATATGGTGCAAAGTGCAAGGACGGGCTCAGAGATCCCGGTTCAAGCCCCTGGCTCCCCATCTGCATGGTGGTTGCCTCAAAAGTGGTGAAGCAGATCTGCAGGTTTCTATCTTTCTCTTCCCGTCTCTGTCTTCCCCTCCCCTCTGGGTTTCTTTCTGTCCTATCCAACAACAATAATAACAAGACGATAAACAACAATGGCAACAAAGGGGAAACAATGGCCTCCAGGAGCAGTGGATTCGTAGTGCCGGCACCAAGCCCCAGCAATAACCCTGGATGCAAATATATATATATATATTTTGATATATATCTTATTTTTCTAGGTTTTGGGAGTTGGGCAGTAGCGCAGCAGGTAAGTGCAGGTGGCACAAAGCACAAGGACCAGCATAAAGATCCTGGTTCGAGCCCCCAGCTCCCCACATGTAGGGGAGTCGCTTCACAGGCAGTGAAGCAGGTCTGCAGGTGTCTATCTTACTCTCCCCCTCTCTGTCTTCCCTTCCTCTCTCCATTTCTCTCTGTCCTATCCAATAATGATGACATCAATAACTACAACAATAAAACAACAAAGGCAACAAAAGGGAATAAATAAATATTTAAAAATATATAATTGGAGGTTTTGTGTTCGGTGATTTGATGTTTAATATTGCTATTTTTTTATGGTTATTAATGAGAAAAAGAAACCAGTATATCACTCTGGCACATGTGACGTCAACAATTGAACTCAGAATGTCATGCTGGAGAGTCCACTATTCCTCCTTCCAAGCCAGCTAGTGGGTACTTGATGGTAAAGCAAGAAAGGACAGTATTGGGTAGACTAGACTCCAGGTTATTTATTTTTTGTCACTGGGTACCAACTTTTTCAGATAGAGGAAGAGAGGGAAATACACCACAATACCCATGAGCTGGAAAATGTTATAGTAAGTAAACTGCACGTTATCAAGTGTGAAGACCCAGATTTGAGCCCCCAGCCACTATATAGGAGTATTTGCAGGGGAAAAGCTTCATGGGCAGTGCTGCAATGTCTCTCTTCTCTGTTTCACACCTCTATCTGAAAGGAAAAAGTTGGCTGCCAGGAGTAGTGGAATTGTGTAGCCAACAAGCCTCAGCAGTAACCCTGGTGGCAACACTAAAAGCTACCACAACACAGAAGCCACCACACTCTGTGGTGGGAACTGAAATGGAACCTGGCTCCATAAAACAAGCACAATACTCAGGTGAAATCTACTTTTTGTTTGTTTTGTGTCATCTTTATTGAATAGAGACAGTCAGAAATTGGCTAACCCATGTCTGCAACCCTGGGAAAACCACAGTGGACTGCAATGGAAGGATGGGGATTCAGAACTCCGGTGGTGGGAACAATGTGGAATTATACCCCTGTTGACATGTAATTTTGTAAGTCAATATTAAATCACCAATAAGAAAAAAGAGGGAATTAGCCCTGCACTCAGAAAGGTTACAGTTAGAAACCAGAATGTTTTGCTATCAAAATTATTACCTAAAATATTATTAAATTACATGTTATTAAATGTATTTACTATTAAAAGGATAAAATACTATCAATATATGTATATAAGTATAAAATACACCTTATTCATTACTACATATAATTATTACTACTGCATTGCTAATGAAAGATTAGCAAGTGTCCATCTTTCTCCCTCTCTATCTCCCCTCCCCCTCTCAATTTCTCTCTGTTCTATCCAATAATAATTTTAAAAAAGAAAAAGTCGCTGCCAGGAGCAATAGATTAAAAGTACCAGCGCAGAGCCCCAACAATAACCCTAAATGGAAATTCTAAAAAAAAAAAAAAAGACAAATCAAGAGGGAAGGGGTTGATAAAGAGGGAGAGGGAGAGGGGTGTGGTGGTAGTACTAAGTGCACATAATACTAAGCACAAGGATCCGGGCTTGAACCCCCAGCTCCCCACCTGCGCAGGGATGCTGCATAAATTGTGAAGCATGTCTGCAAGTATCTATCTTTCTCCCTCTCGATTTCCCCTCTCCCTCTCAATTTCTCTCTATCCTATCCAAAAATAATGTAAAAAAATTAAAAAAGGTAAAATCACTGCCAGGAGCAAATGCCGGGATAACCTGAGGGTGCTTCTTCCCAAGCTAGTGCTCTCTGGGTTGGAGAGAACTCAACTAGAGCCAATCTAGGCTGCTATGTGGGGGAGGGATCAGGAACTCATGCAGCACTAACTTCGCAGGAGATACACTCTGGAACTCTCGGAGCAGATACACTCTGGAACTCTCGGAGCCAGAAAGCAATTTCCAAGTGTCTTTAATCAGAAGAGCAGCTGTTTTTGTACTCTCCAAGTAGGGTGGGAACAGGATACGACGCAGAGAGGGTGGAGAGAAAAGTGACTGGCGAAAATCAGGGTGTGACAAGGAGAGGGGGCGGAGCAGGCAAGAATTCTACCACTGAACCACCAGTGCCCTGGAGGGAGGGTGGTGCTTGTTAACAGAAGGGGTTTTTAGAAGCAGAATTAGAAGCATACCAACTTCTTCTAGCGTTTGCCAGCATACCAACAATTCATAGTACCAGCACAGAGCCCCAACAATAACCCTAGAGGCAAAAGAAAAAAAGAGGAGGGAAGAGAGACACCTGCAACATTGCTTCAACGCTCAACAAAGCTTTCCTCCTGCAGGTGGGGACTGAGGGCTTGACCCCAAGACTTTGCACACTATAAAGTATCCATGTTTGTTTTTCTTAGCAGAGCACTGCTCATCTTTGGTTTATGTTTATGGTGAGTGTATGTGGAGGGGTGATCATGGGACTGTGGAGCCTCAGGCAGGAGAGTCTCATTTATTTTATTTTATTTTTATTACTATTGGATAGAGAAAGAGAAAAATTGAGTGGGAAGGGAAGAGACAGACACCTACAGCCCTGCTTCACCACTCATGAAGCTTTTCCCCTGCAGGTAGGGAGGGACCGGGGGCTTGAACCTGGGTCCTTTTTTTCTTTTTTTCTCCAGGGTTATTGCTGGGCTCGGTACCCGCACCATGAATCCACCGCTCCTGGAGGCCATCCTTTCTCCCTCTTTGTTGCCCTTGTTGTAGCCTCGTTGTGGTTATTATCATTGCCATTACTGATGTTGTTCGTTGTTGGATAGGATAGAGAGAAATGGAGAGAGGAGGGGAAGACAGAGAGGGGGAAAGACAGACACCTGCAGACATGCTTCACCGCCTGTGAAGCGACTGGGGTGCTAGAACCAGGATCCTTACGCCGGTCCCTGCGCTTTGCGCCACATGCGCTTAACCCACTGCACCACCGCCCGACCCCCCGAACCTGGGTCCTTTTGCATTGTCATTTGTGCACTTAACCAGGTGTACCACTGCCAGGCCCCTGAGCGTCTCTTACATAACCACTATGCTATCTATCCCTACATCACAGGTGAATGTTCTTGCCAGGCATGGTAGGCCAGAATTTTGATATTGATAATGTTGCCTTCAGAGATCATGGTTGCTAGCTGATAGATGCAACTCCTGATGGAGAAAGCATCAGAATCACTAAAGGAGAATACTGTGCAGGGGGGCCAGGCGGTGGCGCAGCGGGTTAAGCGCACATGGTGCAAAATGCAAGTACATGCAATAAGGATCCCGGTTTGAGCCCCCAGCTTCCCACCTGCAGGGGGGTGGCTGCATGGGCGGTGAAGCAGGTCTGCAGGTGCCTCTCTGTCTCTCCCTCTCTCTGTCTTCCCCTCCTCTCTTTATTTCTCTTTGTCCTAGCCAACAACAATGACAGAAATAGCAAGAACAATAATAATGACAAGCAACAAGAGCAACAAAGGGGAAAAAATAGCCTCCAGGAGCAGTGAGTTCATAGTGTAGGCACAAAGCCCCCCAAATAACTCCAGAAGCAAACAAAAATTAAAAGGAGAAGGAGAAGAAGAAGAATACTGGGCAGGCCAGGTGGTAGTGCACCTGGTTGAGTGCACGTTATAATGCGCAAAGACCTGGGTTTGAGACCCTGGTCCCCACCTGCAGGGGGAAAGCTTCATGAGTGGTGAAGCAGGGCTGCAGGTGTCTGTCTCTCTCCTTCTCCATCTCCCCCTCCCCTCTCAATTTCTGGCTTTCTACTATCCAATAAGCAAATAAAGATAATAAAAAATTTTTAAAAAAGAATACTGGGGGTAGGTGGTAGGTAGCACACCTGGCTAAGCACATACATCACAGCGTGTAAGAACTTGGGTTAAGGGTGAAGATATAGCATAGTGGTTATGTAAAGAGACTTTCATGCCTGAGGCTCTCAAGTCCCAGGTTCAATCACCCACACCACCATAAGCCAGAGCTGAGCAGTGCTCTGTGGAAAAAAATAAAATAAAAAAGTTAAAGCCCCTCGCCCCCATCTGCAAAGAGGAAGATTCAAAGTGGTGAAGCAGTGTTGCAGGTGTCTCTTTCTTTGTATCTCTCCCCTCTCAACTTCTCTCTGTCTCTATCCAAAATAAGGTATGTAAGAAAAGAATATTAAGAAAAAAAAAGAATATTAAGGTGGTCAGGGAGGTGGTGCAATGGATAAAGCACTGGACTCAAGCATGAGTTCAATCCCTGGCAGCACATGTGCCAGAGTGATATTTGGTTCTTTCCTCCTATCTTTCTCATTAATAAATAAAATCTTTTTTTAAAAAAGAATACTTTTTCAGTCACCAGGTTCCAGATGCCATCAGGATGCTAGCCAGGCTTCCCTGGATTGAAGACCCCACCAATGTGTCCTGGAGCTCAGCTTCCCCAGAGACACACCCTACTAGGGAAAGAGAGAGACAGACTAGGAGTATGGACCGACCAGTCAATGCCCATGTTCAGTGGGGAAGCAATTACAGAAGCCAGACCTTCTACCTTCTGCAACCCACAATGACCCTGGGACCATGCTCCCAGAGGGATGGAGAATGGGAAAGCTATCAGGGGAGGGGGTGGGTTATGGAGATTGGGTGGTGGGAATTGTGTGGAGTTGTACCCCTCCTACCCTATGGTTTTGTTAATTAATCCTTTCTTAAATATAAATAAATAAATAAATAAATAAATAAATAAAAAGAATACTAAGAATACTAAGGACTGCATTTAATTTTTTAACTCAAGTACTTATTTGCCTGTGTGACGTCATTTATCAGGCTCGTTGCCCATATTTTTGTCATATCTGTCCTACAAAGATTTTTTTTTTCTTTACCAGAGCACTGCTCAACTCTGGTTTAATTGGGAAATAAATGTTTTTTAAAAATAGCTCACTTAGATACTGCACTGGTTTGTCATGTATGCAACCTAGTTCTGAGCCTAGCTTTCACACTGAAGGGAGCATCAGTGCTGTGATTTCTTTCACTCTTTTCTTCTGCCTCTCTCCCTCTCTGCTTCTAGAAAGAAAGAGAAGGAAGAAGGGAAGGAAAGAAAAAGAAGAAATTCTAATAGCACAGAAACCCTACACATCCCTTGGACTGGAAATTGGAGTTGATCCTTACCCAGATAGTAAGAGCTATTTGGGGGGGGGAGGGGATCCCAGAGCAGCACTTTGGTACATGCAGTTCCATAGACTGAGCTTGCGAAGTCATGCTTAGAAGTCCAAACCTTGGGAGTCGGGCGGTAGAGCAGCAGGTTAAGCGCAGGTGGCACAAAGCACAAGGACCGGCATAAGAATCCCGGTTCGAACCCCGGCTCCCCACCTGCAGGGGAGTCGCTTCACAGGCAGTGAAGCAGGTCTGCAGGTGTCTATCTTTCTCTCCTCCTCTCTGTCTTCCCCTCCTCTCTCCATTTCTCTCTGTCCTATCCAACAACGACAACAACAACAATAACTACAACAATAAAACAACAAGGGCAACAAAAGGGAATAAATAAATAAAATAAATATTAAAACAACAACAACAACAATAACTACAACAATAAAAAAGGGCAACAAAAGGGAAAATAAATGTTAAAAAAAAGAGTCCAAACCCCTCCCACTATGCCACCTCTCAGGCTGTGCACCATGCTAAGTGTATAGTTCTGTGACATCAGTGTTCTCAAATTGTGTAACCATCACCACTATCCATACCCTGAAGTTTTTTCATCCTGAGAACCAGAAACTCTTAATCCCATTTTTTCTTTAAGTTTTTGTTACATATTTTAAAATTTATTTATGAAAGGGGAGGAGAAAGAGAGCCAGAGCATCACTGTGGTAGGAGTTGAACAGGGGACCTCATGCTTGAGGACCCACTGGGCCACCTCCTCGACCTTTTTTTTTTTTTCAACCAGAGCACTGCTCAGCTCTGCTTTATGGTGGTGCGGGGATTGAACTTGAGACCTTTGGTGTCTCAGGCATGAAAGGCTTTTTGCATAACTTTTATGCTATCTCCCCAGCCTTTTTTTTTTTTCTCCTTTTCTTTTTTTCTTTCTCTCTTTTTAGTCATCATTTGGGTTTTACTGTACTGAGGAGGGCTTTTTCAGATAGAGAGAGAGACAGAAAGACAGTACAGCAGCAAAGTTTCCCTCAGAGCAGTGGGAGCTGGAGTCACACCTGGGTTATGTCCATGATAAACACCACTATCACCACTATCGGGGTCAGGCGGTAGCTCAGCGGGTTAAGCACACGTGGCTCAAAACGCAAGGACGAGCATAAGGATCCTGGCTGGAGCCCCTGGCTCCCCACCGACAGGGGAGTAGCTTCACAAGCAGTGAAGCAGGTCTGCAGGTGTCTGTCTTTCTCTCCCCATCTCTGCCTTCCCCTCCTCTCTCCATTTCTCTCTGTCCTATCCAACAACAATAATAACAAAAATAATAATTACAACAAGGATTTAAAAAAGGGGAGGAGGAAACAAAAGGGGAAAAAATAACCTCCAGGAGCAGTGGATTCATGGAGCAGGCACGGAGGCCCAGCAATGACCCTGGAGGCAAAACAAACAAACAAACACTATAATGGTTCAGAAGGTGGTGCAGTGGATAAAGCATTGGACGATCAATGAGGTCCTGAGTTTGATCCCTAGTAGCACATGTACCAGAGTGATGTCTAGTTCTTTCTCTCTTCTCCTTTCTCATTAATAAATAAATAAAATCGGGAGTCAAAAGGTAGCGCAGCGGGTTAAGCGCACATGGCGCAAAGCGCAAGGACCCGCGTAAGGATCCCGGTTGGAGCCCCGGGCTCCCCAACGCAGGGGAGTCGCTTCACAAGCGGTGAAGCAGGTCTGCAGGTGTTTATCTTTCTCTCCCCCTTTCTGTCTTCCCCTTCTCTCTCCAGTTCTTTCTGTCCTATCCAACTACGACATCAATAATAACAATAATAACTACAACAATAAAACAAGGGCAACAAAAGGGAATATTTAAAAAATAAATAAATATAATCTTGAAAAAACACTATCCAAGTGAAGTACATTGCTATCCATCTTACCCCCTTTTAACACTAATTCCCCATTCTCTCTCACTCACTGGCCCCAGACAACCCCCACTGTACTTTGTTTCTATGAATTTGAGCAGCTAGGGACCTCATACAGGTGAAGTCACTCACTTGTCCTTTTGTGTCTGGTTTATTTCACTCTGTACTCACCACACAAGCAGTCATTGAGTTCTAAAGATTTCTGCATTCCTTGCCAGCTCTAACACTGTCGAGTGTCTGAGATGAAGTATAGTCCACTTGCCATTGGGACCCTTCCCAGTCAGCTCCCTCTTGGGAGGGAAAATAGTGGAAGTAGTCCTTGTTGCTTGCTGTTAATTTTGTCACGTGCCTTTGTGTGTTTGTGCATGAGACAAGCTATCTGCAGGGACACCTGTGGAAATAGGATTACGATCAGAGGCCCGGTGGTGGCGCACCAGGTTAAGCGCACATAATACAAAGTGCAAGGACCAAGGAAAGATCCTGGTTCAAGTCCCCCCACCCCCATGCACACACACATCTGCAGTGGGGGTCCACTTCACAAGCAATGAAGCAGGTCTGCAGGTGTCTGTCTTTCTCTCTCCCTCTCCCATCTTCCCTTCCCCTCAGTTTCTCTCTGTCCTATCCAAAAAAATCAAAAGAAAAAACAAAGCAAAAAACCTGCAGGAGCAGCGGATTCATAGTGTAGGCAATAACCCTGGAGGCAAGTAAATAAATAAATAAATAAAGATTCAATCAGTATATATCCCAATTGCTGACCTCTTGAATAATTTGAAAAGGTATTGAGACTACCTACATACCCAATTTCAGGGTGCAGAGCAAGCCTTCTAAGGACTGCTGTCAGAGCTAGAAAGAAGCTAACAATTCAGTCCCTTAGAGTCTATGAAGACTATAGTGGTTATTGGAGGAAAGGGTGGGGTGAGAGAATAAGGAAACAGGTGGAGGTTTCTGTCTGGTGTAATGGCACACGACTGTGGGGTGGGTGTAGTGAGTTGTATACACACATAGGTTTGAAAGGATTTTTATTTATTTTATTTTTTTGCTTTTTTAAATTTATTACTCAAAAATGCTCCATGTATTTATCTTTCTGACTTTGTGCTTGTGCCTTCAACACTTTGACGACAATTTTCTGCTCCTCAATAAGGAAAGCACGCTTGATCCTGTCACGGTCGCACTTAGCCCATTGGAGCCACCATAGGCCCTGCTGACATGCTTCTTTGTCTTCCACAGCCTCTTATGTACTTTAGGCCTCACTGCACGAACCCCACCCCACGCAGACACCGCAAACAGACTTGGGAGCCTTCCCGACCTTCTTGGTGTAAAGGTAAACAATCCTGTTCCCCGGGTGCAGGACAGCCTGGTTTTGCTGGAGGCGGTGTTGTAGGACAGCCTACTCCGATAGGTCAGACGCTGCACCATGGCTAACACCTGTCGATACCATCTCCAGAAAAGCGATTTTTATTTATTTTTAAACACAAGATAGGGATGGAAAGAGAAAGAAAAAAAAAAAAAAAAGGAAACAGAGCATCACGCTTGCACATGGAATACCAGGGACTGAACTTGGAAGCTTATTCTTCCAAGCTGAATACTCACTGTGTCACCTCCCAGACCCATTCCTAAAATCTCATGATGTTGTACACCAGTGTTCAGTCAATGAAAAAAATTCAGGGGAGTCGGGCGGTAGCGCAGCGGGCTAAAAGCGAGTGGCGCAAAGCTCAAGGACTGGCTTAAAGGATCCTGGTTGGAGCCCCGGCCTCCCCATCTGCAGGGGCGTCGCTTCACAGGCAGTGAAGCAGGTCTGCAGGTGTCTGTCTTTCTCTCCCCCTCTCTGTCTTCCCCTCCTCTCTCCATTTCTCTCTGTCCTATCCAACAACGACGAGATCAATAACAACAATAATAACTACAACAATAAAACAACAAGGGCAACAAAAGGGAATAAATATATATTAAAAAAGAATATTCAGGGGTCAGGCAATAGCGCAGCGGGTTAAGCACACATGGTAAGAAGCACAAGGACCAGCCTAAGGATCTCGGTTTGAGTCCCGGCCTCCCCACCTGCAGGGGGGTCGCTTCACAAGCGGTGAAGCAGGTCTGCAAGTGTCTGTCTTTCTCTCCCCTTCTGTCTCCTCTCCTCTCTCCATTTCTCTCTGTTCTATACAACAACAGTGAAATCAATAACAACAATAATAACAACCACAACAATGATAAGAAAAAAAACAAGGGCAACAAAAGGGAAAGAAAATAGCTTCCAGGTGGTCCGGGAGGTGGTGCAGCGACTAAGGCACTAGACTCTCAAGCATGAGGTCCCGAGTTCAATCCCCGGCAGCACATGTACCAGAGTGATGTCTGGTTCTCTCCTATCTTTCTCATTAATAAATAAATAAAATCTTTAAAAAAAAAAAAAAGAAAGAAAGAAAATAGCTTCCAGGAGCAGTGGATTCGTGGTATAGGCACTGAGCCCCAGCAATAACCATGGAAGAAAAAAAAAATTCAAAGGAAAAAAATTAAAGGCTGTGAAGATGACTTATTTTTTTTATTTCTTTATTGGGGAACTAATGTTTTACAGTCAACAGTAAATACAATAGTTCGTACATGCATAACATTCCCCAGTTTCCCATATAACAATACAACCCCCACTAGGTCCTCTGTCATCCTTCTTGGACCTGTATTATCAGAGTCTTTTACTTTGGTGCTATACACCAATTCCATTTCAGGTTCTACTTGTGGTTTTTTTTTTTTTTTTTCTGATCTTGTTTTTCAACTTCTGCCTGAGAGTGAGATCATCCCATATTCATCCTTCTGTTTCTGACTTATTTCACTTAACATGAATTTTTCAAGGTCCATCCAAGATCAGCTGAAAACAGTGAAGTCACCATTTTTTACAGCTGAGTAGTATTCCATTGTGTATATAGACCACAACTTGCTCAGCCACTCATCTGTTGTTGGACACCTGGGTTGCTTCCTTGTTTTGGCTATTACAAATTGTGCTGCCAAGAACATATGTGTACACAGATCTTTTTGGATGTGTTGGGTTCCTTAGGATATATCCCCAGGAGAGGAATTGCAGGGTCATAGGGTTGGTCCATTTCTAGCCTTCTGAGAGTTCTCCAGACTGTTCTCCACAGAGGTTGGGCCAATTGACATTCCCACCAGCAGTGTAGGAGGGTTCCTTTGACCCCACACCCTCTCCAGCATTTGCTGCTGTTAACTTTTCTGATGTTATGACATTCTCACAGGAGTGAAGTGGTATCTCGTTGTTGTCTTTATTTGCATTTCTCTGACAATCAGAGACTTGGAGCATTTTTTTCATGTGTTTCTCGGCCTTTTGGATCTCTTCTGTGGTGAATATTCTGTCCATGTCCTCCCCCCATTTTTGGATAGGGCTATTTGTTGTCTTGTTGTTGAGTTTGGCAAGCTCTTTATATATGTTGGTTATTAAACTCTTGTCTGATGTATGGCATGTAAAGATCTTCTCCCATTCTGTGAGGGGTCTCTTGGTTTAGGTAGTGGTTTCTTTTGCTGTGCAAAAGCTTTTTAATTTGATGTAGTCCCATAGGTTTATACTTGCCTTAGTCTTTTTTGTAAGTGGATTTGTTTCATTGAAGATGTCTTTAAAATTTATGCGGAAAAGAGTTCTGCCAATATTTTCCTCTAAGTATCTGATAGTTTGTGGTCTAACATCCAGTCCTTGATCCACTTGGAATTTACTTTTGTATTTGGTGAAATACAGTGGTTCAGTTTCATTCTTCTGCATGTTTCAACCCATTGTTTCCAATACCATTTGTTGAAGAGACTCTGCTTTCCCCATTTAATAGTCTGGGCCCCTTTGTCAAAGATTAGATGTCCATAGGTGTGGGGGGATGACTCATTTTTTTTTTTATAAATATTTATGTATTTCCTTTTTGTTGTCCTTGTTTTTATTGTTGTTGTAGTTATTATTGTTGATGTCATCATTGCTGGATAGGACAGAGAGAAATGGAGAGAGTAGGGGAAGACAGAGAGGGAGAGAGAAAGATAGACACCTGTAGACCTACTTCATTGCCTGTGAAATGACTCCCCTGCAGGTGGGGAGCAGGGGCTTGAACCGGGATACTTATGCCAGTCCTTGCACTTTATGTCACCTGCACTTAACCTGCTGCACTACCTCCTGACTCCCGAAGATGACTCATTTTAGTGGAACATAGGACTTAACGTGTGCCTAGTTTGATCCTCAGTACTACATGTATCACGTCTTTCTCCTGTGCAATTCTCATATATAATTAATCTTTTTTTTCTTTTTTGCCTCCAGTCACTGGTGCTTGATTCAGGCACTGAATCCACTACTCCTAGTGGCCATTTTTCCTTTATTTTTATTTATTTTATTTGACAGGACAATAAATAAATCTTTTATTTCTTTATTGGGGTATTAATAGTTTACAGTTGACAGTAAATACAATAGTTTGTACATGCATAACATTTCCCAGTTTTTCACCTAACAATACAACCCCCACTAGGTCCTCTGCCATAAATAAATCTTTTTATTGCCTTGGTAATCGGTGGAGTTAGTTTCCTGCACGACAATTCCACCACTCCCTGCAGTCATTTTTTTCTTTTTTCTTTTTCTTCTTATATTTATAGGGCAGAGAAATTGAAAGGGGGTGGGGTAGACAGGGAGAAAAAGAGACACCTTCAACACTACTTTACCTCACTGCAGGTGAGAACTGGAGCTTCAGTCAGGATTCTTGAGCAAGGTAACATGACCTCACTCAAGTGTGTCACCATCCAGCTCCTCAAATAAAATAAATCTAAACCAAAGGGGAAAAAAAGAGGAGAAAGGAAGAATATAGTCTGATCCCCTGTGTGCGCACATGCATATTTTTTATGTGTGTATGTGTGTTTTCCTGAATGAGTTTCTCAGAAAACAAGCCCTTTATAACCTTTATCATATTCTTTTCCTCACACCTACTTGTGTTAGACATGTGATAAAGGTGGGAGGTGACATAGGCAGACAATAGAACCCATGAAGAATGGATCTTTAAATGTCTCCTCTCCAGTGCCAACTGCAGAATGGGATGGGTGAAGGAGTGGGAGGTGGAAAGGGCTGTGGATTTTGTTTTTCTGGCCATGTCTCAGATCAGACAAAGGACTGATGAAATAGACTTTTAATTTCATTATCAATACAGAAGCTCTCCATCTCAGGGTCTCAATCTATTTCTCAACATACAAAACACACACACACACACACACACACACACATACCATTTTACTATTAGGCCAGTGATTAAGAAAAAAATCTTCTCTTTTCATGTAATTCATACTCCCTAACCCTGAGATCTGATCTTTGTTAGAGCAAGAGGTCTTGAAATTTAGCAGTGCTTTTTTTAGCCATTTTGTCCCCAGAGCTGAAGGTTTGATTAAGCATTTGGCTGCTGCTTACTGAAGAGGCTGTGGACGCCATCAGCTGTTCCCAGAAATGCACACTCCAGGGAGGAGTTACCAGGCCCTGCTGTCTCTACAGAATCAAATACAGGAAATGCCTCTTGGACCCTATGTTTTTCCTTCAGATTCTGCAAAGCTGCTTCTGTGATGTGGCTAATCCTCATCTTTTCTCTCCACTCCAAAGGACTGAGGGAGTGGAGAGTTTTTTCTCCACGAGCTAGAACAGCCTAGAAACCTGACTGCAGATCACAGGGGACAGAGGCCAAACTGCAGAGGACCAGGAAAATCCCGGCTGGGCCCAGGTCCAGGTTTGGGTGCAGAGCCAACGCCTTTATATTTATGCAAAGAGAGAGCTGCTAGGTAACTGGTAGGCTGAGGCCTTCCTGAGCTGCAGGGCTACTAGTCTGCATGATTGCACTGGAATGATCTGGGTGTTACTCTCAATGGCGCTAGACCAGCTGTTACTAGAACTGGGGTGGGGAGAGGGTGTGTAGAATCAGGCCCTTAAAATCCTAAGACTGTAAGGAAGAGAAATCCCAGGAATTCCTTTATATTCCTTTTTGCAGCACCTTAGCAACCACCAACAGAAAGCTTCCCTGTCCTTCAGGGAATGCAGTATAGCATAGTGTCTCTGAAAGGTTCTGGTACTGGAATCCTAGGTTTTTTTTCTTGCTTATCTGTCTTAGCTTCCATGTCAGGATGTTTCTTTGTAAAATAGGGAAGTAATACCTGCTTTATAAAACCGTTGCAGAGAATTTTCTTTACCACGACATATACTTAGTATATGTCTATATACTAAGTATATAGTGAAATACTTAGTATAGTGCCCTGGTACATAAGGAAAGTTTAATTTTGGCAGAACTTTCTCGGACAACTTGAGTGTCATATTCCACGAGTGACCTGTGCAAAAGTTGTCCCAGTAAGAATATAAGAAATTGGCTCCCCAAACCCCGAGATGACCGGCAACACTCAATTTAATATTCATTTATTTATTTATTATCAGATTTGTTTTTTAAACTACCTTAAACCGGGACCTCAAAATCATCATCCTTTTGTCCAGGACCCCAGCCCCCATCAAAATAGGCTTACTTAGATTTTAAATCCCTCCCCCCCCAGCCTTTTCCTAGGTTAAATGGGCAGGAGGAAAAAAAATAAGGGTGAGCTCACCCCTTGGAACAGGGCGTTTTTCCGGTCGGGGCGCTCAGCATCCCCAGACAGACTGCAGCGATGGCCCTGCCCCACCCTTCGCTGCAGTACTGGACCGGCTCCCAGGGCGGGGTGGGGGTGCATTAGATTCTCTGCAGGGCGGGGAGGGGCAGGATTGGAAGATACGCGTTGCGGGGAGGGCGGCGTCGCTAAAGCATCCCGGCCGGCCAGGGCGGAGGCTGCGACTCCACCGCAGCAGCAACCCCCACCTCCGCTGCGCGCCCTCTTTTCTCGTTGTCTCCCCCGCGCTCGGGGAGCTCGGCTCGTCCCCCGACCCGCCTCTTCGGCTCTTTCCGGGAGCGCTCGGCCCCTTCCGCCGGACGATCGCGAGGCGAGCCGACGGGAGCCCCGCCCCCTTGGCCCGGAGGGCGCTCTCCCCCGCCCCTCGCGCCCAGCCTGGGCGCTTCCCTCACGCTCGCTCCCGCCCGCCGCCGGAACGCGCGTGGCCGCCTATAAAAGAGACGGGGCGCGCGCGGCGTCGCCACTACCCGCTGCGGAGCTGGACGGTGAGGAGGGAGAGCTGATCGGTCAGTCAGTATCCCCTCGGCCCCACGCACCCCACAGCGCCCGCCCTCCTGAAGCGGTGAGAGGGGGAGCAGGCGAGCACGGGGCCCGGGGTTCTGTCGATCCTCAGGCGGGCTGGCGGGCGGGCGGGGAGCCGGGCGCCCCCGAACCGGGGCGGGGCCGGCGCGCGGACAGGTGAGCCGAGCGGGCCTTCTCGCTGCCTCCGCGGTGCGGGGAGAGGGGCTGCCCGGCCGCCGCGGCTTGAGGCTCGCGGGTTGCGGAGGAGCCGCGGGCCAAGCCCGGGAGCCTGGAATGTCATTGACGGAGCGGAGGGGGGCGAGGCCGCACAGCGCTTCCCTCCCTCCGCCCCCCAGCCTGGCGGCGGCTCCGCCCGGCCCCATCCGGCGGCGGCAGGTGGGGCGGGGGCTCCCGGGAGCCGGTTGTCAGCGTCTCGCTCGGCCGTCTCCGCCGCCCCCGCCGCCCCCGTCCCTGCCCTCGGAGGGGAGCGGCTGCTGCTGCTCGTTGCCGAAGCTCCGCTGGCAAAGCGGCCCGGCCTGTGCAGGAGGAAGAACCGAGAGCGCCGAGCTGAGGGCTGTTTGACCTTAATTTCATCCCGAGTGGCGATTCGTGGCATTCTCTGGACGCAGAAAGGCCCGAAACTGCCCATCGCCAGCCCTCTGCTTGGAATAAACATCGCTTTCCCACCCTGTTGTGGTTTGCTTGTAAATAACAGGTAAATGCGGTGCTTGCTTTGTATGAGCCCCAAATCAAGTCACTTAATAGCTCGGGTCTTTCTTTCTTTTTCTTCCCCTGAGAGCGAGTCTTCTGAGTCAAAGACAGGATATGTTATTTGTCAAAATCCTGTGACCAGGCCTGTATTGGGAAAGAGCGAGCAGTCTTTTGTTTCAAGCCGTCCCGGCGAATTTGGTGAGATACCTGCCAAATAAAATTGCTTTTTAAAAGTCTCTTTGATGGACTGAGATAAAATATTTTAAATAAGGGGCTTATTAAGGCTCAGTATTGAATATGTTTAAATTAAAAGCCCCAATAGGTCAGAACGCTAATGCTTGAACCACTGCAACGCATTTTCAAATCCCTTTTATATAATACAGCCTGAATTATTGAAGCTTTCCCCCGTCTTCATCATAGTAGCTTTAGGAAAAAAAAAAATTACCATCATGGCTGATAGGGAAGAAAATAGGATAAATCATGTGAAGTATTTTCATGTTTTGAGAAATTGCGTCGTCATAGCAATTGGACTTAAGTAAGAGGGAATGTATCAAAGATGGAAGGGTGGGGGTGTCTTGCAGCCGGGAAACAGAACATCTTAAGAATAGCATTGGGAACACTGAGCTCTAGGAAGCCATTGAACGAAGTAAGGTTCCAGCTCTTTAAAACTAGTCATTTATTTTCCCCTTCATTACAGCCTAATGTTTTAGATTTTGAAAGGTCAAATTGAAGTCAAAGTTAAAGGGGGAAAAAAAAAGTACTGCAGGGGAGAAAATGGGCCCTTGTACAGGAAATTAACAAAAGTCTTTTTTAGTAACTGGGTCAGTAATTACTCAAAATGTGTTAGCGGCTATCCAGGGACCTCGATGGAGAGACGAGAGGAGAATCTGCTGCTCTGTCCTGGACAGATGGGAAGCCGTTCTTACAGGAAGACATCACTTATTAGACATCATTCTCTGAAAAGCGTTTGGTCTTGGCAGTGTTTTGTAGCAAACTAATAATTGAAAGAATCTGATGTTTCACAGCATCTGTCAGGCAATGACAGGTTTAGGTCACGAGCTTTTTTTTTTTTTTTTTTAATCTCCCCCCCCCCCCTTGTTTTCATCCCCAAAGGAGGGGCCAGCTACAGATCCTGGGCAATGGATGGTCAGGTCCTGTCATAGCTGCATAGCTAAACCCACACTTGAGGACAGTGGGCATGAAGCTGGCTGTAGTCAATCCTCATGGGCTTTGAGAGGACGCCACTAGATAATGTGGCCCAGTCTGCTGCTGCAGCCTATCGCTGTAGTCAGAGTAGGTAGAAGAATGCAGGAATGCGGGGTGGGGGGGTGAGGGGTGTATGTGTGTGTGTGTGTGTGTGTGTGTGTGTGGCGCAGAGCTGATCTTTTGGGCTAGTGGACAGGGCAGCTGTACTTGGACCTCCTTACTTTTTTTTTTGTATTTTCCTCGAGCCCTTTTTAAACAGGAAATAGTCAGTGTAAAGGAAGTGTATTAGTAAACTTGGTCCAGATCAGATCTTAGTACCTTGAGTTGCTTTTTTTAGTTTTATGAAATGCTATTGTATTACTGAATGGGAGGGATTTATGGAATCATCCAGCCCTGGGATTCTGTTTTTTAAACATTTTGTTTAATAACTGAGAGAAAAAGGAGAGGTAGAGAACTAGAGCATCACTCTAGGACATGGTATGCCAGAAATCAAACGTGGGACGTCATTTTTCTAAGTCTAACAATCTAGCCACTTCCTGGGTCATCAAATTCTTGGCTAATATATTGAAATTTGGGTTAGGGGAGGACATAGTGAGTGTCTTCAAGTACATTTAGGGCAGCCAGGCAGTGACACATCTGATTGAGTGCACACATTACCATGTACAAGGAGCCAGGCTCAGGCCTCTGGTCCCCCCACCTACAGGGGAGACAGTTCACAAGCAGTGCTACAGGTATCTTTCTTTCTCTCTGTTTCCCTCCCCTTCCAATTTCTCTCTGTACTATCAAAAATACTTTTTTAAAAATATAAAAAGTTAAAAGTATATTTAGAAGAGTCGGGCTGTAGCACAGGGGGTTAAGCGCACATGGCGCAAAGTGCAAGGACTGGCTTAAGGATCCCGGTTAGAGCCCCCAGCTCCCCACCTGTAGGGGAGTCGTTTCACAGGCGGTGCAGCAGGTTTGCAGGTGTCTGTCTTTCTCTCCCCCTCTCTGCTCTGTCTTCCCCTCCTTGCTCTATTTTTCTCTGTCCTAGCTAACAGCGACATCAATAACAACAATAACTGCAACAATAAACAAGGGCAACAAAAGGGAATAAATAAATTTAAATTAAAAAAGTCTTTTTAAAAAAAGAAAAAACACTCAGGTTTTATCTCTGGCACTATCAGTAGTTAGACTGGGCTGGGTGGTGGCGCACCGGGTAAGCGCATGATACTAGGCGCAAGGACATGGGTTTGAGCTCCTGCTCCTGCCTGCAGTGGGGACGCTTTACAAGCAGCAAAGCGTGTCTGCAGGTGTCTCTCTTCCTCTTTGCCTACCCTGCTTCTCAGTTTCTCTCTGACCTATCAAATTAAAAGGGAAAAAAAAAAAAAAGACCAGAAGCAGTGGATTTTTGTAGTGCCAGCAGTGAGTGCCAGCAACTGGAGACAAAAAAAAAGAAAAAAGAAAAAGAAAATTAAATAGTAGTCCAGGAGGTGGCGCAGTGATAAAGCATTGGACTATCAAGCATGAGGTCCGAGTTCGATCCCCGGCAGCACATGTGCCAGAGTGATGTCTGGTTCTTTCTCTCTCCTCCTTTCTCATAAATAAATAAAATCTTAAAAAAAATAAATAGACCTAATTAGTGTTCTGGGTGGGGGGGAGTCTATTAAAAATAAATATGCCGGGAGCTGGGTGGTAGCGCAGTGGGTTAAATGCACATGGTGCAAAGGACTGGCGAAAGGATCCTGGTTCAGGCTCCGGGCTCCTCCCCACATGCAGGAGGGGTCACTTCACAGGCGGTGAAACAGGTCTGCATGTGTCTATCTCTTGCTCTCTTGGTCTTCCCCATTTCTCTGTCCTATCCAACAACAGCAATAACAACAACAATAATAATAACTGATAAATAACAAGGGCAACAAAAGGGAAAAAAATGTCCTCTAGGAGCAGTGGATTTATAGTGCAGGCATTGAGCCCCAGCAATAACCCTGGAGGCAATATATATATATATATATTATATATATATATGTATATATATGCTAAATAAGTTAAAATATATTCAGTATGTGGTCCGGGAGGTGGCGCAGTGATAAAGCTTTGAACTCTCAAGCCTGAGGTTCCGAGTTTGATCCCCGGCAGCACATGTGCCAGAGTGATGTCTGGTTCTTTCTCTCCCCTCCTATCTTTCTCATAAATAAAATTAAAAAATATATATATATATATTTAATATCATTACTTAATTTGAGAAATGGGGACACTGAGACCCACAGAGATGTGACCTGACCAAAGCAACATCTAGACAGGCGCTGAACTGCTAATGCCGGAGAACTATGGTTCTCTTGCCCACATTAGAAATCCTCAAAGGGGTTTAATACAGAATGAGAAAGATCTGCAGAATTGGATTTCTGCCAGTATTCGTATATTCAAAGGTCTGTTTTCTTGATTTTGAAATGATTTTGTTCCATTTGCCCTTAGCAGCTTGTCTTGCTCTTCCCCTGCCCTCTTTAGACTCTACATTCCTCCATCATGTTGTCATCGTTTCGTAAACGCAGAGTCCAGGTATTTGACTAGCATGCAGGAAATGTGTTGCCGTTTCAGTTTTGCCTGTTGTGCAGTGAAGACAGTTGTGTCAAAGAGGTTGAATGATCCAAAGAGAAGGGGAAAAATCTGCCTGCATGAACTTTCTGTTAAGCTAATTGGTTAGGGTTTGGCTACATAAACAAAAATCTCAGTAAATTTATTTGAATTTCAAAAGTCCTGTTTTTTACCTTCTTCTCTTTAAGGCATGACTATATTAATTCCTTACACTCTACTGGTGTTTGCATGTAATGTTTGCTGATTTTTTTTTTTAATTGACAGCTTCTTGGTTCATAGGAACCAAGGGATAAACAGATTATCCTTGATTATTAGAAAAAATAATCTGAAAACATGTCAAGTAGTATCTTTTAATTTGACAAATTATGTAAACGGGTTTGTTTCCTGTTCATATTACAAATTTCTAGTGATTTAAGGTGATAAATCCAAGGCAAAGCCCTTTTATAAATCAGATTGGTTAACTATTTAAATGAGTTTTATAAAAATGGGTCACATAATCTTTTTCTGGTTTGAATCTTGGTAACGTTCTTTTGCACTTAAGTACTTCTCATCTGAATTTTGCAGGCTAAAAGGTAAGTAGCAGCAAGATAGTGTTTGGGAAGCATTCTGAAGTAAGTTTTGGCAACGTTGCTCTGCATTTCTTGATTTTGATGCAATGCAGTCTGAATCTTTGCTTTTCTTAAAGTTAAGTCCCTGCTCACCTCTGCAGAATTGTGCTAATGAGTTTAATGAATTAGTTGGAAAGCTGATATGTGAATTTGTAGTCCTGATTAGATTGTGGTTTAAGCAGAAATATTTGTTGTTTTTACTCATAGTTAAAACTCTTAAATTGTATATTTACTTCTCCGCTTACCATCCTATCTGCCACTAAAATCTGCAGCTTAGCTGGTTTTGAGTTAATTTGTTTGCTCTGAAAATCTGGTATGAAATTTTGTGGATGCTAACCAGTTATTTGGTGGCTTATTCTAGAAGAACCCTTCTATGTTCATGGATGTAGTTGTCCTGATCTTGAAATGTAAATTTTGGTATTAGGCTGACTTTCTAAGCCATGGAAAAAATGGCATTGCCAGTTCTGCACCTTTGGGCTCTGACTAAGCAACAAAAAGCAGACTGGTGAAAACAAACAAAACTGGTGAATGGTTTCCCCACAGCGCCAAATGATCTCTTAATTCTGTTCCTAAAATCACTTTGCTCATAAAACAGTATGTCCGGTGTCCTGCCTGAAACCAGAATTTACTTTGTATTACTCCAAATGCCTCTTCCATCCAGCACATTCAGCTTGCTAAAAAGACAGCACAGTGCTTTGTTTTAAATAATGATTCCTTGCATCTTTACTATCAATATATTTTCTTTTCTTTCTTCTTTTTTAAATATTTATTCCCTTTTGTTGCCCTTGTTTTATTGTTGTAGTTACTGATGTTGTTGGATAGGACAGAGAGAACTGGAGAGAGGAGGGGAAGACAGAGAGGGGGAGAGAAAGATAGACACCTGCAGACCTACTTCACTGCCTGTGAAACGACTCCCCGCAGGTGGGGAGCCGGGGGCTCGAACCAGGATCCTTACTCCGGTCCTTGCACTTTGCGCTACCTGCACTTAATCTGCTGTGCTACCACCCAACTCTCTTCTTTTTTTTTTTTTTTTTCCTTTATTTTCTTTTTTCTTTTCTTTCTTTTCCTTTCCTTTCTTTTGGGGTTCCATAAGGGAATTGATTGCTGAATTCTTCCATTCTCCAAGCTCTGTGTCAGGATTTCCTAATATACTCACTAGAGGTGCCAAGTTTGCAGAATCCAAAGCATTTGACCTTTGCTTTGGAAATGTTTGTATCTGTAGTCTTTTCTATTGCTTAACAGTGTCGTTCTCACCCATTCCCCTCCAAAGATAGACATTCCCAATACACAATGGGGCATGTAGTTTTTGTCAATAAGGAAAGGTATAAAAAATTATCTAGGGGGATGGGTGGTGGCACACCTGGTTAAATGCACAAGGACCCCGGTTCAATCCCCTAGTCCCCACCTGCAGGGTGGAAGCTTCACAGGCAGTGGGTCAGGGCTGCAGGTGTCTCTCTGTCTCTCTTTCTCTGTATCACTCCCTTCTCAATTTCTGGTTGTCTCTGCCCAATAAATAAAGATAATTTTTTAAAAATTATGGGCAGGGTGGGTAGCGTAGCGGGTTAAGCGCACATGGCGCAAAGTGCAAGGACTGGCGTAAGGATCCTGGTTCGAGCCCCGGGTTCCCCACCTACAGGGGGGTTGCATCACAAGCGGTGAAGCAGGTCTGCAGGTGTCTGTCTTTCTCTACCCCCTCTGTCTTCCCTTCCTCTCTCCATTTCTCTCTGTCCTATCCAACAGCAACAATAACAATAATAATGACAACAACAAAAAACAATAATAATGACAACAATAATGATAAATAACAAGGGCAACAAAAGGGAAAAATGTCCTCCAGGAGCAGTGGATTTGTAGTGTAGGCACCGAGCCCAGCAATAACCCTGGAGACAAAATAAATAAATACATTAAAAGTCATCTAAGTATCAAGTACCTCAAACAGCTGTCTCTTGGTGTTCATCAAGATAAAGGTATTCTAGAAGGCATACCTTCTGCCTTCTGCACCCCATAATGATCCTGGGTCCATACTCCTAGAGGGTTAAAGAATAGGAAGACTTGTGGTCTGGGAGGTGTCACAGTGATAAAGCTCTGGACTTTAAAGCATGAGGTCCTGGGTTCAGTCCCTGGCAGCACATGTGCCAGAGTGATGTCTGGTTCTTTCTCCTATCTTTCTCATTAATAAATAAATAAAATCTTTTAAAATAAAAGAATAGGAAAACTATGGGCAATGGAGTTCTGGTGGTGGGAATTGTGTGGACTTGTACCCCTCTTATCCTATGGTTTTGTCAGTGTTTCCATTTTATAAATAAAAATATATATATAAAAGAGATAAAGGTATTCATCAAGGTCCTGGAGGTGGTGCAGTGGATAAAGCATTGGATTCTCAACCATGAGGTTCCGAGTTCAATCCCCCTCAGCACATGTACCAGAGTGATGTCTGGTTCTTTCTCTCCTCTCTCTCTCATGAATAAATAAATAAATTCTTAAAAAGAAAAAAAAAGGTATTCATCCACATCAGCCCTCTTTTTGTAAGAATCTACTTTCAGTTCATTATGTGTGTATCATTATATTAGATATAAAGAGTCAATCTCTGAATAAAGTGTTCTGGCTAACTTTCATATCTTTTGACCCACCCTTTATCCTGAGAGGTCTGGCAGTGTTGTGAGAGTGCTGACATTTCATTTATCACAATAGAGGACATAGTTGTAATTCCTGTTTTATCCCCCTGATATCAATCCACATTATTTGCTGAACGATGCAGCTAACATTTTGATTGCTGCACTGCAGCATTTACAAGTAGCCCAAATTAGTTTTCTCTAATAATTGCCCCCCCCCAAAAAAAAAAAAAAACGGACCTTTTCTTTTGGCTATCTTTAAGTGGGAAGGTGTTCTTAACTATGCAGACACTGCAGTTAACACTTGTTTCCCCATCTTTGTTCTCACTGTATGGAAGACCTGATTGGCAAAATCAGAGTTGACTGACTACTTTGAGATAAGCTGTCAGTTTACTGTCGTCCTAGGAAATCAGCTGCTTTGTGGTTTGAGGCAGCTAGGATATGCTGGCCAGGTTGGAGATTGTTTTTTAATGGCACGTTTCCCAAATGCTTCCTTTCTAGCTCTCAGAAGGTGGTAATCCCATTTAGGCTGGGAACATTCTCTGTGGAGTTTTTGTAGTAGTTCCCTGGAAATGTCCGGGTAAGGCTAGGGCTCCTGTAGCTGCAGCCTCCATGCAAGAAATTTCATAAACTTCAGATAGCTTTGTGTGGCAGTATTCTTGGTGTTATGAAAAGCACTCTTGTTTATTAGTCTGTGGAAACAACCCATTTTAGAGCAAAAGAAACTGCAACTTGTCTAACTAAGAAACAGTTTCCTATCAGGTTAAGAGGGGGACACTCTTATTAACCTACAGTCTCAGACTCCTTTAATCAGGCTGATGAAAATGCTGAATGCTATGCCCATGGGAGAGCATAGCTGACTTTCAGATGCCCAGCCTCCCCAGAGAGAGCCAGTTGTGGTTTGGCAGAGCTCCTACCTACTGACGGCAGCTGATCTGCTGCAGAAAAGAAAGTCCATTATTGCCTGACCAAAGCACTTGGTATAGAATTGACTTGTTCTACTTCACTAGGGTGACAAAGAGGGCCTTTTAGGTTCGTTAATTTTAACAGGGCCTCTCTTGACTGTCGCATTGGATTGGTAGGGTTAAACCAGCAAACCAGATCTGAGCAGTGAGAGTTACTCAGATAAATCTGCTCCAACATTTTAATGGGGTTCATCATAAAAGTCTGCTTCCTAATTTAATTTTATATAAATTTCTATAACAGTATCATTAGAAAGTAATCTTTCTAGGCTGAGGAGATAGCATATGGTTATGCAAACAAACTTCATTCCTGAAGCTCCAGTGTTCCAGGTTCAATCTCCAGCACCACCATAAGCCAAAGCTGAGCAGTACTCTAGTTAAAAAGGAAAAGAAAGACTCATTCTGGGTGGAGGGTAGATAGCATAATGGTTATGCAAACAGACTCTCATGCTTGAGGCTCCAAAATCCCAGGTTCAATCCCCCGCACCACCATAAGCCATAGCTGAACAGTGTTCTGGTTAAAAAATAAAAATAAAAAAAATATAAAAAGAAAGAATCATTCTGTGGCATGGGAGGTGGTGCAGTGACTAGAATGTTGAACTTAAAAGCACGAGATATGAGTTTGATTCCCAGCATCTAGTATACTTTTGTCTCTAGATTGTACTAATAACTGAATAAATCATCATTTCTGTGCATTTAGAAATGCAGTGACTCTGTGCTAGAGGATCCAGGAACATCAGCATAGACACTAATCCTGAGGATTATTTCAGATATAACTATACTTTCCTTGAAAATTTCCTTTTTCTTTCTTCCCTCCCCGCTATTGGGCCCTTATGCCTGCCTGATTTCACTGTTCCCAGCAGAGTTTAAAATATTTTAATTTTTTATTTATTGGGTAGGCAAACTGAGATGGAAGAGGGAGGGAGCTAGGAGAGAAAGAGAGACAACTGCAGCACTTCTCCACTGCTTTTGAAGCTCCCCCAAGGTTGAGCCGGGAGCCACATAGTAACATGTGCACTCAGCCAGCGTGCCCCCCCCAGACTTTTTTTCTTTCCAGGATAGGGAGAGAGGTGCTGTGGTGATACACTTGGTTGAGCACACACATTGCAGTGTGCATGGACTCCAGGCTCAAGCCCCCAGTCTCCACTTGCAGGGGAGAAGCTTCACAAGTGGCGAAACAGTGCTTCAGGTGTCTTCCGTCTCTCCCTCTCTCTCTCTTAAAAAAAATTATCTTTGGGAGTTGATCAGTAGCCCAGTGGGTTAAGCATAGGTGGCGTGAAGCACAAGGACCGGTGGAAGGATCCTGGTTTGAGCCCCCGGCTCCCCACCTGCAGGGGAGTCGCTTCACAGGTGGTGAAGCAGGTCTGCAGGTGTCTATCTTTCTCTCCCCCTCTCTGTCTTCCCCTCCTCTCTCCATTTCTCTCTGTCCTATCCAACAACAATGACATCAGTGACAACAACAATAATAACTACAATAACAATAAAAAAGGGCAACAAAAGCGAAAATAAATAAAAAAATAAAATTATCTTTATTTATTGGATAGAGACAGCCAGAAATTGAGAGGGTGGGGGAGATAGAGAGGGAGAGAGACAGACCTGTCTTCACCACGTGAAAAACTTTCCCTCTGCTGGGGCTCAAACATAAGTCTTTGCACTTTGTTACATGTTCACTCAACAAGGTGTGCCAACACCTGGACCCCTGCCTCTTTCCCTCTCTATCTTCCCCTTTCCTCTAGACTTCTCTGTCTCTAGTCAATAAATAAATAAAATTTTGTAGTCTGGGAGGTGGTGCAATGGATAAAGCACTGAACTCTCAAGTGTGAGGTCCTGAGTTCAATCCCCGGCAGCACATATACCAGAGTGATATCTCTCCCCCCCATCTTTCTCATTAATAAATAATTTTTTTTTAAATTTTATTTACTTATTTTCCCTTTTGTTGCCATTGTTGTTTTTTATTATTGTAGTTATTGTTGTTATTGCTGTCATTGTTTTTAGATAGGACAGAGAGAAATGGAGAGAGGAGGGGAAGACAGAGGGGGAGAGAAAGATACTTGCAGACCTGCTTCACCATCTGTGATGGGATTCCCCAGCAGGTGGGGAGTGGGGGGCTCGAACCGGGATCCTTAGGCCGGTCCTTGCACTTCGTGTCACATCCACTTAACCCGCTGCGCTACCGCCTGACCCCCATAAATAAAATCTTAAAAAAAAGAGTACTTCCCCCAAATAAAAGTAATTCCACTTAATAAAAAATAAATAAGTAAATAAAATATTTTAAAAAGGAAAGAAAACCAAGATAGAGGAGAGACACCACAGCACTGCCCCACCATTCATGGGCTCTCCTCTGGTGCTGTATGGTGCTCCCCTGTGATATGTGGGGTTCAAGCCCCAAGTCTTTATGCAGCAAAGCATATGCACGACTGAGTGAGCTATCATCTATACACCTTTTAAAATTTTTTTAAATATTTATTTTCCCTTTTGTTGCCCTTGTTTTTTATTGTTGTAGTTACTATTATTGTTGTTAGATAGGACAGATAGAAATGGAGAGAGGAGGGGAAGACAGAGGGGGAGAGATAGACACCTGCAGACCTGCTTCACTGCCTGTGAAGCGACTCCCCTGTAGGTGGGGAGCCGGGGGCTTGAATCGGGATCCTTATGTCAGTCCTTGCGTTTGGCTCTTTTTTTTCCCTCCAGGGTTATTGCTGGGCTCGGTGCCTGCACCATGAATCCACCGCTCCTGGAGGCCATTTTTCCCCTTTTGTTGCCCTTGTTGTTGTAGCCTCGTTGTGGTTATTATTATTGCCATTGTTGATGTTGTTCGTTGTTGGATAGGACAGAGAGAAATGGAGAGAGGAGGGGAAGACAGAGGGGGAGAGAAAGACAGACAGATACCTGCAGACCTGTTTCACCGCCTGTGAAGCGACTCCCCTGCAGATGGGGAGTCAGGGGCTCGAACTGGGATCCTTACGCTGGTCCCTGCGCTTTGTGCCACATACGCTTAACCCACTGCGCCACCGCCCAACCCCTCGGCATTTTTTTTAAACATGTGTTTGTTGTATTTAAAAATTTTTTTTTGTATTTTATTTATTTTTGAGAGAGATGCAGAGAGAGAAAGACACAGAGAGAAACCCCAGAGCTCTGCTCAGCTCTGGCTTATGGTGGTGCAGGGGATTGAACCTGGGACTTCGGAGCCTCAGGCATGAGAGTCTCTTTGCATGGCCATTATGCTACCTACCCCACCTTTTTTTTTTTTTTTAAGTTTTATTACATGTGCAAAAGGATTCGAGCCCCCAGCATCACAAAAGAGCACCATATGTGACAAGTGTGGTACCTCTGATTCTCATTCAGTTTCTCCCCATCCCTGACTCTGTTTTTGTTTTTTTCTAACCAGAGCACTGCTCAGCTCTGGCATATGGTGGTGCGGGGGATTGAACCTGGGACTTTGGAGCCTCAAGCATGAAACTGTTTGCATAGCCATTATGCTATCTACCCTTTGCCCCCCTCCCCACTCTATCTTAAAAGAATAAAAGTGCAGGTTAGGGAGTCAGGCGGTAGCGCGGTGGGTTAAGCGCCGCAAAGCTCAAGGAGCAGCAAAGCTCAAGGAGCAGCGTAAGGATCCCAGTTCGAGCCCCGCCTCCCCACCTGCAGGGGAGTCGCTTCACAGGCGGTGAAGCAGGTCTGCAGGTGTCTATCTTTCTCTCCCCCTCTCTGTCTTCCCCTCCTCTCTCTATTCTCTCTGTGCTGTCTAACAATGATGACATCAATAATAACTATAACAACAATAAAAAAAAGGACAACAAAAGGGAAAATAAATAAATAAAAATTCTGAAAGTGCAGGTTGGTTGCACACCTGGTTGAGTGCACATGTTATTGTGTGTGAGGACCAGTTTCCAAGCCACAGCCCCCACCTGCAGGGGAAAAGCTTCACAAGTGGTGAAGTGATGCTGCTGTGTCTCCTTCGCTGTCTCTGACTCCCTCTCCCCTCTTGATTTTCTCTGCCTCTATCCAATAAATAAATAAATTAAATGTTTTAGAAAATAATTTTGAGGGCCGGGAGGTAATATGATAATTATGCAAAAGACTTTTGTGCCTGAGACTCCAAGGTCCTAGGACCTCAGTACCATCACAAGCCAGAGCTGAGCAGTCCTCTGATTGAGAGAAGTTGTTTTTTTTTTCTCCTTTGCAACCAGCACCTTACACATGAGAAATTTCACATGTGGATGTGTGTATACTTACATTTACTTTTTTCTTTTTCTTTTTTAAAATTAATTAATTAGTTACTTTTGCCTCAGGGTTATTGCTTGGACTAGGTGCCTGCACTACGAATCCACTGCTCCTGGAGGACATTTTTCCCATTTTGTTGCCCTTGTTGTTACCCTTGTAGTTGTTGTCACTGTTGTTGGATAGAGCAGAGAGAAATGGAGAGAGGAGGGGAAGACAGAGAGGGGGAGAGAAAGATAGACACCTGCAGACCTGCTTCACCGCCTGTGAAGCGACTCCCCTGCAGGTGGGGAGCCGGGGCCTTGAACCAGGATCCTTATGCTGGTCCTTGCTCTTTGCGCCATTTGCGCTTAACCCGTTGCGCTACACCCAGCCCCCTACTTTTTTCTTTTTAATGAGATAGAGATACACAGAGTGGGCAAGACTAGAGCACTGCTCAGCTTTGGCTTATTGTGGTGGTGGGGATTGAACATGGAACCTCAGAGAGAAAAGCACAGAAACACCAGAGCAGTGTGTATTGTGGTGGTGCTGGGAACCGAACCTAGGAACCTAGAGAAATCCTTTCCTTCCTTTTTTACTTCCTCCCTCTCTCCTTCCCTCCCTTCCTTCATTCCTTCTTCCCTTCCTCTCTACCTCCCTTCCTCTTTCCCTCCCTTCCTTTCTGCTCCTTGAGCCATACCCAAGCCCCTAGGCTTTTATTTATTTATTTTAAGCTTTATTTATGTATTAGTGAGATAGAGAACCCCAGGATTCAAACTTAGAACTTCGTGCCAGCAAGTCTTATTCTACCACTGCCACCTTCCAGATCTATAGTTTTTTGCTTTTAAGGACTGTTGAAGCCCATTTTAAGACTAGGAAAAAAACAAAAAACGTATTTTAGATACAATTGTATATTGATGACACAAAGCTGTGCCTTAGCTTTATTCTCTGAGGACCCACCCTACTAGAGTGAAAATAGCAGCTAATTTCTAGAATTGACTGCCATGTGGTCCAGCCAAGATTTGTAATTCAACTTACTCATTAAGTTGACACCTAGTTTTTTTTCTTCATTCAGTACATTCTTTGTTCATTGTTTTAGCTAGATAGAATTCCAGTTTGACAATATGAAAATGAAACCTGGGTAACAGATATATATATATTTTTTAAATTTTTTTTAATGCTAACAGGGTTATCGCTGGGGTTGGATGCCTGTACTGTGAAGCCACCACTCCTGGTGGCTGTTTTTTCCTTTTTTTTTTCTTTATTTTTAGTTGAATAGGACCAAAAAAAAAAAATTGAGAGGGGTGTGGGAGATAGACACCTACAGACCTACTTCACTTTGTATTTATTTATTTATTCCCATTTGTTGCCCTTGTTTTATTGTTGTAGTTGTTGATGATGTCATCGTTGTTGGATAGGACAGAGAGAAATGGAGAGGGGAGGGGAAGAGAGAGAAGGGGAGAGAAAGATAGACACCTGCAGACCTGCTTCACCGCTTGTGAAGTGACTCCCCTGCAGGTGGAGAGCTGGGGCCTTGAACTGGGATCCTTACACCGGTCCTTGTGCTTTGTGCCACCTGCGCTTAATCTGCTGCGCTACTGCCACCTACTTCACTTTTGAAACATCCTCCCAGCAGGTGAGGAGTGGGGGCTTGAACCCAGGTTTTTGTGCATGGTAATGTGCTTAACCAGGTGCTCCACCACTCGGCCTCAGCAGCAGATCTTTAAGCTCTCTGCCCACCCTTTACTGATGAATTTGGGGCTGCTGCATAGTGACTTCAGTAGTTAGTGGTATTTGATAACTTATTCAACAAATGTTTTTTTTTCTCTCTATTTTAAAGATTTCATTTATTTATTCATGAGTAAGATAGTGGTACATGTGCTGCCCGGGATTTGTTCACTGCACCACCTCGCAGACCACTTTTTTTAAGATTTGTGTATGCGTGTGTGTGTGTGTGTGTGTGTGTGTGTGTATTTTTTCTTTCCCTCCAGGGTTATTGCTGGGCTCAGTGCCTGCACCATGAATCCACTGCTCCTGGAGGCCATTTTTCCCCCTTTTGTTGCCCTTGTTGTAGCCTCCTTGTGGTTATTATTATTACCATTGTTGATATTGTTCGTTGTTGGATAGGACAGAGAGAAATGGAGAGAGGAGGGGAAGACAGAGAGAGGGGGAGAGAAAGATAGACATCTGCAGACCTGCTTTACCGCCTGTGAAGCGACTTTCCTGCAGGTGGGGAGCTGGGGGCTCGAACCGGGATGCCTACGCCGGTCCTTGAGCTTTGCGCCACGTGCGCTCAACCCACTGCGCCACCGCCCGACCCCCGTGTGTGTATATTTTTTTAATTTATTTTATTTTATTTTTTTGTCTTTAGGATAATTGCTGGTACTCGGTGCCTGCACTACTAATCCATTGCGCTTGGAGGCTATTTTTTTCCCCTTTTGTTGCCCTTGTTGTTTATTATTGTTATTGTTATTGCTCTCATTGCTGTTGGATAGGACAGAGCAAAATGGAGAGAGGAGGCGAAGACAGAGAGGGGAAGAGAAAGACACCTGCAGACCTGCTTCACTGCATGTGAAGCGACCCCTGCAGGTGGGGATCCGGACTGCTCTAACCGGGATCCTTATGCCGGTCCTTTCACTTTGTGCCATGTACGCTTAACCCGAGGCGCAGCTGCCCGGCCCCCTTGTTTATATGTTTTTATGAGGGATTGAGAGAGAAAAGAGCACTGCACAACTCTAGCATGTCTCTAGGACCTCAGGCATGCAAATTCTGTACTCTGAAGATAAACTTTCTTTTCTTTTTTTTTTTTTTCCCTCCAGGGTTATTGCTGGGGCTCCGTGCCTGCACTAAGAATCCACTGCTCCTGAAGGCCCTTTTTCCCCCACTTTGTTGCCCTTGTTGTAACCCTTGTTGTCATTGCTGTCGCTGTTGCTGTCATTGCTGTCGCTGTTGCTGGATAGGATAGAGAGAAATTGAGAGAGGAGGGGAAACAGGGGGAGAGAGAAAGATAGACACCTTACCGCTTGGGAAGCAACCACCCTGCAGGTGGGGATCCTTACATAAGTCCTTGCGCTTTGTGTCACGTGAGCTTAACCTGCTGTGCTACCGCCTGACCCCCTGAAAGTAAAGTTTCTCCCTGACCTTTCACATACTCTTCTAATGACCTCTGTTTAGGGATGCTAGATTAGGTTGCTTAGTCTAATGATTACTGTGGGAAGTATATACAGCTTTGTACATCTGCAGAAAGTGTGATTGGATCTGAAGAGGGAAGGAAGAAACTCAAAAGTAAAGAGCTTAATGAGGTGTGATCCTACTGCTTACTCCTTTTAGCTGAGAGTTGAGATATAAATGGAATTATTCACGTAGAGAAGATACAGAACATTTTACACGAGGAGCTATGTTCAAATGGCTTAGAGTCTTTAAAGAGAATTGTGTTTTAGAGAAGATGTATTGCTCTATGCCAAATGGCGGGGGGGTGGGGGGGTGGGTGATTGAGAGTTGAGAGCAGCCAGATGTGTTGAACCAGTTCAGAGGTAAATTCTTTCCTCTCAGATGGAAGCTGTAAGAGATTGTGAATCGGGGCCGGGTGGTGGCACACCTGACTGAGCACACATGTTACAGTGCAAAAGGACCAGGTTCAAGCCCCCAGTCTCCACCTGCAGTGGGAAAGGTTTGCATGTGGTGAAGCAGGGCTGCAGGTGTCTCTCTTGTTTCTCTCCCTCTCTATCTCCCCCTTCCCTCTAGATTTTTGTCTGTCTCTATCTGATAAATAAAGATAATAAAAAAAATTTTTAAAAAGATCGTGGGTGGGGGTCAGGTGCAGTGGGTTAAGCTCATGTGGCGCAAAGCTCAAGGACCGGCATAAGGATACTGGTTCGAGCCTCTGGGAGTCACTTCACAGGCGGTGAAGCAGGTCTGCAGGTGTCTCTGTTTCTCTCCCCCTCTCTGTCTTCCCCTCCTCTTTCTATTTCTCTCTGTCCTATCCAACAACAAATGACCACAATAAGGCTACAACAACAAGGGCAACAAAAGGGGAAAAAATTGGCCTCCAGGAGCAGTGGATTCATGGTGCAGGCACTGAGCCCCAGCAATAACCCTGGAGACAAAAAAAAAAAAAAAAAAGGGAAAATAGATAAAAATTAAAAAAAAAAAAAAAAAGGTCATGGGAGTCAAGCGGTAGCACAGCAGGTTAAGTGCACGTGGTGCAAAGCGCAAGGACCAGTGTAAGGACCCCGGTTTGAGCCCCCAGCTCCCCACCTGCAGGGGTATCATTTCATAGGCGGTGAAGCAGATCTGCAAGTGTCTCTCTCTCTCCCCATCTCTATCTTCCCCTCCTCTCTCCATTTCTCTCAATCCTATCCAACAACGACAACATCAATAACAAGAACAATCACTACAACAACAATAAACAACAAGGGCAACAAAAGGAAATTAATAAATAAATACATATTTTAAAAACTATCGTAAAGCATGGGAAATGACAGCAGAGCATGACTATCTTTTTGTAGTAAAATAAATAAAGTTAACTTTAATAGAGAAAAATAATATGAAAATAACCAGTTAAGCAGTCTGGGAAAGGTGGCACAGTGGATAAAGCTTTGGACTATCAAGGATGAATTCCTCAGTTTGATCCCTGGCATTGCATATGCTAGAGTGATGCTCTGTCCTCTCTGTCTCTTATTAATGAATAACTAAATATTAAAGAGTAACCAGTCATAATATATTTTAAAAAGAATTGTCTGTCATGTCATTTATACTCCTAAAGTATACAGTCTTGTAAACCATTGTTAGGTCAGTTTGAAAACCACAGAAGAGGTGACTGGGTGGTAGCATAGTGGATAAATAGTTGGGCTCTTGGAGGTATAGCATAGTGGTTATGCAAAGAGACTTTCATGCCTGAGGCTTTCAAGTCCCAGGTTCAAGGTTCAGTACCCCCCACATAAGCCAGAGCTGAGCAGTGCTCTGGTTAAAGAAAAAAAAAAAAGAGCTGGACTCTTGGGCTGAGTGGTAGCATACCCGGTTAAGCATATGTTACCATGTACAAGCGCCTGGCTTTGAACCGTTGGCCCCCCACCTCCAGGGGGAAGCTTCACAAGAAGTGAAGCAGGTCAGGGGCCGGGTGGTGGTGCACCTGATTAAGTGCACACATTACAGTGTGCAAGGACTGGGGTTCAAGTCCCCGGTCCCCACCTGCAGGGGGAAAGCTTCACAAATGGTGAAGCAGGACTGTAGGTGTCTTTCTGTCTCTCTCTCCTCTCAATTTCTAGCTGTCTCTATCCAATAAATAAAGATTAAAAAAAAAAAAGTGAAGCAGGTCCGCAGGTGTCTCTTGTTTCTCAGTCCCTCTGTCCTATCCAATAAAAAGTAGAAAAAGAGAGAAAGACAGGAAAAAAGGGCTAGGTGGTGATGCACCTGGTTTAATGCTCACATTATAGTGAGTAAGGAGCCTGGTTCAAGCCCATGGTTCTCACTTGCATGTGGAAAGCTACACAAGTGGTGAAGCAGGCCTGCAGGTGTCTCTCTGCCGCTCTCCTTCTCTATCTCCCCACTTTCAATTTCTGTCTCTATCCAATAATAAATAAAAATATTTAAAAGAAAAGGGAAGAAAATGGCCATCAGGAGCTATGGATTTATAGTACTGTTACTGAGCCCCAGCTATAACCCTGGTGGCAGAGGAAAAAAATATAGCTGGATTCTCAAGAATGAGGTCTTGAGTTAAATTCCCTGCATCGCATGTATCTGTTTCTCTTCCCCTTCTATCACTGATGAATAAATCAGGGACCAGGCAGTGGCACTCCTGGTTCAAGCCCCTGGTCCCCACCTGCAGGGAGAAATCTTAACGAATAGTGAAGCAGGGCTGCAGGTGTCTCTCTGTCTCTCTCCCTATGTCCCCCTCCCCTCTCAATTTCCATCTCTTCCTCTCTCTCTCTCTCCAATAATAAATAAAAAATTAAAAAGAAAAAAGGGAAAAGGCATATTGCACCAAAGTAAAAGACTCTGGGGAGGGTGGATGGGGAGAATACAGGTCCATGAAGGATGATAAATGACATAGTGTGGGTGGTATTGTTAAATGGGAAACTGGGGAATGTTATGCATGAACAAACTATTGTATTTACTGTTGAATGTAAAACATTAATTCCCCAATAAAGAAATAAATTAAAAACAAACAAACAAACAAAAAAAGAAAGAAAAAAGGGAAAAGAATCTTCGTGTAAAAATAAATAAATAGGGAGTCAGGCAGTGGCACACTGGGTTAAGTGCATGTAGTGCAAAGTACAAGGATCCCAGTTCAAGCCCCCGGGTCCCCACCTGCAGGGTGCATCGCTTTGCAAGCAATGGAGCAGGTTTGCAGGTGTCTATCTTGCCCCCTCTCAGTCTTAGTCTTCCCTTCCTCTCTCAGTTTCTTTTTGTCCTACCCAACAACAACAAAAAATGGGGGTGGGGGATAGCTGCCAGGAGCAGTGGATTTTTAGTGCAGGTGCCAAGCCCCAGTCGATAACCCTGGAAGCTAAATAAATAACACACACACACACACACACACACACGGCTGGTGATAGCACCCACTACACTAGAGAAAATTTCAGTGCTGTAGTATCTTTTCTTCTCCCTCTGTCTTTTTGTATTTGAAAAAGTTGGCTCAGCAGTGAATCCTTGTGATGACAACAACAATAATAAGCTATGAGTGGTTTAGAAGGACAGAGATAGCTAAAGTCACTTCCTGTACTCTGCCTGGGAGAAGGTAGTTTTTTTCATAGGATGGCAGTCCTCAGGTAAGGAGGTGCAGACAGTGCTTTCTTCACTACTCCTAGCACTCCTTTTTTAAAAAATTAAATCATCCCCACCTGCAGGGAGTTGCTTCACAGGTGGTGAAGCAGGTCTACAGGTGTCTCTCTCTCCTTCTCTGTCTTCCCCTCCTCTCTCCATCTCTGACCTATCCAACAATGACGACATCAATAACTACAACAGTAATAACTACAACAATAAAAAAAGGGCAACAAAAGGGAATAAATAAATAAATATTAAAAAATTAAATCATGGGGCTCGGGCGGTGGCGCAGTGGGTTAAGCGCATGTGGCGCAAAGCGCAGGGACCGGGGTAAGGATCCCGGTTCGAGACCCCGGCTCCCCACCTGCAGGGGAGTCGCTTCACAGGTGGTGAAGCAGGTCTGCAGGTGTCTATCTTTCTCTCTCCCTCTCTGTCTTCCCCTCCTCTCTCCATTTCTCTCTGTCCTATCCAACAACGAACAACATCAACAATGGCAATAATAATAACCACGAGGTTACAAGAACAAGGGCAGCAAAAGGGGGAAAAATGGCCTCCAGGAGTGGTGGATTCATGGTGCAGGCACCGAGCCAAGCATTTTTTTTCTCTGGAGAGAAAAAAAAATCATAAAGATACAGTGAGAGAAAAGACCAGAGCACTGTTCAGCTTTTGCTTATGGTGGTGCTAGGACTGAACCTAAGGCTACAGAGCCTCAGACTGCAAGTCTTACATAGCCATTATGCTGTCTCCCCAGCCCATTGCTAGTACTATTTAAATTTCTGGACCTCGGGAGTCAGCTGGTAGCACAGCGGGTTAAGCGCATGTGGAGCAAAGTGCAAGGACCAGCAGAAGAATCACGGTTCGAGCCCCTGGCTCCCCATCTGCAGGGGAGTCGCTTCACAGGTGGTGAAGCAAGTCTGCAGGTGTCTATCTTCTCTCCCCTTCTCTGTCTTCCCCTCCTCTCTCTATTTCTCTCTGTCCTATCTAACAATAATGAAGACACAATAAGAACAATAACTACAACAATAAAACAACAAGGGCAACAAAGGGGAATAAATAAATAACTATTAAAAAAAATTTCTGGACCTCATCAGTATTTTTCTCACAACCAGATAAGAGAGTGTTCACTGACTTCCATTTGTGAGTCAGCCTGTGACTCCTTGTTTATTAGCTGTATTGGGTGGACACGTGACAGGAAGTGCTCAGATATTTCCTGAGTAATACAGTTGTACACCTTTTATGAATTCTAGAACATTAACTGGAGAATCCATGAAGTTTATCCAGCCTGCTTCCCTACTATATCCCTGAATATGGTAGAGAAGTCTATAGAATATAGTTTTACTTACTTATTTTTATTTCATTGGGGTTGGAGCTAGTATACCATTTCAGGATATACAGTGCCACAGATTGAACCAAGGTTCTTGGATTTGCAAACCTTGCACTGTACCTGCTGTGCTACTTCTCTGGCTGCCATAGTTACTTCATGACCATTCTTTCTTCTTCACTGCCTAGTAGACTAATACCTAGAAATAAGACAAGTTTATTTAAATAAATAAATGCTTTCCTAATCATCTCACAATGAAATGCAGAGACCAGTTGAGAGAACTTTTGGATGGATTTCTCAATAGTTGTCAGAGTAGTAAACTTGGTGTTTCTTTTGAAATCTCTAAGCCCTTGTAGATTTGACAGTATAAACCCATCAGTCATTCTCCCATTTGTGTTTTTACTTGCTTTTGTTGCCATGCTGATTAGGTATCTGGTAGGGGTTGTACTGGGGTGGGCACCTTTTCTTTTCTTTTTTTTTTTTACCAAAGCACTGGTCAGCTCTGGCCTCTGGTGCAGGGGATTGAACCTGGAACTCCAGATCCTCAAGCATGACCATTATGCTATCTACCCCTGAACAGAAGGGTATCTTTTCTACCCATCTGTTTGTTAGGACTCTGATAATTCTTTCCTCAGACTAATTTCATTAAGCCCAGTTCTCTGTTCATCATGCTTAACTCAGGACATTCTGTCTTTTCAGAAAATGGACCCAAGTGGGGTCAAAGTGCTGGAAACAGCAGAGGACATCCAGGAGAGGCGGCAGCAGGTCCTCGACAGATACCACCGCTTCAAGGAGCTCTCAACCCTACGACGCCAGAAGCTTGAGGATTCATATCGATTCCAGTTTTTCCAAAGAGATGCTGAGGAACTAGAGAAATGGATCCAGGAAAAACTTCAGATTGCATCTGATGAGAATTACAAAGATCCAACCAACCTGCAGGTGTGTCTGATCCCCCTGATATTCTTGCTGAAATTCAAGAAATCAAATATTTTTTGCTCAGAATCCACTTTGGGATTGGGCAGCAAGGAAGTAGATCATGTATAAGGAAGAACTAACTCACTTTCTGCCAAAGCTCCTAGTGTGTGTATTTGTGAGGGTGAAAGAGGAGTCACGCAGATGTTAACTCATCTTTTCGGGATGCTTGAAGCTATTGCCTCTCAAGCCACAGCTTTGCCATCACTGAGCAGTCTTTAGCATTTCTCAAGGAACATCTGGATTGATCTCTTAGAATATATTTCCTTGTGAAAGGTTTGTTAACCGTGTTAGAGTTGGAAAGTCTCATCAGAAGCAGACCCTGAAAGGTAGAGCAGTGCTTAAGCAAGAAGCATTGCCTATATGATGCTTTGACTCTCTCCCCTCCTCAGTCTCATAAATGAATCAATAAGGCTTAAAAAAAAGGTGAATTCTTTAAAAATTGTTGAGTTAAGGAGCTACAGAGATGGCTTAGCAGGTAGGGTTTATACCTTGCCATGAGCTTGGCCTAGATTCAAGCCCCAGCACCATGGGGGAGGCACTGACACAAGGGAAAGCTTTGGTGCTGTGGTGTTTCTTCTGCCTTCTGTTTCTCTATCTGAAGAAGTGCACAAGGACTCGGGTTCGAGCCCCTGGTCCCCACCTGCAGGGGGGAAGCTTTGCAAGTGGTGAAGCAGATTACTGATTCTGGGGCCGGGTGGTGGTGCACTTGGTTGAGCACACGTTACAATGTGCAAGGACCCAGGTTTGAGTCCCCGGTCCCCACCTGCAGGGGCAAAGCTTCAGAAGTGGTGAAGCTGGGCTGCAGGTGTCTCTCTGTCTCTCTTCCTCTCTATCCCCCCTTCCCTCTTGATTTCTGGCCGTCTCTATCCAATAAATAGAGATAAATAACAAAACAAAAAAAAACAGGGAGTTGGGCGGTAGCGCAGTCGGTTAAGCACGGGTGGTGCAAAGCACAAGGATCCCAGTTCGAGCCCCTGTGCTCCCCACCTGCAGGGGGAGTCGCTTCACAGGCAGTGAAGCAGGTCTGCAGGTGTCTATCTTTCTCTCCCCCTCTCTGTCTTCCCCTCCTCTCTCCATTTCTCTCTGTCCTATCCAACAACAACAACATCAATAACCTGTGAAGCAGCACCCCTGCAGGTGGGGAGCTGGAGACTCGAACCAGGATCCTTATGCCAGTCCTTGTGCTTTGCGCCACATGTGCTTAACCCACTGCACTACTGCCTGACTCCCATGCAGTATATTCTAAGAGACTATCATTATGGCAGGGCCTGGAGCTAGCTCATCTTGCCATGTGAGAAGCCTTGGTTTGAGACCCAGCATTGGGTAGGAGCAACATGAATGGCATCTAGAGATGGTAGAGTGGCACTTCTATCTGTCTTGCCCCCCTTTTCCCTCCCCCAAAGAGAAACTAGGAGAGAAATGTTGAGTCTGGGATATTGTTCATTATTATCTCACATAAGCAAGACCTTGAGTTTGTTCCTTGCTACTTCACTAAAAAAGAAAAGGAAGTTTAGGGGAATCAGGTGGTGGCGCAGCTAGTTGAGCGGACATATTACCATGCATAAGATCTCTGGTTCAAGCCCCTGATCCCTACCTATGAGAGGGGAAGCTTTACAAACAGTGGAGAAGTGCTGCAGGTGCTTTGCTTTTTCTTTCTCCCCTCTCAATTTCTCTGTCTCTATCCAAAATAAATTTAATTTTCATAAATTAAAAAAAAAACCTGTCAGCACAGGTTGATGTTCTAGATGAGATTGTATATCCACATAAAGGTTAATTGCCTGATGTACAAAAAAAATCAAACTGGGCAGGGATAGATAGCATAATGGTTATGCAAAGAGAGTCTACCACCTGAGGCTCCAAAGTCCCAGGTTCAGTCCCCTGCACCACCATAAACCAGAGCTGAGCAGTGCTCTGGTAAGAAAAAAAAAAATCAAACTATCTTTTTAAATATTTTAATTTATTTATTATTGAATAGAGAAAGAGATACTGAGAGGGGGTAGATATAGGAAGACACCTGTAGCCCTGCCTCACCACTCATGAAGTTTCATTCCTGCAGGTGCGGACCAGGGGCCTAAATCCGAGTCCTTGTGCACAGTAATATGAGCGCTCAACCAGGTGCTCCACTGCCTGGTCCTCAAATCAAACAGTTTATCATATCTTGTTATCTGCAAAGCTGATGATCCTTAGTGGCTGAGTTTTCAGAGGGCCAGTATGGATATAGAGTATTTGAGCAATTGGACAGGTAGAGAAATGGGTGGGATCCGAGCACTGTATGAGTAATTAGAGGGAGTAGGCTTTAGGAGGGAGGACTAGTGGTATGGGGGACAGAGAATAGTAAGTGCTGTGTGTGTGCTTTTATCTACGACTCACTTCATGTTTTACCATCAGGGCAAGCTTCAGAAACATCAAGCCTTTGAAGCAGAGGTGCAGGCCAACTCAGGAGCCATTGTCAAGCTGGATGAAACTGGAAACCTGATGATCTCAGAAGGGCACTTTGCATCTGAAACCATAAGGGTGAGAAAGGGCAGTGCCTATTGGGGTGGCTTTCAGCGGTGTGTAGGGTGGAAGAATGTGGATTAGTGCTTACCAGCCAATTTAGCTTCCCAAAATGACTTTTCTCGCTTTTTAACATTATGCAAAGTCTCCTAAATGTATTGCTACTTATACAGCAGCAAATTAGAATGTGATTGTATTGTATAGAAGATTGCGGAAATACAACTCTTAATGACTGGGGATTAGCTGCAACAACATATTTAGTGAATTTGGTAAACTGAAAGATTAGGACATAAAGATCAATAAAATTAATCACAGACACTATAAAGAACATTTTCTGGACTGGGGAGATAGCATGATGGTTATGCAAAAAGACTCACCCTGAAGCTGGAAGGTCTCAGGTTCAATTCCCAGCACCACTGTAAGCCAGAGCTGAGCAGTACTCTGGTATATAAAAAAAAAAAAAAGGGGGGGGGTCAGGTGGTAGCACAGTGGGTTAATTAAGCACACATGGAGCAAAGCACAAGGACTGGCATAAGGATCCCATTTCGAGCCTCCGGTTCCCCACCTGCAAGGGGGTCATTTCACAAGTGGTGAAGCAGGTCTGCAGGTGTCTTTCTCTCCTCTCTGTCTTCCCCTCCTATCTCGATTTCTCTCTGTCCTATCCAACAACAATAACAACAATATTAATAACAACAACAATAAACAACAAAAGGAAAAAAAATAGCCTCTAGGAGCAGTGGATTCGTAGTGCAGGTACTGATCCCCAGCAATAACCCTGGAGGAAAGAAAAGAACTTTTCCACTGGCAAGCTCATTGTCTAGATATTGCTATCTTTTCCTGGGATGGGTTTCCTAACGTCTACTCAGCAAACCAGTTCAAAGTCCACTTGTAAGGAGCTTTATAGCTGTCATTCTGTAACTGGTAACAGAACTGCCTTTGAAACAGAAGTCCTCAGATTGTCAGGCTGGCTTAGTTTGCAGCTGGTAGATTTTTCTTTGACATTTCCAGTACCTAAGGATTAAGGGAAACAAACTTGTTTTGACTGAGGAACATACACTTAGTTTCTCATAGCTAGATGGTCTTACCTATCTTTGATCTACCCTCTACCTATCATGTGTTTTCTTCTTTGTAATCCAAAGTCACATTCCATTTAGGACCTGATTTCTTAGCCCATGACCTGTTCAGAAAATCCAGAAGATTTAGAAAGCTACATTCTGAAGCCCCAGCTAGCAATATTTCCTCTTTCTACTGTCCTCTAACATTGGTTATGGAGATTTCTTTCCTCTCTTTCTTTCTTTTTTTCTTTCTTCCTTTCTTTCTTTTTTCTTTTCTTTCTTTCTCTTTATATATATATTTATTTTCCCTTTTGTTGTCCTTGTTTTTTTTTATTGTTGTTGTAGTTGTTGTTGTTATTAATGTTGTCATTGTTAGATAGGACAGAGAGAAGTGGAGAGAGGAAGGGAAGATGGGGAGAGAAAGATAGACACCTGCAGACCTGCTTCACTGTCTGTGAAGTCACTCCCCTGCAGGTGGGGAGCCGGGGACTCGAACTGGGATCCTTATGCTGGTTCTTGGACTTTGCGCCACGTGTTGTTAACCCGCTGCGCTACCGCCTGACCCCCGGGCTTATGATTTTTAACATTATTTTTCTTTTGCTCTAAAATATTTTGCAGCCTTACATTGCATTTAACCCTAAGCTTATTAATAGTTATCTACTACTAGTAGTAATTATAAATATGAAAAAATAAATTCTAAATATAATATTACTAATGATTTAACTACATTCAACTGGTTTGAGTAATAAAACATGTCTGCAATTAGATACAGATACTGTCTGATCATATTCCCACTATTTTGTATGCAGTCTTATAGCAAATGCAATCACCATGCTTTATTCTTTCCTTTTTTTTTTTATCTGTAGTTATTGGATAGAGACATCAAAAAATCGAGAGGGAATAGGGTGATAGAGAAGAAGAGAGGCAGAGAGATAGCTGTAGCCCTGCTTCACCACTTGCAAAGCTTTCCTTCTGCAGGTGGGGACCAGGGGCTCGAACCTGGGTCCTTGTATAGCATTTGTATTCCACCAGGTGCACCAGCCTTGTTATTTCCTTGAGAGAAATCATTTACTTAGGATGAATGGGGTTCTCTGAAATATTATAACCAGGTTACAGATGAGAAGCAATGAAAAATAGATCAAGTGTGGCATTAGTAATTAATCTGAAGGAGAGGAGACCAAAGCTCACTTGATTCAGATCTATTAAGTATTCACCTTTCATATATAAAGAGAGGGATAGGAGGAGAGAAAGAACCAGACATCACTCTGATACATGTGCTACCCAGGATCAAACTCGGGACCTTTTTCTTTTTTTAACATACTTCTTTTTTTCTAGAGTCAAATAATTTTTTATATATTTTGTTAATATTTATTTATTTTCTGTTTTGTTGCCCTTGTTTTTTTTTTTTATTATTGTTGTAGTTATTGTTGTTATTCATGTTGTTGTTGTTGGATAGGATAGAGAGAAATGGAGAGAGGAGGCAAAGACCAGAGAGGGGAAGAGAAACATAAACACCTGCAGACCTGCTTCACTGCCTGTGAAGTGACACACCTGCAGGTAGGGAGCCGGGGGCTCGAACTGGGATCCTTCTGCAGGTCCTTGTGCTTTGCGCCACCTGCGCTTAACTTGCTGTACTACCGCCGACTCCCTCAAATAATTTTTTTGGTGTTCTTTGTTGGTGGTAGTAGTGTTTTTTTAAAGAGAGGCATTAACATTTTTTAAAAAATTTATTAGTGACTTAATATTGATTTACAAAATTAAATGTCAACAGGGATATAAACCCACTCCATTCCCTCCACCAGAGTTCTGAATTTTCATTCTCCCCACTGCAAGCCACCTCAGTTCCCCTAAGGTTGTAGACATAGGCCAACCATCCTATCTACGACTATCTGTATTTATACACAGTTGCCCCCTCTTTTCTTTTATTTTTTAAATTTTCATTAAAGTGGTGTTTTGTTTTTTGTTTTGTTTTTTTAATTGCCACCTAGATTATCACTGGGGTGTCGGTGCCTGCATAAGGAATCCACTGCTCCTGGTCGCCATCACTGCCCCCCTACACACACACATCCATCTGCATTTCACTCCTTTTTTTAAAATTAAAAAATATATATTTATGTATATTTCCTTTTGCTGTCCTTGTTGTTTTTCATTGTTGTTGTAGTTATTGTTGTTGTTACTGATGTCGTTGTTGGATAGGAGAGAGAGAAATGGAGAGAGGAGGGGAAGACAGAGAGAGGGAGAGAAAGACAGACACCTGCAGACCTGCTTCACTGCCTGTGAAGCGACTCCGCTGCAGATGGGGAGGTAGGGAGCCGGGGGCTTGAACTGGGATCCTTACTCTGGTCCTTCCGCTTTGCGCCACCTGTGCTTAACCTGCTGCGCTACCGCCCAACTCCCTTTTTTTTTTTTTTTAATAATCTTTATTTGTTTATTGGATAGACACAGCCAGAAATTGAGAGTGAACGGGGTGAAAGAGGAGAGAGACAGAGAGACACCTGCAGCCCTGCTTCACTACTCGTGAAGCTTTCCCCCTGCAGGTGGGGACCGGGGATTCGAAGCTGGGTCCTTGTGCACTATAACATGTACACTCAACCAGATGCGCCACCACCAGACCCCACATTTCACTCCTTCTGATGACTTTCCCTAACTGCTTCTCTTAAAGATCCTGCTGCTGGATCATGACTTGTTGAGCAACCCCTCTGAGTCAGAAGCAGATTCTCCTCCACCCTGCCGGTGTTCAGTGTGCTGAAGTGTACCTGCCTCCCTGCCCACTCATGTTTACACACAAAGGCAACCTTGTGAAGCTCGACTCTCTCTGGCTGTAATATATTTACAAGACCAGACACACCAGGAATAGGAAAGTTGTCTGGGTACTAGAAGAGGTCTTGCCCTCTCTATACTTGACAGTATGAGAAGGACATTGGTGAAACTGACAGACCATGAGGGTGAGGTATTTCTGTGACCTCCTTTTTAATTCAGAGAGCAAAACCTTGACTTTCATGCTGACAACTCCCATGGTGATCCTGACTTGATAACTTCTCTGGCCTTATAATTCAGAGGCTAGTTTGGCAGGTAGTATTAACGTAGAGGGAGGCAGGTGGAGAATGAAGAGAGTTCACATGTCCTGGATAACTTTTCTTTCACTGGTTTAGACTTTCACACCATACCGGACAGCGTGGCGTCCCATCGTCACCGCCACCCATATTGGGTCCCACATCCGAGTAGGTGGAGTATTGAGTTGCTGTGGATTGCCTTTTCCTCCTTACCTTGGAATGCCTTTCACTTCCTTCTCTGTGGTGAGATTCATGTTTAACCACAGTGATAGGAGTGAATTGTGTGAGAATTTACCACCCACCCCCCCCCCCCGCTTTCTCTTTGTAAATGAAACATCGATACTGTTTGTAAGAGAATCCGCCTATGTTGATTATAGTTTGCTGGGAGCGGCATCTCTCTCAGCGGGTGGACCCCTGACTTCTTTGTTGTTAGCGTTTAAACTTTGTTTTTTGGTTTTTTTTTTGTCTGTCAGTTCAGTGTTACACCAAAAACTCCCAGTATCTTGGGTAGGTACTATCAACTACTGAGATTAAATTAGCATACCAGGATGCATCACATATGCTTGAATTAACAATCATCTATTTCCTTCAGTTCTTGATAAGTCTATATCAGAACTGTGCTCTGAGAACCCAAAGATGCTGGGAAATGAATATGTTTGAGCCTGTGGCTGCCACTTGGGTGTGAAGTTTGAAATGAATCTCAGTGTTTTATACCATAAACTGTATTTTCACCAGAACTCCAAAAACCTTTTCTTCCAAGAATCTTCTTTTTTATAGCTGATTACATTTCATGATCTGATTTTTAAAAAATCTTTATTTATTTATTAGGTAAACATGACCAGAAATTGAGAAGGAAGGGGGTGATAGAGAGAGAGAGAGAGACAGACACCTGCAGCACTGCTTCACCACTTGTGAAGCTTTCCCCCTGGATCGGGGACTTGAACCTGATTTCATGTGCACTCAACCGTGTGCGCCACCACCCGGCCCCCAGGATCTGATCTTTTCTACTGATTTTTTTTTTTTTCTAGTTATGTATGCCTTATAGTGACTTCTTTACATTTATGATGTCTCTAGGATCTTAAGTTTTCTTTTTCCTTTCCCATGAATTCAGAATGTACCTTTTGGTTATTCCTGCTTACTTTCCACATTAATAACTCATCTTTTCTTCCCTAGCATTTTTCTGGCTTAGGATTTTCACTCCAATCTTTCGTAATAACTAATAATATTATCTAAATTAATTGTAACTAATATAACACCATTCACATTAAGAATCAATAATTAGTAACAGTAAATAATAAAGTTTCCTTTAAGTAAGCTATAGTAAATCCACCTATGAAAGATCAGTTATTTTTTTAACTTTCAATCCACCAAGCCGCTGTGAAATTATGCATTTTCCTATTTTAAGTTAGTTAATCTTAATTTTGGTTTAGGGCTCTTTTTTTCCTTTCTTTCTAATTTTTATTAGATAGGACAGAGAGAAATTGATAAGAAGTCAGAGAGAACAGAGAGAAAGATAGATACCTGCATACCTGCTTCACCACTTGTGAAGCTTCCCCCGCAGGTGGGGAGTGGGAGCTCGAACCGTAGTCCTTATGCTTGGTAATATGTGCACTTAACCACAGCCTAGCCCCCTAGAGTTCTTCTTTTAGGTTATTCATTTATTTAGTTGTTGTTGTTTTTTAATGAAGCTGGGGACTCACAATCCATGAATTAGCTGCTTCAGGCGGCTTTTTCATTTAGAGAGCCCGGTACTCGAGCATTCTCTGGTGCCAGAGCACCTCCCATGTGATGCTTCAGCATGGGCTCCACTCATGGTGTGGCACATGCTCGATCTGGTGAGCTATCTCTCTGGCCTAGGAGTTTATTTATTTATTTGCCACCAGAGTTATCACTGGGGCATGGTGCCTGAACAATGACTTACTCTGTGACTTCCCCCACTTTTCTTTTTTCTGATAGAGACAGAGAGAAATAAGGAGAGAGAAGGAAAATTAGACACCCACAGCACTGCTCCAGTGCTTATGAAGCTTCCCCACTACAGATGAGTACGGGGTGGGGGGGGTGCTGCACATGGTAACGTGCACACTATCTGATGCACTACCTCCTGCTCCCAGGATTACCTTATAAAAAGTCATGCTCAGATCTCCCTTCATGTGATTTCTTTTTTCTGTTCTTTCTTTCTCTCTCTCTCTCTTAATTTTTAAATGTTTTTAAAGATTTTATTTATTTATGAGAAAGACAGGAGGAGAAAGAGAAAGAACCAGACATTGCTCTGGTAACATGAGCTGCCGGGGATTGAACTTGGGACCTCATGTTTGAGAGTCCAATGCTTTATCCACTGTGCCACTCCTGGACCACTTCTTTCTCTCTCTCTCTTTCTCTCCCTGTCTCTCTCCATTAATTTAAAGTTGTTTATGAGGGGAGTAAGCAAGAACTTGAACATCCACTCAGGCACATTCTATGCTGAGTATCAAACTTGAGACTCCATGTACTTTAGTTTTATTTTTTATTTTAATTTTATTGCTTATGTATTATTGGGTAGAGACAGAGAGAAACTGAGATAGAGAGAGACACCTGCAGCCATACTTCACCACTCGTGAAGCTTTCCCCTGCAGATGGGACCAGAGGCTTGAATCCTGGTCCTTGCACTCTGTAATAATGTGTGCGCTTAATCAGGTGCACCACCACTTGGCCCCGGGAGTCCAGTGTCTTATCGACTGTGCCACCTCCATGTGATTTTTAACTTGTTAGAACTCTGTTTAATTTCTAGACTCGTTTGATGGAGCTGCACCGCCAGTGGGAATTACTTTTAGAGAAAATGCGAGAGAAAGGAATCAAACTGCTACAGGCCCAAAAGTTGGTACAATATTTACGTGAATGTGAGGATGTAATGGACTGGATCAATGACAAGGTATGTTTTCAAAAGGAAAATTTGCTAAGGGAACCTTATCTGGAGAAAGGTAGAGACTCCTCAATGACCTTCAGCAGAGAGCCAGTGTTAGCTGCAGAAGGGGTGGTGGGATTGCTGTAACTCCAGCTGTCCCTGATGGACTTTCTTCTGTAATTCTGCAACTTGGAGCCTCTAAGAATAGAAAAGTCATGAACTTGATTGCTCATCTAGAAGATGGGTTAAGTCACAAGGCCCCTATGAAAGCTAACATAGTCCACCCCAATATACTTCTCATAAGTTTTCTGAAAACTTGCTAACAAGTATTGGCCCATGATTCTTAATTCTGTAATAACTCTTTGAATAGGAAGCAATTGTGACTTCTGAGGAACTGGGCCAAGACTTGGAACATGTGGAGGTTTTACAGAAGAAATTTGAAGAGTTTCAGACAGATATGGCTGCCCATGAAGAAAGAGTTAATGAAGTGAACCAGTTTGCTGCCAAACTCACTCAGGTAAGTAGTGAAGTGTATGTGCTCTTGGGAGCATCACTTGCGAAACTTTCTAGTGTTTTTAGAAGACAATTTTGATGACTGTTTTCCTCGTTTCTGAGTGAACCAGATTTGTTAAGTATGTCTCAGAGTGTTTAGATCTAAGTAAGACAGCAATGGTGATTAGTCTTAAATTAGAAAATAGTTTTTAACTTGTGCCTGTGGGTAGGAAAGGCCAAGTTCTTTTGATCTGTTTTCTCCACCCATGTTTGGGTAGGGCTTAGTTCAACTTTTATTGGACTTCTGAAACTGGGTGTCAGGAGTTCTCAGATGAGGGTGTGGTAGGGAATGTTTTTAGGATTGGCAGACATCCACCAATGCATGTTTGCTCTTCCTTTCCTTTTGATTTGAAACTTCCTGGGAGCTCCAGAATGGTAAAGAGGCGGTACCTCCCTCCTTGTGTGCATGTGCCATCCTGTGAGCTGCTGCCTCGCTCTGACAGGACTCAAGAGTGCTCCAGAGACACCAAGTAGTAGCAGTTTTTTGTTTTAATTAAATTAAATTAAATTAATTAATTAATTAATTTATTGCCTCCCAGGGTAATCAGTGGGGCTCAGTGCCAGCACTATGAATTCACTAGAGGCTGTTTTTCCCATTTTGTTGTCCTTGTTGTTGCCCTTGTTGTGGTTTATAGCTGTTGTTGTTGCATGGGACAGAGAGAACTCAAGAGAGATGGGGAAGACAAAGAGGAGGAGAGATAGAGAGAGACACCTGCAGACGTGCTTCACTGCTTTTGAGGTGACCCCCCTGCAGGTGGGGAGCTGGGGCCTCAAACCGGGATCCTTACACTGGTCCTTGGACTTTGCACCATGTGCACTTAACCTGCTGCACTACTGCCCAGATCCCCTCACTTTACTTTTTTTATTGATTTCATTTATTTATTTTATTCTTTTATTTATTTTCCCTTTTGTTGCCCTTTTTTATTGTTGTTGTAGTTGTTGCTGTTATTGATGTTGTCATTGTTAGATAGGACAGAGAGAAATGGAGAGAGAAGGGGAAGACAGAGGGGGAGAGAAAGACAGACACCTGCAGACCTGCTCACTATCTGTGAAGTGAACCCCCTGCAGGTGGGAGTTGGGGGCTCGAACCGGGATCCTTATGTTGGTCCTTGCGCTTTGTGCCACCTGTGCTTAACCTGCTGTGCTACCGCCCAACTCCCTGTCAGGAAATATTTAACAGCTTCGTAATCATTAGAAACAACATTCTGATTCAACAACAGTTGAATCAGAGTACATCAGTAAAGTTATTACTGTGTTTTTGAAAGAGTCATGACATATTTTTCCTAGGCTTTTCTATGCAACAGTGCATCATGCCAACCCAATACAAAGTTATGGCTGTAAGTGTCTATTAGCAAAGGTTTTTGGTATTCATTCACAACTTCTTTATTAAGAATTTACCCCACCACTGCAGAAGGTAGCTAAAGAACTCTCCTTTTCAGTTTTTTAAAAAATATTTATTTATTTATTCCCTTTTGTTGCCCTTGTTGTTTATTTTATTGCTGTAGTTATTGTTATTGTTATTGATGTCATCATTGTTGGGTAGGACAGAGACAAATGGAGAGAGCAGGGAAAGACAGGTAGGGGGAGAGAAAGATAGACACCTACAGACCTGCTTCACTGCTTGTGAAGCGAGTCCCCTGCAGGTGGGGAGCCGGGGGCTTGAACCGGGATCCTTATGCGGGTCCTTGTGCTTTGTACCACTTAAGCTTAACCCATTGCACTGCTGCCCTACTCCCTTCTTTTTAAATTTTTAAAATTATTTTAAGAGGAAATGGAGTTTGATGTCAATCCCCACAGAAAGCCAGTATTACTTTAGAATTATGGTTTATGGAAATACATACTTTCAGGAACCAACCCCAGGGTAATTTGTTGGAGGAGCCAGAGATTATGAACCTGTTTCAGTCCCTTCTACCCTCCTTATTTAGGAACAGCACCCTGAGGAGGAACTGATCAAGACTAAGCAGGATGAAGTAAACGCAGCTTGGCAGCGGCTGAAGGGACTAACTCTTCAGAGACAGGGGAAGCTTTTTGGGGCAGCTGAGGTTCAGCGATTTAACAGGTACTGTACCAGATGTGTGCATGCTTGGGAGGGTATAGGAGCTGACTGTGTCCTGGCCACTGTGTTATTCCCAGTTCCAGGGAATAAGTGGAATAATGGTTGTCTTTATTCTATAGGGATGTGGATGAGACTATCAGCTGGATTAAAGAAAAGGAGCAGTTAATGGCCTCTGATGATTTTGGCCGAGATCTGGCAAGTGTTCAAGCTCTGCTTCGGAAACATGAGGGCTTGGAGAGAGATCTTGCTGCCTTAGAAGACAAGGTGGGTTTTGGAAGTTGTTGATTCTGTCAATGAGTTGCCTTGGTTAGGAGAGCACTTCTAACAGCCTGTGCTTCTAGGTCAAAGCCCTGTGTGCTGAGGCTGATCGCCTGCAGCAGTCCCATCCTCTGAGTGCTACACAGATTCAAGTGAAACAACAGGAATTAATTACAAACTGGGAGCAGATCCGCACTCTGGCAGCTGAGAGACACGCACGGCTCAATGATTCATACAGGTGACTTATCTTCCTGCTCAAACCAGGATCCTTATGCAGGTCCTTGTACTTCGTGCCACGTGGGACTGGAAACTTTTTTTTTTTTAGTTTTTTTTAATTTTTTTTTTATATTTACTTATTTATTTATTCCCTTTTGTTGCCCTTGTTGTTTTTATTGTTGTAGTTATTATTGTTGTCGTTGTTGGATAGGATAGAGAGAAATGGAGAGAGGGTGGGGAAGACAGAGAGGAGGAGAGAAAGATAGACACCTGCAGACCTCCTTCACCACCTGTGAAGCGACTTCCCTGCAGGTGGGGAGCCAGGGTTCGAAACGGGATCCTTATGCCGGTCCTTGTGCTTTGCGCGCCACCTGCGCTTAGCCCGCTGCACTACAGCCCGACTCCCGGGACTTGAAACTTTTAAGGAAATTGTTTGACATCCTGAGATCTCTACTGGAAATAACTAATGACTGACCTTTGTCTTCCTCTAGACTTCAACGCTTCCTTGCTGACTTCCGTGACCTCACAAGCTGGGTGACTGAGATGAAAGCTCTCATCAATGCAGATGAACTTGCCAATGATGTGGCCGGGGCTGAAGCCTTGCTAGATAGGCATCAGGAACACAAGGTAAGGTAGTGACTATAGGATCGCTCTCTCAGAAGGAAAGAGACTACCTTATGCATCATTGTGTCACTACCACTCATGATGGGAGTGGTTGAAACTGCTCACAGATAGCTCTCACTGTAATATTTATTGTTAGTTCTGCAAGAGATTTACTTTTTGTGCTTCTGATAGAGCACTAAGTGGTTTTTATATGTCTGGAATTTATTGCCCACAAAAAACTAAAAGCTGCCCTCTGACATGGTAGAGGTGCTGTTACTTTGCAGATCAGTCTGTGGCAGCTTAAACCTTGGTGGGTTTTTTTTTGTTTATTTTGTTCCTTTGTTTTTAGATTTATTCATTCATTTATGAGAGGGAAAAAAAAAAAAGAGAGCAAGAGAAAGAGAAGTAGAACACTGTCATATACCTAGCCAGGAATCAGATTCAGGGCTTCATGCTTGCTCCAGCATTGCTCAACCTTAGGCCACTGTGTCTTTATAGAAGTAAACTTCATAGTTTGTTTGCATAAATCCAAATTTATTATTTTGGTATTTCTCCAGAGTGTGTCCACTTTCAGGAAATGTTGATTTACAGCATTGTTTTTGTCATAGTTGTACACTTTTTTCTTCTTTTTCATTTTTTTAATTGGTGATTAATAGTAGCTTATAAGCTTGTAAGATTATAGTGTCTAGCTCCACACCTCACCCACCACCAAAGTTCTGTATCTCCATCCTCCCACCTCCCAGAGAGAACCACCACAAGTCTTAGAAACAGTTGTACATTATTGATGTATACTTCCACATCTCCCAAGCATAGATACTTGCACACATAAGCAGGATTTAAAAAATTTTCATTTATTATTACTTTATGGGGGAAACAATGATTTACATGAAGTAATGCAATTTAAAAAAACGATTTATTTGTGAGTAAGAGGAAAGAGAGAGAGAGAGATTTTTCTAGTAGCAGTGGAATTGTGCAGGCAGGAAGCCCCAGAAGGAAATAAAAACAAATCAAAACAACAACAAATACGCACCCTGAGATATTTTGATGTGGTAGACATAAAACATTAGTGTACAGAAGTCAAATATGACACTATACACTAACAATAATTAGCAACATAATTTTTTGTAAAATATTTATTTATTCCCTTTTGTTGCCCTTGCTGTTTTATTGTTGTAGTTATTATTGATGTCATTGTTGTTGGATAGGATAGAGAGAAATGGAGAGGGAAGGGGAAGATAGAGATGGAGAGAGAAAGATAGACACTTGCAGACTTGCTTAACCGCTTGTGAAGTGACTCCCCTGCAGGTGGGGAGCCGGGGGCTCGAACTGAGATCCTTATGCCGGTCCTTGTGCTTTGCACCACTTGTGTTTAACCGTCCGACTCCCCAGAAACATAATTTTAAAATTGCTATTTGTAGACTGGGAGGTGGGATAGTGAGTAAAGGGTTGGACTTTTAAGCATGAGGTCCTGAGTTCAATAACCAGCATTGTAACACTGTATGCACCAGTGTGAGGCTCTGATTCTTCATCTTCTCTCTTTATGTCTTTCATGTTAATAAACAAATTAACTATTTTCTTTAAAAGAAAAACAGTTATTGAAAAAGAAATATTCTTTATTTGTTGGATAGGGGAGTGTTGCTCAGTGGTTGGACTGCATGTATGCATGAGGTTTGCTTCCTGACACTGCATATGCAAGAATGTTCTGGTCTCTTCTCTCCCATGAAATCAATTAAAAAAATTTTTTTTAAAGATTTTATTTATTAAGGAGAAAGATAGGAGGAGGGAGAGAGAAAAAAACAGACATCACTCTGGTACATTTGCTACCAGGGATTGAACTCAGGACCTCATGCTTGAGAGTCCAGTGCCTCATCCACAGTGCCTCCTCTCAGACCACTAAAATCTTTTTTTTTTCTTGACTAAAATCTTTTTAAAAATAAAAATACTACCTACAATGCATCAGAAAATATGGGGCACTTAGGCATAATCTAAAAAAGTTATGTAAGATATTTATAGAGATGTACCAAACTTTGTTGAAAGATCAAAAAGAAAAAGAAAAAAACACAAAAAGTGAATGAATCATTTTGTGTGTGAATGCTAATAATCTTTGTTTAAAGGTATAAATTCTTCCCAAAATACATATATTTAGTGCAACTCCAATCAAAAGCCCAGCAGGGTTTTTCTTTCTTTTCTTTTTTTAAAGATTTGTTTATGTATTTACTTAGTATATGAATGAAACTGGAGAGGGAAAGCGAGAGAGAGAATACTTGATCACTGCTTAACTCTGTTGTAAGACGTTGCAAGGGATTGAAACTGTGTAGCTTTCAAGACTTCACACAAGTTCATGCTCTAAAGATTGATATAGTTACTCAGCCCAGTTTTTATTTGTATTTGGAATGAGAGTAGTTTATTCCAAAATTAATTCGAAAGGAAAACATTTTAAACGGCTGGGAATTTTTTTAAAGCTTTTTAAAATATATATATTTATTTGTTTTCCCTTTTGTTGCCCTTGTTTTTTATTGTTGTTGTAGTTATTGTTGGTTGTTTTTTCTTTTATTTATTTTCCCTTTTGTTGCCCTTGTAGTTATTATTGTTGTCATTGTTGTTAGATAGAACAGAGAGAAATGGAGAGAGGAGGGGAAGACAGATAGGGGGAGAGAAAGATAGACACCTGCAGACCTGCTTCACTGCCTGTGAAGCGACCCCCCTGCAGGTGGGGAGCCAGGGGCTCGAACCAGAATTCTTATGCTGGTCCCTGCGGTTCACGCCATGTGCGCTTAACCTGCTGCGCTACTGCCCGACTCCCGGAAATTTTTTAAATATTTATACATTTACTAATGAAAGAGAGAAAGGAAAGTCAGATATCACACTGGCACATGCAACAGAATAGATATCATGACCTCATGCCTTAGAGTCTAGTGTTTTTATCTGCTATGCTACCTCCTAGCATCTGGCTGAGAATTAATTAAGTAGTTATTTAATTGCCACTAGAGTTACCACCGGGGCTTATCACCTGCCTGACAAATCCACCTCTCCTGGTGTCCATGTTTTTTAAATAGAGATAGAAATAGGACAGGGGAGAGAGAGGTAACTACAGTATTGCTCCACTACTCATGAAACTTCTGTCCCTGAATGTGGAAACCACGGACTTGAACCTTAGTCCTCAATGTATGATGAAGTATGCACTCTACCCAGTGTGCTACCACACAGCCACTGGGGATTTTTTTTCCAGATTTTTTTTATTAGTGATTTAATATTTAGTTACAAAATTATAACAGGTATAATTCCACAGTTTCCTTACTGGGGATTTTTTAAAAAATATTTATTTATTCCCTTTTGTTACCCTTGTTGTTTTATTGTTGTAGTTATTATTGTTGTTATTGATGTCGTCGTTGTTGAATAGGACAGAGAGAAATAGAGAGAGATGGGGAAGACAGAGAGAGGGAGAGAAAGATCGACACCTGCAGACCTGCTTTACTGCCTGTGAAGCGACTCCCCTGCAGTTGGGGAGCTGGGGCCTCTAACCGGGATCCTTATGCGGGTCCTTGTGCTTTGCGCCTCATGGGCTTAACCCGCTGTGCTATAATAACCCGACTCCCCCCTTACTGGGAATTTTTTAAAGAACACACTGGCAGCCTAGGAGGAGCTCCCCCTACCAAGAATCAAAGTTAATTTGTTTGGCAGAAGGAAGCCATAGACCATATATAGATCATATAGGTCAGCCCTACTGAATGTGTGGAAAGTGACTAAGGTGGCTTGAAAAGTCAGTAAAAGGGGGTCAGGCTGTAGCGCAGCAGGTTAAGCACACATGGCACGAAACTTGAGGACCGGCGCAAGGGTCCCCATACGAGCGCCCGGCTCCCCACTTGCAGGGGGCTCGCTTCCCAATCGGTGAAGCAGGTCTGCAGGTGTCTTATCTGTCTCTTCCCATCTCTGTCTTCCCCTCCTTTCTCCATTTCTCTGTGTCCTGTCCGGCAACAATAACAACAATAATAACCACAACAATGATAAAAACAAGGGCAACAAAAAAGGAAAATAAATAAATAAAATACTTTAAAAAAAGAAAATCAGGGAGTCGGGCTGTAGCGCAGCGGGCTAAGCGCAGGTGGCGCAAAGCACAAGGACCGGCATAAGGATCCCGGTTCGAACCCCGGCTCCCCACCTGCAGGGGAGTCGCTTCACAGGTGGTGAAGCAGGTCTGCAGGTGTCTATCTTTCTCTCCTCCTCTCTGTCTTCCCCTCTTCTCTCCATTTCTCTCTGTCCTATCCAACAACAACAACAACAATAATAACTACAACAATAAAACAACAAGGGCAACAAAAGGGAATAAATAAATAAAATAAATTTAAAAAAAAAAAAAAAAAAAAGAAAATCAGTAAATGTTCTCATATTTGAAGAATTAGGTATTTGAAAACCTGGTCTCACCTTTCTTTTTTTTTTTTTAATTATTTATTTATTTATTCCTTTTTGTTGCCCTTGTTGTTGTTTTTTATTGCTATAGTCATTATTGTTGTTATTGATGTCATCGTTGTTGGATAGGACAGAGAGAAATGGAGAGAGGAGGGGAAGACAGAGAGGGGGAGAGAAAGATAGACACCTGCAGACCTGCTTCACCGCCTATGAAGCGATCCCCCTGCAGGTGGGGAGCCGGGGGCTTGAACCGGGATCCTTACGCTGGTCCTTGTGCTTGTGCCACCTGCGCTTAACCCACTGCGCCACCGCCCGACTCCCTGGTCTCACCTTTCAATGTGTTCCTCGTTCTAGATGTGATGTTCTCTGATTTGTAATGATTAAAATAAAAAAAATTCAGCTTTATTTTATAATATATTGGGTGTGCTTTTTTAAAAAACCCTGTAGGGTGAAATTGATGCTCATGAAGACAGCTTTAAATCTGCCGATGAATCTGGACAAGCCCTGCTTGCTGCTGGCCATTATGCCTCAGATGAAGTGAAGGAGAAGGTGAGAAGAGAAGAAGGTTTTGTACTAAGTCTCTGAAAGCTTGTTATTCAAGGGGCCAGGCAGTGATGCACCTGGTAAGGACCCAGGTGGAAGCCCCCAGTTCTTCCTGGGGGAAAAGCTTCACAAGCAGTGAGGCAGTGCTCACAGATGTCTCTCTCTGTCCAGCTCTATCTCTCCCTTTTCTCTTGATTTCTCTCTCTCTCACTTTCTAATAAATAATAAATAAAATATTTTTTTGAAAATGCTTGTTGATTTTTTAGTATCAAAGATTGCACCTCCCATGCTGTGTGAGAAACTTGCACAGAGATTCCCCACTAGAGTTTAAGGAGCAGTTTCCTCCAGTTTTCAGAAGAAGACAAGATCTATTTGCAGCATGGTGATTGGGCAAAGAAAGTTCCTTTTACTTAGGACATGTATGACACATTTTCTACCTAATGAGGACTTTGCAAGTTTTAAAGTATCTTTGCATAAACAATTGAAATACAATATATATCTTAGTGTTATAAAACCTGAAGGAGCTGACTGTCAGTGATATACCTGATGGTCATTAACTTTGGAGTATAACATTTGTGTCTAGGGCATTCATGAATTTGTAACATATTTGTGGAGGACCTCTTCTTTCAGCTGAGGTCCTCACTCCAGGTGAGACTGTCTCACTTTTAGATTGATGCCTTTTTCTTCTACCTAGAAGCTGACTTTGTTATTATTTGATTTAGTGATTTTTTTTTTTTTTTTTTTTTACCGGAGCACTACAGAGCTCTTATCTCACAGTGGTGCAGGGGACTGAACCTGTGACTTTGGAGCCTCGGGCACAAAAATCTTTTTGCATAACTGTTATGCTCTTTCCTCTGCCCTGACTTTGCGTTTTTACCTGAAATTATTTGTGACTTGTCGCAATAAACTAACTCTAGATTAACTAGAACAGAGCCACCTGCTAATATTTAGCCTAGCAAACTGCTTAAAATTTTTCATGGTTCCAAGAAGGATGACAGAGGACCTAGTGGGGGTTGTATTGTTAAATGGGAAACTGGGGAATGTTATGCATGTACAAACTATTGTATTTACTATTGAATGTAAAACATTAATTCCCCAATAAAGAAATAAAAAAAAAAAAAGGAAAAAAAATTTCATGGCCTGGTTGACGCATCCAAGTGAGTGTTATTTTTCCTCATTTGTAAATAAGAAAAAAGGCCTGCAAAGTAGTGTTGAGAATTCAGAATTTTCATGACAGCGTTCTTCACTTGGCATGATGCCTGACAACTCCCCACGCCTTTGTCTCCTCTTGCTCCAGCTGGCCATCCTGTCTGAAGAGCGGACCGCGCTGCTGGAGCTGTGGGAGCTGCGCCGACAGCAGTACGAGCAGTGCATGGACCTGCAGCTCTTCTACCGTGACACCGAGCAGGTGGACAACTGGATGAGCAAACAAGAGGTGATTTGTGACCAGAAACTACCAGCTCAGTGAGAAATGACACTTTGGTTCCTGTTGCCTTTACTCATGCCTGCCTTTGCTTTTTAGGGGGTAGTAAATCATTTTCATTTCTGTTTGAATTGAACGAAGAGGAGTTGCTGAGCCAGTGAGTTGGCTTAACTGGCTTTTCCCTCTGGTGTTGGGGAACGCCTCACTAAAATCCCTAGCTTTCCAGATTTTTTTCCCGTCGAATTTAGTATTATGACAGTCTACATCTAACATAAATAGGGAAAGCTGTTTGAAAAAAGTTGAAGGGGCCGGGCTGTAGCACAGTGGGTTAAGAACACATAGCACAAAGCGCAAGGACTGGCTTGAAGATCCCTGTTTGAGCCCCCACCTGCGGGGGGAGGAGTCGCCTCACAGCTGGTGAAGCAGGTCTGCAGGTGTTTTTATCTTTCTCTTCCCTCTCTCTGTCTTCCTCTCCTCTCTCAATTTCTCTCTGTCCTATCCAACAACAGCAGCAATAACAACAACAACAATAAACGAAAAGGGCAACAAAATGGAAAAAATGGCCTCCAGGAGCAGTGGATTCAGAGTGCAGGGACAGAGCCCTAGGGACAAACCTGGAGACAAAAAAAAAAAAAGAAAAAAGAAAAGTTTCAGTTGACTATAGAATAAGGATTTTTAGCTGCTCTTTGTGAGATGTGATATGTGTGTGTGACTTTCAAAGGAATTTAGACTTTCCAGAAAAAAAATCATAGTTTCATAGACAGAATTTTTTTTTTTTCCCAATTTTGATTTTGTATTCAATCGAGAAAGAGATGAATGTGGGCAGAGACCAACAGCACTGCTTCAGTGCTTTTGAAGTTTCCCCCTAAAGGTGGAGAAAGGGAACTTTAACCTCAAAATGCTGCTATACTGGGTGAGCCACCACCCGGACCTCACTTTTCTTTTTTCTATATTTTGTTCACAATATTCTTTGCTTGGGGTCAGGTGATGGTGCACCCAGTTAAGTGCAGATGATGCTAAGTGCAAGGATCTGAGCAAGGATCCGGTTTCGAGCCCCCGCTCCCCATCTGCAGGGGGATGTTTCATGTGGTAAAGCAGGTCTGCAGGTGTCTTTTTATTTATTTATTTATTGGTTTATTATTGGATAGAGACAGAAATTGAGAGGGCAGGAGGAGACAGGGGGAGAGACATCTGCAGCCCTGCTTCACCACTTGTGAAGCTTTCCTCCTACAAGTGGGGACCAGGAGCATGAACCTGGGTCCTTGCACACTGTAATGTGAGTGCTTAACCAGGTGCACCAACACCTGGCACCTGCAAGTGTCTATCTTTCTCTTTCCCTCTCTATCTCCCCTCCCTTCTCAATTTCTCTCTGGGGTGGGAGTAGACAGCATAATGGTTATGCAAAGTGACTCTGATGCCTGAGGCTGGCTCCAAAGCCTCAGGTTCAGTCCCCCACACTACCATATGCCAGAGCTGAACTGTGCTCAGGTTAAAAAAAGGTGTGTGTGGGGGGGGAAGGACCGGTAGTAGCGCAACAGGTCAAGTGTACATGACACAAAGCACAAGGACTGGCATAAGGATCCCGGTTTGAACCCCTGGCTCCCCACCTGCAGGGGAGTCGCTTCACAAGCGGTGAAGCAGCTCTGCAGGTGTTTATCTTTCCTCCTCTCTGTCTTCCCCTCCTCTCCACATTTCTCTCTATCCTATCCAATAACAATGACATCAATAACAACAACAGTAATAATAACCACAACAACGTTAATCAACCAGGGCAACAAAAGGGAAAAAAATAACCTCTGGGAACAGTGGATTCGTGGTACAGGCACTGAGCCCCAACGATAACTTTGGAGGCAAAAAAAATGAACGAACAAACAAATATTCTTTGCTCTCCAATCCTAAAGGAATAGGACACAATCCTGAAAACACTCTTTCTCTTTTCAAGGCTTTCCTGTTGAATGAAGACTTAGGAGATTCCTTGGATAGTGTGGAAGCACTTCTCAAGAAACATGAGGACTTTGAGAAATCCCTCAGTGCCCAGGAAGAAAAGATTACAGTAAGACCCCTTTTTGTCATCAAATTTATATGAGCTAATAGACTTTTCTAAAAGGTTTTGAATGGATATGATAGAGTCTCTGTGAAAGGCACTCCTATGGATGCTTAAAATCTGATGGTGCTAAAGGCAATATAGCTTTATACAGTGTACAAATTTTCAAATTGGGGGAGCCAGGCGGTGGTGCACCAGGTTAAGCACACATAGTGCAAAGTGCAGGGACCAGCACAAGGATCCTGGTTTGAGCCCCTGCTCCCCTCCTGCAGGGGGTAACTTCACAAATACTGAAGCAGGTCTGCAGGTGTCTGTCTTTCTCTCCCCATCTGTTTTCCCCTCGTCTCTCAATTTCTTTTTTTTAATTTTTTTTATTTTAAAGAGTTTTTTTTCTTAAAAAAAATAATATAAAGTTATAAAAAGCGGCGGCAGCCTGGGGCCCGGATCTGGAAAGGAGGAGGTGCTGGCGGCTCCATTGCAGTGGACAGGCACTTTCTCATTAATGGGCTTTTGACTTCAGTGTGGAACACTTCTCTTCAAAGGCAAGGGCTGGGCCTGGCTTCTTGCGGCGCACAGGACAGGCCACATCGGCAGGGGCACCCACCTGGCAGTGCTTGGTTTTCACTGGCCGGCAGTAAGTGGCCAAGTTTTTCTGCTTCTTTGCTACCTCCTCCTCAGAGAGACAGTTGGTGGGCAGGGCCTTGGTTGGGTGTCCAGATACTCCCCGGCCATCCAGCTGAGAAGCCTTAATGGGTATGGGGGGATGAGGGGAGGCCCGACAGTCCAAGGGTCCTGCCCGCTTCACGCGGGGCCCCACCGTCCCATTCAGCCCCACACTCAGAGCTGTTTTAGTCTTGGCTGAGAGGCCCCGGCAGCCAGAAGGTTTGCCTTTTCCAGTGGGCTCCAGGATGCAGGTCCGTTTGAAAGTGGTGGGGCCAGGGGACAGCTTTCGTTTTCGAGAAGGGGCCTCCGAATCAGCCCCGTCCTTGCCTTTGGATGACTTGCTGGCCTTAGAAGGTGGGAGCTTGCTGAAGGATGGGGATGGCGTGTTGGCAGGCAGTGGTGAGGTGATCGCCTGGCTCCCGCCCATGCACTCTGCCTGACTGCAGGCAGCCGCCACACTGGGGGAGCCTAAAGGGTAGTTGGGGACAAGACTGTCCTTGATGGGGGGTGTGGAGGCTGGGCAGGCAGGTCTGGGGGGTGGGCCTGGAAGGCGAGGGCAGCTGCCAGCAGAGGATGGGCTCAGGGGAGCAGACGGGGGAGCTAACAAGGTGGGATGGAGGCTCAGCCGCTGGCGGTATTTTCTTCTACATGTGTGAGTTGAGGTGCCGCTCCAGCATGGAGCTAGCTCAGTGCTGAGCAGAACCGGTCCAGCCGGCGGCTAAATACATAGCATCCTGGACTCACCAGCCGGCTCCCAAAAGTGCAGAACGCCTGTGGTCTCGGGGGCTGGATTGCATAGTGGCAGTCAGGGTAGAGGTGGAGGTCATCAGATGTCCCCTCCTTCTCACTCTCCTCACTGGAGGCCTGGGCCCCACCCCGGGGCAGAGGGAAGGGGAACAGGCCTGGGTTCACATCACCACCACAAGGTCCTTCATCATCCAATTCACTCTCAGAGGAGGCCCGAGACATGGGCAGTGCACAGAAGGGGTAGGCCTGCTTTGCGTGTGAGAAGGTGTTGCTGGGAGTAGCTGCTGCTGCCACAACCTGGACTGAGAAGGGAGGCTCTTGGGAAGGGCGCTTGAGAGCTGGCTCCTTGCGCCCTGGGTTCTTTTCCTTGGGGAACTCCCCTTTGCGGGAGCTGGCCTTCAGCTCTGCCACCAACACATCAAAGTCCTTGGCACGGCCCTGGACCTCCCGGTGCTGGTGCACCGAGTGGATCTAGAATACAGCAAGGTGGAGAAGTAGGGGAGGGTAGTGTGAGCTGAGCTAGAGTGAGAGGCAGCAGTGAGCTCCAGCCTGGGCAAGTGGAGAGAGAGGGGTTATGAGTGTGTTTAGGGGCAGGAATCCACTCCACAGGGATGAACACTCCCTTGGGGGAGGGGGAGGGTTTGGCAATCACCCCCTGCCTAGTGTCCCCACCTTGGGTCCAGTGGGGTCAGTCTCCTCTCTCCTGCTTGGTCAGGGTTAGACTCTCACCCAGAGCCAGATTTGGAACAGCACAGTCCCTTCCCATGCCCAGGGCCCCAGTCCCTCACCCTGCAGTGGGAGTGGGGGTTACCTTGCAGGTCAGCAGGCGGGTACAGATCTTTTTGGTCTCAGGATTTATGACCCCACACTACCTGTTGAGATCACACTCCTTCCCTGTGGAGGAAGTGGTTCCCATGAGCCCCAAGGCTATTCCAGAATCGTCTCTCAATTTCTGTCTGTCCTATCCAACAACAGCAACAACAACAAAAAATGGAGAAAAAATGGCCTCCAGGAGCAGTGGATTCAAGCCCCACCGATAACCCTGGAGGCAAAAAAAAATTTTTTTTTTTTCCAAATTGATATACCTCTCACTAAAAGTTTAGGACCAGGGAGACAGCATAGTGCTTATGCAAGAAGACTTTCATGCCTGAAACTCTGAGGTTCCAGAGTCAATTTCCAGCACCAACATATGCCAGTGCTAAGCAGTTTTGATTAAAAAATAATAATAATAATAGGGTGGGGGAGATAGCATAATGGTTATGCAAAGAGACTTTCACGCCTGAGACTTCAAGGTCCCAGGTTCAACCCCGGGCACCACCATAAGCCAGAGCTGGTAAGAATTTAAAAAATGGGGAGTCGGGCTGTAGCGCAGCGGGTTAAGCGCAGGTGGCACAAAGCGCAAGGACCGGCATAAGGATCCCGGTTCGAACCCCGGCTCTCCACCTGCAGGGGAGTCGCTTCACAGGCAGTGAAGCAGGTCTGCAGGTGTCTATTTTTCTCTCCCCCTCTCTGTCTTCCCCTCCACTCTCCATTTCTCTCTGTCCTATCCAACAACAATAATAACTACAACAATAAAACAACAAGGGCAACAAAAGGGAATAAATAAAATAAATATATAAAAAAAAGAATTTAAAAAATGTGGTCCAGAAAGTTGTGCATTGGATAAAGCATTGGACTCTCGAGCATGAGGTCCTGAGTTCAGTCCCTGGCAGAACATGTACCAGAGTGATGTTTGTGGTTCTTTCACTCTCATATCTTTCTCATGAATAAGTAAAATCTTTTGTTTTTCACCTCCAGGGTTATTGCTGGGGCTCAGTGCCTGCACCATGAATCCACTGCTCCTGGAGGCCATTTTTTTCTCCTTTTGTTATTATCTCCTTTTATTCTCCTTTTGTTCTCCTTGTGGTTATTATTGTTGTTGTTGATGTTGTTCATTGTTGGATAGGACAGAGAGAAATGGAGAGAGGAGGGGAAGACAGAGAGGGGGAGAGAAAGACATTTACAAACCTGTTTCACCACTTGTGAAGCGACCCCCTGCAGGTGGGGAGCCGGGGGCTCGAACCAGGATACTTAAGCTGGTCCTTGTGCTTTGCTCACATGCGCTTAGCCGCTGCACTACTGCCCGACCCCCAAATAAGTAAAATCTTAAAAAATAAATAAATAAATAGGGAGTTAGGCTGTAGCGCAGTGGGTTAAGCGCACATGGCACCAAGCACAAGGACCGACATAAGGATCCCAGTTCGAGCCCCCGGCTCCCCACCTGCAGGGGGTTGCTTCACAAGTGGAGAAACAGGTCTGTAGGTGTCTTTCTCTCCCCCTCTCTGTCTTCCCCTCCTCTCTCCATTTCTCTCTGTCCTATCCAACAATGACAACAACAACAATAATAATAAAAAGCAACAACAATGATAAATGACAAGGGCAACAAAAAAAGGTAATAAAAAGAAAAATAGTCTCCAGGAGCAGTGGATTTGAGGTGCAAGCACCAAGCCCCAGCAATAACCCTGCAGGCAAAAAAAAGAGAGAGAGAATTAAAAAAAAATTAATAATAATTTTTTTTAAATAAGATATTCTTCTCAAAAAAGATTCTGGGCATAGTAATTGGAAGACTACTGACCAGTATCTGACCCCTGTCAGACAACTTTAGATAATGTTCTATCTCTCGGCTTGAATGGAGCGAGCATAATACTGCTTTATCTGATTAATAATGGCAAGTAAAACCTCAGTAGTTAGGATAAATGTTGTCATAGTGGGCCTGAGTGAAAATCCTGACCTGTGTCTGAGTTTAATGTCTTGAATCTCATTTCAGTAATAATTTTCTTCAAAGGTCCAGCTCTAGAGCAGTGTGCTTCCTAGTAAATGACTCTGACTCTCCACCCTAGGCTTTAGATGAATTTGCAACCAAGTTAATCCAGAACAACCACTATGCAATGGAAGACGTGGCTACCCGCCGAGATGCTGTAAGTTTCTCCCTCTTCACATGTCTTCATTTCTGTGCATGGAACCCCTTCCGATGTCGCAGCTCCTCTTGAACTAGGAATCTTTAAGAGTCCCAACTGGAGATTTACATGGATCCTTGCTTTGCAGCTGCTGAGCCGCCGCAATGCTCTTCATGAGCGAGCCATGTATCGCAGAGCCCAGCTGGCCGATTCCTTCCACCTGCAGCAGTTTTTCCGTGATTCTGATGAGCTTAAGAGTTGGGTCAATGAGAAGATGAAAACAGCTACCGATGAAGCTTACAAGGTTAGCCTTTCAAGTAGCAATTGATTAGTGAGCTTAAGTGGTCCTATAGATAAATTATAACTAGGAAAAGCAGGGGGACTTGCACATGCTTCACGATTTCATGTAAGCTGATCATTTTACACATCCTGCTATAAAGATGACGGTGGAGGTAATATGAGGTAACTTGACCTACTTGGGTTCACAGTAGAACTTCCTTACACTGTTGGCAGGACCCATCCAACCTACAAGGAAAAGTGCAGAAACATCAGGCTTTTGAGGCTGAACTCTCAGCAAACCAAAGCCGTATCGATGCCCTGGAAAAGGCTGGGCAAAAACTGATAGATGTGAACCACTATGCCAAGGATGAAGTGGCAGCTCGAATGAATGAAGTCATCAATTTGTGGAAGAAATTGTTAGAGGCTACTGAACTGAAAGGTAAGAGAATGCTTCCCTGATGGTGATGGTATGTTTTGGAAGTTAAATATCCCTTCTGATGACTTGGAAGCAGGCACAGTGATAAAGCAAATGGTGAGGTCACAGATTTGATTCCCACCATCACATATGCCAAAGTAGTACTCTGCTTCTCCCCCTTCCTCTCTCATTACTAAGTATTTATATAAATTATAGTCCTTCATGGTGAAGTGATGAGAACTTCCACCTAGAGAATGTAAGGAGGGCCTTGGGTTTTTTATCTTGGCTAATGTGGTAAGTGTAGTTGAACATGCTGGATGTTGAGGGGGCTTGAGTGAGAAGAGAATGATTTAACCAACTAGCTGTGACTGAACCTGGGCCTGGTCACTAAAAGTTAAAGCTCAGCTATGAGCCAAGAGCATTGACTAATTCTCAGGTGTCCTTGTCTTCTGGGTGTTCGAATGCTTCTATATATATATATATATATATATATATATATATATTCCCTTTTGTTGCCCTTTTTTTTATAGTTGTAGTTATTGTTTTTGTTATTGATGTTTTCGTTGTTGGATAGGGCAGAGAGAAATGGAAAGAGATGGGGAAGACAGAGAGGAGGAGAGAAAGATGGACACCAGCAGACCTGCTTCACCACTTGTGAAGCGACCCCCTGCAGGTGGGGAGCCGGAGGCTCGAACCAGGATCCATATGTGGGTCTTTGCGCCATGCACTTAACCCGCTGCGCTACCTTCCGACCCCCGTAAGAATGCTTTTTTTAAAAAATTTATTTCTTTATTGGGGAATTAATGTTTTACATTCAACAGTAAGTACAATAGTTTGTACATGCATAAAGAATGCTTTTTTTCCAATATTTTTATTTATGATTCTATAGAGATAGAAATTGAGAAAGGAGGGGAGATAGTGAAGGAGAGAGACAGAGAGACACCTGCAGCCCTGCTTCACCACTTCTGAAGCTTTCCTCCTGCAGGTGGGGACCAGGTGCTTGAACCTGGGTCCTTGTGCACTGTAGTGTGTGAATTTAACCAGGTGCGCCACCACCTGGCCCCTGCTAGAATGCTTTTTTTTAAAGATTTTTTAAGAAATATTTATTTCCTTTTTGTTGCCCATGTTGTTTTTGTTGTTGTTGTTAGTGTTGTTGATGTTGTCTTTGTTGGATAGGACAGAGAGAAATGGAGAGAGGAGGGGAAGACAGGGGGAGAGAAACAGACACCTACAGACCTGCTTCACCGCCTGTGATGCGACGCCTCTGCAGGTGGGGAGCCGGGGGCTCGAACCTGGATCCTCACACTGGTCCTTGCACTTTGCACCACATGCACTTAAACCGCTGCACTACCGCCGGACTCCCTAGAATGCTTTTTTTTTTTTTAATATTTATTTTCCCTTTTGTTGCCCTTGTTTATTTTATTGTTGTTGTAGTTATTATTGTTGTTGCCACTGATGTTGTCATTGTGGGATAGGACAGAGAGAAATGGAGAGAGGAGGGGAAGACAGAGAGGGGGAGAGAAAGATAGACACCTGCAGACCTGCTTCACCGCCTGTGAAGTGACTCCCATGCAGGTGGGGAACTGGGGCCTCGAACCAGCATCCTCATGCTAGTCATTGCGCTTTGCGCCACACACGCTTAACCCACTGCGCTGCCGCCCGACTCCCCCTAGAATGCTTTTTAACCAACTGCTAGTTAAGCATGTAGAAGGTAGAACAGAGCTGGCAGTGATTTTTCTTTGTGATAGAGGCTAAGAAGTCTGTAAAAAGGGAGTCGGGTGTTAATGCAGAGGGTTAAGCACAGGTGACGCAAAGCACAAGGACCCGCATAAGGATCCCAGTTCGAGCCCCTGGCTCCCCACCTGCAGGGGAGTTGCTTCACAGGTGGTGAAGCAGGTCTGCAGGTGTCTATCTTTTTCTCCCTGTCTCTGTCTTTCCCTCCTCTCTACATTTCTCTCTGTCTTATCCAACAACGACATCAATAACAACAATAATAATACAATTTTTAAAATGGGCAATGAAAGGGAATAAATAAATATATATATATTTTTTAAAGTATATAAAAATCCTTGAACCATAGTCCTTCACCATTATATCAGGGTTTTTCAGCAATACTGGTAGAAAGAAAGTATTTACAGGTAGAAAATCAGGTTTGGTGGTCTGAGAGATGGCGCAATGGATAAAGCATTGGATTCTCAAGTACGAGGTCCCGAGTTCACTCCCCAGCAGCACACGTACCAGGGTGTTATCTCGTTCTCTCTCTCTCTCTCCTCCTATCTTTCTCATTAGTAAATAAATAAAATACAAAAAAAAAAAAAGAAAATCAGGTTTGGTGTGAGGGAGATAGTATGCCTGAGGCTCCTAAGTCCCAGGTTCAGTCCCCTGCACCACCATAAGCCAGAGCTGAGCAGTGCTCTGGTGTTTCTCTCTGTGCGTGTCTCTTTCTCTCTGTATCTCTCTCAAAAATAAAATTAATTAAAAAAAAGAAAATCAGGTTTGGCCTTTTTTTCTAGGAATAAAGCTTCGTGAAGCTAATCAGCAGCAGCAGTTTAATCGCAATGTTGAGGACATTGAACTGTGGCTATATGAAGTAGAAGGTCACTTGGCTTCAGATGATTATGGCAAAGATCTTACCAATGTCCAGAACCTTCAAAAGAAGCATGCCCTGCTAGAGGCTGACGTGGCTGCTCACCAGGTAGAGTGTGAAGTGGACTCTGTCGGTGGGATAGTGAATGCAGAAACAGTAGCAGTGAAGAATGGCAAGTGGGTTGGGGAGTTAGCATAATGACTATGCAAAAAGACTTTTCATGCCAGAGGTACCAAGGGTCCCATGTTCAGTCCCCCAACACCACCATAAGCCAGAGCAGAGTTGTTTGGCAAGTAATTATAAGACCAAACTAGTTTGGGGGGAATGAAATATTCTGGTATTCTGTGATAACACTACATGCCATTTGTTGTTGTTTTTTAATATATTTATTTATTTATTTATTCATTCCCTTTTGTTGCCCTTACTGTTTTATGGTTGTAGTTATTCTTGTCGTTGTTGGATAGGACAGAGAGAAATGGAGAGGGGAGGGGAAGACAGAGAAGGGGAGAGAGAGAGACAGACACTTGCAGACCTGCTTCACCACTTGTGAAGAGACTCCCCTGCGTGTGAGGAGCCGGGGGCTCGAACTGGGATCCTTACACTGATCCTTGCGCTTTGTGCCACGTGCGCTTAACCTGCTGTGCTACTACCCAACTCCCACCATTCATTTTTGTTCATCACTTGAAGCTTTCTTTTTTTTTTTTTTTAATTTTTATTTATAAAAGGGAAACACTGAAAAAACCATGGGATAAGAGGGGTACAACTCCATACTATTCCCATCACCAGAACTCCATATCCCATCCCCTCCCCTGATAGCTTTCCTATTCTTTATTCCTCTGGGAGTATAGACCCAAGGTCACTATGCTGTGCAGAAGGTGGAAGGTCTGGCTTCTAAAATTGCTTCCCCACTGAACATGGGTGTTGACAATTCAATCTATACTCCTAGCCTCTCTCTCTCTTTCCCTAGTGGGGTGGGGCTCTGGTGAAGTGGGACTCCAGGACACATTGGTGGGCTCGTCTACCCAGGGAAGTCCGGTTGGCATCATCTTAGCAACTGGAACCTGGTGGCTGAATCGAAAGTTAACATATGAATCCAAACAAATTATTGACTAATTATCAACCTCTAAGACTGGAATAGTACAGATGAAGAGTGGGGGGGGTCTCCTTTTTTTTTTCTTCTTCTTTTTTTCTTTTTGCCTCCAGGGTTATTGCTGGGGCTCAGTGTCTGCGCCATGAATCCACTGTTCCTGGAGGCCATTCCCCCCCCCCCTTTTGCTACGCTTGTTGTGGTTATTGTTGTTGATGTCATTTGTTGTTGGATAGGACAGAGAGGAATCGAGAGAGGAGGGGAAGACGGGGAGAGAAAGATAGATACCCGCAGACCTGCTTCACTGCCTGTGAAGCGATTTCCCTGCCAAGTGGGGAATCGGGGGCTTGAACCAGGATCCTTTTGCTGGTCCTTGCGCTTTACGCCAACGTGCGCTTAGCCTGCTGTGCTACTGCCTGACCCCCAGGGGTTTCTGTTTTTATTTTATTTTATTTTTTAAATTTCTTTATTGGAGAATTAATGTTTTACATTGTATAGTAAATACAATAGTTTGTACATGCATAACAGTTCTCAGTTTTCCATATAACAATACGACCCCCTCTAGGTTCTCTGTCATCCCTCTTGGACCAGAATTCCCCCTCCTCCCAACCCCAGAGTCATTTACTTTGGTGTAATACGCCAGTTCCAGTTCAGGTTTTACTTGTGTTTTCTCTTCTGATCTTCTTTTTCAACTTCTGCCTGAGAGTGAGATCATCCCATATTCATCCTTCTGTTTCTGACTTATTTCACTTAACATGAATTTTTCAAGGTCCATCCAAGATTGGTTGAAAACAGTGAAGTCACCATTTTTCATAGCTGAGTAGTATTCCATTGTGTATATATACCACAGCTTGCTCAGCCACTCATCTGTTGTTGGACACCTGGGTTGCTTCCAGGTTTTGGCTATTACAAATTATGCTGCTAGGCACATGTGTGTACACAGATCTTTTTGGATGGGTGTGTTGAGTCCCTTTGGATATATCCCCACGAGAGGAATTGCAGGATCACATGGTAGCTCCACTTCTAGCCTCCTGAGAGTTCTCCAGAGTCTTTTCCACAGAGGTTGGACCAATTTACATTTCCACCAGCAGTGTAGGAGGGTTCCTTTTGACCCCATAACCTGCTGCACTATTGCCCGACTCCCGGCGCGGGGTGTGTGTCTCTGTTTTGTAGATAGTTAGTAGGCCTATTTTAGTTACATTCCAAAGGGCCCTTGACTATACTAGTTTTTTTCTCCTTGAGCCTGACATCTGATTTGTAGGTGGATCCAAGTTATTGTCTGGGGAGATAATGTCATGGCTGAAAAAAAGGACCAGGAAGCTGGATCAGGAAAGAGAGTAGCTCCCAAATATGGGAAAGGTATATAAATATTATGGACTGTAAACCCTATCTATTTGATCTGATTTGGGGCCCATATTCAGCTTAGGAGCCTATGTGACCTCTGCATCCCTGTAGATCTGAGCTCACGTTCTGTGGTCATGAGTAGGAAAGTTCCAAGCTGCCCCAATTTCTTTTCCTTTTTTGTTTTTTAAGATTTTATTTATTTATGAGAAAGATAGGAGGAGAGAGAAAGAACCAGACATCACTTTGGCACATGTGCTGCTGGGGATTGAACTCGGGACCTCATGCTTGAGAGTCCAAAGCTTACCACTGCGCCACCTCCTGATCTGCCCCAATTTCAGGACCTATCTGCCTCAGGTGGAAGATAAGAGTATGTTGTCCAGCCTCCCTTCAGAGGATGGAACATTCTCGTTGTTGATCCACATTGAGGGCACTTAAAGCTTTCTGTGAGCACAAGGTAATGAAGCAAGGTGGCAGAATGGCTATTCTCAGAGTGGAAAAAGAAGCATGATGATTATGCTCATATACAACTTAACCAGAGGCTGGGCAGTGGTACACACGGGAGAGGTCACACATTACAATGTTCAGGGACCCTAGGTCAAGCTCCCAGTCCCTACTGGCAGAGGGGAAGCTTCACAAAGCAGTGGAGCAATGCTGTAGGTGTCTTTCTTCTCTCTCCCTATACCTCTGCCTCTCTATTTCTACTCTATCAGAAGAAGAAAAAAAAATCACTAGGAATGGTGGAATCATTGTGTGGGCAACAAGCCCCAGCAATAATCCTTGTGGCAGAAAAAGACATCTGAAGTCATATAGTCAGCCTAGTTATAATAAAGTCAACATAATTAGCTGACAGTGACCTAAACTTTTAAGACTCTTCTATCTCTTTGCTAGGACCGAATTGATGGCATCACCATTCAGGCCCGCCAGTTTCAGGATGCTGGTCATTTTGATGCTGACAATATCAAGAAGAAGCAAGAAGCCCTTGTGGCCCGCTATGAAGCACTCAAGGAACCAATGGTTGCCCGGAAGCAGAAGCTGGCTGATTCTCTGCGTTTGCAACAGCTCTTCCGTGATGTTGAGGATGAGGAGACGTGGATTCGAGAGAAAGAGCCCATTGCTGCATCTACCAACAGAGGTCAGTCTTCGGCCTTTTTCTTTTCTTTTCTTTTCTTTTTAAGTTTTTTTTTTTTGCCTCCAGGGTTATTGCTGGGGCTTAGTGCCTGCCCCATGAATCCACTGCTCCTGGAGGCTATTTTTTTCCCCTTTGTTGCCCTTGTTTTGTTGTGGTGGTGATTATTGTTGTTGTTGTTGTTGAATAGGACAGAGAGAAATTGAGAGAGGAGGGGAAGACAGAGAAGGGGAGAGAAAGATAGACACCTGTAGACCTGCTTCACTGCTTGTGAAGTGACCCCCCTGCAGGTGGGGAGCCGGGGGTTTGAATCAGGATCCTTACGCTGATCCTTGCGCTTTGCGCCATGTGTGCTTAACCCGCTGTGCTACCACCCGACCCCCGGTCTCGACCTTTATGATGTAAAGGGGCATATTTCAGAATGAACAAATTTAAACTTAAAGTAGAAACTTTAATTCCAGCTTAAATGGAACTGCCTTGCTGTGCAGTAACCCAAGTCCCACAGCATTGGCGTTCTAGAGTGTGTGTGTGTGTGTGTGTGTGTGTGTGTGTGTGTGTATGTGTATGTGTCTATCTGTCTCTCTTGTCTAAATGGCAAGGTAGGGCTGGGGAAGTAAAATAATGGTTATGCATAAAGACTTACACCTGAGACTCCAAGTTCCCAAGTTCAGTCCCTGACACCAGCATAAGCTAGAGCTGACTAGTGCTCTTGTAAAAAAAAAGAGAGAGAGGGAGAGGGAGAGGGAGAGGGAAGAGAAGAGACTGGCTGGTGGCTCATCTAGTTCTAATGCACACATTACAGTGCACAGCATCCAGATTCAGGCGGTGTCTCTTCTTTCTTTGTCTCCCCTTTCCCTCTCAGTCTGTCTCCTTGCATTATAAGGAAATGAAATATTTTTAAAAAATAGTGATAAAATAAATGAAAAAGCAGCCCAGTAGCTGTGAAATTGTGCATGCAGAAGGCCTTGACTCCTCAGTAAATTGGATGTGTGTGTGTATGAGTAGAACTGGAAGTTGAGAGCAGTAATACTATCTCCTGATGACTTAGATAACTAGAGAGTCCTTTCTGCTTTCAGGCAAGGATTTGATTGGAGTCCAGAATCTGTTGAAGAAACATCAAGCCCTACAAGCAGAAATTGCTGGACATGAACCCCGTATCAAAGCAGTTACACAGAAGGGGAATGCCATGGTGGAGGAAGGTATGTGATTGTCATCAGGGACGTGGCTTGGCTTTTGCTCATCCGATCCCTCTTTGTTTTCACATATGAACGAACATCAGGTTAGACGGGTTGAATGTTCCTCTTCTCTCCTAAGTGTATGGTCTAGATCAGGTCTTGACCTACATGACCTGAATTTATCGTGAGTCAAGTATACTGTTTCCTCCTGACAAATTGTGAGGCTCAGATAAAAACAAGCTGTGAAGAGCCTAATGTACACAAGTCTTAGTGCCTGGGGACAATGGGAGCTGTGTTTTTTGTTTTGTTTTGTTTTTAACTCTTAATAATATCACTAACACCAACATGGCACATCTGTTTCTTAGAATTTAGATAGAGGTTATAGTTTCAGGAGGCAAAAATGACCATATCCGTTAAAAGCTGACACTTGCAGGGGGTAGGTAGTAGCATATGTGTTACAGTGCACAATGACCTTGGTTCAATACCCCAGTCTCCAGCTGCAGGGGGGAAGCTTCATAATTGATGAAGTAGTGCTGCAGTTGTCTCTATCCTCCCTTCTCAATTTCTTTGTCTCTATCAGAAAATTAAAGTTGTTTTTTTTTTTAATTGACACATGAGCCTCTCAAACCTTAGAATTATGTGCAAGGGGGGTCAGGCAGTAGCGCAGTGGGTTGGGCACACGTGGTGCAGGGCGCAAGGACCAGTGGAAGGATCATGTTTCGAGCCCCTGGCTCCCCACCTGCAGGGGAGTCGCTTCACGGGCAGTGAAGCAGGTCTACAGGTGTCTGTCTATCTCTCCTCTCTGTCTCCCCCCCATTTCTCTGTCCTATCCAACAATGATCACATCAGTAATGATAATAATAATCACAAAAAAACAACCAGGGTAACAAAAGGGAAAAAATGGCCTCCAGGAGCAGTGGATTCCATGGTGCAGGCACCGAGCCCTGGCAATAATCCTGGAGACAAAAAAAAAAAAAAATTATGTGCATGAACATCAGTTCAAGCCCCCTGTCCCCGCTTGTAGTGGGGAAGCTTCATGAGCAATGAAGCAATGTTGCAGTACCTCTATTTCTCTCTCTCCCTTTTGCCCACTTTCCCTTAAGTTTCTCTGTCTCTATTCAAAATAAATAAAACTTGGAATTATGTAAGGCCTAGCTTACTAGTAGAGAATGCAGGTATGTGAGCACACATCCTTCTGTGGCATGTCATGGAGCAAGCTGTCCTCTTTGCCTTCCAGGTCACTTTGCTGCAGAGGATGTGAAACTTAAGCTTAATGAGCTAAACCAGAAGTGGGAGTCTCTGAAGTCCAAAGCCTCCCAGCGGCGGCAGGACCTAGAGGACTCGCTTCAGGCCCAGCAATACTTTGCTGATGCTAATGAAGCTGAGTCCTGGATGCGGGAGAAGGAGCCCATTGTGGGCAGCACTGACTATGGGAAAGATGAGGACTCTGCCGAGGTACACAGTCTTACAGGCCCACCTATGGCTGGGACCAGGAAACTGGTTAGGACAGTGACCGGGATGTTCAGTGGCCCATTTTATCTTACAGTGTTTTAGCATCTTCCCTCCACACACACACACTTTTGATGATGGAAATCCCATCATGTCAGATGAAGAGAGATGTTGGGCAACCTGTCACCTACATTTAATCAACAGCATTTGCTACTGTTGGTGCATACGTACAGGAACATCTTTTTTTTGCCGGTCATCTTTATTGACTGGAACTCTTAAAATTCTATTCATAAAGGTCTCAGTATACTTCTCTACTCCTTTTCTGGTTAGTCTTCACAAAAACCAGAATGAATGGCTAGGAGAGAGCTTACCCAGTAGGGTGCTTGCCTTACTATACCGAATACCCTGACTTTGAACCCTGGCACCATTACATTTTTTGTAAAGGAGAGAGAAATCAAGAGCAGTAGGTCTCACTCATGCTTTATGGAACTGGACAAGATTTCCAAGAAAGCTGGCATGCTAGAGAGGCAGCTGGGTGGGAGGTCCTGAGTTATTGGTTCAAGAGTGCTAATAGTCTGTGATCTTGGTTTAAGGCTTTACTGAAGAAGCATGAGGCTTTAATGTCGGATCTCAGTGCCTATGGCAGCAGCATCCAGGCCCTGCGAGAACAGGCTCAGTCATGCCGGGTAAGAAGCTCTTCATTTCAGTGGCTGAATTCCTTCAGGGGCGGTGGGAAAGTTGAAGGCCCCAACCTCTACTAGTCAGTATGACAGTTACAGGAAGCAGTCTTGTGAATTCACTGTAGATCTTAGGACAAAAAGGTTTCTAGATGCTTTGAAAGATTCTTAAAGAGACCAAACAACTAGTATTCTTGAATCAGATTTCGTTGACTGCTTTAGAGAAGGACTTTCACAAATGTATATTTGGTTAACTTGATATAGGTGTAGAATTTAGTGTATCTTGTCTGCTTAAACAGTATCCCCTGGATATTCTTTAACTGTGTTTGCCTTCCGTATGGATTTTTAGCAACAAGTGGCCCCCATGGATGATGAGACTGGGAAGGAACTGGTGTTGGCTCTATATGACTATCAAGAGAAGAGTCCTCGGGAGGTCACCATGAAGAAAGGGGACATTCTTACCTTACTCAACAGCACCAATAAGGCAAGGCACAGGAAGTGGTTGCCCTTTTCCTTCAGTACCACTGGTTTTGCTTAGTTGGATATCTTTTGGTGATTAAGTCTCATATAGATAAGGTTGGTTCCAAATTTGAAGAGAGCCTAGAGTTGCCTTGTCAGTCTTACACCTCGTAGACATTTATTCTGTATTATAAGTGACTAAGGAGGTAGGTAATCAGTCTGTCTTCCTGAATTTCTGCAAGTAGAGTAGTGACTCATTTTCAGGATTAGCTTTGTTTTCCCCAGATTGAATGCCTCTGAGTGGAATTCTTTCACTTTGGTGTCAAGTTGACTTTTCTAATTATTATGCCTGATAAACTAAGTTACAGAGCTATAGCAGATAGTTGAAGAAACTGGTCTCACTTTAGGCTTTGTCTTCTCAATATTCAGTGCTATCTTAACATTTTCTGGTTTAAATGACTGACCTTGAAGTGTTACATAAAGCCCCACATATTTTCTGACTGATCCTACGTATGGTGAAACGTCCTCAACTCTTAAGAACCTCATAATTCCCACAGTGAACCTTAACCATGAAATTGAGAAAGCCTGTGTCGTATCTTTTCCATGATTCCATTCAAACTTAAATGAACCCTCTTGCCTGACTCTGATTTATTCAAGAGCAACATTGTCCATAGAATTTTCTGTGAGGGCTGGGAATTTTGTATGTTTGTGCTTGCCCCACACTGACTACCAACAATGCAGTTATTAAGCACTTGAAATGTAATGAGTTCAGCTGAGTCATTTAATTTACTGTTAGTTTATAGAGGTGAAACCTGTGATGCATGGCTGCAGCATTGCAGAGCTCAGTTTTGCTGTGTCTCAGTAGAGGTCTCTACTGTTTTTACTCCTGACCTTGCATGGCAAAGCTTTATTCCTTGTCCAAAGTGACGGTGACATGGTCACAGGATCCTGATAACATGATTTCAGATATGTTTTGTGTGTATGTGAACACACATACACATGGACTTCTTTCCAGTTGCCTTTTTTCAGGGAAGGAATTTGCTTTAAATTTTCATTTTTATTTTTTTCTTTTAGGACTGGTGGAAAGTGGAAGTGAATGATCGCCAAGGGTTTGTGCCAGCTGCTTATGTTAAGAAGTTGGACCCAGCCCAGTCAGCATCCAGGGAGAATCTCCTGGAGGAGCAAGGCAGCATAGCTCTGCGGCAGGAGCAGATTGACAATCAGTAAGAACTACTCACAGAAATCCAGGCCCCACATGGGGCTTAATCTGTATCACATGTAGGTCAAAATTTAGGCATTGTCCTTCACAGACTTCCAGAACAAATATTCTTCGGGGACCAATCTATACTCTAACACATGCTCCTCCTACTTCCCATGAGCCACTTTTAACTCAAAATAGCCGGTCTGAGCCTAAAACTTATGACTCAGACCCTTTGTTTTGGCCTGCCCTACTCTGAGCATTTTCTAATTATTACCCTCTTAACCTTTATCCTCCAGGTCAAGAGATGCTTTCTAAAACTGGATTTTCAGATGTACCATACCTTTATAGGATTCCTTCTTTTAAAATGCTATTTGGAGAGCTGCTCTGTACCATGACATTGTGTTCTAAGAATGGAGTTTATTTTTTATGAGATGACTCTCTTCTTTCCTATAACTAAGCTCCCATACTGAACCGTGTCTCTTCTTAAAGGCATATGTTACTCTGCTAATGAAATCAAAATCTTCAGGCTCTTGGATAACTTCTAGAAAATACATTCTCAGAGTTTCGATTAATAGAACTTTTCTGAACCTGGTGATCCCTGAAAAGATCAGACTCTTTATATTACTGTGGAACTGAGAATGAGAAGTTTTGGCTTGGATCATAAATATGAGAACAAAAATTAGACCAAGGCTATGACTCTGGTTATTATGACTAAGGTTACATATCAGCTCTCAGGAAGTTTTTCTCAGCACATGTTTTATTCCTGGCCATATTCTAGGGTGTCACTAGTGTTTCCAGTTTAGGCAAATTGATTGCCTTTATGTATGGCATACTTTTTAGGAAAATGAAGGTGAACTAACCATATCATTTAATTTTCTTGCTATCTCTTTACTGTAATAATATCCATGGTCTGGCCTGTTTCCATGAGCTTTTGGATAACTCCTAATTACTCACTTTCAGCATCCACCATCACGGTGCCAGGCCGAGCAGCTGCTTTCCATTCCTTGGGATTAATCCCACTAATTTGCATGCTTTTGCTGTGCCCTTCTGTGCAGGACACGTATAACTAAGGAGGCCGGCAGTGTATCTCTGCGTATGAGACAGGTGGAAGAACTGTGAGTAGGCTTCGAGCCTCGCTGAGCACCGTGTCCATGCTTTAGTGTCCATCTTCCCTCTGCCGCTTCTCTGGAAGCCACCCATTCTTCCAGAAAGAGGAGGTGGTGGGAGGGGGTGTGTTTCACGCAGCAGCTTTGGCTCACAAGGGAAGAGGTGTCAGTGCAACTGTGTCACTTGATGGCCGCTTACTTCATTGGTGGCTTCTGTGTGCAGCTGTGTGTTGAGAGTGTTATCAGTCTCTCCTGCTGGCTCACCTGTAGACCAGCTACTGTTAGCAGCAAACCTGAGACCGAACCTTTAGTGTTTTTTCATAGAAAGAAAATGAAGTGCCTCTCTCTTTTTAATTTTTTTTTTTTTTAGATAGGACAGAAAAATGGAGAGAGGAGGGGAAGACAGAGAGGGGGAGAGAAAGACAGACACCTGCAGACCTGCTTCACCATCTGTGAAGTGACTCCCTTGTAGGTGGGGAGCTAGGGCCTCGAACCTGGATCCTTACTCAGGTCCTTGCACTTTGCACCACATGCGCTTAACCCGCTGTGCTAATGCCCAACTCCCTCTCTCTCTTTTTAAGACTTGATTTACTTATTCCTGAGAAAGATAGGAGAGAGAGAAAGAGCCATACATCACTCTGGTACACTCTGGTGCAGCTGGGGATTGAACTCAGGACCTCATGCTTGAGAGTCCACTGCTTTATCCACTGTGCCACCTTCCGGACCACAAAGTGCCTCTCTTTAAAGTGTCCTGAGGTTTGGTAATTCATTGCTTTCTTAAATTTCATTTTTAGGAAGTTTAGATTTGGTGGTGATTCTAGATTTTTTTCTTAAATCTTTTTTATTACTATTCGTTTATATTTTTTGATTGTACAGAGAGAAATTGAGAGGGGAGGCAGGTGGGGAGAGAGACAGAGAGACACCTGCAGCACTACTTCACCAATCGTGAAGCTTTCCCCCTGCAAGTGGGGACTGGGAGCTTGGATCTGGTCCTTGTGCACTGTAACATGTCCACTTAACCAGTGTGCCACTGCCTTTGGAGTTGTTTTTTTTTTCTTCTAACAATTAACAACTCATTTTTATTGAGTTTGCATTCTCATCTCACCAAGGAGAGTGGGTGTTCAGCCTTCTGTATTTTATTTTCCAAGAGTGAGAATATTCTTTGATATCTCTTAAGAAATCTTCCAAGTAACAATAGTACAGATACTCTGTACTCTTACCTTATTTTCCTTCTAATGTTCCCCAAACTTGTTAAGAAATAAAGTAATTTTCTACTATTCCAGATCTACTAACACTCCATATGAAACTATTTCAAAGTTCAGCATGCATTTTCCACCATCTAGGGATGCTTAGGGATATAAAAGTGAAGCAAAAACTCTCTGTATACATTATGCCCAGCAAATTCATCGCATCTCTCAGCTGTAGTTGCATGAACTCTGTTAGTGTGCTAAAGCTTGGTTTCAGTCATTTGTGGTCTTGATGTCGTAAGTGCAAAATTGGCCCAGGGATGTGTGTGCCTGGCTATTGTAGCCACCCAGTAGTGAAAATACATTGTGTGCCTATCCTTGAGTCTGTGGTGTGGGTTCCCAGGAGCTTCATCTTCATCTCTGTTCAGATACTTTGTCTCCAGGGCACCATCATTCCATTTTCATGGTCTTGGATCTGCATCTTGGAGATACCTATGGTTTGCCTTAATGTTTGCCTCTCTCATAAGCTAACTGTCTCCTTGCCCCCTCTTGTTACCCTCTTGAATTTCATCAGATATCAATCTCTGCTGGAACTGGGTGAGAAGCGTAAAGGCATGTTGGAGAAGAGTTGTAAGAAGTTTATGTTGTTCCGTGAAGCGAATGAACTACAGCAGTGGATCAACGAGAAGGAAGCTGCCCTGACAAGTGAGGAAGTTGGTGCAGACTTAGAGCAAGTGGAAGTGCTACAGAAGAAATTCGATGATTTCCAGAAGGTATGAGGAATCTTTCAGTCAAGCTGAAATTTGGATTTAACATTTTGTTGTCTTGATTTTTGACAGCAAGTTAAAAGAATGAAAATCACATAGAATATTTTTTCATTATCTATGCAGATACTTTAAAAAAAATTTTCCCTTTATTGGGGGAATTAATGTTTTACAGTCAGCAGTAAATGTAGTATGTACATGCATAATATTTCTGTTTTCTGCGTAACAATACAACCCCCACTAGGGGTTATAAAAAGGAAACATTGACAAAACCATAGACTAAGAGGGGTACAACTTCACACAGTTCTCACCACCAGAACTCTGTATCCCATCCCCTCCCCTGATAGCTTTCCTATTCTTTAGCCCTCTGGGAGTATGGACCCAAGATCATTATGGGGTGCAGAAGGTGGAAGGTCTGACTTCTAAAATTGCTTCCCCACTGAACATGGACGTTGACAGGTCGATCCATACTCCCAGCCTGCCTCTCTCTTTCCCTAGTGGATGGGGCTCTGGGGAATCGGGCCTCCAAGACACATTGGTGGGATTGTCCAGGGAAGTCTAGTTGGCATCATCTTAGCATCTGGAACCTGGTGGCTGAATCAAGAGTTAACATATAAAGGCACACAAATTGTTGACTAATCATGAACCTAAAGGCTGGAATAATGCAGACAAAGATTTGGGGGTCTCCATTTTTTAGATAGCTAGTAGGCCTGTTTTAGTTATTTTCCAAAGAGCCCATGACTATACTAGTGTTTTTTTTTTTGTTGTTGTTGTTGTTGTTTTGTTTTTCCCTTCCCTGAGCCTGAAATCTGATATGTAGGTTGATCCAAGTTATTGTCTGGGAAGATGATGTCATGGCTGAAAAAAGGACCAGAAAGCTGGATCGGGAAGAGAGTAGCTCCCAAATATGGGAAAGATGTCTAAATATTGTTGACTGTAAAGCAAGTTTGATCTTTGGCATCACATATTCAAGATTGATGCTCTGATTCTCTTGTTAATAAATAAATCTTTCTTTTTTCTTTTGTCACTGTCACCTGGACTTCAGTGCTCTAGGATCACATTTTCAGATAGATAAAAGAGAGACAAAGGCAGAAAGAGAGCATGAAAAAGAGATCACAGCACTGAAGCCTCCAGTGTGATGGGGACCAGGTTCAATCATGGGTGCACAGGACAAAGCAGAACACCATCCAGGTGAACTATTTTACTGACCTAATCAATTTTTAAAATACCTTTTAGTTTAATGTTTTATTTTAATTTAATAGAGACAAAGAGCAGTCAGAGCAAACTCTGGTTTATGGTGATGCTGGGGGCTGAATCTGAGACCTCAGGCATGATAGTCTGTTTGCATAACCATTATGCTGTCTCTCCAGCCCCCAGTAAATCTTCATAGAAAATAAGAAAGTGGGAGCTGGGCGGTAGTGTAGTGGGATAAGTGCACATGGCGCAAAGCGCAAGGGCCAGTGTAAGGATCCTGGATCGAGCCCCCGGCTCCCCACCTGCAGGGGACTCGCTTCATAGGCGGTAAAGCAGGTTTACAGGTGTCTATATCTTTCTTTTCCCCTCTCTGTCTTCCCCTCCTCTCTTCATTTCTCTCTGACCTACCCAACAACAACAACAGCTATGACAACAATAACAGTAACAAGTACAAGGGCAACAAAATGGGAAAAATGGCTTCCAGGAGCCATGGATTTGTAGTGCAGGCATCAAGCCCCAATAATAACTCTGGAGGGAAAAAAAAAAAAAAAAGAAGAAGAAGAAGAAGAAGAAGAAGAAGAAAATAAAGTAAGGCCAGGCAGTGTTTCACCTGGTTGCGTGTAGAAATAGTGTTGAGGGCTTAAATTCAAGCACTTGGACACTAACTATAGGGGGAAACTTCACTAGTGGTGAAACAGAGCTGCAAATGTCATTCTCTCTTTCCCCTCTCACCCTCTCAATTTCTGTCTCTATCCAAAATAAATAAATAAGATATTTAAAAAAGAAAAGGAGAAAATATTATTTGACCAAGGAAATAACATACTGGTTTTGCAAAAAGACTTTTCTTTTTTTCTTTTTTTACCAAAGCACTGCTCAGCTCTGGCTTATGGTGGTACTGGAGATTGAACCTGGGACTATGGAGCCTCAGGCATGAAAGTCTCTGCATAACCATTATGCTGTCTACCTCTGCCTCAGAAAGACTTTTGTGTCTAAGGCTCCAAGGACCCAGCTTCAGTCCCTAGCACCACCATAAATCATATAAATCAGCTGAGCAGTACTTTGGTTGGGAAAAGAAAACATTATTATGGCTGGTCAGAATGACTGGGGTTTGTTGGGGTTGTGAATAGGGGTGGGGATGGAGGGGCAGAAGCTAGTTTACTCACAGAATTTATAACAACAGAAAACCTGCTAGAACAGTAGAATTACATAGAGTTCTTGTGGTACAAATAAACAGAGTGACTGGGAATCGTTTTCTCTTGTATTGATAGTTGACTAAATATTAAAACAAACACATTTCATAAAAGAATTGTGCCCTCTCCTCAGAGAAAAGTTTTTTGTTAAATCTCCATTAACCAGAATAATGGGGGCCTGGTAGTGATGCGCCTGGGGATTCAAGCCCCTAGTCCCTGCCTGCAAGGCAAGCTTCATAAGTGGTAAAGCAGTGCTGCAAGTCTCTCTCAACTCTTTTTTTTTTTTTTTTAAATTTATTTATTTATTCCCTTTTGTTGCTCTTCTTGTTTTATTGTTGTATTCTTGTTGTAATTGATGTTGTTGTTGTTGGATAGGACAGAGGGAAATGGAGTGAGGAAGGGAAGACAGGGGGAGAGAAAGATAGACACCTGCAGACCTGCTTCACTGCCTGTAAAGCGACTCCTCTGCAGGTGGGGAGCAGGGCGGGGGCTCGAACCGGCATCCTTACACCGGTCCTTGTACTTTGCGCCACCTGTGTTTAATCCGCTGTTCTACCGCTCAACTCCCTCTCCTTTTTCACCAGAGCACTGCTCACCTCTGGCTTATGTTGGTACTGGGGATTGAACCTAGGACTTTGAAACTTCAGGCATAAGAGATTCTTTGTATAACTATTATGCTGTCTACCCCACTTCAGGTGTCTCTTTCTCTCTCCCTCTCTATTATCCATCCCTCTCAATTTCTCTATCTCTTAAAAAAAAAACAAAGAGGAAAAAAACAGGAGATTGGTTCACTCCGTTTCTAGTCCATGCAGTTTCTCACTTCCTTGATAGAAACAGGATTCCCGATGTTGGGTCACCATCAAGGAAACTCCTTCTTCGATATATGTCTAAACAGATTTGAATTATAATTTATGAGCATGTTGACCTCCTCTTTTGAATTTCTCTTATGAGTCTCAGTTATTGTGCTTTTGCTTTAAAGGATCTGAAGGCCAACGAGTCACGACTGAAGGACATTAACAAAGTAGCTGAAGACCTGGAATCTGAAGGACTGATGGCAGAGGAGGTGCAGGCTGTTCAGCAGCAAGTAGGTGTCTGGTCTTACTGCTGTTGTCATAAGGACACAGCTGGGTGTCCTTTTTATATGCTTCATTGCCCAACAAGCAAAGTTCCATACTGTGAAGTTTTGGCCACACTGTAGACATGTGCTATAATGTGACCTGAATGATACTGTTCCGCTTCCATGGGCCACCGTCTATCTATCTTGTGTTAACAAAGAAATAAAAAAGGTGGGCAGGGGTAGATAGCATAATGGTTATCCTAAGGCTTCGAAGTCCCAGGATCAGTCCCCTGCACTACCGTAAACCAGAGTTGATCAGTGCTCTGGTAAAAAAAGAAAAAGAAAAAAGGTGCTTCTTCTTTTTTTTTTAAAAATTTATTTTATTTTATTTTATTTATTTATTCCCTTTTGTTGCCCTTGTTGTTTTATTGTTGTAGTTATTATTGATGTTGTTGTTGGATAGGACAGAGAGAAATGGAGAGAGGAGGGGAAGACAGAGAGGGGGAGAGAAAGACAGACACCTGCAGACCTGCTTCACCTCCTGTGAAGGAACCTGCCTGCAGGTGGGGAGCCGGGGGCTCGAACTGGGATCCTGACGCTGGTCCTTGAGCTTAGCGCCACCTGCGCTTAACCCGTTGTGCTACAGCCCGACTCCCAAAAGGTGCTTCTTATTGGTTGTGCATCTATTTGTAATTCACCTCTATGTCTCCAGATTTGACAGTAACAAATATTGCTGATAGGTGCTTATCTCCTCTAGTAATAACACTTGTTCTCTCTCTCTCTATTTTTCTCTCTCTCTCTCTCTTTTAGGAGCTATACGGAATGATGCCCAGGGTAAGTTCTAGGTACTGCATATGGAATGTGAACATGAGGAGGAATAGATCTTGTGATGAATACAGGATCATGAACCCATTAAGGATTTCTGTTCCTAAATCTCAGAGACACCTTGATATGTGGGAAACCTGAGGATAAGAAAGAGCAGCAATTTGTTTCCACCTATCACTCCCCCCAAAAAACCAAAATGTCTTTATCATCTCAGTTTTTTTTTCTTAATTTTATTTATTTACTTATTTTCCCTTTTGTTGCCCTTGTTGTTTTTAATTGTTGTGGTTATTATTGTTGTTGATATTGATATCATTGTTGTTAGATAGGACAGAGAGAAATGGAGAGAGATGGGGAAGACAGAGAGGGGGAGAGAAAGATAGACACCTGCAGACCTGCTTCACCGCCTGTGAAGCGACCCCCCTGCAGGTGGGGACCCGGGGGCTTGAGCCAGGATCTTTACACCGGTCTTTGCACTTTGTGCCACGTGCGCTTAACCCACTACGTTACCACTCGACTCCCATCTCAGTTTTCTAATGCCTCTTAGGTTTGTTCATTACCCTTTCTCAACTAACCCCATGACTGCAGCCCTCCCAAGAAATCAGTAAATTTTGTACTTATTTTTAAATTTCATATTAAGTTTTCTCATCCTTGCTATCCTACTGCTTAAAAAATTAGAACTTTTCTCTTATTTGTTGCTTAATTTCTCTCAGCTTGCCACCACCCCATGATTAACATTAAATAACAGAGGGGAAATGCTTTTTGGGTAATTTCTCTAGGGACTCCTTACCATGTAAAGGGCAGGCTGGGTGCTTCATTGTGTTCAATTCATAGCTGCCTGAATTCCTCCTCCTTTGACTAGGATGAAGCTGATTCCAAGACTGCCTCCCCATGGAAGGTAAGAAATTCTTTCAAAAGGTTTTAGGAACAAAAATAGTTTGTGTTACATTATGTTATATTATGTTATGTAAATAGTTATGAACTGTTTGAGTATTCAGGGATGTGTAGAGCCTTTGGTCATTTCTGGACTAGTTTGGGCTGGTTCCTTTCTGACCCAGATGTTATATTCTTTGAACTTGTTCTCTCTTGAAATGTGACACTTAATACAGAGAAACAAAGTGTTTCCTGTGCATATACATAGTATAGTTTTGGTTAGATCACAGTATTGGGCACGTTACTGCCAGAGGACAATTTGCAGGTTTGTCATTCTGTACTCAGGTCAGGTCCTCCCAACAGCTTGCTGTCCAGAGGATTTGATACGAAATGACTGAAAATTAAATGGAACTTTGCATTCATCATCTATCTCCCCAGCCTTTTTCTCCTGTAGCCTAAGAAAAATTTCATGGAAGATACCATGCATGGCCTGGGAGATGGCAAAGTGACTAGAGTGTTGAACTTCTGGGCATGAGGTTCCTGAATTCAGTCCCTAGAGTTGCATATGTCCTGGTGATGATCTGGTTCTTTCTCCATCTCCTCTTTTTCTTACTAATTAGATGCATTTAAAAGGGGTGCTGGGTAGTGGCACATCCAGTTGAGCACATGTTAGTTACCATGCACATTAAGGGGAGGGGAAGCTTCACAGGCAATGAAGCAGTGCAGCAGGTGTCTCTTTTTCTCTCTCCCTATCTCCCTCTTGAATCTCAATTTATCTCTGTATCTATTCAATAAATAAAATATTTTAAAATAAGTTTAAAAAAAAGATACTGGGGGACGGGCGGTAACACAGCAGGTTAAGCGCACGTGGTGCAAAGTGCAAGGGCCGGTGTAAGGATCCCAGTTCGAGCCCTAGCTCCCCACCTGCAGTCACTTAACAGGCAGTGAAGCAGGTCTGCAAGTATCTTATCTTTCTCTCCCCCTCCATGTCTTCCCCTCCTCTTTGCATTTCTCTGTCTTATCCAACAACGACGACATCAATAACAACAACAATAACTACAACAATAAAAACAACGGCAACAAAAGGGGAAATATATAAATAAATATTTAAAAAAGAAAGATACCGAATCCTGGAATGAGACATACAGAGAGCAGCAAGAAATGTTTACCAACTATAATAGAGCTTTATTACAAAGAAATTCAGGGCAGCCCAGAAACCAACATAGTGGATGACGCCCTGGGCTTTCAAACCTGAAGCCCTGAATTCTGTCCTGGGTATCACATATGCCAGAGTGATGCTCTTGTTCTCTCTCCTCATTAATAAATAAATAAATAAATAATAATTGTCTTTTAAACTTGTTTTATTTGATAAAACAGAGAAAAATTCACGGGGGGGGGGTAGAAAGGGAGAGAGACAGATACCTATAGTACTGCTTCACCACTTGTGAAGCTTTCACCCTGCAGCTGGGGACCAAGTCTTGAACCTGAGTCCTTGTACCTGGTAATATGTGCACTTAACCAGGTGTGTCACCACCTGGCACCAATAAATAATTATTTAAAAATAAAATCCAGTGGTCCGGGAGGTGTTGCAGTAGATAAGGCATTGGACTCTCAAGCATGAGGTCCTGAGTTCAAACCCTGGCAGCATATGTACCAGAGTGATGCCTGGTTTTTTCTCTCTCTTATCTTTCTCATTAATAAATAAATAAAATCTTTTAAAAAATTAAAAATGAGGGGAGCTTGGTGGTAGCACAGCAGGTTAAGCGCACGTGGCGCAAAGCGCAAGGACCTGTGGAAGGATCCCGGTTCGAGCCCCTGGCTCCCCACCTGCAGGGGAGTCGCTTCACAGGCGGTGAAGCAGGTCTGCAGGTGTCTATCTTTCTCTCCCCCTCTCTGTCTTCCCCTCCTCTCTCCATTTCTCTGTCCTATCCAACAATGACGACATCAGTAACAACAACAACAATAATAACTACAACAACAATAATGACAAGGACAACAAAAGGGAAAAAATAAATATAAAAATTTTTTTTAAAAATTAAAAAAATAAGGAGTTGTGTGGTAGCACAGCGGGTTAAGCGTAGGTGGCACAAAGCACAAGGACCGGCATAAAGATCCTGGTTCGAGCCCCCAGCTCCCCACCTGCCAGGGAGTTGCTTCACGAGTGGTAAAGCAAGTCTGCATCTTTCTCTCCCCTCCTCTCTCCATTTCTCTTTGTCCTATCCAATAACAATGACATCAATAACTACAACAGTAAAACAGGAAGGGCAACAAAAGGGAATAAATAAATAACTATAAAAAATTAAAAATAAAGATAAAATCCAGGGTAGTCCCAGGTTTGAATGTAGCCTCCACTGCACTGGGGGAAGTTTTGGTGGTATGATGTCTTTCTCTCTCCCTATGCCTCTTTCTGAACAATTTGTCCTGGAGCTGTGAAGCCCTTGGAGATACAAAGTGGGAGAGTCCTTGAACACTGTAATATGTATGTTCTACTTTGTGAGTCACCTCCTGGGCCCCCTACAAAGCTAATGTTTTATTTATTTATTTATTTATTTTAAAAAATATTTTATTTTATTTATTCCCTTTTGTTGCCCTTGTTGTTTTATTGTTGTAGTTATTGATGTCGTCGATGTTGGATAGGACAGAGAGAAATGGAGAGAGGAGGGGAAGACAGAGAGGGGGAGAGAAAGATAGACACCTGCAGACCTGCTTCACCGCCTGTGAAGCAACTCCCCTGCAGGTGGGGAGCCGGGGGCTCGAACCGGGATTCTTATGCCGGTCTTTGTGCTTTGCGCCACGTGCGCTTAACCCGCTGTGCTACCGCCCGACTCCATGTTTTATTTATTTATTAATGATGAGAGAGATAGGAGGAGAGAGAGAAAGAACCAGACACCACTCCGATACATGTGCTGCTGGGGATTGAACTCAGGACCCCATGCTTGAAAGTCCAACACTTTATCCACTGCACCACCTCCCGGACCACTACAAAGAAACTTTTAATGTGAGCTTTTTAATAAAAATTTATTTATTATTGAATGGAGACAAAGGATTTGAAAGGGGAGAAAAGAGAGAGACAGACACCTGCAGCACTGCTTCACCACTCACGAAGCTTCCTCCCTGCAGGTGGGGACCAAGGGTTTGAACCCAGGTCCTTGTGCACTGTAATGTGAGCACTTAACCAAGTACACTACTGCCTGGACCCTTATGTGCAGTCTTTATAACTTGAGTTAAGGAACTAATGGACTCTTTACTTACTTATTTATTATTGAATAGAGACAGAGACACCTGGTTCCCACCTGCTTCACCACTTGTGGAGCTTTCTCCGTGCAGGTGGGAACCAGGAGCTTGAACCTGGGTCCTTGAGCACTGAGTGAGTGCGTTAGGTGCGCCACCACCTGGCCAGAACTAACGGATTCTAATGTCATTCTTCATATTCAGCTTTACTTTATTTCAGTTATAGGCAAGCTAGAGCAGATTTCTACCTTAAACAAGTCCACTTTCCTGAGATAAAAAGAAGGCATGAAAACCTAAAAACAGAAAGCTTTTCTCCAGAAGCCCTCATAAGTCGTTATTCTCACTCTAGTCATCTCATCTGATCTGTCTTAAGATCTTGACTGAAAGGTCCTTTTTTCCCCTTCTATCCCTCCTGGCTTTTAACTATATGATCATTACATAAACTTCAAACTGGGGGGGGGGGGTACCTTTTCCTTTAAATTCGCTTTTCCCCTCTGTTCTCAATCATTTTTTGGATAAAGCAAAATTTGAACACTAATAATATGAATGGGCAGCAGCCTTACCTATCTTACTAGATTTTTCAGGCCAGGTAATACTTGTTCCTAGAAAAATTCTCCCACTTGTTAGTTTTTTCTGGTGACAAGTATTATCATAGAATCTATGTCATATGACGTTTTATAAACACCTGTACCTCCTATTTCTGGAACAGACTGATGAGATACCGTTTCTGCTTCCTGAACCCTGTACACATTCACCCCATTACAGATGTCACCTAGACCTATCATAGGAGAATGCCTGACCATGTAGGTGGCCTAACTTCCCTACTTATAAATTTGGCCCTCCTTTTTTTATGTACTTGAAGATTATGAGTGTCTTACTATATGTCAAGTAGAGTCAGATAAAACTAGATGGACTCTGACATCGCAATGAATATTTCATTTTAAAGTAACTATATTGATGAGAACATTCTCTGGTTTATTGTTTTTATCTGATAAGGCTGTTGCCCTTAGTTCAAGGGGACACTGTTAAAAAGAGCAGCAATCCTGAAATTTAGTCAGAAAATAACTTATTGCTATTCTGAACTATTCTGTATTACGGAGAAGAAAAAGACTCTAGTCCTTAGCAAAGACAGTTTTCCTGTGCAGCCAGCTCTTTTAATTGTATTTTTTATTATGCTCTTCATTCTCTTAAGTATGCTTAATTGTTGAGCTGGTTCTGAATAGGCACTTGGATTCTTTTATGACTTTCTAGTGGTTGATACTATTGTTAATGTTTCTGCTCAGAATTTTGACAGTATCCCTATAAAATAATTTTGGCTGACAATTGGGACCTAATTAATGGCACTTGTTCTCAGAGTTCTGTCCCTTAATTGGCAGACACTTGATTAGTTTTGCTCTTCTGCTTTCCTTCCTACATAGTCTGCTCGTCTGATGGTTCACACCGTGGCTACCTTTAATTCCATCAAGGTAAGAAACTATGACCAGCTTCCCTGTTCCCTCCATTGCTTTCCTTTTCCTGTCTTCAGCAAAGCTTTTGTTCTGATTCGCTACATGAGCTGTGGCACTTGTGAATCTCCTGGGTCCAAGGGTGTTCTGTGCGAGTATCAGTTCTCTGTATGGCAGCAGGCTTGTGAGGCTGTCTTTCTTGTCAGGAACCCCCATGACTAAGGGGGGGGGGCACTGCAAGGAACATCTTGACTGTTCAGCAGGGGATGCTTTCTTGCCTCTTTTCAGTTAAGGTTTGGTCTGTCTTGCTGCACTCTAAATGTTTCCACTCAATAGTAATTTATAACAGGTGCTTCATGCAGGCAGCAGGGTGGGAGTGAAGAGTGAGCATCTCTCTTGCCTTTTTGAAGGTGATTCAGGCCAAGTGTTTGTGTATGTTCATCTCATCAAGCATGGCTAGCTTTGTGGAACTGCAATAGATGTATACTTATTTGCTCAACTGAGCAGGTTAAACCCACAGTATCCTAGCACTGTGACCCCTTTCCCAGAGTTCACTGTAGGCTAATGGCATGGCTGCTGCAGAACTGACCTTCGCTGTCACCCTACAGGAGCTGAATGAGCGCTGGCGGTCCTTGCAGCAGCTGGCCGAGGAGCGCAGCCAGGTGTTAGGCAGTGCCCATGAAGTGCAGCGATTCCACAGGTGAGGGCAGTGAGGGCTGGAAAGTTCTCACTCATAGTTCCTGTATTTGTTGACTTCGAGCTCTGAGTACCACCATGTCTTGTCAGTGTTTGTTCTCTGACACCTAGGAGCGGGATGAATGCTTAATAAATACTGACAAGTGAGAATGGATGTATATATATTCTTTTGTTTTTTAGAGTTCTTGATGGTAGCCAGTGACAGATGCCAGCTATACAAAATGTTCTTGTTTGTCCTATACTCAGTTTACTAACCTGAATGTGTATCTCTCCTGCAGAGATGCCGATGAGACCAAAGAATGGATTGAAGAGAAGAATCAGGCTCTGAACACAGACAATTATGGCCATGATTTGGCTAGTGTTCAAGCCCTGCAGCGCAAGCATGAGGGCTTTGAGAGGGACCTTGCAGCTCTAGGTGACAAGGTAAGAGAATGCGGTCACCTTCTCGCATGGTTGCCCAAGGGAATGGTAAGAGATGGACTCTTACCATTAATGGACTGAAGAGACCCATTATTTCTTGTTTTCTTACCATTTTCTTCCTTCAGGTCAATTCCCTTGGGGAAACAGCTCAGCGTCTGATCCAGTCCCACCCTGAGTCAGCAGAAGATCTGAAGGAAAAATGCACTGAGTTAAACCAGGCTTGGAACAGCCTGGGGAAACGTGCAGACCAGCGCAAGGCCAAGCTGGGTGACTCCCATGACCTGCAGCGCTTCCTTAGTGACTTCCGGTAAGAAGCTCTGTGCTCACTCTTCAGCTCAGGCACGGGATCTTTCCATGCTCATTTCCATTAGGAGAGTGATCATTGCTCAATGTAAGATATTCGCAAACCAAATACTAAAAAATGAATAGTCTATACTTCTCTAAGTATAGTCAGGAGGTAGCGCAGCTGGTTAAACGCACGTGGTTCAAAGCGCAAGGGCAGGCGTAAGGATCCCGGTTCAAACCCCCGGCTCCCCACCTGCAGGGGAGTCGCTTCACAGGTGGTGAAGCAGGTCTGCAGGTGTCTATCTTTCTCTCCCCCCTCTGTCTTTTCCTCCTCTCTCCATTTCTCTCTGTCCTATCCAACAACGATGACAACAAGAATAACTACAACAATAAAACAACAAGGGCAACAAAAGGGAATAAATAAATTTTTTTTTTAAATCTTCCTTAGACATAGTTTTCACTTGCTAGTCTTTTTAAGCACAAATACTTTTTTTTTTCTTTTTTAAGAAAAATCTCAGGGCTGCAAAGAATTTGAATGGACAAAACAGTGGCATAGACTTCAGAGAATGCTCACCAAAAAAGGCACATGTACCTTGCCGTGAACATTCAGGCTTGAGCTGTGACACCACATGGAGTTGCCAGGGAGTGGGAATAACTGCAGTGTTGTCATACCTCTCCCTCTCTAAAAAGTTGGGAGGAGGGGAACAGAGGGTAGATAGCATAACATAACTTTTATGAAAGGGACTCTCATGCCTGAGGCTCCAAAGTCCTATAAGCCAGAGCTGAGTTAGCTAAAAAAAAAAAAAAAAAGTTACTCCAGGAGCAGTGAAAACACACGTGATGTCCTGACTCTACACACAGCACAAAAACAGCAGCATATGCATATTTAAAAATATATGCATATTTTATTTAGAAGATTACATTTAAAAATTTTTTTATTATCTTTATTTATTGGATAGAGACAGTCATAATTGAGAGGGAAGGAGGCAATAGAGGAGAAGACGGGTATAGAGAAACCTGCAGCCCTGCTTCACCACTTGCAAAGCTTTCCCCATAAAGGTTCCAGTCCCCAGTCCCTTGTGCATCGTAACATGTGCACTCAACCAGGTGTGCCACCACCTGGCCTTTATTTATTTATTTATTTATTTATTTATTTTTACCAGAGCACTACTCTGTTCTGGTATATGGTGGTGCAGGGGATTGAACCTGGGACTTTGGAGCCTCTGGCTCGTGAGTCTCTGCATAACCATTATGCTATCTACCTCTGCCTTATGTATTTATTTTTAAAGAGTAAATTGGGGGAGGGAGTTGGGCATTAGTGCAGCTGGTTAAGCGCACATGGTGCAAAGCACAAGGACCAGCATAAGGAGCCCGGTTTGAGCCCCCGGCTCCCCACCTGTACAGCAGTCGTTTCACAGGCAGTAAAGCAGGTCTGCAGGTGTCTATCTTTCTCTTCCCCTCTCTCTCTTCCCCTCCTCTCTCCATTTCTCTCTGTCCTATCCAACAGTGACAACAATAAAACAAAAGGGAATAAATATTAAAAAATAACTTTAAAAAAGAATAAATTGGGGGGCAGGGGAGGTTGTGACGCACCTAGTTAGTGCACACATTACGGTGTGCAAGGAGCCAGATTCAAGCACCTGGTCCCTATCTGCAGGGGGAAAGTTTCACAAATGGTGAAGCAATGCTGCAAGTGTCTCTACCACTCTGTCTCCCCCTCTGCACTCCATTTCTGTCTCTACCCAGTAGTTAATAAATAAAAGAATAAAATGGGAGGGGAGGATAGGGTGGGGAGATAGCATAATGGTTATGCAAAGAGATTCATGCTTGGGGATCAACGATCCAGGTTCAATCCCCAGCACCATCATAAACCAGAGCTGAGCAGTGCTCTGGTAAAAAGGGAAGGAAAGAATAAAATGAGGAGCTGTAGTATATGGAAAAGACTAAAGCAGTAGACACTTTATTTGTAGCCATCTTCTGATGACTGCTCCTTCCCTCTTTCTAAATTGTGTTTTTGTCGCCCATGTGAAAGTAGGTGGCAGATACATGGCACTTAAGCTCTAGATGCTTTCATATGTATCTCCTGAGAGCAAGAACATGCTCTTGTGTACTTGCATTTCCATTATCACACCCAGGAAATCTAACCTAATACAGCCATATTTAATTCAGTTTTTTCCAGTTGTCTCAAATGTCCATTTTGTAGCCACAGCTAATTTTTGGATTTAGGATTCAGCCAGTCATCACCATGGTATTTGGTAGTCTTGTCTCCCTTAATCTAGACCACTGTCTCTCTACCACGAGTCTTCTGTTTTCCATGACACACACATTTTTTAAAAAGATTCTAAGCCATTTGTCTTGTAAAATATTACATGATTTGCTATTTCAGTCTTTTGTTTAAGTTGTATTTATTAATGATAAAAGTGAAGAGAGAGTCATGTTTTTGAGGGAGACCAGAGCACTGCTCAGCTCTGGTTTATGGTGATACTACGGATTGAATCTGGGACCTCAGAGCCTCAAAGTGGAAGTCTTCTGCATAACTATTGTACTGTCTTTTTTTTTTTTTTAAGATTTTATTTATTCATGAGAAAGACAGGCAGATAGAGTAGAGAGAAAGAACTAGACATCACTCTGGTACATGTGCTGCTGGGGATTGAACTCAGGACCTCGCAGTTGAGAATCCAATGCTTTATCCACTGTGCCACCTCCCAGACCACAACTACTGTACTATCTTTTTTTTTTTTCCTCCTCCAGGGTTATTGCTGGGCTCGGTGCCTGCACCATGAATCCACCGCTCCTGGAGGCCATTTTTCCACCCTTTTGTTGCCCTTGTTGTAGCTTCGTTGTGGTTATTATTATTGCCCTTGTTGACACAATTTGTTGTTGGATAGGACAGAGAGAAATGGAGAGAGGAGGGGAAGACAGAGAAGGGGAGAGAAAGATAGACACCTGCAGACCTGCTTCACCGCCTGTGAAGCGACTCCCCTGCAGGTGGGGAGCCGGGGGCTCGAACCGGGATCCTTACGCCGGTCCCTGCGCTTTGAGCCACATGCGCTTAACCCACTGCGCCACCGCCCGACCCCCACTACTGTACTATCTTTTCAGCTCTCCTCAGTCTTTTGTAAAGCTATGTAGAATTCCACTGATGAATGAGAAGGTATTTATTAGTAGCCATTTTTTCTAATATATTTATATTTTTTTCTTTCTCTTTTAAAAATTTTTTTATGTTTATTTTCCCTTTTATTGTTGTAGTTATTGTTGTAATTGATGTCATCATTATTAGATAGGACAGAGAGAAATGGAGAGAGGAGGGGAAGACAGAGAGGGGGAGAGAAAGATAGACACCTGCAGACCTGCTTCACTGTCTGTGAAGTGACTTCCCTGCAGGTAGGGAGCCAGGGGCTCGAACAGGGATCCTTAACGTCAGTCCTTGCACTTAACCACATGCGCTTAACCTGCTGCGCTACAGCCCGACTCCCTCTCTCTTTTTTTATAATCAGAGCATTGCTTGGCTCTGGCTTATGGTGGTGTGGGGGATTGAACTTAGGACTTTGTAGTCTCCTTCACCTTCTCAGGCATGAGTCTCTTTGCATAACCATTATGCCATCTACCCTAGCCTAGTGTGTTGTTGTTAATGATTTATTTTATTACTACTAGGATTATCATTGAGGATCAGTGCCTGCACAATAAATCCACTGATCCCAGCAGCCATGTTTTCTTTTTTCTTTTCTTTTTTTTTTAGTTGAGACAGAAAAATTGAGAGGGAAGAAAATTATTGAGGAGGCAGAGGGAACAGGAAGGAAAGAGAGACACCTGTAGCACCATTATACCAACTGTGAAGCTTCCCTGCTAAAGTTGGGGAATGGGAGCTTAAACCAGGCTCTGTGCATGGTAGCACACATGCTCTACTGCGTTTGCCTCTGGTGTGTATGTGGACAGGGCGGGGCGTGCAGGGAAAGAAAGAGAGAGAGATCAACTGATCACTGGGGCTTTGCCACTATAGGCTAGCTATTTCAGCGAGAAGGGAAAATCACAGTGCAGTAGGTGGCCAGGTACAAAGTTGGGCCACAAACATGACAAAGTAAGCACCTTCCCAGGTAAGCTCTCTTCCCTGCCCTTAATGAAAGTATTTAATATCTTAATGAGCAAAGAAGCTTCGATATATTTTGCCCAGGTTTCTGAGGTAAGAATTATATAGTTCTCTCTTTTCCTGGGTAGAAGACCTAATTGCCAGGTAATGTAATAACTATTCCTCTGTGGATCTGGTTTCCAGGGACCTTATGTCTTGGATCAATGGAATACGAGGGTTAGTGTCCTCAGATGAGCTAGCCAAAGATGTCACTGGAGCTGAAGCTTTGCTGGAACGACATCAGGTAGGTAACCCTGCCTACTGACTAGCAGAAACATGCTTGCTGTGCTGTGCCAAGACCTCACCAGCCCCCCTCCTCTGACTACATCACCCTCTGCTGGGAGTTGGTATTTGACATTAGAGTGGGCATTCATTGCCAGTTATCTAATCCCTTTCCTCCTCTTGGCAGGAACACCGGACAGAAATTGATGCCAGGGCTGGCACTTTCCAGGCATTTGAGCAGTTTGGGCAGCAGCTGCTGGCTCATGGGCACTATGCCAGCCCAGAGATCAAGGAGAAACTAGATATTCTAGATCAGGAGCGTGCCGATCTGGAGAAGGCCTGGGTCCAGCGCAGGATGATGTTGGATCAGTGCCTGGAACTGCAGGTACATGTACTCAGCAGAGGCCACAGGGTTTCTGACCAGCTGTTTCATTGCCAAAACCTCCATCTTCTCACCTGCCTTCCCCCTCCTGTAGCTCTTTCATCGGGACTGTGAGCAAGCTGAGAACTGGATGGCTGCCCGGGAGGCCTTCCTGAATACAGAAGACAAAGGAGACTCACTAGACAGTGTGGAGGCTCTGATAAAAAAACACGAGGACTTCGACAAAGCAATTAATGTTCAGGTGTGATATTTGTATCTTACAGTCGGAATCTGGATTTTTCCAGGCTGACAACTCTTTGTTGGTTGATTCCTTTTTCCTTTCTTAATGAGTAGGGGAAAAGGGGGGGGGGGCAGGGGAGATAGCATAATGATTATGCAAAGAGATGCTCATGTCTGAGTCTGCTAAGCCCCAGATTCAATCCCCACACCACTATAAGTTAGAGCTAAGCAGTGCTCTGGTTAAAAAAAAAAAAAAATTAAAATAAAGAAAAGCAAGTTATTTCTTAGTTTTCTCAACTGGAGAATTTGGCACCCTCCTTTAGTTAAATTATTTGGTATTGACAACACAGAAGCAATAGTTACATAATAATAATACCTCCAAAGAATACCATGCAGTCTAGGAGAGTGTGCGCACAGGTAATTTTCAGTATAGACATTCTGGTGTGCCTAAGGGTGTAGTAATGGGGATGCCACAGGAAAACATCAGGGAAAGGAAGAAAAACAGATTTGTGGTGGGTCAGTGAAGCAGTACATGCATGTGAACAACTCAGGTGAAAAACTCTGATTTACAGACCCCTGCATCTAAAATCGGACCTTTTCCTATTAAGCCTAACTTCTTAAAAAAGTTTTTTTTTTAAATATTCCCTTTTGTTGCCCTTGTTGTTTTCTTGTTGTTGTTATTGATGTCGTCGTTGTTGGATAGGACAGAGAGAAATGGAGAGAGGAGGGGAAGACAGAGAAGGGGAGAGAAAGATAGACACCTGCAGACCTGCTTCACCGCCTGTGAAGCGACTCCCCTGCAGGTGGGGAGGTGGGGAGCCAGGGGCTCGAACCGGGATCCTTACGCCAGTCCTTGTGCTTTGCGCCACATGCGCTTAACCCGCTGCGCTACCGCCCAACTCCCAAAAAGTTTTTTTAAAAATTTATTTACTAGAGTGGTCTGGGAGGTGGCGTAGTGGATAAAGCATTGGATTCTCAAGCATGAGCTCCTGAGTTCAATTCCCAGCAGCACATGTATCAGAATGTTATCAGCTTCTTTCTCTCTCTTTCTCTTTCTATCTTCCTGAAAAATAAATAAAATCTTTTTAAAAAAAGAAAAAAAATATTTATTAGAGCCGGCAGAAATCGAGAGGGAAGGGGGTGACAGAGAGGGAGAGAGACACCTGCAGCCCTGCTTCACTCGCAAAAGCTTTTCCCCTGCAGGTGGGGACTGGGGGCTCGAACCCGGATCCTTGAGCATTGTAACATGTGTGCTCAACCAGGTGCACCACCACCCGGCCCCATTAAGCCTAACCTTGTACATGACATCTGTCTGTATCCTAGTCCCTGTCTCACCCCAATGTGACCTGGAATCTTAAGTTAAACTCTACTCTAGTAATGATTGAAATCAAGCTTTCTTCTGGCTTTTTACACTTCTGCTTCTAAAGTGTCGCTGTATTCCGATCCCGTCACCAGCTAGTTCTTGTCACCCAAAATAACCGTTCTCTTCTCAAGACCAGCTGTCTAGGCACAGCAGAGTCATCCTGCCCCCACTGACCTCACATCTTGCTTGCCTACAGGAAGAAAAGATCGCCGCTCTACAGTCCTTTGCCGACCAGCTGATAGCTGCTGGCCACTATGCCAAAGGGGACGTTTCTAGCAGGCGCAATGAGGTTTTGGACAGGTGAGTAATCCATGGTTCTGACAGAGCTCGTGTATTCTGTGATAGTCTTGACCTGTCTTTTTCTAAGGATGTTAACATTCAGTCTCCTTTCACTTTCTCAGGTGGAGACGTCTGAAAGCCCAGATGATTGAAAAAAGGTCAAAGCTAGGAGAATCTCAGACCCTGCAGCAGTTCAGCCGGGATGTGGATGAGATTGAAGCTTGGATCAGTGAAAAATTACAGACAGCAAGTGATGAGTCCTATAAGGATCCCACCAACATACAGGTGAGCTGACTAGATTGGACTGTTTCTCTCTGTAGTAACTGTGTTATTGGATAGAGTCTGTTAAGTCTTTTTTTTTTTTTAACCAAGAAGCATGTACATAGAAAGCAAGTAGTTATTTTCTACCCAGGATAAAGTCATATTTGTAACTTGAATTGGAGGAAAAACATCACTGTATTGTGAGAGCTATTTAAAAGCTGCTTTCCTTGTCTATCTCTGTTGAAACTATGTCTGCTATATGCTACAGAAAAAGTTGGAATCCCCCTCTGTTTACTATCCCTTAAATGCTGAGCTTCCCAGGGGAAGTAAGACAGCAAATGAATGTCTGTTTAAGAGCTGACTTGTATATTAACATCAATGTACTGAACTCTTGTTATTTTAATCTATTTTTGTAGCTTTCCAAGCTGCTGGTAAGTTGTATATTTACTTTTTTCTTTCTTTCTTTTTTTTTTTTTTTTTTTTTGAGTTTTAGTTAAATAAGCTCCAGTATTTGTGTTCTTGTATATAGATTCTTGTCATGGTCACAGTCTGCTGGTGTCATCATCCATACTTTCATTTTTACTCACCCGTCACACTCCATCCACGTGTCCCCATGGGATGTGGCTTTCTCTGTTGTAATTAGCCTGCGCCTCTTCATCCCCTCTTCCTTCCCCACTTTCTCACCTGGGCAACTTCTGTGCAATGTTTGATTTGGGGGCAGTAGTTGATTGCTGTGTTTTAAGAGGGTTTGAATAAACCTTTCTGTCTAAACCTGGGCTTCATCTTACCATGGGCCCATGGCACTACAGGGTAGCATAGGATAGAGAGCACAGTAGGTACAAGCTCCCTTGCACACCCAGTACAGATCCAGCATTGCTAGTCTCCAGAGACGGACAAGACAATGACAGGGAGATAGATGTTCTGTTCACATCTAAAGAACTGAGGGTAGGGGGGTAAGAATAGACATTTTCTAAGGAGAGGGATAAAAGCTGTTAATCAAAATGTTGTTTAATGTGTGGAAGAAGGGGCCCAGGTGGTGGCACACCTAGTTGAGCACATGTTGCAATGTGCAAGGACCCGGGTTCAAGCCCCCAGTCCTCACATGCAGGGGCGTCGCTTCACAGGCAGTGAAGCAGGTCTGCAGGTGTCTATCTTTCTCTCCCCCTCTCTGCCTTCCCCTCCTCTCCCCATTTCTTTCTGCCCTATCCAACAACAACGACATCAATAATAACTACAACAATAAAACAAGGGCAACAAAAAGGGAATAAATAAATAAATAAGTAGAACAGGTGGAATTTGAACAGTGAGCAGAACAGAAGAGAGGGAGTGAGCTCGTAACAGCACATCTGTGTTTTCTCTTGTTCTGTGGCTGGACTTCAAGCCATATAAGCACACTCTGTAAATACTGTTTTTTCCAGCCAGAGGCTCCATTCTTTGATAACTGCTGCCCCTGAAATGAAACATTTGATGCAGAATTCTTCTCCAACTTTGCTGCTATTTTTTTCTTTTACCCCCCTCCCCAATAACACTCCTGGACCCCTGCATTTCTTACCCAGAATTGTGCCACAGGTATGTCCTTGTACTTGTCACTTGTGGTATTTCTGTACCTCTTGGTGGAATCCTAGTCAACCATATGAGGCCCAGCATCCTGAGTCCCTCAGTCTCTCAGTCCTCTGTTTCCCTAGTACAGCTAAATTCCTACCTACAGTCAAGCCTGGATTTTGACAGTATTCAGGAGTTTGGATTAAGGACAGTTAGTTGATGTGAAATCAGTAAACCAAGTCTGCAGCAGCTAGATACTTCTCTCCACAGGGGTCAGCCTGCTTATCAGATTTACTCATCTTTGTGGCTGCTGCCTTGCATGAGGAGATAGACATAGCATGTGGGTTTCTATCCACAGAAGGGAAAACTGCAGATGGAAATTGATGTACAAGGAGTTGACTGTTGTCATCTTTTTCATAGCGCTAGAAAGGATGTAATTTTAGCACCTTGTTCCCAAGTAGCTAGTCCAGCTGAGTTAAGAACTGACTCAGTTCACCCACTCCTGAGCTGGTATATTCCCTTTTTCCTGGCACGGTCTTCTGTTGAATTTCACAACAGACTGGCCCCTAAAATATTTCACACACATTCTGTGATTATGTTCTATACAGTGTTGACATGTGTCCCGTTATTTAAGTTTGCTCCCACTCCCTCCCTTCGAAGATTCCCTTCTTTACTGAAAAGATGTAACCTAGCAAGGTCTGGTTGAGTTATTTTATTTATTTATTTATTTTTAGAGCAAACACCAGAAGCACCAAGCCTTTGAAGCAGAGCTGCATGCTAATGCCGACCGGATCCGTGGAGTTATTGACATGGGCAACTCCCTCATTGAGCGAGGAGCTTGTGCTGGCAGCGAGGACGCTGTCAAGGTATTGCCACTGGCCTCTTCTTGATCCAGGAAGAAAGGGCTATTTATGTTTGTTGGGATTTCACTGTCAGCTTGACAATGACTTAGAAGTAAGGCTTTAGCAAATAGGTTAGAAGACTTAAGAGTACCTGCAAGTGTTTTCCATTCTCCTTTTAGGGGGCATCAGGCCAGTCTAGGAAAGGAGTTTCCATGTTTCTTCACTCTTCCATGTTCTCTTCCTCAGGCTCGACTGGATGCCTTAGCTGACCAGTGGCAGTTCCTGGTGCAGAAGTCAGCTGAAAAGAGCCAAAAACTGAAAGAAGCCAACAAACAGCAGAATTTCAACACTGGGATCAAGGACTTTGATTTCTGGCTTTCTGAGGTAAAGCTAAGCAGTTTTACCTTTTCTCCATGGGGTATTTATGATCATGTGGGATAGCAGCTCAGTCAGGAAGCCTAGAACTGTGAAAAGATAAGAGTTCTCCAATTGTCCCTTTTTAAGAAATTACTATTATTTTAGCACCACCATGGCTATTATCACTGGGACTTGGTTCCTGCATGATGAACCTACTTCTCCCAGAGCTACTTTTTCCTGTTTTTCTTTTTGATAGAGACAGAGAGAATCTGAGAGGGATGGTAAAGATAGAGAAGAGGACAGAAAGAGAGACACCTGAAGGGCTGGGCGGTGGGAAGGAACCAAGTTCGAGCCCCTGCCCCCTGCTCCCTATCTGCTGGGGGGATGCTTCACAGTGATGAATCAGTTCTGCAGGTGTCTGTCTTTCTCCCTCCTTCTCCCTCCTCCCCTCAATCTCTTTCTGTTCTATAAAATAAAATAGAAAGGAAAAAGGGTAAAAAATGGCTATCAGGTGCAGAGAATTTGTAGTGCCAGCACTGAGCTCCAGCAGTAACTTTGCTGACGATTTTAAAATACAGATGAAGGAAGGGAGACACATGTAACACTGTTTCACTGCTGGTGAAGCTTCCCCCCTGTAAGAGGGGACTGAAAGTTTAAACCCAAGTTCCTGTGCTTAGTAATGTGTGCGTTCTACCAGGTGCGCTTATGCACAACCCCTCCAGTTGTACATTTTAACAAATTTTTACTATCAAATGTGAGTTGTTTGCAATAAGGGTTTGAAGCAGAGGGAGTAATCGTGAAGAAAAGAAGAACTGCATTTTGGTGTGACTTAAATCACTCATCGCCGTAGTAAGTGCAGGTGGAAAAGGTTATGAGGTCTGTGTAGCAGGCAGTGCTAATGAGTCTCCCCAGACAGAAAGAGAAAGAGCAGCGAGTCAAGAAGCCCAGGTTAGAGTCTGAATCGACCAGTCAATGCCCATGTTCAGCGGGGAAGCAATTACGGAAGCCAGACCTTCCACCTTCTGCACCCACAATGACCTTGGGTCCATACTCCCAGAGGGATAAAGAATGGGAAAGCTATCAGGGGAGGGGATGGGATATGGAGATCTGGTGGTGGGAATTATGTGGAGTTGTACCCTCCTATCCCACGGTTTTGTTAATGTCTTCTTTTTTAAATAAATAAATAAAAACAAATAAGTTGCTGATAAAAAAAAAAAAAAAGAAGCCCAGGTTTATAGTGCATCTCTAGAAAATTTAGACAGTACAAGAAAAATCTTTATGACACCAGTGTATACATGTTACCATTAATGTTTCTATACCATACCTAAGTTGACTTTAAATCACTAAAACTCTCTAAATATTTGAATTTTTCCATAAGTAACTGTTATGCTATAATTTGTTCGTCCCCATACTATTGACAGTTAAGTTGTTCCTAAGTTTTGGTGATAACAATCTTGCAGCCTTGAACATTTTTTATTATTATTATTCATCTTTGGCCATGCTGGCAGTTCTTTCTAAGGGGAATTTCCTTGAAGTGACTGCTGTGCCTTTTGCCATTATATGACTGTATATTTTGATTCTACATCTGATTGACAGAGGGTAGGACATCTTAAGCTGTGTAGGCTGAGACAAGCTAAGTAGACAAAACAGCCTGCGAGTGAGAGCGGTGCATCTTTCAACGGCCCAGGCAGTGGTGCACCTGGTTAAGCACACACATTACAGTGCGCAAGGACACAGGCTCAAGCCCCCTGGTCCCCACCTGCAGGGGAAAAATTCATGAGTGGGGAATCAAGGCTGCAGGTGTCTCTCTGTCTCTATCCAATAATAAATAAATAAAAATAAATTTTTTAAAAAGGTGTATCTTTATAAACAAGGGCTTGGAATCACAGGAGGACTCCAGATAGTAACTTTTCTTTTTATGTTTCACTGACAGGTTGAGGCCCTCTTGGCATCTGAGGATTATGGCAAAGACCTGGCTTCTGTGAATAACTTACTGAAAAAACATCAACTGCTAGAGGCAGATATATCTGCGCATGAGGTGAGCAGAGGGGTGTGGCCAGGCCAGTGGAGATGCATTACACCAACTATGGACTTGGAGAAAGAATGATATTTATCATTGAAGGCTGAGATTCAACATTGTGATCTGAGGGCATTATATGAGGAAGACACAAAGGGGTGGCCAAGCTGGTGCCTGGGACATGGATGTACATGAATCCTAAGACAGACTAGCACATTTGAGGAAAGAAAGCAATATCCATCAGAGCTGGCACTCTCTGAAGCCCTTTCCTATGCTGAGGGCTCTCTGGGAGAACTTGTTATATGGGTTTTGGGTATCAGTAATTCACCATTACTAAAATTGAAGTTAGATTTTCAAATAAAATCTCATAGCATTAGTATATGGTTCCCTTTACATAAAATATTCACAGTCACAAAATTGGAGAGCTAGGGAACATATTGGTGATTGCCAGGAGTTGTGGGCAGGGATGGGGGTATGACTAAAGGCTCCTCTGTGCATACAGAACAGTGAGTCTGGGTTCAGGCTGTGGCTTCGTGAATCTGCATTGCATGGAACTGGATACATGCATTTACATTTGTGTGTGCTCTCCAATGTCTGCATATACAAGTTCATGTGGGGAGCTGGGTGGGACTTCACTGTTCCAGGCCAACATCTTCAAATGCATAGAGGAAAGGAAAGATAGCACAGCACCAAAGCTTCTTTCAGCGCAGTGGGGGTTGGACCTAAGTCAAGACCCAGACTTCTGACTTCACCCACTGTGTACTCTACCCCAGGATCGCCTGAAAGACCTAAACAGCCAAGCAGACAGTCTGATGACTAGCAGCGCCTTTGACACTTCCCAAGTGAAGGACAAAAGGGACACCATCAACGGGCGCTTCCAGAAGATCAAGAGCATGGCAGCCTCCCGCCGAGCCAAGTTAAATGAGTCGCATCGCTTGCACCAGTTCTTCCGGGACATGGACGATGAGGAGTCCTGGATCAAGTAAGTGCTCAGACACTTGATGCTCTGGGTCTCCCAACATGCCCTTGAGCCTTTACTAGCAGACATGAGGAGCCTCCAGGCTGAGCATAAGGCTTCAGTCTCTCCAGGACTGTTACAGTGAGCTGGGAAGTGTTCTATAAGGGTGCAGTTAGTGACACACAGACTTGCCTAGACCCTGCCCTCCGATCACTGTGGATATCATCAAACCTATAGCTGAATAAAATAGTCTGGTCTCCTGAGGAGGAGCAATTCTTGATTGATGAGAGTTACTTCTTCTTTTATCCCTCACATCCCAGAACTTCATTCTCCCTTTTCCAGTTGATGTAACATGTAAACAGATCACTTATTAAGGCATAATGGTTATGCAAAGAGACTCTCATGCCGGTGCCAGGCAGTGGCGCACCTGGCTAAGCGCACACATTACATTGTGCAAGGACCCAGGTTCCAGCTCCTCGGTCTCCACCTGCAGGGGAGTGGCTTCACAAGTGGTAAAGCAGGTCTGCAGGTGTCTGTCTTTCTCTCCCCCTCTCTGTCTTCCCCTCCTATCTCCATTTCTCTCTGTCCTATACAACAATGACGACAATAATAACTACAACAATAAAACAAGGGCAACAAAAGGGAATAAATAATTTTTTTCTTTTTTTTATATTTAATTTTTTTCCCTTTTTTTGCCCTTGTTGTTTTTCATTTTTATTGTATTATTATTGTTGTTATTGACGTCGTTGTTGGCTAGGACAGGGAGAAATGGAGAGAGGAGGGGAAGATGGGGAGAGAAAGACAGACACCTGCAGACCTGCTTCACCGCCTGTGAGGAGACTCCCTTGCAGGTGGGGAGCCGGGGGTTCGAACCAGGATCCTTCCGCCTGTCCTTGCACTTTGCGCCATGTGCACTTAACCCGCTGCGCTACCACCCACTCCCAATAAATAAATATTTTTTAAAAAGAGAGACTCTCATGCCTGCGGCTGTCAAGTCCTATGTTCAGTCCCCTGCAGCACCATAAACCAGAGATGATCAATGCTCTGGTAAAAATAATTAATTTATTAATTAATTTTGTGGTCTAGGAGATAGCACAGTGGATAAAGCATTGGACTCTCAAGCATGAGATCCCAAGTTCAATCCCTGGCAGCACATGTATCAGAGCAATGTCTGGTTCTTTCTCTCCTATCAAGGACCAGCTCCCCACCTGCAGGGGAGTCGTTTCACAGGTGGTGAAGCAGGTCTGCAGGTCTTTCTCTCCCCTCTCTGTCTTCCCCTCCTCTCTCCATTTCTCTCTGTCCTATCCAACAATGACATCAATAACAACAATAATAACTACAACAACAATGAAAAACAACAAAGGCAACAAAAGGGAAAATAAATAAATATAAAAAATTTAAAAAAGAAAATAGGGACTTTTGTTGTCTTCCAGATTGAAAAGAATTGTCCTGGAGAAGTTGGCAGATGTAGGTGAAAGACACCATGGGATGTAAATTTTTTTTTAACATATTAAAACATTTATGACATGAAGTAGATTAACCATTTCAACTGATAGGGAAAAGGCAGAGATATTGTGCTTTGTTTCATGTTAATTTCACAATTTTTTTAATTGGGGAATTAATGTTTTACATTCAATAGTAAGTACAATAGTTTGTACATACATAACATTCCCCAGTTTCCCATATAACAATACAACCCCCACTAGGTCCTCTGAATCCTTCTTGGACCTACATTCTCCCTACCCAGCCACCCCAGAGTCTTTTACTTTGGTGCGATATGCCAATTCCATTTCAGGTTCTACTTGTGTTTTCTTTTCTGATCTTGTTTTTTCAACTTCTGCCTGAGAGTGAGATCATCCCATATTCATCCTTCTGCTTCTGACTTATTTCACTCAACATGATTTTTTCAAGGTCCATCCAAGATCAGCTGAAAATGGTGAAGTCACCATTTTTTACAGCTGAGTAGTATTCCATTGTGTATATAGACCACAACTTGCTCAGCCACTCATCTGTTGGTGGACACCTGGGTTGCTTCCAGGTTTTGGCTATTACAAATTGTGCTGCCAAGAACATATGTGTACAAAGATATTTTTGGATGGATATGTTGTATTCCTTAGGATATATCCCCAGGAGAAAAATTGCATAGGGTAGGTTCATTTCTAGCCTTCTGAGAGTTCTCCAGACTGTTCTCCACAGAGGTTGGACTAATTGATATACCTACCAGCAGTGTAGGAGGGTTCCTTTGACCCCATGTCCTCTCCAGCATTTGCTGCTATTACCTTTTCTGATGTATGACATTCTCACAGGAGTGAATTGGTATCTTGTTGTTGTCTTTATTTGCATTTCTCTGACAGAGACTTGGAGCATTTTTTCATGTGTTTCTCAGCCTTCTGGATCTCTTCTGTGGTGAATATTCTGTCCATGTCCTCCCCCCATTTTTGGATGGGGTTATTTGTTGTCTTGTGGTTGAGTTTGGCAAGCTCTTTATATATGTTGGTTATTAACCTCTTGTCTGATGTATGGCATGTAAAGATCTCCCATTCTGTGAGGGGTCTCTTGGTTTGGGTAGTGGTTTCTTTTGCTGTGCAAAAGCTTTTTAATTTGATGTAGTCCCATAGGTTTATACTTGCCTTAGTCTTCTTTGTAAGTGGATTTGTTTCATTGAAGATGTCTTTAAAATGTATGCAGAAAAGAGTTCTGCCAATATTTTCCTCTAAGTATCTGATAGTTTGTGGTCTAACATCCAAGTCCTTGATCCACTTGGAATTTACTTTTATATTTGGTGAAATACAGTGGTTCGGTTTCATTCTTCTGCATGTTTCAACCCATTGTTTCCAACACCATTCGTTGAAGAGACTCTGGTTTCCTTCCCCATTTAATAGTCTGAGCCCCTTTGTCAAAGATTAGATGTCCATAGGTATGGGGCCTCACTTCTGGGCTCTCAATTCTATTCCACTGGTCAGTGTGTCTATTCATGTTCCAGTACCAAGCAGTTTTGATGACAATGGCCCTATAATACAATTTGAGATCTGGGAGTGTGATGCCTCCGGTTCTGTTCCTTTTTCTCAAGATTGTTTTGGCAATTCTAGGTCTTTTCTGGTTCCAGATAAACATTTGTAGCATTTGTTCTATTCTTTTTTTTTTTAATATTTATTTTATTTATTTATTCCCTTTTGTTGCCCTTGTTGTTTTATTGTTGTAGTTATTATTGTTGTTGTCGTTGTATAGGACATAGAGAAATGGAGAGAGGAGGGGAAGACAGAGTGGAGGAGAGAAAGATAGACACCTGCAGACCTGCTTCACTGCCTGTGAAGCGACTCCCCTGCAGGTGGGGAGCCAGGGTTCGAACCGGGATCCTTATGCCTGCCCTTGTGCTTTGCGCCACCTGCGCTTAACCCGCTGCGCTACAGCCCGACTCCCGCATTTGTTCTATTCTACTAAAAAATGTGCTTGGGATCTTGATGAGGATAGCATTAAATTTGTAGATGGCTCTGGGTAGTATATTCATTTTGATGATGTTAATTCTACCAACCCATGAACATGGAATATCTTTCCACTTCTTTGTGTCTTTTTCAGTATCCTTGAGTAGTGACTCATAATTTTCAGTATACAAGTCTTTCACTTCTTTGGTTAGGTTTACTCCTAGATATTTTATTGTTTTTTGTTGCTATAGTGAAAGGAGTTGATTTCTGGGTTTCAATTTCTTCTAGCTTAGTGTTTGCATAGAGGAATGCCACTGACTTTTGAATGTTCATTTTGTAGCCTGACACCTTACTGTATTTCCTGATGATTTCCAAAAGCTTCTTGCTGGATTCCTCAGGTTTTTCTGTGTATACTATCATGTCATCTGCAAATAGGGAGAGTCTGACTTCTTCTCTTCCAATCTGTATCGCTTTAATTCCCCTACTATGACTGTGTTGCTGTTAATATATTTCTGTAGCTCTTTCAGTAGAAGTTTGATGTATTTAGATGGCTTCTCATTGGGTGCATAGATATTAATAATTGTTAAGTCCTCTTGATTGACTGATCCTCTGAGCATTAAGTAGTGTCCATTCCTATCTTTTTTAATCTTATCTATTTTAAAGTCTATCATGTCAGATATGAGAATAGCTGTTCCTGCCCTTTTTTGTGGGCCATTGGCTTGTATGATAGTTTTCCATCCTTTCACTTTTAAGTTTGTGTTTGTCTTGTTGAGTTAGGTGGGTTTCCTGTAGACAGCATATTGTTGGGTTGTGTTTTCTGATCCATCTTCCTACTCTGTGTCTTTTAATAGGTGAACTCAGGCCATTGACATTTATTGATATCAAAGATTGAAGATATTTTAACGCCATTCTTGTAGAGTTTTAGAGTGTTCTGGTAGATGTCCTATTTATGATGGTCTGACTGTTTATAGGAGACCTTTCAGAGCTTCTTTCAGGGCAGGCTTGGTGACAGTTGATTCCTTCAACTGTTGTTTGTCTGAGAAGGTTTTGATGCCTCCATCTAGTCTGAATGACAATCTGGCAGGATATAGTATTCCTGGTTGAAAGCCTTTCTCATTGAGCACTCGATAGATATCTTGCCATTCTCTTCTGGCCTGTAGTGTTTGTGTGGAGAAGTCTGCTGCTAATCTTAAGGGGTTTTCCTCTGTAGGTGACTCTTTGTTTTTCTCTTGCAGCCTTCAGAATCTTTTCTTTATCCTTATTCCTTTCCATTCTAAATATGATGTGTCTTGGTGTCTTTAAGTCTGGGTTAATTCTGTTTGGGACCCTCTGGGCTTCTTGAATCTTTATGTCTTTGATGTTGTCTAGACTAGAGAAGTTTTCGGCTATTATGGCCTGAAGAATGCTTTCTACCTCTTCCTCTCTTTCTTCCTCTGGTAAGCCAATAATGCGTATATTGTTTCTTTTGAAGTCATCCCATAGGTCTCTGTTGTTGTTTTCAGCATCTCTTAATCTCTTTTTGAGATCTCTTACTTCTTTTTTAGTTGTCTCTAATTCGTCGTCGATCTTGCTAATTCTGTTTTCAGCCTCATTGATTATATTCTCTCTGCCCTGTACTGTTTTCTGGAGTTCATCTATTTTTTTTCCCTGTTCTGATACTGTTTTAGCTTGTTCAGCTAGTGGGATGTAAATTTTAAGCTTTAAGCATACATCACCACCACTGAGACTGCCTGCTGCTCATGTCATTTAGGGAGAAGAAGCTGCTGGTGAGCTCTGAGGACTATGGCCGAGACTTGACAGGTGTTCAGAACCTGAGGAAGAAACACAAACGGCTGGAGGCAGAATTGGCCGCACACGAGCCTGCGATTCAGGTGAGGAGCCTCCTCTGCTGCTGGAAAGCAGGGTCAGTGGGGCCCTCACACACAGGGACTCTTTGGCTCCTGTTCATGTCATTGAGGCCTCTACAGTGTTTATGATCCCTCATTCCTAGTGGAGAAAGAGTAGGTCTGATTTTGATGTTGAGACCTTCTCAGCTGGCTTCTAAAAGTAGGTGCTGAAACCCTTCTCATCTGTCAGGGCGTTCTGGATACTGGGAAGAAACTGTCTGATGACAACACCATTGGGAAGGAGGAGATTCAGCAGCGCCTGGCACAGTTTGTGGAGCACTGGAAAGAGCTGAAGCAGTTGGCAGCAGCTCGGTGAGTGGCCTGCTCTGGACCCCCCTTTTATTATGCAAATGCCATAGGTGGCTTACTGGAGAGCCCCATTGACCGACCTACACCGAGCTGGTCCTGTCACTTCCAGAATGGTTCTAGAACTTTGACCCACAATATCTGTTTTTGTATCATGTGGAAGACTTGACTAAAGTTAGCTATCAGAATCAAAGTGGGAGATTGTGCTGATTCTTTCCTGTCTCCTGTAATTAGGGGTCAGCGGCTAGAAGAGTCCTTGGAATATCAACAGTTTGTAGCCAATGTAGAAGAGGAGGAGGCTTGGATAAATGAGAAAATGACGCTGGTGGCCAGTGAGGATTACGGAGACACTCTTGCTGCTATCCAGGTCGGAGGAACTGAAACACCAGCTGTTTGCCCTTTTTGTGACTTCCTGCTGTTCACCATCCTCCTGTTGCTTCCTTGGTAGCTAGGCTTTTGGTCTCACTGGTTCATTCACCTTTAAGACATCATGCTAGAGACATGGCCCTACTATAATATCTATAGCTATATGTCTATAGCTATATATATAATTTATTTTAGTGAAAGAAATAGGGAGAGGGTATAGGAAAGAAAGACACCAGAATACTGCTCAGTTCTGATTTACAGCTGGGGATTGAAATGCCACCCTTCTTGCAGGCAAAATTGGCATGGTTGTCCTCCAGTTCATGGAGCCCTGTGGTCAGTCAAGCCGTATCATTAGTATGGTTTCCACAGGTTACTAGTACTATCTGAGTTTCCTGTGACTGTCGCAAACTGGGGTCTTCAACATCAGAAATGTACTATCTTAATAGTTTTGCAGGCAGGAAGTCCAAGGTTAATGTGCTAAGAGGGCCTTTCCCTATTCAAAACATTTAGGATGGAGTGAAGATAGATAGCATAGTAGTTATACAAAAAGACTCTCATGCCTGAGGCTCCGAAGTCCCAGGTTCAATCCCTTACACCACCAAAAGTCAGAGTTGATCAGTGCTCTGGTAAAAAAAAAAAAAAAAGACAACTTTTGGAATGATTATCCCAATGAGTAGACATGGTCATTCTGCTGAGTCCTCTTACATTCATATTTGTCTAAGCTATCATAGGTAGCCCAGGGTCATAGAGTGGAGTAATGGACTCTTTTTTTTTCCCTTTTGTTGCCCTTGTTGTTTATCATTGTTATTATTGTTGTTATTGCTGTCATTGTTGTTAGATAGGACAGAGAGAAATAGAGAGAGGAGGGGAAGACAGGGAGAGAAAGATAGACACCTGCAGCCCTGCTTCAATGCTTGTGAAGCAACCTCCCTACAGGTGGGGAGCCGGGGGTTCGAACCGGGACCTTACGTGGGTCCTTGTGCTTTGGCCATGTGCGCTTAACCCACTACGCTACCACCCGGCCCCCTTGGATTCTTCTTATAATAAGGTCACTAAACGTACTGGTCAGGGGTTCCTAATACAGACGACTGGCTATGGAAGCAGAGCTCATGTCTGCCCCAGAGTCACAATCTTTGTGGTGAGGCTCTGCCCAGCTAGCCTCGATAATCAAAGAGACTGTGGATAGAGTGAATGATTTCCCTCCTCTGCATGGCTGAGCTCCCTTGAAGTGCACATCAAAGAGTGTTGTCTCCTGTGGACCAGGAGGTGGCATAGTAGATGAAGCATTAGACTCAAGCATGAGGTCCTGAGTTCAACCCCCAGCAGCACGTGCACCAGAGTGATGTCTAGTTCTTTCTCTCTCCTTCTAGCTTTCTCATAAATAAATTTTAGTGTGTATGTGTGTGTGTGTGTGTGTGTGTGTGTGTGTGTGTGTGTGTGTGTGTGTGTAAAGGACCGGGTTGTAGTGCACATAGTCTGAAGTGCAAGGATCCCGGTTGGAGCCCCCAGCTACCCACCTGCAGGGGGTTGCTTCACAGGAAGGTCTGCAGGTGTCTATCTTTCTGTCCCTCTCAATTTCTCTTTCCTATCCAACAACCAGCAACAACAGCAGTAATAATGGCAATAACAAAAACAACAATGGGGAAAAAAAGATGGCTACTAGGAGCAGTGGGATTCGTGGTGCAGGCACTGAACCCCAGAGACAACCCTGGAGGCAATATATATATATATATAGTGTCCTATACTTACTGAGGAGAAGAGAGAGAACTTGGACAGTGCCTTAGGAGTTGTATCAAACTAAACCTTCAGATAAGGATTACAAGTTCATAAAGACAGAGTTATCTAGTTAGTGTTTGTCTCAGCTTGCTGTGTGTTGATTCTGTGATCTTCCAGAGGGGCAGAGGGACACTTGCCAAGTTTTTTATATGTTTTGTTTTTACCTCCAAGGTTATCACTGGGGCTTGGTGCTGACACTGTGAATCCACTGCTCCTGGCAGCCATTCTTCATTCATCTTTTACTGGATAGGACAAAGAGAAATTGAGAGGGGAGGAGAAGATTGAGAGGGAGAGAGACAGAGAGACACCTGCAGACCTGCTTCACCGCTTGGGGAACTGGGGGCTTAAACTGGAATCCTTGCATGGGTCCTTGTATTTGCATTTCGTACTATACACACTTAACCCTGTGTACCACTGCCCAGGCCCCTGTAAGTGTGCTTAATAGAACTCAGAACCTTCAGAAAGGTCTTCTCCGGTGTGTCTAGTTTCCAGCCCACATCCCTGCCAGTCACTCTGCATGCATCCTGGCTTCACTATCTATTTCTTCTGTACTAGTCCCACGTTTTACTTCCTAGGCAGACAGTGGTATATAAGGACAGGCACCTTTTGGTTCTGTACCACACCTGCCACCCCCACCTGGCTCCTGGCATATATCAGAAGCTCAGTGCTCATCCTTTTTCTTCCACTTCAGGGCTTACTGAAGAAGCATGAAGCTTTTGAGACAGATTTTACTGTGCACAAGGATCGTGTCAATGATGTCTGCACTAATGGACAAGACCTCATTAAGAAGGTGAGTCTGGGGAGTTGGGCAGTAGTGCAGCGGGTTAAGTGCACATAGCTCAAAGTGCAAGGACCAGCGTAAGGACCCCGGTTCGAGCCCACAGCTCCCCACCTGCAGAGGAGTCGCTTCATAGGAGGTGAAGCAGGCCTGCAGGTGTCTATCTTTCTCTCCCTCTCTCTGTCTTCCCCTCCTCTCTCCATTTCTCTCTGTCCTATCGAACGATGACATCAATAATAAAAACAATAATAAAAAAACAAGGGCAACAAAAGGGAAAATAAATGAATATTTTTAAATCTTTAAAAAAAAAACAAGAAGGTGAGTCTGGGTGTCTGGGTGGTGGGTGGTGGGTGGCAGGAGGTGGAGCACCTGGTCAAGCACTCTCCTTTCAGCGCCTAACCCCCACCTAGAGGGGGAAGCTTCAGGAGCAGTGAAACTGTGATGCAGGTGTCTCTCTCTTTCTCAGTTTCCCCCTTCTCTCTCTGTCTCTATCCTAAATAAGAGAGACTGGGGGAGTCTGGTGGTAGCATAGTGGGTTAAGCGCACGTGGCACAAAGCTCAAGGACGGCGTAAGGCGTAAGCCCCCAGCTCCCCACCTACAGGGGAGTCGCTTCACAATTGGTGAAGCAGGTCTGCAGGTGTCTTTCTCTCCCCCTCTCTGTCTTCCCCTCCTCTCTCCATTTCTCTCTCTCTTATCCAACAACATCAATAACAACAACAAAAATAACCACAACAATGTTAAACAACAAGGGCAACAAAAGGGAATTTTTTTTTTTAAAAAGAGAGAGAGAGAAAGACTGATGGGGAGGGGGTAGAAGAAAGAAGGCGAGTCTAGAACTTGCAAGATAGCTCACCTGGGAGGGACCTGCTTTGCCATGTGAGCCATTGAGGCTCAAGCCTTGTTCCTATGGTAGTGGGGGAAGTTCAGTGCTGCCTTTCCCTCTGTCTCTTCTTTCATGTGTAAAAGAGTCAACCCAGACTGATAAACCCCAAAGCAACAAAAAGGTATTGGTAGTGCATCAATGACAGCAGTAACAACAACAATAATAACTACAACAATAAAACAACAAGGGTAACAAGTAACAAAAGGGAATAAATAAATATTTTTTAAAAAGTCATCTTCCACAACAGTCACCATAGACTTGCACAAGGGCTAGTAGAATTCTATTTCTGTGGTTTGGAGAGGGAGGAAGAAGAGAACAATAGAGAATAATTACATGGTGCCTTTAGTAATTGGCTTAAAATTTACCCAAGTCACTCTACAACATTTTTCTTTCATTTTTTTTTTTTTCCCATAGCTGAGTTTTGGGACACTTTTTGAAAGAGTGAAACAACTAGCACCACTTATGTGAGCTCAAGGCAGGAACCTGGACTAGGTGACTCTCAAAATCACAAGGTTTATATCATTCAAACAGGAATTAAAATACAAGAAAATATGTAGTGCTTTGTCACCAGCATGGGACTGAGTCACTCATGGCAAAGTCCCAGATTAAATGTAGTACCCAGCAGTCATTAGTTAATTACTACCAGTCACTTAAGTGTAGTGACAAGCCTTTAGTACCATAGACAGACACCTCTTCAACAGCTTTGATGACCTGTCTTAAACATGAGTCAGTAAAATCTCCATCATGGATTTTTGCCTTGATAATTGTAGCCTTGGACTAGATTCATGTCCACTGGAGAACTTTTTTTCTTTGCCTGTCTAGGCAAATAAGCCAACATGAAAACTAACCTTAGATATAGGCCTAATTACTGCTAACCCTCCACTCAACCCCTGAATAATGTTCTCTGTTCTTGAGAACTGAGGTAACTGGCTTGTGAATATGCCTTAACTTTCTGGCAAAGAGCCAGTGTCTTATTCAGCAACAAAATTTGTTTCCTTTAAGTTATTCTTTTAATTTTATTCTTTAACTTTATTTTATTTGATAGGACTAAGAGAAATTGAGAGGATGGGGAAGAAAAAAGGGGAGAGAGACCTGCAGAATTTCTTCAGCAGGGGCTGGGTGGTGGCGTACCAGGTTGAGTGCACATGTTACAATGCACAAGGACCCAGGTTCGAGCCCCTGGTCCCCACCTGCAGGGGGAGTGCTTCACAAGTGGTGAAGCAGTGCTGTAGATGTCTCTCTCCCTCTCTGTGTCCCCCTTCCTCTCAATTTCTGTCTCTATCCAATATGGATAATAAAAATTAAAATGATAGTGGGCGAGGAGATAACTTATCCAGCAGAGTGCTCACTTTGCTATGTGTCAGGACTGGAGTTTGGTGCCCCGGCACCTTATGGGAGGACTATTCCTGGCACTGGGGGGCTGTGTGGGTAGTGGGGCCTGCTGTGCCTTTCCTTCTTTTTCTCTCCTGTCTCTGTCTGAAATAAAAGGGGGAAAAGTCTGCCGACAACATCCGTAACAACAACAACAACTGCAACAAATAAAGCAACAAGGGCAACAAAAGGGAGTAAATATTTACACACATACACAAAAAAAAGTCTACCAGGAGCAGTAGAACCACATAGGCACAAGGCTACAGTGGAGGATAAAACTGTAACAACATTTCAGCACATTTTTCATTACTTCTTTAGAATCAGTGCAATCACCAGTTTTTCTGTTTTCGGGAACAGGCATTCATTTCAGGCTTTTACTCTCTGGTGCCCCTAGAAAAACCTTACCTATCCTTCACTTCACCCCTGCCGGGGGCGGGGGAAGGTTGGGGGTTGACTGTTTATATTAGAGAATCGGGAGCCTTGCAGTACAGGTAACTTTAGCAGGAGGTGAGGCTGACCAGACTCTGCCTTCTGTTGCTGCCTAGAACAATCACCATGAGGAGAACATCTCATCCAAGATGAAAGGCTTGAATGGGAAAGTCTCAGACTTAGAGAAAGCAGCCGCCCAGAGGAAGGCAAAACTGGACGAGAACTCAGCCTTCCTTCAGTTCAACTGGAAGGCTGACGTGGTGGAGTCTTGGATCGGTAAGTACTGTGTTTGCAGCTCCTCAGCTTCCTTATCCTCCAGGCCAGGGAGATTGTCCCAGAGCTGTAGCTAGCCTGCTCCTTTTACAGCTGACTAAGACCCCGAGACACTGCAAGACGCAGTAGACATCATGATGCAAGCACAGTGCTGTATCAGCATCGTCTCACTGTCTAGGTCAAGGTGTGGTCCAGCTCAGTTCTGACTTCATATCAGCCCCACCACCTTGATCGTTGTTACATATGTAGTGATTGAAGCCCACCGGGAGCAGGCCGGGAGAACTTTTCCACGACACCGATGGAGAACAGAGTCCAGGGTAGAGAGAGAAGCTACCTAAGTGGGTTTAGAGACTGATGCTGGTAGTACTAGGATTGAAATGTAAAAATAGCTGCCTTGGTTCTTCCTGTTTTTCTTTTCACTACACTGAGAAGGGATGGTGTATTTACTATGCTTGGTTTCTAGGTGAAAAGGAGAACAGCTTGAAGACAGATGATTATGGCCGAGATCTGTCTTCTGTCCAAACTCTCCTTACCAAACAGGTCAGTTGTGGCCACTTTATTTTTTTTAATTTTTTTAATTATCTTTCTTTATTGGATAGAGACAGCCAGAAATCAAGAGGGAAGGGGTTGATAGAGAGGGGGAGAGAAAGAGAGACCTATAGCACTGCTTCACCTCTCGCAAAGTTGTTCCCCTGCAGGTGGGGACCTGGGGCTCGAACCTGGATCCTTGTGCACTATAACATGCACGCTCAGTCAGGTGCACCACCACATGGCCCCAGTTGTGGCCACTTTATTGATGATTGAAATCCCTCTTCCATGGGGATCTTCCATTAAGATCTATTTTATATTGGGGCTTAGGGACACTTAGCATTGGACCATGACACTGTCCTGATTCTCAGATTGTCTAGATTTGGCACCTTGTGCAGTGGACTCTTACATGATTCAGTTTCCAGCAGGTGGGAGGTGATGAGTTTTCCTAGAGGCAGCAAATACAGTGAACTAAAAGTGGGGGTGCTCCTTGTAGGCAGAGATGATGGGGAGACACTACCGCCTCAGTCTGCCTGGAATGCTAGGACAGAAGGGTCATTCAGGGCTGAAAGTGAGGTTGGGAGGAAGCTGCTGCAATCACCTGTTCTGAATTCAGAAGATACAGAGAAGTGGGCGGATGTGAGCGGCTGTCAGAAGGGTGGGGCCTCCGGACCAATAGTCTGGCTTGGGCAGCTGGAGGCAGAGGTGCTGCCTGCATCTGAGTTGAGATGCCCAGAAAGAGTCATGGTCACACTGCATTTCCCTCACTCCCTCTCCCAGGAAACCTTTGATGCTGGTCTGCAAGCCTTTCAGCAGGAGGGCATTGCCAACATCACTGCCCTCAAAGATCAGTTGCTGGCCGCCAAGCACATTCAGTCCAAGGCCATCGAGGCCCGGCATGCTTCCCTCATGAAAAGATGGAGCCAGCTTCTGGCCAACTCAGCCACCCGGAAGAAGAAGCTGCTGGAAGCTCAGAGCCATTTCCGCAAGGTAAGAGTGTGCCTTGCAAAGCTTAATTAGTTTCCCGTGCCCTGTCTTCAGCTCGGCACAGAGGTTCTACACAGGGCACAGAGGCAACTTAAACCAAGGAAGATGGGGTCCTCATCTTAATAAGATGGCCATAGAGAGGCACTTAGAACAGGGTAAAGATAGAATGGAAGAAAGACCGAAGACTCTTGAGAAGCAAAGGCAAGGAAAGGAGGCAGAGAAGGGAGCACACATGCAGGCCTTAATGTCCCGGAAACCACTCTGCATTTTGCTTCCCCATGGCCTGTCCTTTGCCCAAGGGTGGCTCCTTCTGCCCTGGCAACTGCCTGACTCCGTCTCTTCTGCTTTCAGGTGGAGGACCTCTTCCTGACCTTTGCCAAAAAGGCTTCTGCCTTCAATAGTTGGTTTGAAAATGCAGAGGAGGATTTAACAGACCCAGTGCGCTGTAACTCCCTGGAAGAAATCAAAGCCTTGCGTGAGGCCCATGATGCCTTCCGCTCCTCCCTCAGCTCAGCCCAGGCTGATTTCAACCAGCTGGCGGAGCTGGACCACCAGATCAAGAGCTTCCGTGTGGCCTCCAACCCCTACACCTGGTTCACCATGGAGGCCTTGGAGGAGACCTGGAGGAACCTGCAGAAGATCATCAAGGTGCCCTTCCCACTGCTCTCTGCTACTGCTCATCTCTGTGCGCCTGCGGCCCACTCAAACAAGCCCTTTAACGGGAGGGCAAGGAAACTTTGGAGAAAAAGATGTACAGTTTGGATCCCAGAATTTACTATATATGTTAGTTTGGTAGCCCACCAGTCACGTCCCTCCAGGCCTTGCCAGAGTTGGGGGAGAGGAGAGAAGTAGAGCAGAGAACCCACTAAATGAGCTCACGTTCATCTCAGAGGAGTTGAGATTACCTCTAGTCCTCCAAACTCCACAGGATTATTTGTTCTGTTCAACTTCAGACAAGTTGACAAAAATACTTCCTGACCTCCTCCTCTCAAACATTATGGTCAGGGTCATGGAGAGAACTCAGGCTGTTAGATACCACAGCTCCAGAGGTCTCTCTGTTGCCATAACACTACCCTGTGCTGAGGCTCAAACCAGATTGTGCTCCTGGCAAGGCACCAACCCTACCCAGTGAGCAGTCTCACTGGCCCCAAGTAAACCTTTCACAGAGAGGGCCGGCGGGGGCTAGCAAGATGGCCCACCTGAGAATGTACCTGCTTTACTATGTGAATGACTCAGGTTTGAGCCTGGCTCCCACTGCACTGAGGGACTCACTAGTGCTGTGGTCTCTCCCTTTCTCTGCTTCTGTCTGAAAAAGTTGACCCAAAAAGGTAATTCCTATAATAGTGAAAAAAGACATTACATATGAGAGTTATACATGAGACTAAGAAAGTAGGAGAGACAAGCCAGAGCACTACTGTGATATATGTGGCACTAAGGATCGAACTAGGAACATCAGACTTGTAAGTTTCATGTTCTAGTACTTAAGCTATTTGCCCAGCCACCAAACAGATAAATCTTTTCATATATATATATATATATATATATATATATATATATATATATATATATATATCTCCAGGAGGTGGTGCAGTGCATAAAACATTATACTCTGTAGCATGGGGTCACAATATAACATTTCAGAATGATGCTCTGGTTCTTTCCTAAAGAGAGAGAGAGAGAGAGAGAGAGAGAGAGAGTGTGTGTGTGTGTGTGTGTGTGTGTGTCCACCTGGTAAGTACAGGGTGTGAGGGTGTCCATTCTGAGACTGTTCATATAGTGGGCAGTGATAACAGGCTCTGTGTCTCCCTTGGTTCCTAGGAAAGGGAACTGGAGCTGCAAAAGGAACAACGGCGGCAGGAAGAAAATGACAAACTACGACAGGAGTTTGCCCAGCATGCCAACGCCTTCCACCAGTGGATCCAAGAGACCAGGTGCACACCCTAACCCCATGTGCTCATCTCTGGGTTCTCAGATCCCTGCCAGGGCTGAATCTCCAGGGTGATAGCAAAGAGCATGCTGGGAACAAGGGAGAAGCCTGAGACGCTCTGCTGGCTCTGGCTGTACCCAGAAGTGTCAGGCAGCGTGAGAACAGCTCTCTGGAGGACCTTTCCCCAGAATCTTGTGGGAGGGCCTACATTGGGTGGCCTGGGCAGCAGTTCAAGTGTCAGACGTTACAAGGCTGGGTGCAGTGTGGGTACTGACCTTGTTTTTTCTTTTTTTTCTTCCTGTCTTATTCATACCCCCACCACCTGACTGTTGTCATCCGGACACCGCGTTGTCTCCTGGCTGCATGAATGCTGTCACCACAGAACATATCTCCTCGATGGGTTAATATCGTCTTATTTCTCCGGGCTCATGGTGTGGTGGCGTCTTGTGTGCTTGTCACTCTGTCCCCCTGGCCTGGCTTGCAGAGAACCCCAGGATGGGCCTTCCTGCCCAGGGCGGGCTGCACGTCCCCTGCCAAACCCTTGCCCCCTCTGTCCCAGTCCCCCTGCAAGGAGTATGGGCCTTGCCCCTAGGCCACTGTCCCTTCCAACCTGTGGTCTGGGGAGGGGAGCCACTCCCCCCTTCCACTCCCTTTCCCAGGGCTCTCAGGGAACTTGATCCTGCCAGAAGACCAGAGCTAGAGCCCAAGCATGAGAAGTCCCCATGCTGCTTAGTCATTGGGGTGACAGTGGACTTCTCTGCTCTGCTTTCCCAGTGTGCCCAACAGGCCTACATGCAGCCCTAGAAAATGGCGGGCACAAAGCAGGGTGCTGGCGATTGAGGGCTTGGGCTGGCACAGAAGAGCTGAAGCTATTGCTCAGCTTTTCCAGGGGCGGGGGCACAGGGACACTATGTTTTGCCTTAGTAGCAGATTTGCCCTGGGGTTCTGAGTGTTGGAGAGACAGCACTTGTGAGGAGCCCCGACTGGGTTAGGGCCAGCCTGCCCCACTAGACATCCCTTCCCTGTAGATGACCTTTGCATTCTCTCAGGCCCCCTGGAAAGGCCAGGACTGGTGGACTGGCATTAGATCAGTACTCCTAGGGCTCTGCACACACGTAAGTGGGGTGTTTACAGGTGGCAGCAAGAGATTCAGGGCCAAACCAACCTGATGTACCTGCTGATGGCAGAACGGGTTGGGATTTCAGGATTGCAGTGTCTAGCTGGAGCTCTGTCTCCTCAGCGCCCACTGTCTCCTCCCAGTCCCCTGCCTGTCTCTGCTGGTCTTGGTCTCATCTCCAGGAGGTGCCATGTTCCCCTTCCTGTGTGCCTCCTCCCCCGTCCGTCTGCCTGGTCCCAGTGTGAGCTGCCTGTCCTCACAGGCCAGCCACCAGCCCTGCCTCCACCAGGTCCCTGCCTGCGCACTGCCCAGCTGGGCCTTGTGACGTGTCTGTCTCGGGATGCTCTTGCCCCCTTCACTGGTGTATTCATTTGGTTTCTTTTCTTTGAATAGCATAGCGTATCGTCGGGTCATTCGTGTCTATCAGTATGAAGTTGGGGATGATCTGTCTGGAAGGTTTTTCTCCTCTTATTTCTCTTCTTACCTCACTGTGGTTTTACCAATGCACTCTTGACTTCCCCAGGCGGCTCCGCTTTCTGACTAACCCACCGCCCTCGGCCGCTTGGGATGGAGGGATCTGTCCTCCTCCCACTGCACCTGCACCCAGCCTCCTGCCCCCAGGTCCTGGGGGTGCTTTTCCCTGGGGGACGTGGCGTGACTGTGAGTCTGATCTGCTGGGGTAGGAGGAAGCCAGGTGCTTTGCCCGGCTAGTGCACTTTGAACGCGGGGAGACACTGGAGCTGACTCTAGCTCACTGGGTTTCAGAGGGGACGTTGTGGCACAGGTGGGTACAGGGGAGGCTGGGCTGAAGCCCCACCAGGGACACATGCACAGTGTGACTCGTCTCTGCACATAATCCCAACTCGTTTGTTGTCTGTGTTCACTGGCCTTCTGTGACCTTGCCCTGTGTCATGTGGGGAAGTAAAGGCTCCCCAAGCCCACCTGCCCTTCAAAAGAGGGTCCTGGGGGAGGAGCCCTGGCTCTGACTTCTCTCTAGATTGTAGAACTGGAATCTGGAGCTTAGTCATAGCTACCTCCTTCTGGGCAGTAGAACCACATTCAAAACTCAGATCCAGTTATGCTCTCTCACCACTCTAGTGGTTTCTGTCCGAGGGGCTGTTTAACTACATCCTCCCTCGCTGCTGTCACTCACCCGAAAATGTGGCTCCCCTCCTCAGGAACCTGCAGGAGACTCACACATCTCAGCCTCCCTAAAGTCTCCTGTCTGTGGGTGACAAGAAGTCACCTGTACAGGGCATGTCATCTCCCCCATGACAGCAGAGATGGGCAGCCCTTTTCTGTTCCCTTGGGAGGACTTCAGGGGTGCCCCTTGAGGCTATGGTCAGCACTGTGTTACACAGCCTGGCTGAGCCAGAGGAGCCACATGGGGAAGGGTCCCAGCCTAAGCAGGGCTGGATCCTGGCCCATGTGTTAGCCTTGAACATGTGGCATGCCATCTCTGAAGTAGCAGGATCGTCACCTACACCCATCTCCCAGCTCTACTGAAGGAAAGACAGCCAAGAGCAGATGGGTTTTGTTGCCTCATAAAAGGAGTGTGAGGCTGCCAGGCACTGTTTTATCTGAGAGTAGTTCATGTGGGCTTGTGGTCTGTTGTGATCAGATCCCTCTTCCTCACGGCACTTCTGTGTTTAGATCCTGCATGGTGGAAGAGTCCGGGACCCTTGAATCTCAGCTTGAAGCTACCAAAGTAAGTGTTCCTGTAGCTCCTGGCCAGCTAGGACTCTTTATTCAACACCCTGGCAGGTCTACTTGGTTTTAAATTAGGCAACAGGTGGACTAGCTGGAAATGTCTTTTCTTGGCTTACAGCAGCTTATACAAAAGACCAGGGAGGGAACCAAGTGGTGGCACACCTGGTTGAGTGCACATATTATAATACGCAAGGACCCTGGTTCAAGCCCCTGGTCCCCACCTACAGGGGGAAAGCTTCATGAGTGGTGAAGCAGTGTTACAGGTATCTCTCTCCCTCTCTATCACCCATTTCCCTCTTGATTTCTGGCTGTCTTTATCCAATAAATAGTTTTTTTTTTAAATTGTGTAAAAATGTAAAAGCTGGGGGCCAGGCAGTAGCACCCAGGTTAAGTGCACATAGTATGAAGCACAAGGATCCTGGTTCAAGCCCCACTCCCTACGGGGGGTGGGGGGTCAGGCACTTCACAGGCAGTGAAGCAGGTCTTCAGGTGTCTTTCCCCCAGCTCAATTTCTCTCTATCCTGTCCAATAAAAAATGGAAAAAAATGTCCACCAGGAGCAGTGGATTTGTAATGCCGGCACTGAGCCCCAGCGATAACCCTGGAGGCAAAAAGAATGGTAAAGGCCTGGGAGTCAGGCGGTAGCGCAGCAAGTTAAGCACACATGGCACAAAGTGCAAGGACTGGTATTATTATCCTGGTTCAAGCTCCTGGCTCCCCACTTACAGGGCAGTCACTTCACAAGCGGTGAAGCAGGTCTGCAGGTGTCTATCTTTCTCTCCCCCTCTCTATCTTTCCCTCCTCTCTCCATTTCTCTCTGTCCTATCCAACAATATTGACATCAGTAACAACAACAATAATAACTACAACAATAAAACAAGGGCAACAAAAGGAAATAAAGAATGTAAAGGCCTGGGCGGAGGGTAGATAGCATAATAGTTATGCAAGCAAACTCTCATGCCTGAGGCTCCCAAGTCCCAGGTTCAATCCCCTGCACCACCATAAGCCAGTGCTGAACAGTGCTCTGGTTAAAAAAGAAGAAGAACGTAAAGTCCTATAAAGCCTTTCTCTCTGAGGCTGTGACTGATTCAACTGCACTCTCCCTAGTCCCCTTCTAGATGGCTCTGCAAGTCTCAAGTCAGACTGGCAAAGCCAACTCAGGGCATCAAGCAGGCTCTTAAGCCTGACAGCTGAGGTCCCTGTTCCTTGCCTCTGTCCGCCTCTGCAGCGCAAGCACCAAGAGATTCGGGCCATGAGAAGTCAGCTCAAGAAGATTGAGGACCTGGGGGCCGCCATGGAAGAAGCCCTGATCCTGGATAATAAGTACACAGAGCACAGCACTGTGGGCCTGGCCCAGCAGTGGGACCAGCTCGACCAGTTGGGCATGCGCATGCAGCACAACCTGGAGCAGCAGATCCAGGCCAGGTACCCACTGACAGTGCGAGGGCTGTGGGAAGAGTGGTCCCCGGACCAGTGGCGCTCAGCAAAACAGGTCACCTGTTGTGGGGGGTGGAGGGCTGGGTCCTAATTCTGTCCTTACCTCCAGGAACACTACAGGAGTGACAGAGGAGGCACTGAAGGAATTCAGCATGATGTTCAAGTGAGTATCCCCACCCTCCCTGGCTGGCGTGGCGGGCCTCAAGCAGGGCCTGGGTGCTGAGCAGCCCTTGGCTTTGTGCTGCAGACACTTTGACAAGGACAAATCTGGCCGCCTGAACCACCAGGAGTTCAAGTCCTGCCTGCGCTCCCTGGGCTATGACCTGCCCATGGTAGAGGAAGGGGAACCCGACCCTGAGTTTGAGGCGATCCTGGACACTGTGGACCCAAACAGGTGAGCTTCAGAGCAAGCCACAGAGAGAGCACTGCCAACAGCCCCTCCCCCCCCCTACTCACCACCCTGCCTCCTCCCCAGGGATGGCCACGTCTCTCTGCAAGAATACATGGCCTTCATGATCAGCCGAGAAACTGAAAACGTCAAGTCCAGTGAAGAGATTGAGAGTGCCTTCCGGGCCCTGAGCTCTGAGGGAAAGCCTTACGTGACCAGGGAAGAACTGTACCAGGTGAGGGGTCTCTGGCTGCCCTGCCTTCGCCCCAGAGAGGAAGGGTGAGGTGTCCCTTACAGTGTAGCCAAGTCCCCAGCGTTGAGCTTTACTCTGCCAGGTGCAGGGGTTTTAGCCCCATCTTCAAATGAATCTCAGTCCAGGCCAGAGTCCATCAGCTCACAGACTTGGCTGTGGGTTTTAAGCTGATTCTCCCTGAGACTTGGGTTTAACATTTGGAGGACACATGCTCACACCCAGCCAGGCTGACTGGTGCCTTCTTCCCCTGCAGAATCTGACTCGGGAACAAGCTGACTACTGCGTCTCCCACATGAAGCCCTATGTGGACGGCAAGGGCCGAGAACTCCCCACCGCTTTTGACTATGTGGAGTTTACCCGCTCGCTCTTCGTGAACTGACCCTCAGCTTAGTCAGCCCAGCCCTCACTACTTGCTTCGCTGCATGCTGCCCCACCTATGTGCTCTTCAGTATTCCAGACAGTGCTACTTTCCAGTGTAACCTTACACCTGCTTAGCTTGGGATAAGACTTAGTAGAAAATGGTGCTTCAGTAAACTGCTTCTGGTCCAGATGCAATCGCCATGTTGACATGGGGACCCAGACTCCTGTCTTGTAGCCAGCTGCCCCATTCCGACTTTAGAAAACTCTAAGCAGCAGGCTAGTTCCTTCTCGTTCTCTCTCCCCATCCCAGATTTTGTTTTCATGTAAAAGACGAATAAACAACTTGTCTCTTCCCCCAAAACCTTGTCTGGTCTTCATTCACCTCCGTCAGAAATACATGGCTCAACCTCACCCCATCTGCTGTGGGTCTGGGACAGTCCAGTGGAACTTTGTTGTCCTCAGATCGCCACCTCTGCTGCCAGACGGTCCAAGTCGTCTGTTTCCCGGGGTCCTTGCTCAGTGAATTCTGTGCTCAGCTGCCACACCTTCACTGTGCCCTGGGCATCGCCAGCAGCCAGGAGCTGAGTCTGCTGATGGTTAAACTCAAGACAGTAGACAGGGCTTTTATCCTGGGTTTGCTTGATGGAGACTGTGGGTTTCTGGGAGCTTTTCTGGAGATCAAACAGCTGAATGTCACCTTCAGGGAGAAAGGTCTTTAAGAGGCCAGCACCTCGGCTGCAGCCTCTTCAGAGGCCCAAGGGGAAGCCCTAGAGGCCACAGAATCAGGCTGGTGTCTAGTTTGTGCTCCCTCCCTCCCTAGCCAGGTGTCCCTGTTCCTACCTTCCCCAGAAGCAGCTGCGAACACCAGAGGGCGCACCGGGGACCAGCGCACAGCAAACAGGTATTTGTGGGACAGCTGCAGGGAGGTCAGAGGCTGGGCCTGCAGCATGGAGTGCAGGTGGACATGGCCGTCGGTCCCCACGCTCAGGAAGAGATTCCTAGATGTGGGGTAGAACCAGCAATGGGGTGAGCTGTTGGGGGTCATCCTGCCAGATTTCTCCCAGACTAGCAGACTCCTCAAGTCTCCCAGGCCCCCAAATCAGGGGCAGGTTTTCCTTGGAAGGGAAAAGGACTCATTTCCTGGGCTTAGGGCTGAGAACCTTACAGAGTTCAGGTGGGGCTCCTCACCCTTCTTGTGCCTGAGGCCCAGTGACCCTGTAACTGAGGGAAGCACCCCCACACCCTTAGCAGACTCTGCTCACCTGTGGAAGGGAGAGCAGCTCACGGAGTAGATGGGACCACCGTGGGGCGAGAAGGTGAACTGCGCCGGAGCCCGCAGGGGCACAGTGCTGGGCATTCGCGTGAGGGCCGCCGTCTCTGCTGCCAGTGAACACTTGAGAGGAAAGCCGCCCTCCGTGCCCAGGACAAAAAGGCTGGGGTCAAAGCTGGAGAAAGCCACAGCCGTAGCACCCACCTGAGTCTCTCCTCGGTGAGGCTGGACAACAAATGGGCAGAGCCAAGGGGCTCTGGTCAGTGTTCCCCACGAGGCCTCACTGTGGCCTCACACCCAGGGGGCCCCCTGTACCTTTCTGAGCTTGGTGTTCCGAGGGAGCTGCTGCACCACCAGGGCAAAACCCTCCGTGAGCTGCAGCTGGCCGGCCCCAGCGCCCTGCCAGAGCAGCACCTTCCCGTCAGTGGACACGCTCAGCACCTGGAAGCGGTGGTTGTGCCGGGGCTCCGGCAGCCAAACCACCTAGGAATACAGGGAGCAGGGGCAGGGTGGAGAAGCAGCCTGCCCCCCCACCTCCCAACAAGACCAGAAGCCATGTTCCACCCCACCCTCCTCTTCAGGAAGTCAAGGGGGGACTTTGGGGGGGAGTACTAGTGCTACTACTGGTTGGCGAGTGTGACCCGGGCCCTGGGAGCTCCAGGAAGGCCAGGGCAGCTATGACCTTCCTCTGGGGCTCTGCCCAGGAAGCAGGCAGCCCAGCCCCCACTGACCTGGTACACAGGGTCGGTGTGTGTGTCATCAGTCATGCCAGTGCGCCAGAGCAGTGGGTCCTCAGGGCGACTCGTGTCCCATACCAGCACCTCGCCGCTGTATAGCCCTCCTGTGGGAGCCGCTGGGACTTAGCCAGTGACCCCAGCACCCAGCCTCCTGCCCACTGAGCCAGGGCCAACAGCCACCTCCCTGAAATCTGTCCCAAAGGGGGAAAGACCTGGTCTCCCATGCAGCCTCACTCCAGCAAGCTTCGGCCATGCTGACACTCCCCACACACAGTCCCGCCATTCCTCCAGCCCAAAGCCCTTGCCCAGCATGGCTGAGCTGAGAAGGCCAGCTGCATTCTGCCTGCGTTCTGCCTGCATCCTGAAAGATCCCTGCCTGACAGGACTCAGCTCTGAAGCAGGGCAGAGCTCACCAGCTAGGACAACTGCCCTGCCACGTGCACAAGCCAGGCTCACACCACCGCCTCGTGGGAGATACTGTGGCAACAAGGCAGCAGCAGTGCCGTGACAGCTGGGAAAGGGGAAATCACTGTGCGACGCCACGATCCCACACACAGGCGTTCTGACCAGCCTCCTGGTTCCACGCTGGCACTGGCCCACTCAGCATTCACGGAGCCCACGGGGAGCTCACCTGCGACGTGCGCCGGCTGCGTGGGGTGGAAGGCCAAGCACATGACGGCACTGGGCACCTCCACCACCACCGACGGCTGCCGGGGGTTGAGGCTGCGCCGATCCAGGTTCCAGGTGCACACGTAGGACCTGAGTGTACTCCAGTCCCCGTCGTCCAGCCTGCACAGGGACGTACCTGAGCTGGCGTGTCCCTAGGCCAGGGCTTCACCCCAACCTGCCACGCTGCAGCTCACACCGCAGCTCGCACCTGTCACCTGGCTCAGCTCTGCCCAGCCCTCGAAACAAATCAGCTGGTGGCCCCTTCACATGCAGACACGAGTAACACAGGCCCTGCCGTGGCACCCCCATGAGCAAGACTTTACCTGGAAAGGGGCCCCCGATAACCAAGGACTGAGTCCACACAACAGGGGTGGCCCAGCACATCAGGACAGAGTCCATGGAGAAGGCCCAGCACTGACAAGGGGGACCAGGGGTCCTGAGAATTAACCTCTCACCCCCCGCCTCACTCTTCTCTTGGCCTATCGTCAACCCTGTCCAGGAAGCCTTAAGTAGAAAGACTCCCAGCTTGGCCAACCTTCACTGTGCAGACAGACTGATGGAAGCTCAGATGAGGGTCCAAGGGGCTCCCAGTATCCCACGCCTGCCTGGCTGTCACTCACCGGCCATAGGCGCAGGCCACCACGGAGCCGGTACTGTTCCAGGAGACACTGGTCACGTGCAGCTCCTGTGCTTGGGCTGGGGGGTAGCCCAGGGTGTGCAGGCAGGTCACCTGCAAAACACAGACCATCTCCATCCCTGAGCGTCAAAAGCCACCTGTCATGGAGCCTTGTGGACACACCCCCACCATCCTGAATGCCGTCCAAGTCCATGACCTCACGCTGAAAGAATGGCTCGCCTTCATCCTGGCCTCCTGACAGACAAGGTGCTTTCAAAAACCGAGAAGGGGAGGCCGTGGCACAGCCATGAAGTGTGCGTGTCACTGTGCACAAGGATCCGGCTTCAAGCGCCCACCACCCGCAGGGACCTGACAAGCTTCGCAGACAGAGCAGGGCTGCAGGTATCTCTCTCCCTGACTCCTTTCTCTCTCAATTTCTCTCTGTCCTCTCAAATTAAAGTTAAAAATATATTTTAGGGGAGTCGGGTGGTAGCGCAGGTGGTGCAAAGCGCCAGGACCGGCGTAAGGATCCCAGTTTGAGCCCCCGGCTCCCCATCTGCAGGGGAGTCACTTCACAGGCGGTGAAGCAGGTCTGCAGGTGTCTGTCTACCCCTCCTCTCTGTTTCTCTCTGTCCTATCCAACAACGACGACATCAATAACAACAACTACAATAAAGCAACAAGGGCAACAAAAGGGAATAAATATATATATTACAGGGTCAGACAGTGGTGCACTTGGTTAAGCACATACAGTATTTTTGCAAGGATTAGGGTTTGAGCCCCCACCCCTCCCCTGCTCCCCACCTGCAGGGGTGACACTTCACAGGCGGTGAAACAGTTCTGCCCTCTCCATTTCCTCTTTCCCTCTCAATTTCTCTGTCCTATTGAATTTTTTTAAAAAAGAAAAAAAATGGCCCCCAGGTGCGGTGGATTTGTGGCACTGGCAGCAAGGCCCAGCCATGAGGCTTTTTTCTTTTCCTTAGCACTTATCAGGTCTAGCCTGGTGGTACAGGAGATTGGACCTGGGACCTTTGGCGACTCAGGCATGAAAGTGTACTGCACAGCCATTATGCTGTCTCCCCATCCAACAAATAAACACATCTTTAAAAAAAAACAACATGAAGAGCGGCTGGGTTTGGGTCCCAGCCTAACATTAAATAATTAAATATGTGAAGATCTTGAGACCACAGAGGAACGTGACGCTGTGCCACCCTATACTTTCGCCAAGGTGGGCATGTATTTGTTAATTTTCAGTTCAGCACAGAAAGTAAATCAACATTCGGAAGAGACCCGCCTCAGAAAAGTTTGTAAAGGAACCAGGTGGTGGTGCACCTGGTTGAGCACAGTTAGCAAGTGCAAGGACCCAGGTTTAAACTCCTGGTCCCCACCTGCAGGGGGGAAGCTTCAGAAGTGGTGAAGCAGGGCTGCAGGGGTCTGTCTCCCTCTCTCCCTTCAATCAGTTTCTATCTAATAAGTGAATAACTATATTTTTTAAAAGTTTGTAGACAAAACATCTGATAGGATTTTGAAAGGAGGGTTGTGGGGCAAGGGAGACAGGATAATGATTATGCAAACAGACTTTTATGCCTGAGGCTCTAAGTTCCCAGGTTCAGTCCCCAGCACCACCATAAGCCAGAGCTGAGCAGTGCTCTGGTTTCTCTGTCTATCTCTCTGTATCTTTCTCTCATTAAAATAAATTTTTTTTAAATTTTTTTTATATTTATTTATTTTCCCTTTTGTTGCCCTTGTTTTTCATTGTTATTGTAGTTATTGTTGTTGTTATTGATGTCATCATTGTTGGATAGGACAGAGAGAAATGGAGAGAGGAGGGGAAGACAGAGAGGGCGAGAGAAAGACAGACACCTGCAGACCTGCTTCACCGCCTGTGAAGTGATCCCCCTGCAGGTGGGGAGCCGGGGGCTTGAACCGGGATTCTTCACCAGTCCTTGCACTTTGCACCACATGCACTTAACCCGCTGCGCTACCGCCCGACTCCCTAAAATAAATAATTTTTCAAAAAGTAATTTCATGTCTGAGGTCCCAGGTTCGAATCCCAGCACCACCATAACCAAAGCTAAGCAGTGTACTAGTACAGTAATGACACTAATGATGTTGATAATGACGAGGGAGCAGTGTGTGGACCAGCTTGTGAGTATGAAGTCCTGAGTTCAATCCCCAATATCGCATGTCATAATGATGCTCTGGTTCTCTCAGTGTAGCTGCTACATGAGTGGCTCAGTGGGTAGAGTACAGGACTTGCACATGTGAGGCCCTGGGTTCAATCCCCAGCATGTCATATTTGTATAGCAACCTGACAACAAAAAAAAAAGAGTGGCTTTTTCCCACCAAAAAAGAACCACACGCTGGTGCCCATTGGGAAGAAACAGGACTCACACTCAGGCCGCAGATTCAGTCCCTGGCACCGCATGTGTTGGAACATGTGCAGCGGCCTTTTCTTTTCTTGCCACCAGGGCTACTGCTGTGGCTCAGTGGCAGCACGATGAACCCATGGCAACCAACAGCCTTTCTCTCTCTACTATACTTGACAGGACAGAGAAATTAGAGGGAGGAGACACAGGAAGGGAGGGGCCAGCTGGTCAGCACCTGGCTGAGCACATATTCTAGCACACAAGGACCCGGGTTCAAGCCTCCAGTCCCCACCTGCAGGGGGAAGCTTTGTGAGTGGTGAAGCAGTGCTACAGGTTCTCTCTGTCTCTCCCCTCCTCTATCTCCCCTGCCCCTCTCAATTTCTGGCTGTCTATCCATCAAATAAATAAAGATAATTTAAAAAAAATTAAATAAGGTGACTTCATCATTTGAAAGAGAGACCTGCAGACCTGCTTCACCACTTGTGAAGTATCCCCCTGCAGGGGGGAGAAGGGGCTTGAACCCAGGTCCTTGCACATAGTAATATGTACTCTCAACTGGGTGCACCACTGCCTGGTCCTACTCCCCAACCCCCCACCCCCAGCACTGCTCAGCTCTGGCTTACGGTGGCGCTAGGGATTGAACCTGAAAACTTTGGCCACTCAGGCATGAAAGTCTCTTTTATAAGGATTATGCTATCTTCACAGCTTGATATTTTATTCTTTCAAAAAGGTTCAGTCCCTAGCAAAAATCGGGAGCTGGGTGAACAGTGCAGTAGTTATCAGCATCATTAAGGAGGTGCAGAGGAGGGAGACACCCCAGGGCTGCAGCAGACAGATCCCAACCTACCGTCTTCTGCGGCTCAGTCCAGTTCACCTCGAAGCCATCAAATGCGTGGCTCTGCCAGTTCTTGGTTAGCTCTCGGGTGACAATGGGCTCCACCCTTCGAAGGAAGGCAGCCAGCCGGGGGCCATCAGGCCAGGACACAGACAGCAGGCCGGCCGGCTCAGGAGCCTCTGTCTGTACCTCGGCATCTGCTTGCTTCCGGGTCTGGGTGGACGTCTCGCTCGTGGCAATACTGGCTGTCTGGCAACTTTTCTGGGTAAGAAGATTAAAATAGTCACAGGTGGGCAGAGTAGGAGGAGTGGGGAAAACAGATCAAGCGCTAGGAACTTCTAGTTACAAAATACAGAAGCAGGGGGGCTGGGTGGTGGCACGCCTGGTTGAACGCATATGTTACAAAGTGCAAGGACCCAGGTTTGAGCCCCTGGTCCCCACCTGCAGGGGTCAAGCTTCACGAGGGGTGAAGCAGTGTTACAGGTGTCTCTCTGACTCTGACTCTCTATCACTCCCTTCCCTCTTGATTTCTGGATGTCTCTATCCAATAAATTAATAAATTTAAATAAGTTTAAAGAATAAATTAAAGGGCAGGGGTAGATAGCATAATAGCTATGCAAAGAGAATGCCATGCCTGAGGTTCCAAAGTCCCAGGTTCAGTCCCCTGCACCACCATAAGCCAGAGCTGAGCGGTGTTCTGGTAAAAAAAAAAAAAAAAAGATTTATTTGGGAGTTGGCACAGTGGCTAAGGCACTAGACTCTCAAGCATGAGGTCCTGATTTCAATCCCTGGCAGCACATGTACCAGAGTGATGTCTGGTTCACTATCTCCTATCTTTCTCATTAATAAGTAAATGAAATATTTTTTTAAAAAATTAGTTATAAAAAATATTTATAAGGGAGTCAGGCAGTAATGCAGCAGGTTAAGCGCAGGTGGCACAAAGCACAAGGACCAGCTGAAGGATGTTGGTTCGAGCCCCCAGCTCCCCACCTACAGGGGGGTCGCTTCACAGGTGATGAAGCAGGTCTGTAGGTGTCTATCTTTCTCTCCTGCTCTCTGTCTTCCCCTCCTCTCTCCATTTCTCTCTGTCCTATCCAACAATAGTGACAATAATAATTACAACAATAAAACAACAAGAGCAACAAAAGGGAATAAATAGAAAGCATTTATAAAAATAATTGTAATAGTGGTCCGGGAGGTAGTGCAGTGATAAAGCTTTGGTCTCTCAAGCAGGAGGTCCTGAGTTTGATCCCCGGCAGCACATGTGCCAGAGTGATGTCTGGTTCTTTCTCCTCCTATCTTCCTCATTAATAAATAAATAAAATCTTTAAAAAATAATAGTTATAATTTTAAATAAAGAAGTTTGGGGGAGAGGAAGCAGGGCGGTGGTGCACCCAGTTAAGTGAACATAGTTCTTTCTTCTTCTTTTTCTTTTTTTTTTTTTTTGCCTCCAGGGTCATCACTGGGGCTCAGTGCCTGCACTATGAATCCACTGCTCCTGGAGGCTATTTTTTTCCCCTTTGTTGCCCTTGTTGTTTATCAATGTTGTTACTATTACTATTGATTGTTGTTATTGCTGTCGTTGTTGGATAGAACAGAGAAATGGAGAGTAGGGGAAGACAGAGAGGGGGTGAGAAAGACAGACACTTTTAAAAAAATATTTATTTATTTATTTATTCCCTTTTGTTGCCCTTGTTGTTTTATTGTTGTAGTTATTACTGATGTCATTGTTGTTGGATAGGACAGAGAGAAATGGGACAGAGGAGGGGAAGACAGAGGGGGAGAGGAAGATAGACACCTGCAGACCTGCTTCACCACCTGTGAAGGGACTCCCTGCAGGTGGGGACCCAGGGGCTTGAACCGGGATCCTTACGCCGGTCCTTATGCTTTGCGCCAGCTGCGCTTAACCCACTGCGTTACCACCCGACTCCCGAAAGACAGACACTTGCAAACCTGCTTCACCACTTGTGAAGAGAACCACCTACAGGTGGGGAGCTGGGAACTCAAACCGGGATCCTTACGCCAGTCTTTGCACTTTGTGCCATGTGCACTTAACCCTCTGAGCTACCTGCTACCTGCTAGCCTGGCCCCCAGCGCACATAATTCTAAGTACAAGGATCCAAGTTCAAGCCCTTGCTCCCCACCTGCTGGGGGGACACTTCATGAGCAGTGAAGCAGGTCTGCAGGTGTCTATCTTCTCTCTCCCTCTCTATCTCCCCCTCCTCTCTCAATTTCTCTGTCCTATCCAATACAATGGAAAAAGTATCTGCCAAGAGCAGTGGATTCATAGCACAGGCAACAAGCTCCAGTGACAACCTGAAGCAAAAAAAAAAAAAAAAAAGAAAAAGAAATGAGTGGGGTAGACAGAAATGGAAAACTCATACAACTCAGTGGTAAAGCATAGGTCTAGTAAGCATAGGTCTAGTGAGGTCCTGAGTTCAATCTCTGGCATGTGCCAGAGTGAGGCTCTAGGCTCTGGCTCTCTCTCATTAATAAGGGCGTCTTTTAAAAAATATTTATTATTTATTTATTCCCTTTTGTTGCCCTTGTTGTTTTATTGTTGTAGTTATTATTGATGTTGTTGTTGTTGGATAGGACAGAGAGAAATGGAGAGAGGAGGGGAAGACAGAGGGGGAGAGAAAGAGAGACACCTGCAGACCTGCTTCACCGATTGTGAAGCGACTCCCCTGCAGGTGGGGAGCCGGGGGCTTGAACTGGGACCCTTACGCCGGTCCTTGAGCTTCATGCCATGTGCACTTAACCCACTGTGCTACCACCTGACTCTCTTATTATTATTTTTGATAGGACACAAAGAAATTGAGAGATGTGACCCGGGAGGTGGCACATTGGATTATCAAGCATGAGGTCCCGAGTTCAATCCCTGGCAGCACAAGTACCAGAGTGATGTCTGGTTCTTTCTCTCTCTCTCTTCTTATCTTTCTCATCAATCAGTAAATAAAATCTTAAGAGAGAGAGAGGGATGATAAAGAGAAAGATAGACACCTGCAGGGTGGGGGAGATAACATAATGGATATGCAAACCAACTCTCATGCCTGAGGCTCCCATCCCCCACACCAACATAAGCCAGAGCTGAGCAGGGCTCTGGCAGTAAAAAAAAAGACATCAAGACACCTGCAGACCTGCTTCACTGCTTGTGAAGCGACCTGCCTGCAGGTAGGGAGCAGGGAGCAGGGATCCTTGTGTGACTCCTTGCACTTTGTACTGTGTGCACTTAACCTGGTGTGCCACTGCCCAGCCCCCTCTACCTCCCTCTTTATCCCAACTCCCCTCTCAATTTTGGTCTGTCTTACCCAATAAAAAAAAGGAGTGGTCTGGGAGGTAGCATAATGGATAAAGCATTGGACTCTCAAGCATGGGTTCTGAGTTCAATCCCCAGCCGCACATGTACTAGAGTAATACCTGGTTCTTTCTCCCTCTCCTGTCTTTATTATTAATAAATAAAATCTTTTTAAAAATTAATAAATGGGGGAATCGGGCAGTAGCGCAGCGGGTTAAGCGCACCTGGCACAAAGCACAAGGACCAGCATAAGGATTCCGGTTCGAGCCCCCGGCTTCCCACCTATAGGGGAGTCACTTCACAAGTGGTGAAGCAGGTCTGCAGGTGTCTCTCTTTCTCTCCCCCTGTCTTCCCCTCCTCTCTCCATTTCTCTCTGTCCTATCCAACAACGACGACAACAATAACTACAGCAATAAAACAAAAAGGGCAACAAAAAGGGAATAAGTAAATAAATAAATATTTTTTTAAAAATAAATTAAATAAATAAATGGGAGTCGGGCAGTAGCAGAGTGGGTTCAGCGCATGTGATGCAAAGCGCAAGGACCAGCGTAAGGATCCCAGTTCAAGCCTCGGGCTCCCCACCTGCAGGGGAGTCACTTCACAGGCGCTGAAGCAAGTCTCTATCTTTCTCTCCCCCTCTCTGTCTTCCCCTCCTCTCTCCATTTCTCTCTGTCCTATCCAACAACAATGACATCAATAACAATCACAACAATAAAAACAAGGGCAACAAAAGGGAATAAAATTTTTTTTAATTCTTTAAAAATAAATAAATTTTTTAAAAAGGAAAATATAATAGTTGCCAGGTGTGGTGTCTTTCTCTGTCCCTCTCTATTTCCTCCTCCTCTCTCAATTTCTCCATCCTATCCAATAAAATGGAAAAAATGTCTGCCAAGAGCAGTGGATTCATAGTGCTGCTACCGAGCCCCAGCGGTAGCCCTGATGGCAAAAATAAATAAATCCACAAGTATGAAAACAGTTGTCAGTGACAATCAGGTGGTAGGTAGCCCAGTGGGTTGAGCACATATGACGCAAAGTGCAAGGACCAGCGTAAGAATCCCGGTTCGAGCCCCCACCTCCCCACCTCTAGGGCAGTTGCTTCACAGGCAGGTGAAGCAGGTCTGCAGGTGTCTATCTTTCTCTCCTCATCTCTGTCTTCCCCTCCTCTCTCCATTTCTCTCTATCCTATCCAACAACAATGACATCAATGGCAACAATAATAACCACAACAACCATAAAAAAATAGGGCAGAGGGTAGATAGCATAATGGTTATGCAAACAGACTCTCATGCCTGAGGCTCCAAAGTCCCAGGTTCAATCCCCCCAACCACCATAAAAAAACAACAACAGGGTAACAAAAGGGAAAAAATGGCCTCCAGGAGCAGTGGATTCATAGTGCAGACACCAAACCCCAGCAATAACCCTTGAGGCAAAAAAAAAACAACCAATTAAGCACTAACTTGGATACTGCCCACCCCACCCCCACCACTGCCTTATCTGCAGCTTCTTTTTCAACCTCATGGCCAACAAGCCTGTTTTCACATGACTTGTTGGCAGTGAGGTACAGAGAAGTTAAGTAAAACACTGAAGGTCACAAAGCAAAGAGGTCATGTCAACAGAGCCTAAAGCCAGGCAGTCTGAGCCCTGACACTACGCCAGCTGCCTCCCAGGACTGGTGTTTGCTCTCAAGAGTCTAAAGCCCGCAGCTGGTCACATGAGATGAACTCACAACACTGGTCCTGAAGGCTGCTAGCTACTGCCTTAGTGTAAAAAGCACGACCACAAAAGATGCTCAAAGATGCTCGCTCTCACTGATCATTCGGGAAATGCAAATCAAAACCACAATGAAATTACATCTACCACCATCAGGAAAGCTTTCATCCAAAAAAAATCCATCAAATAACCAGACAATGAGTGATGCTGGCAGGCCAGAGAGAGATCTTAGCAGGCTGGGCACATCCCTTTGCCTCGCTGCCGCGGCCCAGGTCTGAGTCCCTGCAGGGCATGGCACAGCATCAGGTACGTGTCAAATGAGGGCTGGTCTGGAAAACCACCCCACCAATTTCTAAAACACCTGTTTTGTTTTAAAGACAAATTTGTGGGAGTCGGGTGGTAGCACAGGGTTAAGCGCACGTGGCGCAAAGCGCAAGGACCTGCTGTAAGGATCCCTGGCTCCCCACCTTCAGGGGAGTCACTTCACTGGTGGTGAAGCAGGTCTGCAGATGTCTCCCTGTCTCTCTTCCTCTCTATCTCTCCCTTCTATTTCAATTTCTCTCTGTCTCTATCCAATAACAAATAATAATAATAAAGACAAATCTGCATGGGAGAAAGAGACCAGCCACAGCTCAGCTGTGGCATATGCTGGTGTCAGGGACTGAGGCTGGGGCCTCTCACACGCGAGTCCTGTGCACTGCTGTCCCATTCTCTCTCCAGCTTGGAACACTTCCTCTGTCCAAGCTCCCCTGGAATATTTCCTGTTAAGACAGAGGAAGTGGGAGGTTGGTCGGTAGCACAGCAGGTTAAGCACACATGGCGCAAAGCACAAGGACCCACGTAAGGAAAGGGCACTGAGTTTCAAGTTCAATCCTCAGCATCACAAGTAGCAGAGTGATGCTCTGGATCGTCTGTCTTTAATAAATATAAATCTTTATTTGAAGAGGAGGAAGAAAAGAGGAAGGGAGGGAGGGAGGGAGGGAGGGAGGAAGGAAGTTCTAGGCCCTGGGTTCAGGTCCTGGCACCCCATGGGAACACCATGGGAGACTCCAGGGGAGACCCATGTGTAATGGGGTATAGATCGCTGCACCTCCCTCCTAACCCATGCCCAGTTTCACCTTCAGGATGTCTGCAATGGGCCAAAGAATTCCCAGTGAGGGGCTAGGTGGTGGCACACCTAGTAAAACACACACATTATAGTGCGCAGGGACCTGGGTTCAAGCCCCTGGTCCCCACCTGCAGGGAGAAAGCTTCACAAGTAGTGAAACTGGGCTGCAGGTGTTTCTCTGTCTCTTTCCCTCTCTACCTCCCCCTCCCCTCTCAATTTCCCTGTCTCTAATAATAAATAAAATAATTTATAAAAGAACTCCCTGTGCTAACAGGCTTGCAAGGGATGCAGAACCAGATGTGCGGCTCCTCCATGGGTGTGCTCCCTGCAGTCAAGTCCCAGGCCCCACACTTCCCTCACCTCCCTTTCCCACAGCTCCCTACTCTGGAGGCCTTGCTTCCTCTGGGGCAAGTGGGACAGGGCTCCCCATGGGGCTGAGGAATATGGTGAGAGCCCAGCAGAAGGAGAGAGGGAGTGACTGTCACTGTGACCAAGCCACTTCCTCTCAGCCACCTCCCCCCCTCAGCATCTCCCTTTCCTTGGCTTCCCTGAAGTCCGTGCCCTCATCACCACCTCTGTTCCCTCAGGCCTGCATACACAACTAAGGGGATGCTGATGTCCAGATAAGCCAGTTATTTCTCCACAGCAGACTGCAAACCTCTAGTGCAGAAACCGCTCTCAAATTTCAGACGTGTTTTTTTTTTCTTTTTTTTAAAAGGTAAGAGACACAGAGAAATGGAGAAAAAGAAAAAAGAGAGCCGGGGAGTCGGGCAGTAGCGCAGCGAGTTAAGCGCATGTGGCACAAAGCGCAAGGACTGGTGTAAGGATCCCAGTTCGAGCCCCCGGCTCCCCACCTGCAGGGGAGTCGCCTCACAGGCGGTGAAGCAGGTCTGCAGGTGTCTATCTTTCTCTCCCCCTCTCTGTCTTCCCCTCCTCTCTCCATTTCTCTCTGTCCTATCTAACAACGACAACAACAAGAATAACTACAACAATAAAACAATAAGGGCAACAAAAGGGAATAAAGAAAGAAAGAAAGAAAAAAAAAAGAGCCACCACAGCACTGAACATCTAACATCCCTGTGCTTCTAAAGTGTACACTCTCCAGACTCATAAAGTACATTTTGATGCTAATGAGTTCACTAGGAATAACTAACTTTTTTAGATTTAAAAAAAATTATTATTTATTTCCCTTTTGTTGCCCTTGTTGTTGTTGTTATTATTGTTGTTGTTGGATAGAACAGAGAGAAATGGAGAGAAGAGGGGAAGACAGAGAGGGGGTGAGAAAGAGCAGACCTGCTTCACCGCCTGTGAAGCGACTCCCCTGCAGGTGGGGAGCCGGGGGTTCAAGCTGGGCTCCTTAAGCTGCTCCTTGTGCTTTGCACCACCTGTGCTTAAATAACTGCGCTACCGCCCAACTCCCTAGATTTATTTTTAATATTTATTTATCTGTTTCCTTTTTGTTGCCCTTGTTGTTTTTATTGTTGTAATTATTGTTGTTACTGATGTCGTCGTTGTTGGATAGGACAGAGAGAAATGGAGAGAGGAGGGGAAGACAGAGACTAGGAAAGACAGACACCTGCAGACCTGCTTCACCACTTGTGAAGTGACTCCCCTGAAGGTGGGGGGGGGGAGGCTGGGGCTCGAACTGGGATCCTCATGCCGGTCCTTGCACTTTGCGCTACATGCGCTTAACCCACTGCGCTACCGCCCAACCTCAGGCATGAGAGTATCTTTGCATAACCATTATGCTTTCTACCCCTTCCCTTGTTTTTATTTTATTTTTTTATTTATATATTTTTACCTGAGCACTGATCAGCTCTGGCTTATGGTGGTGTAGGGGATTGAACCTGGGACTTCAGAGCCTCAAACATAAGAGTTTCTTTGCATAACCATTATGCTATCTACCCCTACTGGGAATAACTTTGATACTAAATTGAACTGACTGGGTTTTGTGGACAATGAAATTGTCACCTGTGAAAGCTCCAATCACATGGAGAGCCTAAAAGCCAAACCGAAATCAAAGGCCTATCTCCTGTGTTCATGCAGCAAGCAGCCACTCAGAAGGATGACACGGAGCTGACAGCCTCTCAGGGAAGAGGGCAATAATCAAAGCTACCAGTCAGAATGACATTAGCTATTTTAGTGTTATCTTAAGTCATTTTAAAATATTTTATTTTAATGAAAGAAAGATATCAGAGCACGGCTCTGCTCTGGTTTATGGTGGTGACAGGGACTGAACCTGGGACTCAGAGCCTCAGGCATGACCATTATGATGCTGTCTCCCCAGCCCATTTTAGTCTTTTAATCCCTTCACATATGCCTTGAATTTTTTTTTTTTCAGTCACACAAGAGATATGGGCAGGGAAAGGAGAGATCACAGCACTGAAGCATCCTTCGATGTTTTAGGGGGCAGGCTCAAACCTCGGTGGCACACATGTGCCTTGATAGCAACATTGGCAAACTCAAAAAGGTTGAGCGCTATGAGGTCCGGAGTTCAGCCTCCAGCACCACATATGCCAGAACGATGTTCTCTCTCTCCCTCTCTCTCTTTTAATTGAAAACCATGATTTAATTCTTGAAAATCTGTCCCAAAGGTCAGAACCCCAGGTAAAATACACACACCCACCAGCAGGGGGAGCTAGATGCTTCTCAGAGCTCAGGCTCATAGGGAAGACCACAGGAAAGCAGATACTTAATTTAAAGCAGGTGTGTGTGAGGGGGGGAAATAGCATTATGTTATGCAAAAAGACGTTGCTGCCTGAGGCCCTGAAGTCCAAGGTTCAATCCCCTGCCATAGCTGTGTAGTACTCTGGTAAAAAATAAAATCACATAAAATCAAGCTGGTGGGGAGAAATGTAGCCAAAGCCTGTGAAAGATCTCATCACTAGCCAGCTAAGACCAAGTCCCTGAAAAGAGTCTGCACCGAAACCCTGATCTCAAAAAAAAGTCTAGGACCCTGCTCCTCTATAAACAAATCACAGTATGGCAACAACAATACATTCAGGACAAAGACATGAAAACATTAATTCGCCACTGGAGTATATACAATATTGTACCACATCAGTGAGCTTCCCCCTTACCAGAAATTGCTTAGCTCTGGAGCCTCAGGACTGAAAGCCGTTTTGCATGAGCATGACGCTCTCTCCCACCTTATTCAACTTTTTTTTAACATTGTTTTTGTTTTAGAGACAGAGAAATTGAGAGGGAAAGGGAAGACAGGGGAGAGAGAGAGAGAGAGGGCAGGAATAGAGAGCATAATGGTTATGCAGACGGACTCTCATGCCTGAGGCTGCCAAGTCCCAGGTTCAATCCCCCTCCACCACCATAAGCCACAGCTGAACAGTGCTCTGGTCAAAAAAGAAAAGAAAAAAGACAGAGGGAGAGACAGTGTAGCAACGCTCTACCATTTGCAAAGCTTTCCCCCTGCAGGTGAGGGCCAGGGTCTTGAACATGTATGCTCACCAGGTACACCGCGCACCTGGCCTGTTTTATTTATTGGGGGCTGAGGATATGGCATAATTGCTATGCAAAATATACATATATATACCTGAGGCTCTGAGGACCCAAGTTCAATCCACAGCAGGCCACTAAAAGTCAGAGCTGAGCAGCACTCTAATAAAACAAACAAACAAACAAACAAACAAACAAGGGAGTTGAGCGGTAGTCCAGCGGGTTGAGTGCAGGTGGCACAAAGCACAGGGACCTGCATAAGGTTCCCGGTTGGAGCCCCCGGCTCCACACCTGCAGGGGGGTCGCTTCACAGGCGGTGAAGCAGGTCTGCAGGTGTCTGTCTTTCTCTCCCTCTTCTCTGTCTTCCCCTCCTCTCTCCGGAATTTCTCTCTGTCCTATCCAACAACGACGACAATAATAATAACTACAACAATAAAAAAACAACAAGGCCGGGGGTCAGGTGGTAGTGCAGCGAGTTAAGCGCACGTGGCGCAAAACGCAAGGACCAATCTAAGGATCCCCACCTGCAGGGAAGTCGCTTCAAGTCTAGAGGTGTCTGTCTTTCTTTCCCCCTCTCTGTCTTCCTCTCCTATCTCCATTTCTCTCTGTCCTATCCAACAATAAACAATATCAACAACAACAATAATAACCACAACAAGGCTACAACAAGGGCAACAAAAGGGGGAAAAAATGGCCTCCAGAAGCAGTGGATTCATGATGTAGGCACTGAGCCCCAGCAATAACCTTGGAGGCAAAAAAAAGGGGGGGCAACAAAAGGGAATAAATAAATAAATATTAAAAATAAATAATATTATGTGTTCATTGAGAAAATCAGAACATCACTCCGGTACATGTGATGCCAGCCACAGAACCCGAGACTTCACACCTCCTGGGTCACTAAGATTTATTCTGAGAGAGAGGAAAGAAGAAAGGAAGGGGAGAGAAAAGCAACAGGATCTTAGTTCTGGCATAAAGTGGTATTGAAGGCTGAATCTGTGCTTCCGGGTTCTCAGGCAGGCATGCTATGCTTTAACAGCCCAATTTAGCTATTTCAAAAGAACTTACAAAATACACAGCTAAGAGGCAGTATATGAGCCAAGTGGTGGCTCACCCACCCAGGGTTCAAGCCCTCCATACCCCCCGGGGGGGAGTTTCACCAGAGATGGACCTGCAGGTGTCTCTCCTTGTTTCTCACCCTCTATCAAAAAAAAAAAAAAAAGAGGTCACCTGGAATATTGAAATTGTATATAGGCACAGTCCCAGCAATAACTCTAGTGGAAAATAAAATAAGTAAATGTGGGGAGTTGGGTGGTAGCACAGTGGGTTAAGGGCACATGGCACAAAGCGCAAGGACCTGCCTAAGGATCCAGATTTGAGCCCCCGGCTCCCCACCTGCAGGGGAGTCACTTCACAGGCGGTGAAGCAGGTCTGCAGGTGTCTGTCTTTCTCTCCCCCTCTCTGTCTTCCCCTCCTCTCTCCATTTCTCTCTGTCCTATCTAACAACAACAACAATAACTACAACAATAAAAAACAACAAGGGCAGTGGTCCGGGAGATGGCACAGTGATAAAGCTTTGGACACTCAATTATGAGGTCCCAAGTTCAATCCCCGGCAGCACATGTGCCAGAGCGATGTCTGGTTCTTTCTCTCTGCTCCTGTGTTTCTCATAAATAAATAAAATCCTTTTAAAAAAATCTTTTAAAAAAACAAGGGCAACAAAAGGGAAAATAAATATAAATAAAAAATTTTTTAAAAATAAGTAAATGAAACTCGTTATGATTACACTTAGGGAAGGAAGGAAAGACAGCTAGTGGATGGTTTCACTCTACATAGAATATAATGAACTGAAACACATGAACTTGGCGGGGGGTGGCCAAACTGTCTCTAAGACTATGAGGGCTGGAAGGGGTGACAAGCAGTGGATGCAATGTGGAACATAACCCTGTCATCTTATAACCTTGTAAGCCATTCTTAAGTCACTAATAGAAAAAAGCCCATCTGGTGGTCCGGGAGGTGGCAATGGATAAAGCACTGAACTCTCAAGCATGAGGTCCTGAGTTCAACTCCTGGCAGCACATGTACAGGTGTGATGTCTGGTTCTTTCTTTCTCTCTTACTATCATTCTCATTGATAAATAAATAAAATATTTTTTAAAAAGCCCATCTGCAGGGGGAAAGCTTCACAATTTGTGAAGCAATGCTGTAGGTGCTGTAGGTGTCTCTCTTTCCTTCCCCCTAACCCCCTCCCTACCCTCTATTTCTGGCTATCTCTATCCTACAAAAAAAGGTAATAAAAATTCTCTCTCGTGTTCTGGGAGGTTGCGCAGTGGATAAAACATTGGACTCTCAAGCATGAGGTCCTCAGTTTGATCCCCAGTAGCATATGTACCAGAGTGATGTCTAGTTCTTTCTCTCTCCTCCTAGCTTTCTCATTAATCATTAATAAATAAAAATAAAAATAAATTCTCTCTTCTTAAAAATTTTCCAGAGCACTGATCAGCTCTGGCTTATGGTGGTGCAGGGGGTTGACCTGGGTTTTCAGAGACACAGCCATAGGGTCTCTTTAGGGAGTCGGGCGGTAGCGCAGCGGGTTAAGCGCATGTGGCGCAAAGCGCAGGGACCGGCTTAAGGATCCCAGTTGGAGCCCCCGGCTCCCCACCTGCAGGGGGGGGTCTCTTCACAAGTGGTGGTGCAGGTCTGCAGGTGTCTATCTTTCTCTCCCCCTCTCTATCTTCCCCTCCTCTCTCCATTTCTCTCTGTCCTATCCAACAACAATAATAACTACAACAATAAAACAACTAGGGCAACAAAAGGGAATAAGTTTTTAAAAAATGAAAAAAAAAAGTTTACGGAAGTTCCATGGTGGAACAGCGGGTTAAGCGCACGTGGCGCAAAGCACAAGGACCTGCCTAAGGATCCGCATTCGAGCCCCTGGCTCCCCACCTGCAGGGGAGTCGCTTCACAGGCGGTGAAGCAGGTCTGCAGGTGTCTGTCTTTTTCTCCCCCTCTCTGTCTTCCCCGCCTCTCTCCCCTTCTCTCTGTCCTATCCAACAATGACAACAATAATAACTACAACAACGGCAACAAAAAGGGAATAAATAAATATCTTTTTATAAAAGTCTCTTTGCATAACCATTATGCTATCTACCTGCATCCAAATATATATATATATATATATATATATTTTTTTTTTTTTTTTTAAAGAAAAGGTGGGCAGGGTGGTGGCACCCTTGGTTGAGTGCCCTTATCTTCATGTGCAGGGTGAAAGCTTTGCAAATGGTGAAGCAGGACTGCAGGTGTCTCCTTCCCTATCACCCCCTTCCCTCTCAATTTCTGGCTGTCTCTATTCAATAAATAAACAGGGTAGAGGGTAAATAGCATAATGGTTATACAAACAGCCTCTCATGCCAGAGGCTCCAAAGTCCCAGGTTCAATCCCCTGCAACAACATAAGCCAGAGCTGAACAGTTTTCTAGTTATAAAAACAAAAACAAACAAATAAATAAATGCATAAATAAAAATATTTCGGGATGGGCAGTGGCAAACCTGATTAAGCACATACAGCACTAAATGCAAGGACCTGTGGAAGGATCCCGGTTTGAGTCCCCAGCTCCCCACCTGCAAGTGGGGACACTTCACAGTGAACCAGGTCTGCAGGTGTCTTACTTTCTCTCTCCCTCTCTATCTCCCCCTCCTCTCTCAATATCTCTGTTCTTTTTTTATATAATTTTAAAAATATTTATTTATTCCCTTTTTGTTGCCCTTGTTGTTTTATTGTTGTAGTAATATCTCTCTGTTCTATCCATTAAGAAATTGCTGCCAGTGGTCCGGGAGGTGGCGCAGTGGCTAAGGCACTAGACTCGCAGCACATGTACCAGTGATGTCTGGTTCTTTCTCTCCTATCATTTCTCATGAATAAATAAATAAAATCTTTTAAAAAAGAAATTGCCGCCAGGAACAGTGGATTCGTAGTGCCAGCACCAATGTCCAAAGAAAATGTGGAGGTGGGAGTCTGGAGGTAGCACAGCGGGTTAAGCGCACGTGGCCCAAAGCGCAAGGACCTGCGGAAGGATCTCCGTTCTATCCCTGGGCTCCCCACCTGCAGGGGAGTCACTTCACAAGTGGTGAAGCAGATCTGCAGGTGTCTGTCTTTCTCTCCCCCTGTCTGTCACCCCCCCTCCTCTCTCCATTTCTGTCTGTCCTATCCAACAATGACGACAACAACAATAATAATAAAAAGGGCAACAAAAGGGAATAAATATATATTTAAAAGAAAGAAAAGAAAACATGGAGGCAAGAAAAAAAAAAGAGTTGGGCAGTAGCGCAGCAGGTTGAGTGCACGCGCACGAAGCACAAGGACCTGCGTAAGGATCCCGGTTCGAGCCCCTGGGTCCCCACCTGCAGGGGAGTCGCTTCACAGGCAGCGAGGCAGGTCTGCAGGTGTCTGTCTTTCTCTCCCCCTCTGTCTTCCCTTCCTCTCTCCATTTCTCTCTGTCCTATCCAACAACGACGATATCAATATCAACAACAATAATAACTACAACAATAAAACAAGGGCAACAAAAGGGAATAAATCAATATTTTTTTAAATATTTAAAAAAATAAAGAAAGAAACTTCAGGGGCCGGGTGGTGGCGCATCTGGTTGAGTACACGGTACAGTTCTCAAGGACCTGAGTTCAAGGCCCTGGTCCCCACCTGCGGGTGGTGGCGGGGGGGAAGCTTTGCAAGTGATGAAGCAGGGTTACAGGTGTCTGTCAGTCTCTCTCCCACTCTGTGTCCACCTCCCTCTCGACTTCTGGCTGTCTCCATCCAATAAATAAATAAAGATAATAAAAAAAATATTTTCAAAAGAAAAGAAATTTCATAAAATGGACTAGGAGGTCGTAAAGCAGTAGAGAGCAGGACCTGCAAGAATGAAGTCTAGACTGGGGTAGAGAGCATAATGGTTATACAGAGAGACTTTCATTCCTCAAGCTCCCAGTTTCAATCACTCCTCCCCGCACTGACATAAGCTAGAATGAAGTCCAGAGTTCAATCCTTGGCACCAAATATGTCAGAATGATGCTGGGGATTGAACCTGGGATGTCTGAGCCTCAGGGATGAAAGTCTTTTTGCATGACTTTTATCTATTGTGCTATCTTTCCAATCCAAATCAACCTTTATTAAAAAAAAAAAAAGTGGTCCAGGAGGTGGTGCAGTGATAAAGTTTTAGACTCTCAAGCATGAGGTCCCGAGTTTGATCCCTGGCAGCACATGTGCCAGAGTGATGCCTGGTTCTTTCTCTCTCCTCCTATCTTTCTCATAAATAAATAAAATCTAAAAAAAAAATTTTTTTTTTTGGTTACAAAAAATAAAAGACAAACATGGTGAGCTGATGAAATAGCTTGCTTGGCTAGTGTGCTGCTTTCCCACCTATGAAACCAGGTTCGAGCGTGGTCTACACTGCATCGAGTGAAGGAAGAAACCAGGTTCGAGCATGGTCTACACTGCATCGAGTGAAGGAAGTTTCAATGCTGCCCTCTTTCAGTCTCTCTCTTACGAAAGAAAAAAAAGAAAGGAAGCTTCATGCGCAGGGAAGCATGACTGACTACTGTGATGTCTCTTCACTCTCACCCTCAATCTAAAAAAAAAAATTGGTCTGGGGGTTGCAGTCAATAAAGCAGTTTCTTTCTCTGCTTCAGTCTAAGAAAAATAAACTATATTGTGGTCCAGGAAGTGGCACAGGGGAGAAAGCATCAGACTCTTAAGCATGAGGTTCCGAGGTCAATCCCCAGCTGCACATGTACCAGAGTGATGTCTGGCTCTTTCTCCTTCCTCCTATGTCTCTCATTAATAAATAAATAAAATCTTTAAAACGTGGTCCGGGAGGTGACGCAGTAGATAAAGCATTGGACTCTCAAGCATGAGGTCCTGAGTTCAATCCCTGGCAGGTTCTTTCTCTCTCTGGTTCTTTCTCTTATCTGGTTCTTTCTCTCTCTCCTCCTATCTTTCTCATTAATAAATAAATATTTTTTAAAAAAAAGGAACTATAGGTAAATAAATAAAATAAAAAACATGAGGTCTTGAGTTTGATCCCTAGCACTGTATAAAGCCAATGTATATTTATGTTTGCCTTTTAAAAATGTTCTTGTCCTTTTTTTTTTTTAAGATCTTATTTATTTTTTCATGAGAAAGATAGGAGGAGAGAAAGCACCAGACACCTCTCTGGTACATGTGCTGCCGGGGATTGAACTCAGGACCTCACACTTGAAAGCCCAGAGCTTTATCGCTATGCCACCTCCTGGACCACCAAATTATCTTTATTTACTACATAGAAAGCCAGAAATCAAGAGGGAATGGGGTGATAGGGAGAAAAACAGAGACACCTACAATACTGCTTCACTGCTTGTGAAGCTTCATCCTTGCAGGTGGGGACTGGGGGCTTGAACCCGTGTCCTTGCTCATTGCAACATGTGCGCTCAACCACGTGTGCCACCACTGGGCCCATGTTTGCCTTTTTCATAGATGAATGTATAAATCACAGTCACTGCTCTTAAAGACTGCAGTGGGTAAGAACTGGATTCTGGGAGGGGGCGGGTGGTGGTGCACCTGGTTGAGCGCACAAGTTACAGTGCTCAAGGACCCAGGTTCAAGACCCACCTGCTGGGGGAAAAGCTTCATAAGTGGTGAAGCAGGGCTGCAGGTGTCTCTCTGCCTCTCTATCTCTCCCTTCCTCTCAATTTCTCTCTATCTCTATCCAATTAATAAAGATAATAGAAAAAAATTAAAAAATTGGATTCTGGAGCAGGGGGTAGATAGCATAAAAGTTATGCAAAAAGACTGTTATGCCTGAGGCTCTGAAGTCCCAGGCTCAATCCCCCGGACCCACCATAAGCCAGAGCTGATTAGTGCTCTGGTTAAAGAAAAAAAAAAAAAGAGGGAGTCGGGCGGTAGCGCAGCGGGTTAAGTGCACGTGGCACAAAGCGCAAGGACCAGCATCAGGATCCCAGTTCAAGCCCCCGCCTCTCCACCTGCAGGGGAATCGCTTCACAGGTGGTGAAGCAGGTCTGCAGGTGTCTATCTTTCTCTCCCCCCTGTCTTCCCTCCTCTCTCCATTTCTCTCTGTCCTATCCAACAACAACGATGACAAGAATAACTACAACAATAAAACAACAAAAGAGAATAAATAAATAAATATTAAAAAAAAAAAAAGAATTGGATTCTAGGGACCAGGCAGTGGTGCACCCAGTTCAGTGCACATAGTACTGTGCAAAAGGACCTGCACAAGGACCCACGTTCAAACCCCGGGCTCCCCACCTGCAGGGGATGTGCCTCACAAGCAGTAAAGCAGGTCTGCAGATATCTATCTCCCCCTCCTCTCTCAATTTCTTCTTTTTTTGTAAAATTTTTTTCCAAAGCATTTAGTTCCCTTTGTTGCCCTTGTTGTTTTTATTGTTGTCGTTATTATTATTGATGTCGTTATTATTATTGATGTCATTGTTGTTGGATAGGACAGAGAGAAGAGGGGAAGACAGAGAGAGGGAGAGAAAGATAGACACCTGCAGACCTGCCTCACCGCTTGTGAAGTGACTCCCCTGCAGGTGGGGAGCCAGGGACTCGAACTGGGATCCTTCCTTCCACGGGTCCTTGTGCTTTGCACCACATGCGCTTAACCTGCTGGCTACCACCCGACTGCCCCCCCCCAATTTCTGCCTGTCCTATACAATTAAAAAAAAAAAAAGAGTAAGACTTGGTTAGATACACACATTACCATTCATAAGAATTCGGCTCCAGCCCCCTCCCCCCAGCTCCCAAGGAGGAGGCTTCAAGAGAGGTGAAGAGGTCTGTAGGTGTCTCTCTCTCTATCTCCTTCCCCTCTCAATTTCTCTTTGTCCTAGCAAGTAAGATAAAAAGGGGAAAAAAGTGGTCGGGGGGGGGGCTAGTTAAGGCACTAGACTCTCAAGCATGAGGTCCTGAGTTCAGTTCCTAGCAGCACATGTACCAGAGTGATGTCTGGTTCTTTCTCTCTATCTCCTCCTATCTTTCTCATTAATAAATAAAATCTAAAAAAAAGAAAAAGAAAGAAAATGAAAGGGAAAAAAAAACAGCTGCCAGAAATGGTGGGTTAGTAGTGCTGGCACTGAGCCACAGCTAACCCTGGTAGGGGAAAAAACTAGCTGGCCAGTAGCAGTGAAGTCCAGTGGAAACAACAAAGAGTAAGGCTCCAGGGACCTGCAGGTGGCTCAAGAGCATACGGGTTACTATTCACAAAGATCTGGCAACCACAGGGGCGTGCCTGCAGCTGCAGGGGCAAACTTCACAAGTGGTGAAGTGGCAGTTGGGTGCCTCTCCTCTTTTTGTCTTTCTCCCCCACTCCCAGCCCCCACCTCTCTCTCCATATCTGTCTCATCTTCTATCTAGTGAAAAGAAAAAAATGCTCCTTGGAGCAATGAAGTTGTGCAGACATTAAGCTCCAGTGATAACCTTGTTGACCGAAATGAACAAATAAAATAGAGGGGTGAAGGTACATAGCATAATGGTTGTGCAAGCAGACTCTCATGCCTGAGGTCCTGAGATCCCAGGTTGAATCCCCCCCCATCACCATAAACCAGAGCTGAACAGTGCTCTAGAAAATAAACGGGGCTGCTTGGTGGTGCACCTGGTTAAACGCACACACTACAGTGTGCAAGGACCCAAGTTCAAGCTCCTGGTCCCCACCTGCAGGGGGAAAGCTTCACAAGTGGTGGCATAGCACTGCAGGTGTCTCTGTCTTTCTCCCTCTCTATCTTCCTCTTGATTTCTGGCTATCTCTATCCAATAAATAATAATAATTTTTAAATGATTTTTTTAAACAGTAACTTTTTAAAAAAAATGTTATTTATTTTCCCTTTTGTTGCCCTTGTTGTTTTATTGTTGTTGTAGTTATTATTGTTGTTGTTGGATAGGACAGAGAGAAATGGAGAGAGGAGGGAAGACAGAGAGGGGGAGAGAAAGATAGACACCTGCAGACCTGCTTCACTGCCTGTGAAGCGACTCCCCTGCAGGTGGGGAGGCAGGGGCTCGAACCGGGATCCTTATGCCAGTCCTTTGTGCCACATGCGCTTAACCTGCTGTGCTACAGCCCAACCCCCTTTAAAATGATTTTTAAAAAATTAATAAATAGAGCCAGAAGCTAGCTCACTCTATGTACAAGGACCTGAGTTTAAGCCTGAGCACCACATGGGAGTGATATGGGCAGAATCAAGGGAGATCCTATGTATGGTGGAACAGTGCTATGGTGTCACTCCTCTCTCTCTTCTCTCTCTATCATTTGAAATAACAGGAATCAAAGCCTGACAGAAGAGACAGTAGACCTCCACATCCAAGGCGCCAGAGGTCCCAGATTCAATCCCTGTACCACCATAAGCCACAGCTGAGCAGTGAGCTGGGAAAAAAAGTTGTAAGACAAAATTAAGTGGTCAAGGAGATGGCACAATGTATAAAGCATTGGATTCTCAAGCATGAGATGCTGAGTTCAATCCCCAGCAGCATATGTACCAGAGTGATGTCTGGTTGTTTCTCTCTCTCCTCCTTATCTTTCTCATGAATAAATAAATAAAATCTTTAAAAAAAAAAAAAAGACAAAATTAAAAGTAATCAAGGTTAGACCAGAAGCAGTGAAATAATGTATATAGAATGTCCCACATAATATAATTAATATAATATAATGTAATGTAATGTAATGTAATACACAAGGCAATGCAGCACACTGTCCAAGTGAGCTATGTTGCCAGCCTGGCTCCATGAACTCCTCACTGGTGTCCGTGAGTATGTGTGCTCTGCAGGATGTACCTCCCTTTCTTTTTTTTTTTTTTAACAGAGCATTTTCTTTTTTTTTTTTTTAATATTTATTTTATTTATTTATTCCCTTTTGTTGCCCTTGTTGTCTTATTGTTGTAGTTATTATTGTTGTTGTCGTCGTTGTTGGATAGGACAGAGAGAAATGGAGAGAGGAGGGGAAGACAGAGAGGGGGAGAGAAAGACAGACACCTGCAGACCTGCTTCACCGCCTGTGAAGCGACTCCCCAGCAGGTGGGGAGCCAGGGTTGGAACCGGGATCCTTATGCGGGTCCTGCGCTTAACCCGCTGCGCTACAGCCCGACTCCCCTTTTTTTTTAATTTTATTTATTCCCTTTTGTTGCCCTTGTTGTTTTATTATTGTAGTTATTATTATTGTTGTCATTGTTGGATAGGACAGAGAGAAATGGAGAGAGGAGGGGAAGACAGAGAGGGGGAGAGAAAGACACCTGCAGACCTGCTTCACTGCCTGTGAAGAGACGCCCCTGCAGGTGGGGAGCCAGGGCTCGAACCGGGATCCCTGAGCCAGTCCTTGCGCTTTGCGACACTGCGCTTAACCCACTGCGCTACCGCCCGACTCCCTCTCCCTCCTTTCTGACACGCTAAAACCTCGGTGTCCTCTTCTGGGAAAGGTGCAGCACCATGCAATGCTCCTTCTCTTACTAAGTACCAGCTGACATTCCAACTAATATCTGAGAGGCCCTGTTTGACTGCCTCTAAAACCTCACCTAGAAACACTTTCCCCATCTCCACTGGCCTCCCTCCTCAAATTCACCAGACAAGCTGCATGAAGCCCTAGGGCCTTTGAGATTGCAGCATGAACTGCCTGGAGGGCCCTATCTCATTCCTCCAAATCTTTGCTCAAATGTCCTCTCCCAATGAGGGTCACCCAGCAGCTCATCTTCCCACTCTCCAAACCTGCCCGAATTTTTTTACCCTCCTTCCTTTGTCCACACCACTATACTCTTTTTTTTTTAATATTTATTTTATTTATTTATTCCCTTTTGTTGCCCTTGTTGTTTTATTGTTGTAGTTTTTATTGTTGTTGTCGTTGTTGGATAGGACAGAGAGAAATGGAAAGAGGAGGGGAAGACAGAGAGGGGGAGAGAAAGATAGACACCTGCAGACCTGCTTCACCGCCTGTGAAGCGACTCCCCTGCAGGTGGGGAGCCGGGGTTCGAACCGGGATCCTTATGCCGGTCCCTGAGCTTTGCGCCACCTGCGCTTAACCCGCTGCGCTACAGCCCGACTCCCTATACTCACTTTTTTTTTTTTTTTTTCTTTCCTCCTCCAGGGTTATTGCTGGGCTCGGTGCCTGCACCGTGAATCCACCGCTCCTGGAGGCCATTTTTTTTTTTCTCCCTTTTGTTGCCCTTGTTGTAGCTTCGTTGTGGTTATTATTATTGCCCTTGTTGACGCAATTCGTTGTTAGATAGGACAGAGAGAAATGGAGAGAGGAGGGGAAGACAGAGAAGGGGAGAGAAAGACGGACACCTGCAGACCTGCTTCACCGCCTGTGAAGCGACTCCCCTGCAGGTGGGGAGGTGGGGAGCCGGGGGCTCGAACCGGGATCCTTACACCGGTCCCTGCGCTTTGCGCCACATGCGCTTAACCCACATGCGCCACCGCCCGACCCCCCCTATACTCACTTCTAACACACCTTTTGCATATTTGTCTCTGCACTGTAAGCTCCCCGTGGGAGGAGCTGTCTCACTTGGTGATGCACCCCCCACTGCTAGAACAGTGCTTGAAACATAGCAGACTGAATTCAGTCTGTGCCCTTGTTCCATGAAAGCACCGCCTTCTGAGTGCATTTGACTAAACTACTAGAAAACCATGGCATCTAGACTTAAAGATGCAATCTGGGAGCCTGGGACCTACCTCAGTAGTAAAGCACTAGATTTGCAAATGTGACCATAGGTTTTGTTGCATCCAGTACACACACACACACCAAAATCAAGATATAACCTGTTAATTATATTAGGTGAAAGTTACTTTGAAAAATTTTTTTAATTAATTTATTTCCTTTTGTTGCCCTTGTTGTATTATTGTTGTTGTTATTAATGTCGTTGTTGTTAGATAGGACAGAGAGAAATGGAGAGAGGAGGGAAAGACAGAGAGGGAGAGAGATAGACACCTGCAGACCTGCTTCACCGCCTGTGAAGCGACTCCCCTGCAGGTGGGGAGCCGGGGGCGGGGGCTAGAACCGGGATCCTTATGCCGGTCCTTGCATTTCGGGTCTTTTTTTTTTTTTTAAGATTTTGTTTATTTATGAGAAAGATATGAGGAGACTGAAAGAACTAAACATCACTCTGGCACATGTACTGCTGGGGATCAAACTCAGAACCTCATGCTTGAGAGTCCAAAGCTTTACCACTGCGTCACCTCCCCGGAACAATACTTTGAAATTCTTAACAACAGCAATTCACACGTAATCCTCCAAAACATGGGGGCTTCAGAGTCTCCAAAGGAAAACTTTGGGGCAGGAGAGAGAGCATAATGGTTATGCAGAAAGATTCTCAAGCCTGAGGTTCCACAGTCCCAGTTCAATAGGTTGGAACCCCTGGCTCCCCACCTGCAGGGGAAGCAGGTCTGCAGGTGTCTGCCTTTCTCTCCCCCTCTCTGTCTCTCTCCCTCTCTCCATTTCTCTCTGTCCTATCAATGACATCAATAACAACAAGAACAATAACTACAACAATAAAACAAGGGCAACAAAAGGGAATAAATAAATATTAAAAAAGAAAAGTTAAAATGCTCTGGTTCTCTCTCCTTTCCTTTCTCTCATAATAGACGTCATATATCTATTACCAGTGCACTGTTCAGCTCTGGCTTATAGTGTTGCTGGGGCTGAACCTGGGACCTAGCCTCTGGCATGAGAGTCTGTCTACATAATCATTATTCTATCTCCCCCATCAACAAATATTTTTCTTAAATAAATAAAAAAATAAAATAAAAAGAGCTAGGGAGACAGCAGAGAGCATAATGGTTATGCAAGACTTTCATGCAAGTGGCTCCAAGGTTCCAGGTTCAATCCCCAGCACCTCCATAACCCAGAGCCCAGTGCTGGTGTGTCTGTCTCTGCGTGTCTATGTCTCTGTCTCTGTCTCTGCGCGTGGCCCTTTGAAATCCCATCCTCGTGCCTCAAACTGGCACGCATCCTCACCGTCTCCACACGGATGCCCTGGGCGACCCTCCATTGAGAGGGCACGGACGCCACGCCCAAGGTCTCGTCCTGTAGCGGCCCGGGCCTCCCAGGCCTGGAGGCACTCACGGGCCCTCCTGCAGCCAGCGTGAAGCTTCAGCCTTTCCCGCCCTGCGGGGCTACAAGGCAGCACGCGGGTTGCCAAGGAAACGACCCCCTCCACGCGCCTGCGCACGCCTCGACCTTCGCCGGCGCCACCAGAAAGGAAGCCTGGGAAGGTGAGGCTCCTAACGCCATTTTTCAGTTGGTCACAGAGCCTACTCCAAGATCCGAAAAAAATAAGAAGTAAAATATTCTTTTCCACTAAAGCGGTTTAGTGGATGACTGCGTTTTCATCCATCACTCCCAGAGAGAATACGCTTGAGTATATGTATGTGCGGTTCAGAGAGGGAGAAAGTGCGAAAGTGGGACGCCTCCTCCGTGCCAGGCTTAAAGATGGCGTCGAGAGATAAGGCTCCCAGGCAAGGGCAGGAGGCTGCCTCCACTAAGGATGCAGGAATTCTGGGGCCTGGAGGAGCAGAGTATCCTCCAGCAAAACCAGAAGCCTTCTGTTGGTTTTGGCCACCCCCCACTCATTACTATTATGATTCTGCTTCTGTAGAATGATTCAAAATGTACATATATGAATAAAGCTGTGTTGTATTAGTGGTTTGCAAAACTGTCTTCCCTATGCAGATACAGAGAATAATTGACTGCTGGAAGATCTAAATGAAGTCTAACATAAGAAAATGCTTGTGGGACCTGCAGTAGCTCACCTGGCAGATCACCCACTTTTTAAAAAATATTTTATTTATTTATTTTCTCTTTTGTTGTCCTTGTTGTTTTTCATTGTTGTTGTAGTTATTATCGTTATTGATGTTGTTGTTGTTGGATAGGACAGAGAGAAATGGAGAGAGGAGGGGAAGACAGAGAGGGGGAGAGAAAGATAGACACCTGCAGATCTGCTTCACCTCTTGTGAAGCGACTCCCCTGCAGGTGGGGAGCCGGGGTTCGAATCGGGATCCTTATGCTGGTCCTTGTGCTTTGCGCCACCTGCGCTTAACCCGCTGAGCTACAGCCCGACTCCCAGATCACACACTTTTTACCACACAGGAGGACCTGGGTGGGGGATCCAACCTATGTCCTTGTGTTTGGCAATATGTGCGCTTAACAGGGTGCACCACCACCCAGCTCCCTGTTAATTTTATTTTATTTGGTACCCCTGGGTAAGCACAAACCACCAAACGAAACTCTTGCTAATATTATTGTTTTTTTAATTTTTATTATCTTTATTTAGAGACACCTGCAGCACTGCTTCACACTCGCAAACCTTTCCCCCTGCAGGCTCGAACCTGGGCCCTTAAGCATTGTAATATGTGCGCTCAACCAGATGCACTACCACCCGGCCCCATATTATTTTTAATATTTATTTGTTTATGAGAGCAAAAGAAAAATACCATCAGAAGTGGAGAGCATAGCCCAGGAAGTAGCTCAGTGAATAAGGCATTGTAAACTCAAGAATGAGGTCCAGAGTTTCATCACTGGCATCGAATATGCAGAATGATGCTCTGGTTCTCTCTTCTCTGTCTTTCTTTTATATCGATAAATAATCTCTAGAGGGTCAGATAGTAGTCAGGTTAAGCATACATGTTACTATGCTTAAGGATGCAAGTTCAAGACCTGCTCCCCACCCTGAGGGGGGAGGGGGGATTTTCAGAAGCGGTAAAGCAAGTTTTGCAGGTGAGAAAGAGAAGAGAAAGAACCAGGCATCACCCTGGTACTCCTATCTTTCTCATGAATAAATAACTAAAATCTTGGGGCCAGGTGGTGGCGCACCCAGTTGAGCACACATGTTACAGTGTGCAAGGACCCTGGTTCAAGACCCCAGTCCCCAAGGGAAAGCTTCATGAGTGGTGAAGCAGGACTGCAGGTGTCTCTCTGTCTCTCTCCCTATCTCCCCATTCCTCTCAATTTCTGGCTGTCTCTATCCAATATAAATAAAGATAAAAAATTAAATAAAATCATTTAAAAAATATTTTATTGATTTATTATTGGATAGAGACAGTCAGAAATTGAGAGGGGAAGAACAGATAGAGAGGGAGAAAGACAGAGAGACACCTGCAGCCTTGCTTCACCATTCGTGAAGTCTCCCCCCTGCAGGCTCCAACCGGGATCCTTAACTGGTTCTTGTGCTTCGTGCCACGTGCACTTAACCCGCTGCACTACCGCCCAACTCCCCTCCCCCCTTTTTTTAATGAGAGTACTGCCCAGCTCTGGTTTATGTTGTTGTCTGAAATTGAGACTTTGGAGCCTCAAGTATAAACATCTTTTGCATAAAATTATACATCTCCCAGAAGCTCCTCTCTCTAACAGAAACTAAAAGAAAGTAAAATAATAATAATAATAATAATAATAATAATGTGCTGCCAGGGATCGAACTCGGGACCTCATGCTTGAGAGTCCAAAGCTTTACCACTGCACCACCTCCTGGACCACATTTTTTCCATTATTATTGGCCAGGACAGAGAGATATTGAGAGGGGGTGGGGGAGATAGAAAGAACGAAAGCTAGACACCGACAGACCTGCTTTGCCGCTTGTGAAGCGTCCCCACTGGGGGCTCAAAGCTGCATCACAGGTCCTTGAGCTTCATATAATGCGCCTCACCAGGTGGGCTGAGTGGCCCTCGTATCTCTCGCTCCCTCTCACATGCACACACAGGACAGAGAGAAATTGAGATAGGAGAGGGAGAGAGAGAGAGAGAGAGAGAGAGAGAGAGATTAGACACCTGCAGACCTGCATCACCGCTCATGAAGTAGACCCCTTGCAGGTGGGGAACAGGGCTTGACAGGATCCTTGAGCTCAGCAATATGTGCACTTAACCGGGTGCTTCACCGCCTGGCCCCAGTATCTATTTTTCTCTTCCTCTCTATAATCTCCCTTCCCCATTTCTCTCTGTCCTATCAAGTAAAGTGGAAAAAAGAATAAGAAAAAAAAAAGGGAAAAGGAAAAAGCATGACTGCCAGGAGCGGTTGGTTTATAATGCTGGCACCCAGCCCCAGTGATAACCCTGGTGGCAAATCTGTACCTGTGCCTGTGCCTGTGCCTATGCCTGTGCCTGTGCCTGTGCCTGTGCCTGTACCTATACCTATATATAAATATACACCTATACCTATATATATATATGTATATATATATATAGCCTCCAGGGTTATTGCTGGGGCTTGGTGCCTGCATTATGAATCCACTGCTCCAGGGGCGGAGGGTAGATAGCATAATGGTTATGCAAACAGACTCTCATGCCTGAGGCTCCAAAGTCCCAGATTCAATCCCCTGCACCACCATAAGCCAGAGCTGAACAGTGCTCTGGTTAAAAAAAAAAAATTTAAAAAAGAATCCACTGCTCCTGAAGCCCATTTTCCCCCCCTTTTTTGCCCTTGTTGTTGACCTTATTGTTGTTGTTATTGCTGAGTCTCTTTGCATAAACATTATACTGTCTACTTCCACTGTAAAACTGTTTTTTTAAGTTTAGTTTTTAATTTTTTAATATTTACTTATTTACTTCCTTTTGTTGCCATTGTTGTTTTATTGTTGTAGTTATTATTGTTATTGATGTCATTGTTGTATAGGACAGAGAGAAATGGAGAAAGGAGGAGAAGACAGGGGGAAAGAAAGACACCTGCAGACCTATTTCACTGCTTTGAAGCGACCCCTGCAGGTGGGGAGCCAGGGAATCTAACCAGGATCCTTAAGCCAGTCCTTGAACTTAGCTCCATGTGCTTAACCTGCTGTGCTACCACCTAGCTCCCCTGAATTTTTTTTTTATTATCTATATCTAGTCATTGGATAGAGACAGCCAGAAATTGAGAGGGCAAGGAGTGATCAGAGAGAAAGAGACAGAGACACCTGAAACACTGTTTCATAATTCACAAAGCTTTCCCCCTGCAGGTGGGGACAGGGGCTTGAACCTTGGTCCTTGTACTTTTTTTTTTTAATTATTATGTTTACTTATTTATTTTTTGCATAGAGACAGCCAGAAATCGAGAGGGGATGGGAGAGAGATACTTGCAGCCCTGCTTCACCATTTGCAAAGCTTTCCCCCATAGGTGGGGGTGGGGGGCTCCAACCCCAGTCCTTGCACATTGTAACATGTGCACTACCACCTGGCCCCTCTAGTTTTATCTTTATAAACCCACTTAGGGCTTTAAATATCTTTTAAAAAAAAAGGGGGCCCGACGGTGACGCACCTTGTTGAGTGCTCACATTACAGTGCACTAGGGGGCTCAATTCCCGGTTCCCATCTGCAAGGGGGAAGCTTCACGAGTGATGAAGCAGGGCTGCAGGTGTCTCTCCTTATTTCTCCCTCCCCTCTCAATTTCTCTCTGTCTAATAACAAAACTTCAGAAGGGTTAGGAAAGGAAGGAGGAAGTAAAGAGAGTTATGAATATTTTTAGGAAGGTGAATACAGAAAGTAGCTGTGATTGTGAATTAGTAGTAAAATCCAGTTGAAGGGTAATTTAACCTTAAAGTGTGCCTCCTCCTTCATGGAGAAACCCAACAACTGGTAATTTTTACTGAATCAACAGTTACAGATTTGCACAGATGTTTCAGTCACAAGCATATTCAGCAATACATCATTTATAACCGTGTTATTACGACAATAGTAAGAGCCTGCAATCAGTCTGAATCTCCAAGGAAAGTTGTAACACACAGCAGATGTTCAACAAATAGCTGAGGAAACATGGACAGCAGCCCATTAGTTATGTGTTTCTTGTTTATTTATTTATTTATTCCCTTTTGGTGCCCTTGTTGTTTTATTGTTGTAGTTATTGTTTTGTTATTGATGTCGTCATTGTTGGATAGGACAGAGAGAAATGTAGAAAGAAGGGGAAGACAGAGGGGGGAGAGAAAGATAGACACATGCAGACCTGCTTCACCTCCTGTGAAGCGACTCCCCTGCAGGTGGGGAGCCAAGGGCTGCAACTGGGATCCTTATGCCAGTCCTTGCGCTTGTATCACCTGCGCTTAACCTGCTACACTACGGCTGACTCCTTAGTTATATGTTTCTAATACAGAATCTCAGATGACCATCAAAAGTATTGTTACGTAAGTGTTTAGATGTGGTGAAATATTTGCAGTCTATTATAGACGTCATGGAAGGCCTAGGAAAAGCCCAATTGCATTGGACTTTTCAAGAGGTTCCAAGTTTGATCATCGCCAGCATCACATATGCCAGAGTGATGCGCTGATTCTCTCTTTCTCATAAATAAATAATTTTTACTGGAGCACTGCTCAGCTCTGGCTTATGGTGGTGCTTGGAATTGAACCTGGGACCTTGAAGCTTCAGGCATTAGAGTCTCTTTGCATAACCATTATACTATCTACCTCCAATAAATAAATCTTAAAATAATGCTATTTACATTACATACATAGTTTCCTAACTTCATTTTTGTATATATGAAAATGTTTCTAACACAACCTAGAAAAAAGAATGCAAATACTGACAGCAGCTGCTTCTGAGTCATCTAAGTCTTTATTTAATTTTTTTTTTGCCTCCAGGGTTATTGCTAGGACTCAGTGCTGGGCACTACCAATCCACCGGCCCTAGCAGTCATTATTTTCCTCCCCCCTATTTTATTCAATAGGCCAGAGAAAATTGAGAGTGGAAGGAGAGAGACACCTGCAGACCTGTTTCACTGCTCTTGAAGCTTCCCCACTGCAGGTGAGGAGCAGGGGCTCTTACCCAGGTCCTTGCCAGGGGCCTAGCACATACTATGTGTGCTTTAACCAGGCGTGCCCCTGAGTCACATCTGTTTTATTTTTCTTTCTTCGTGGTGTTCAAGCTGTGTTTACTTATTTATGTTTAAATATTTATTTTATTTATTTATTCCCTTTTGCTGCCCTTTTTTTTTTATTGTTGTAGTTATTATTGTTGTTGTCGTTGTTGGATAGGACAGAGAGAACTTATTTATGTTTAAATAAGAGGGGAGCTACATTGGGACAGGACATGGGGAAACATTTTAGCAGACACATCTGCCAGAAAGGGAGGCAAGACCAAGAACAGAGTTCACTGAAGGAGGAAGAGAGAAGGACTGTGGGGGAGGGAAGCCTCTGAGAAGCAAAGAGGGCAGTGTAGGGAAAGGAGAGGGAAGGGAAAGGAGTGGGGAATCGCACATGGCTAGCGCAAAGTCTTGGTGAAGGCCTTGGGGGGTAGGGGGTTGGGCTGGAGAAATGGAAGGAAGAGAAACAGGACCAGCTGAGCAAAGTAAATCACCCTGTGGTGTTTCTCCAGCCTTCATTCTCCCATTCTGAATAGCAGGCACCCTGGCCCTCACAAGTCGAGTCATCCTAACCACAAGGTAAACACTTTCACTGGGGCTTTGGCCTAATTGGTTCCTCCCTCCACCTGGGACACTGTTCCCACCCCCTCCGACTTTCAGGCCTTCTTTGAAAGTGTTAACTCCCAGATCAGATCCTAAATTCTTACTGTTGGCTCTCAAAGAACTCAGTATCCTCTGAAGCACTTCTCAAAATTGTAACCAAGTTACCAAGTTTTTGTTGTTGTTGTTTAATTTGTTTGTTTTTAGTATTTTAGGATGAGGGAGGGAGGGGACAGAGAGACAGAGAGAGGGAGTGCCCTGCCCAGTGCTTCATCACTTGTGAAGTTCCATATCCTTCAGATGGAGACTGGGGTCTTGAACCCAATTTAACTAGGTTTTTTTGTTAGTTTGTTTTGCTATCAGAGTTATCACTGGGGTTTGGTGCCTGCACTGGAAATCTACTATTCCCAGCGGACATTTTCCCTTTTTCTTTTTCTTTTCTTTTCTATTAGGACAGAGAAAAGTTGAGAGGAGAGGGAAAGAAAGACAGTAACTATAGTAAGTAGGGTTTTTTTTCCTCTAATTTTTCAATATTTATTTTCCCCTTTTTGTTGCCCTTTTTTTTTTTTTTTCCTCCAGGGTTATTGCTGGGCTCGGTGCCTGCACCATGAATCCACCGCTCCTGGAGGCCATTTTTTCCCCCCTTTTGTTGCCCTTGTTGTTTTATTGTTGTAGTTATTATTGTTGTTGTCGTTGTTGGATAGGACAGAGAGAAATGGAGAGAGGAGGGGAAGACAGAGAGGGGGAGAGAAAGATAGACACCTGCAGACCTGCTTCACCGCCTGTGAAGCGACTTCCCTGCAGGTGGGGAGCCGGGATCCTTATGCAGGTCCTTGTGCTTTGCGCCACCTGTGCTTAACCTGCTGCGCTACAGCCCGACTCCCCAGTAACTAGTTTTTAATGCCTGTCTTTGCCCCCAGAAGGCCAGCTCTACCAACATAGGGACCACATTTATCTTCAGAGTCCAGCTGTATTATATCTGGCGTACAGTAAAGACTGCATAAGAGATAGGGAAATAGTAAAATGGTTATGCAAAAATACTTTAGTGCCTGAGATTCAAGTCCCCAGTCTCCACCTATAGAGAGAAGCTTCAGGAGTGGGGACTCAGGGTTGTAGATGTCTCTCTCTGTCTCCCCTTTTCCTCTCAATTTCTGTATCTACGAAATAAATAAAAATATTTCAAATAAGGGGCCAGGTATTGGGGCACACTCTATAGTGCACACTATATAGTGCACAAGGACCCAGGTTCAAGCCCCTGATGCCCACCTGGAGGGGGAAAGCTTCACTAGTGGTGAAGCAGGGCTGCAGGTGTCGCTGCCTCTCCCTCCTTTCTCAAGTTCTCTGTCTCTACCCAATAATAAATAAAATCTATAAAAATAGAAATGATGGGCGACTGGTGGTAGTGCAGCAGGTTAAGTGCACGTGGCACAAAGCACAAAGACCAGCAGAAGGATCCCGGTTAGAGCCCCCAGTTCCCCACCCGCAAGGGATTCGCTTCATAATCAGTGAAGCAGGTCTGCAGGTGTCTATCTTTCTCTTCCCCTCTCTGTCTTCCCCTCCCCTCTCAGTTTCTCTCTGTCCTATCCAACAACAATGACAGCAATAACAACAACAATAGCAACAACAATATACAACAAGGGCAAAAAAAAAAAATGATTTAGGCAGTAGCCCAGCGGGTTAAACACATGTGACACTAAACTCAAGAACCGGCATAAGGGGGCTGGCGGTAGAGCAGCAGGTTAAGCACATGTGGTGAAAAGCACAAGGACCAGCAGAAGGATCCAGTTTCGAGCCACTGGCTCCCCACTTGCAGGGGAGTCGCTTCACAGGCGGCAAAGCAGGTCTGTAGGTGTCTTTCTCTCCTCCTCTCTGTCTTTCCCTCTTCTCTCCATTTCTCTCTATCCTATCCAACAATGACAACAATAATGTTAGCAACAACACTGATAAACAACAAGGGCAACAAAGGGGGGAAAAATGGCCTCCAGGAGCAGTGGATTCGTAATGCAGGCACTGAGAGCCCCAGCAATAACCCTGAAGGCAAAAAAAAAAAAAAAAACCGGCATAAGGATCCTGGTTTGAGCCCCTGGCTCCCTACCTGCAGGGGAATTGCATCACAGGCAGTGAAGCAGGTCTGCAGGTGTCTTTCTCTCCCATCTCTGTCTTCCCCATCTCTCTCCATTTCTCTGTCCTATCTAACAATGACAACATCAATAACAACAATAATAACTACAACAACAATAAAAAACAAGGGCTACAAAAAGAAAAAAATATATAATATATATATAAAAGAAATGACAAAGTAAAAAATTATTTAATAAAAAAATATTTAGGGGCCAGGTGGTGGTGTACCTGGTTGAGAGCGCATGTTACAATGCAGTTCAAGCCCCTGGGTTCAAGCCCCTAGCCCCTGGGTTCAAGACCCTGCCCACCACCTGCAGGGGGGAAGCTTCACAAGTGGTGAAGCAGTGATGCATGTGTCTGTCTCTCCCCCTACCTCCCCCTTCCTTTCAATTTCAGGCTTTTTCTATTCAATAAATAAATAATGATAAAAAATGTAAAAATATATATAAAATGAAAAATAATAAAATAAATAGAGGCTGAGCAGTGGTGCACCTGGTTGAAAGCACATGTTTCAATCTTCAAGAAACCCAGTTCAAGCCCCCAGTCCCCATCTTCAGGGAAGAAGCTTCCCTAGTGGTGAAGCAGTACTGTGGGCGTCTCTACACTGTGAGTGTAAAGTGGTGTGGTCTCTTCGGAAGGCAATTAAGCAACAACATGAAGTTATGAAAATATCCTTTGCGGAGGGGAGTCGGGCTGTAGCACAGCAGGTTAAGTGCACATGGCAGGAAGCGCAGTACAGGCATAAGGATCCTGGTTGGAGCCCCTGGCTCCCCACCTGCAGGGGATGTTGTATGCTTTTTCTATTGTTGTTGCTGCTGTTGTTTTTATTGAATAAGACAGAGAGAAATTTAGAGAGGAAAGGAAGACAGAGAGGGGTGACAATGACAGACACCTGCAGACCTGCTCTACCACTTGCGAAGCGACCACTCTGAAGGTGGAGAGCTGGGGGCTAGGGCTAGGAACACAGGCCCCTGTGCTTAGCACCATGTACGTTTAACCGGGTGCACCACCCGGTTAAGAGAAAAATTCAGAGGACTATAGTAAATTTTGTAGTCATTTACTCTATCAAGTTACCAGAGGTCTCAGACTCAGTTGTGGGCTCCGCCATAAGCCAGAGCTTATGGTAAAAATCCATTAATTATTAATATTAAAATTTTAAAAAATATTTGTGGTGACTTCATCGTTTTCAGCCGAACTTGAATGAACCTTGAAAAATTCATGTTGAGTGAAATAAGTCAGAAACAGGAGGATGAATACGGGATGATCTCACTCTCAGACAGAAGTTGAAAGACAAGATCAGAAGAGAAAACACAAGTAGAATCTGAACTGGAATTGGCGTATTGCACCAAAGTAAATGACTCTGGGGTGGATAGGGGACGTGGGGGGGGGGGCTGAGAATACAGGTCCAAAAAGGATGACAGAGGACCTAGTGGGGGTTGTATTATTATATGGAAAACTGGGGAATGTTATGCATGTACAAACTATTGTATTTACTGGAGAATGTAAAACACTAATTCCCCAATAAATAAATGAATTAAGTAAATAATTAAAATATTTTTATTTATTACTGGATAGAGATAGAGAGAAATTAAAGGAGGAAGGGGAGAGCCTCAGGCATGAGAGTCTGTTTGTATAACTATTGTGCTATCTACCCCTCAGGCACTCCTGTCATTCTTTCTTTTTTCAATTTTTTTTAATTAATTTTATTTTTGAAAGAGATGAAGAGAGAGAGAAGAGAGAGGAGAGAGAGAGAAACACCAGAACACTGCTCAGCTCAGGCTTATGGTGGTGTGGGGGATTGAACCTGTGACTTAGGGGCCTCAGGCATGAGAGTCTGTTTGCATAACCATTATGCTGTCTCCCCCGCCCTTTTAATTTTTTTATAGAGTACATATGCCATAACTTTAAAAAAAAATTATTTATTTATTCCTTTTTGTTGCCCTTGTTGTTTTTTCATTGTTGTTGATATTGATGCCATCATTGTTGGATAGGACAGAGAGAAATGGAGAAAGGGGGGAAGACAGAGAGGGGGAGAGAAAGATAGACACCTGCAGACCTGCTTCACTGACTGTGAAGCGACTCCCCTGCAGGTGGGGAGCCGGGGGCTCAAACCGGGATCCTTATGCCTGGTCCTTATGCTTGGCGCCCCATGCGCTTAACCCGCTGCGCTACAGCCCGACTCCCCATTCATTTATTTTTAAATATATATTTGTTTGTGAGAAAGACAGGAAGAGAGAGAAAGCCAGAGCAGTACTCTGGCAACTTCATACTTCGCTTCCTGAGCCATAGCAGTTTTAGGTGCACTGTCTTGAACATTTATTTTTTTAATTTATTTATTTTTCCCTTTTGTTGCCCTTGTTTAACATTGTTGTGGTTATTGATGTCTTTGTTGTTGGATAGGACAAAGAGAAATGAAGAGAGGAGGGGAAGACAGAGGGGGAGAGAAAGATAGACACCTGCAGACCTGCCTCACTGCCTGTGAAGCGAATACCCTGCAGGTGGGGAGCCGGGGGCTTGAACCGGGATCCTTATACCGGTCCTTTCACTTTGCGCCACCTGCACTTAACCCGCGCCACCACCCGACTTCAAAACTTTTTTTTTTTTTTACTTTTTCTTTAAAATTTTTTATTATCTTTATTTATTGGATAGAAATAGCCAGAAATTGGGAGTCGGGCTGTAGCGCAGCGGGTTAAGCGCAGGTGGCGCACAGCACAAGGACCGGCATAAGGATCCCGGTTCGAACCCCGGCTCCCCACCTGCAGGGGAGTCGGTTCGAACCCCGGCTCCCCACCTGCAGGGGAGTCGCTTCACAGGCGGTGAAGCAGGTCTGCAGGTGTCTATCTTTCTCTCCTCCTCTCTGTCTTCCCCTCCTCTCTCCATTTCTCTCTGTCCTATCCAACAACGACAACAACAATAATAACTACAACAATAAAACAACAAGGGCAACAAAAGGGAATAAATAAATAAAATAAATATTTTTTAAAAAGTTAAAAAAAAAAAAAAAGAAATAGCCAGAAATTGAGAGGAATGGGGAGATAAAGAGGGAGAAAGACAGAGAGACACCTGCAGCCCTGCTTCACCACTCACAAAGCTTTCCCCCTGCAGATGGGGACTGGGGCCTTGAACCTGGGTCCTTGCATATTGTAACATGTGCACATGTGCACTCAACCAGGTGAGCCACCACCTAGCTCCCAGGCTTGAACTTTTAAAAACTATATTATTTATTTATTTATGAGGGGATAGGAGGAGACAGAGAAAGAACCAGACATCACTATGGTACATATGCTACACAGGGATCGAACTGAGGACTTCATGCTTGAGAGTCCAAGGCTTTATCCACTCTGCCACTTTCCAGAACACTGCCTTGAATTCTTAATCTTCTATGATTTTCTGAAATTCATAAAGAACAAATGACTCTTTTATGTCCTCTCCAGGGAATCTGTTTTTCTCTCTCCTTTTGTAACTTTCATTTGATTACTATTTATTTCAACATTAATTTATCCCTCCAAACTGGAGGGGTTAGCCAAACGGGGCAGTAGAAATAAAGACTGTTCCAGACTGAGGTGAGAGCAATGATCTGTTTAAATTTTCTGGAATCCAAATGGGAAAACAAACAAACACAAAAAAACCCACAAAAAAACCAAATCAAATTAAAACAAAAAACAAATTCTTAATGGGGTAGGCCTACCTACTTAGATTGTTTCGTAAAACAACTGGGAATGGCTGCTAGTGCTCGTAAGGCAAGCAAGCACAGGACAGCACAAAAATGTCCCTCACCAGGAAATACCTTCCCCCACCCACCCAAATCCAAGAAAGCCCTAGGAGGGGAACTCGGAGCAACTGAAAGAATTTGATCTTGATTGGAGGGTGAGAAGGATGGGGCTGGGGGAGGGGAGTGGGTGTGTGTTCCACTGTCATGTAAATATCCTCTGCCAGTTTGGCGGCTCCAGGCCAGATTTAAACGTTCTTCAACCTCCATCACGTGGGTCAGCCTCAGTGCCCAAAGTTGCTTCTGCAAAGGACTCTTGCAGTGGGTCAGCTTCTTGGACTCCCGCACAGCATGGCCCCCAAGCGCCAGTCTCCGCTCCAGCTTCACACGAAGAAACCGAGGTTGCCCGCTGCCCCCGACACAGACGACTCGGCCAAGTCTCCCGACTCGCAGAAAGGTATGTCCCCACACCACATTGCTTTTGTGATTTAGGAGACTTGCGAGAATGGGTTTAGCTGATTTTTTTTCTCCCCGGTACCTTGGAGATGTGACCCCAAACTCTCCTGTACGTTAGTAAGTGTGGAGTTGAGTGGATTCAGTTTATGTGAGTACAGCGCCAGAAGAGGTGGAATTGAGGAGAGTGGAGGTTTGCTCCTCCCTGTCTCCACCCCGCACCTATTCCAGGTTTATCTCCCAGCTCTCGGTCTTCACTCTTCTGGTTTTCCCAGTCGCGGCAAACTAGACCTCACTTAGTCATCCTGGGACTGGGGTGAGTTGAGGGGCACGTGTGACTCCGTTCTTTTCCCTCACTTTCAAATCTCGAGTCCTGATTGTCCTACTTCCTTAAGACCTTCGTTTTTTCGCTGCCTGTCTTGTGGTCCGGACTTGGGTCCGGATTTCTGCCACCTCTTCCTCATCTAGTTTCCGGCTTTCCCCTCCCATCCTGCCTGAGCAGCCCGCTGGTCACGTGACTCCGGCTTGAAGGCATTTCCGGCCAGCAGGTGGCGCAGTGGCCCGGGCTCGGAACGTGCAAGCGCTTGAGGTTCTGCGTTATCGCCACCCCCCACCCGCATCGCGTGTGCCAGAGTGATGCTCTCGTTTTCCATTCCTCGTTTTAGTGAATAAATTTATAGCTGGGCAGGGGCGACCGCCTAACGAGGCTCAAGTCCCAGGTTGAATTCCCCGGAACCGCCGTAAGCCAGAGCTGAACAGTGCTTTGATAAAAAGACAGTGATAAATAGGGCTGGGGAGACAACATAGTGATTATGCAAAAGGCTCCAAGGTCCCAGGTTCAAACCCCAGCACCATCATAAGCCAGAGCTGAGTACTGCTCAGGTTAAATACATAAAATGCTTGTTAAATAATTTTTTTATATTGTATAAAGAAATCGAGAGAGAAAGGGGAAATAAAGGGAGAAAGATACACCTGCAGTATTACTTCACTTATGAAGTTCCTCTCCAGCAGGTGGGTACCATGCGCTTGAACCCAGATCCTTACACTTGGTAAGGATCTGCGCTCATCCAGTATGCCCACTCGGGAGTCAGGTGGTAGCGCAGTGGGTTAAGCGCACGTGGCACAAAGCACAAGGACCGGCATAAGGATCCGGGTTCGAGCCCCCCTCCTCCCCACCTGCAGGGAAGTCACTTCACAAGCAGTGAAGCAGGCCTACAGGTGTCTTTCTCTCCTCCTCTGCCTTCCCCTCCTCTCTCCATTTCTCTCAACGATGACATCAACAACAACAACAACAATAATAACTACACTAATAAAACAAGGGCAACAAAAGGAAATTAAAAAAAAAAAAAAACTACAACAACCAATATGCCCACTCATGGCAATTTATTTATTTTTGCCTCCAGGGTTATCTCTGTGCCTGAGCTTAGTGCCTGCAGTATGAATCCAGTGCTCCTGCGGCCATTTTTTTCTTTTCCGATTTTTTTTTGGATACAACAGAGAGAAATTGAGAGAGGGAGAGATACTTGAAGCACTGCTTCACCACTTGTGAGGCCTTCCACCCTGCCCCAAAGCTTTTTTTTTTTTTTTTTTTACTTTTTATTTATTTAATTCAATAGGACAGAGAAATTAAGAGAGTAAGAGGGGAGGGAGAGAGACACACACTTGCAGCACTGTTTCAGCATTCATGACATTTTCCCCACTGCAGATGGGGTCTGGGAGCTTGAACTAGCGTCCTTGTTGTGCATAGTAACGCATGCCCTTAACCAAGTACATCACCACCCTGCCCCTATGCTTTTTTAAAAATTTTACTTATCTAAAACAATTTACTTTATTTTCTTTTAAAAAGCTTTTTTAAATTTAATATTGGATAGAGATAGAGAAATTGGGGGGGAGAGGGAAAGAGACAGACACCTGCAAGCCCTATTTCACCACTTGTGAAGTTTCCCCCTGCAGGTAGGGACCAGGGGCTTGAACCCAGGTCTTTGCACTCTGTAATGTGAGTGCTTAACCAGTTGCATCACCACCTGGCCTCTCCTAACAATTTATTTATTTATTGCCTCCAGGGTTATTGCTGGGGTTCAGTGCTTGCACTATAAATCCACTGCTCCTGGAGGCTATTTTTTTTCTCTTTTGTTGTCCCGGTTTATTATCATTGTGGTTATTATCATTATTGTTGTTATTGATGTCGTTGTTGGATAGGACAGAGAGAAATGGAGCGGGGCGGGGGGAAGAGAAAGATGGACACCTGCAGACCTGCCTAACCACCTGTGAAGCAACTACCCTGAAAGTGGGGAGCTGGGAGCTGGGAGCCGGGAGCCGGGGGCTGGAACTGGGATTCTTATGTCAGTCCTTGCACTTTGCGCCATGTGCGTTTAACCCACTTCACTACCTCCTGGACCCCAACAATTTAATTTATTTATGAGAAAGATAGGAGGAGAGAGAAAGAACCAGACATCACTTTGGCACATGTGCTGCCGGGGATCGAACTTGAGACCTCATGCCTGAGAGTCCAAAGCTTTACCACTGCGCCACCTCCCGGACCACCAACAATTTATTTTTATATGAAGACTGCACAACTCTGGTTTATGGTTGTACTGGGGGTTAAGTCTGGAACCTCAGCCTCAGGTATGAGAGTTTTTTGTATAATTATTGTTATCTCCAGCTTTTTTTCCCCTTCGTAGCTGGATAGCTGGTGGGACTTCTATTCCATGCCACACCAATTTTAAGTTCATTTAGAGAGATGATAGCACCTTTCATGTGGTGCTGGGCTGGAACCTGGGCCACAGATACAGTTAAGCCCTACCCAGTATACTATTTCACAGGCTCTTTTTTTAAAAAAATATTTATTATTGGATAGAGACATTGAGAAATTGAGAAAGGAAGAGGGAGATAGAGGGAAAGAGAGAGACACTTGCAGCCCTGCTTCATCACTAGTGAAGCTTTCTTCCTGCAGGTAGGGGACCAGGGGCTTGAACCTTGGTCCTTGCACACCGCCTGGCCCCATCTCACAAGCTCTTAAGGTTACCTACTTATTTAAAATATTTATTTATTTTTCCCTTTAGTTGCCCTTGTTTTATTGTTGTAGTTATTATTGTTATTGATGTCGTCGTTGTTGAATAGGACAGAGAGAAATGGAGAGAGGAGGGGAAGACAGAGAAGGGGAGAGAAAGACACCTGCAGACCTGCTTCACTGCCTGTGAAGTGACTCCCCTGCAGGTGGGGAGCTGGTGGCTTAATCCTTATACCTGTCCTTGCCCTTTGCTCTACATGTGCTTAACCCGCTGCGTTACCACCCAACTCCCAAGGTTACTTTTGAAATTTAATATTTATTTTGGATATAGAGAGAAACTGGGAGGAAAGCGAGAGAAAAAAAGAGACTGACACAGCACTTGTGAAGCACAAGATTGCTTATTTTATTTATTTTTTATTTCTTTCTTTATTAATATTTTTAAAAATATTTATTCCCTTTTGTTGCCCTTGTTTTATTGTTGTGGCTATTGTTGTTGTTATTGATGTTGTTGTTGTTGGATAGGACAGAGAGAAATGGAGAGAGGAGGGGAAGACAGAGAGGGAGAGAAAGACAGACACCTGCAGACCTGCTTCACCGCCTGTGAAGCGACTACCTTGCAGTTGGGGAGCCGGGGGCTCGAACCTTTAGTTTTTTTAATACTTATTTAATTTATTTATTCATTCCCATTTTGTTGTTTTTTATTGCTGTATGTATTTATTATTGATGTCCTTGTTGTTGGATAGGACAGAGAGAAATGGAGAGAGGAGGGGAAGACAGAGAGGGGGAGAGAAAGATAGACACCTGCAGACCTGCTTCACCGCCTGTGAAGCAACTCCCCGGCTGGTGGGGAGCTGGGGGCTCAACCAGGATCCTTCAGCCTGTCCTTGTGCTTTGCACCATGTGAGTTTAACCCGCTGTGCTACCGCCTGACTCCCTATTTATTTTTTAATTTACACCAGGATTATTGTTGTGGTCTGGTGCCTGCAAGGAGGATAGAGAGACAGGCATCTATAGAGCTCCCCTGGTAGGTTGGGACTGGGAGAGAGAAAGACATCTTAAGACTAGCCTCACTGTGAGTTAAGTGACCCCCCCCTCCCCCCCGCAGATGGGGAGCTGGGACCTTGAAGCAGGATCCTTGCATGGGTCCTTGTACTTCGCATTATGTGTGCTGAACCCAGTGTGCTACCTCTATGACCCAGCCTATTTATTATTATTGTTATTATTATAACTAGAAATAAGCAAACTTTATTTTTTATTTCTACTGTCTTTATTTATTAATTATTATTTTTAATATATATTTATTTATTTTCCCTTTTGCTGCCTTTGTTGTTTATCATTGTTGTTATTGCTGTCATTGTTGGATAGGACAGAGAGAAATGGAGAGAGGAGGGGAAGACAGAGAGGGGGAGAGAAAGATAGACACCTGCAGACCTACTTCACTGCCTGTGAAGTGACTCCCCTGCAGGTGGGGAGCGGGGGGGGGGCTGGAACCTGGATCCTTATGCCAGTCCTTGCGCTTTGCACCATGTTCGCTTAACCCACTGCGCTATTGCCCGACTCCCTATCTTTATTTTATAAAGACAGCCAGAAATTGAGAGAAAGAGGGAGATACAGAGAGACAACTGCAGCCCTGTTTCACCACTCGTGAAGCTTATACACCCTAGAGATGGGGACTGGAGGCTTGAACTCGGTCCTTGCACATTGTAACATGTGCACATTCAATCAGGTGCATTACCACCTGGCCCCATTATTATTAAATTTTTAAAAAATATTTATCTATTCCTTTTTGTTGCCCTTGTTGTTTTACTGTTGTAGTTATTGTTGTTATTGATGTCATTGCTGTTGTATAGGACAGACAGAAATGGAGAGAGGAGGGGGGATGACAGAGGGAGGAGAGAAAGATAGATACATGCAGCCCTGCTTCACCGCCTGTGAAGCGACTCCCCTTTAGGTGGGGAGCCAGGGGCTTGAACCCGGATCCTTATGCTGGTCCTTGCACTTTGCACCACGTGCGCTTAACCTGCTGTGCTACCACTGACTCCCTATTATTATAATTTTTTACTAGAGCTTTACTCAGTTCTGGTTTATGGTGATGTCAAGAATTGAACCTGGGCAAGCCTTAAAGTCTGCTTACTATATAAGCCACTATGCTATCTTCCCTGTTCAACTCTTCCATGATTACAAGCTTTTTATTTTTCTTTCAGTTTATTTATTTATGAGAAGGACAGATGGGAGCAAGGGGCTAGCTGGTGGTGCACCTGGTTGAGCATGTATGTTAGAATGCACAAGGACCTGGCTTCCAGCCCCTGGCCTCCAACTGCAGGGGGCAATTTCACAAGCAGTGAAGCAGTACTGCAGGTGTTTCTCTCTCTTCCGCTCTGTCTTCTTCTCCTCAATTCAATAAATAAAATATTTTTAAAAAGATGAAGAAAAAGAACAGATGCGAGAATCAGCATCACTGTGACACATGCAGTGCTGAGGATGGAACTAAAGACTTCATACTTTTGAGTCCAACCACCACCTCTCAGGCCACCAAGGTTATGTTTTATCAGTAGTTGGTTTCATGGCTGTTTCTCTGACCCATTCACTAAATTTGGAGTTGAGGACATGAGTTTTGCAGATACTTAGCTTGGAGTTGGACACTAAGTGTATTGTTCGGCTGATAAGGCCTCCCTAATCATAGAGTGGATTGCTTGTTCTGCTGATTAGGCCTCTCTAATCAATTTGGGATGTAAGAAACCTCTGAGGTTGTGTTTTGACAGGTAGAAGATAGGAAAGCAGTGCCCTAGAAAAATAGCAGTTTTGGGTACCCAAGGGAAGGCCTCAGAGGCCTTGAGTTTTACTAGTTTGCTGATTTGGCTGGGGGCCAGTCACACTTGTGGCAAGTGCTCTGGATCAGGATCCCTGATGGTAGTGCTGCTGCACATCTGCTGGGCTACTTGACTAGTCTGACTGAACTGAGTCTCAGTCCTTCCTTTTCCAAATGGGATGCAAAGACCTGCTCAGCCTGCCTGTTAAAGCTGTAGAAGTGGGAAGGGGGCAGGTGGCAGCACACCAGGTTAAGCGCATATAGTACCAAGTGCAAGAACCGAGTTCGAGCACCCCGCTCCCCACCTGCAGAGGGGGTTGCTTCACAAGCAGTGAAGCAGGTCTGCAGGTGTCTTTCTTTCCTCTTTATCTCTTCCTCTCTCAGTTATTCTCTGTCCTATCCAATGGAAAAATGGCCACCAGGAGCAGTGGATTCCTAGTGGCACCAAACCCCAGCAATAACCCTGGGGGAGAGGAGCTGCAGAAATGGCTCTCTGGTGGTGTGACCTTGTCGGAAAGGGACATAACCTGGGCTTCCCTCCTGTAAAATGATCTCAGCAGTACACATATGTGAGGTGAAACGCTCTACATAGCAATGGGTGCATGATCCATACTTTGGACATGGCTAGCAGGTTCTTTTTATTTATTTATTTTTATTTTTTATTATCTTTATTTATTGGATAGAGATAGCCAGAAATCAAGAAGAGAGTGATAGAGGAGAGAGAGAGAGACACCTGCAACACTGGTTCACCACTCACAAAGCTTTCCCCTTGCAGATGGGGACTAGGGGCTCAAACCTGGGTCCTTGTGCACGTGTGCTCAACCAGGTGCACCACCACCGGCCCCACTAGCAGGTCCTTTTCTACTTAGGAGCAGTCAGATATGGATGAATTCCCCTAATTTCCTGACATTTAGCTTTCTGGGAGCATTAGTATAACCAGGAAGGATGAGAGGTACAACTACAGCTTCTGAGATGCCTCGTTCACCTAGACCTAAATAATACTCATAATACTTAGCTGGGGGGAGTCAGGCGGTAGCACAGTGGGTTAAGCGCAGGTGGCACAAAGCGCGAGGACCCACTTAAAGATCTTGGTTCGAGCCCCTGGCTCCCCACCTGCAAGGGAGTCGCTTCACAAGCTGTGAAGCAGGTCTGCAGGTGTCTATCTTTCTCTCCCCCTGTCTTCCCCTCCTCTCTCCATTTCTCTCTGTCCTATCCAACAACGACGACATCAGTAATAATTACTACAACAATAAAACAACAAAGGCAACAAAAAGGAATAAATAAATATAAAAAAATAAAATAAAATACTTAACTGGGCACTGATGTGCCCAGCAATGTGTTAAGCACTCTGTCCACTAGCACTCCAATAGTAGCACTGGTGGATATCCTTATTTCCTCTCTCTCTTTTGTCTTTAGGGTTATTGCTGGGGCTCGATGCAGGTACTATGAATCTATTGCTACTGGAGGCCATTTTTTCCATTATTTTATAGGATAGGACAGAGAGAAATTGAGAGAGGAGGGGAAGATAGGGGGAGAGAAAAATAGACATCTGCGGACTTGCTTCATTGCTTATGAAGTGACTCCTTTGCAGGTGGAGTCCTAGCACAGATCCTTGTGCTTTGTACTATGTATGCTTAATTGAGTGCACCACCGCCCAGCACGATATCCTTACTTTCTAGATCAGAAAAAGAGATTCAGAGAAGAGGTAGTGAGGGTGGGGAGACAGGTGTGATCTTGAAGACTATCTTAGTTCAGAGTTCCAGGTCATCTCACATTACTTACTACCTGTTCCAGTCTTCAAACCATGGGGTTTTCCTTTCTTGATCAAAGCTGAGAAAGAGGGATTCTGCATACAGCAAGAGGCCATGAAGAAAATGTGTGGCTCCTAGGTAGGCTCCTAGAGTTGAGAGGGAGAGCCCATAGTGAATATATATATATATATATATATATATATATATATATATATATATTTTTTTTTTTTTTTTTCCCCAGAAGCTCTGCTTAGCTCTGGTTTATGGGCATGGGAGGTTGAACCTGGGACTTTGAAGACTTAGGCATAAAGAGTCTCTTTACATAACTATTGTGCTACACCCCTCCAAGCCACAGTGAATAATACTTATTCACACTTGATTGAAATATCCCTTGATGTGTCCATGCCACTCCCTTGTTTACTGAAACTCTTGCCTTTTGCTTTCTCTTTCTTTTCCACTTCCTACTGTGTGCTTCTTGCCTTCATCTTGAAGTGCTGTGGGAAAGGCCAGAAAGAGGAGCAGGATGATTCATTCTAAAATCTGAGGTGGTGAAAGGGAAGACTTGAAGCCCCATTGCCTACTCTGAATGAAGCCTGATCAGGTTCTCTAGGACCCCTGAGGTTGCTTGGGAAACAGGTAGATCGGGCAACTGGGATGTGTTCTGCATCACTGGTGACAGCAGGCGTTGTGTATGAAAGCAACAGCCCACAGCACCAATGCATGTCAGACTGTTCCATCCTATTTGTGGGTCATGAAATAAATATGGTGTAATGGAACCTGAATTTAAATAAAATAACAGGCTGAGAGAATAACTTATTTGGTGGAGTGCATGCCTTACCAAGTGCAAAGCCCTGGGTTTGAGCCCTGGCACCACATGGGACCACCAAGATTCCAACCCCAAAGAAACAAAATTAAGTCGCATCACAGTAAGGGAAAGTGCAGGTGTGTGTTGGGCCACATCAAAATATGAAGGAAAAAAAAAAAAAGAAATTGGGGGTCAGGCAGTGGCACACTGGATTGAACACATATAGTATGAAGTACTTACAAGAATCCCCTTCAAGCCCCCGGCTCCCCACCTGCAGGGGGGGTCACTTCACAAGCAGTGAAGCAGGTCTGCAGGTGTCTACCTTCCTCTTTATCTCCTCCCTCCTCCCTCAATTTCTCTCTGTCCTATTCAGTTAAAAAAAAAAGAAAGAAAAGATGGCTTCCAGGAGCAGTGGATTTGTACTGCAGGCACCAAACCCCAAGCCCCAGGCCCCAGTGTTAACCCTGGAGGCAAAAGAAAAGAAAAATAAATAGTTTTAGGGCAGAGGTTTTGTTATCTTTAGAATCTTGGTCCAGCTTGAGCGCTGATTGGTAGAGTGAACACATAAAGATGCTCAAGGACTGGAGTTTAAGTCCCCAGCTATCACCTGCAGGGGGGAAAGCCTGATTGGTAGTGGAGCAATCCTGCAGGTATTGTTCCTCTGTCTCCCTCTCTCTATTCCTGTCTCTCACTTTCTATCTTTATTTTTTCATTTTCCTAATTCTCTTTGTTTGGCAAGAAAAAAAAAGTCAACTGGATGCAGTGAAACCCTGACAATGCCAAAAAGAAAAAAAAAATTAAGTTTGGGACAAGGGCAATATCTGTGAGGTAGTGCACAGAACTTCTGTGCATGAGGCTGCAGGTTCAATATCCAGGACTTCATATTGCACAACTGAACAGTACCCTGGTGTGTCTGTGTCTCTCTCTCATTCATTCACACACACACACACACACACACACACACACACACACACACACACACACTTCTCTCTCCCTTTCATTTCTCACAGGAATACAAATTAAGATGTTTATATATTTTCTCACCCTCTTGTCAAAAAGAAAGTTACCAATACCACACTAACTTGGTTAGTGTAGCTTTATAGTGAGTTTTAAATTCAGGTAATACTAATCCTCTAAACTTTTTTTTTTTAAGACCTCTATTTTTTTAAAAAAAGATTTTATTTATTTGTGAAAAAAGCTAAGAGGAAGGAGAGAAAGAATAGACATCACTAGGGAGTCGGCGGTAGCCCAGCGCATTAAGCGCATATGGCTCAAGTCCCAAGGGCCGGTGTAAGGATCCAGGTTCAAGCCCCTGGCTCCCCACCTGCAGGGGAGTCGCTTCACAGGCGGTGAAGCAAGTCTGCAGGTGTTTACCTTTCTCTCCTCCTCTCTGTCTTCCATTCCTCTCTCCATTTCTCTCTGTCCTGTCCAACAACAACTACAACAATAATAACTACAACAACAACAAGGGCAACAAAAGGAAATAAATAAATATTAAAAAAAAAAAAGAATAGACATCGTCCTGGTACATGTTCTGCCAAGGATTGAACTCTGGACCTCATGCTTGAAAAATCCAGTTCTTTCTCCACTGTGCTACCCCCAGATCACAGTAACTTTGTTCTGTAATATTGCTTTCACTATTCTGGGTCTTTTGCCTCTCCAAGTAAACTTTAAAATAAGCATGTCAATATCCACAAAATCATATGTTGACATTTTTATTTGGATTGTAATTGAACCTCTAGGTCAAGTTATTTATTTTTTAAAGATTTTATTTATTTATGATAAAGACAGTAGGAGAGAGAAAGAACCAGACATCACTCTGGCACAGGGATCGAACTCAGGACCTCATGTTTGAGAGTCCAAAGCTTTATCACTGCGCCACCTCCCGGACCACGGTCAAGTTATTTATTATTATTATTATTATCCTTTTTTAAAAATTAAAATTTTAAAATATTTTATTTATTTTCCCTTTTTTTGCCCTTGTTTTTTATTATTGTTGTTGTTGTAGTTATTGTTATTGATGTTATTGTTAGACAGGACAGAGGGGAATGGAGAGAGAAGAGGAAGACAGAGGGGGAGAGAAAGATAGACACCTGCAGACCTGCTTATGAAGCGACTCCCTTACAGGTAGGGAGCCAGGGGCTTGAACTGGGATCCTTATGCTGGTCCTTGGGTTTACCTGCTGTGCCATTACCTGATTCCATTTTTTAGTTAAAAAAATTTTTTTAATTTATTTTCCCTTTTGTTGTCCTTTTTGTTTATTGTTGTTGTTATTGGTGTTGTTGTTAGACAGGATAGAGAGAAATGGAATGAGGAGGGAAAGACAGAAGAGGAAAAACACCTGCAGATCTGCTTCACCACCTGTGAAGCGACTCCCCTGCAGGTGGGGAGCTGGTGGCTGGAACCAGGATCCTTATGCCTGCCTTTGCGCTTTGCACCACCTGTGCTTAACCCAATGCGTTATCGCCCAACCCCCCCTTTTTTTTAACCAAAGCACTGCTTGCTCAGCTGTGTCTTAGGGTGGTGGTGGTGGTGGGGTATGACGACTGAACCTGAGACTTTAGAGCCTCAGGCAAGAGTCTCTAGAGTCTCTTTGCATAACCATTATGCTATCTACCCTCTGCCCTGTTATTATCTTTATTTATTGCATAGATTCAGTCAGAAATCTAGAGGGAAGGGGGAGATAGAAAGGGAGGACAGACACTTGCAGCACCGCTTCACCACTTGTGAAGCTTTCCCCCTGCAGGTGGAGACCAGGGACTGAACCTAGGTCCTTGTGATCTATCTACATGCTGATTTATTTGGTTTATGTACTTGATTTTTAAAAAAATAGTTTTCTCATTAAAAAGGGGGAAAAAACACTAGGAATAGGGAGTAATGCAGGTAGCAAGCCCTAGCTGTAAAAAGAAAAGAAAAAAATCTTGGTCCTGCCACTTACATAAAAAAAATTGGGTTTCTATGAAATGAGACTATTGTTGCCTGTCTTGTATTTATGTGGAGATTAAGTGAGAAGACGCACGGAGGTGCCATAGCCTGTTCGATTATCAGAAAAGTCATGACACGTGATTGCATAGAAAAATAATCATGACTTTTCCAATTCCTTTCTAGTTCTGCTCAGTGAAAAGTCTGGGGATCCGGGTTTGAATCCCCACTCCTCACCTGCAGGCGGGACGCTTCACCAGCAGTGAAGCAGGTATCTTTTTCTATCTCTCCCTTCTCTCTCAATTTCTCTGTCCTATCCAATAGAAATAAATGGAGGGGGGGTCGGGCGGTAGCGCAGCGGGTTAAGCGCACGTGGCGCAAAACGCAAGGACCGGCGTAAAGATCCCGGTTCGAGCCCCCGGCTCCCCACCTGCAGGGGAGTCGCTTCACAGGCGGTGAAGTAGGTCTGCAGGTGGCTTTCTCTCTCCCTCTCTGTCTTCCCCTCCTCTCTCCATTTCTCTCTGTCCTAGCCAACAACAATGATGACATCAATAACCACAACAATGTTAAACAACAAGGGCAACAAAAGGGTAAATAAATAAATATTTAAAAAATAAATAAATAAATAAATGGAGGAAGTCGGGCTGTAGCGCAGCGGGTTAAGCGCAGGTGGTGCAAAGCACAAGGACCGGCATAAGGATCCCGGTTCGAACCCTGGCTCCCCCACCTGCAGGGGAGTCGCTTCACAGGCGGTGAAGCAGGTCTGCAGGTGTCTATCTTTCTCTCCCCCTCTCTGTCTTCCCCTCCTCTCTCCATTTCTCTCTGTCCTATCCAACAACAACGACAACAATAATAACTACAACAATAAGACAACAAGGGCAACAAAAGGGAATAAATAAATAAAATTAATATTTTTTAAAAATTAAAAAAAAGAGAAATGGAAAAAAATGGCCGCCACGAACCATGGATTAGTAGTGTCGGAGTCCCAGCAATAACCCTGGAGGGGAAAGAAAAAAAAACCAAGTCTGTCCAGTTAGGCTAGATATGAACCGAACTTGATGCAGGTGAGAGTAAGCTTAGGTGGATTAGATGGATATCTGAAATCTCAAGAAAACTCCTGTGTTCGCTACCTTTAGACTACATGCTGTTTAACACTTGTTTAACAGTGGGCTGTTTTGAACATTAGTGACTTAACTTTTTTTTTTTGCTTTTTGCCTCCAGGGTTATTGCTGGGTCTCAGTGCCTGCACTCCTTATCCACTGCTTCTGGTGGCTATTTTTCCCATTTTGTTGCCATTGTTGTTGTGCTTGTTGTAGTTATTGTTGTTGGATAGGACAGAGAGAAATGGAGAGAAGAGGAGAAGACAGAGAGGAGAGACTACCCTGCAGGTGGGGAGCCGGGGACTTGAACCAGGATCTTTACGCCGGTCCTTGCGTTTTGCTGCACGTTCGTTTAACCCGCTGCGCAACCGCCCGACTCCCTCGCTTGAAATTTTTTTTTTTTTAATTTAGTCTTATTGATTAATGAGAAAGGAGAAGAGAAAGAACCAGACATAGCTCTGGTACATGTGCTGCTGGGGATTGAACTAGGGACTTCATGCTTGAGAGTCTAATGCTTTATCCACTGAGCCACCTCCAGACCACACACGCTTGAACTTTTTAATAAGAGTTAACAGTAGATATGGGGGTAAAAAAAAAAAAAAAAAAAAAGAGTTGACAAAGAATCCAGTCCTCAGTCCTTATTACCCACGTTCTGGGATACATCTCAGCCTAGATCCTGGGTGGGCAGAGCAAGCAAGCATGGTGCAGACCCCTTAACTCGAGTGTTATTTAGGCCAAAATGCTTAGTTTTTTAGTCTTTGTGAAGTCAGCTTAGAGGTGCCTACCCCACGTGGTAGTTGTCCGCTCTCTCTGATGGCTCCTTGCTTTCTGGCCTGACTGCGCCAAGATGAGCCTGGGGTGGACGAGGGGCACCTCCCTGCCTTCAGAGGACCTGCACTTTACTGTAGACATGCCAGGTCACCTCGGACACAACCTTCCCGACTGTCAACCTCCTTGGCTTTTTACAATACCCTACTGAAGCGGTTCAGGAAGGGAGAGTGGCCCAGGGGGTTGCTGTCAAGCCAGGAAAAAGGCCCCCTTCGTGCACTGGGCAGCTTCTGGCTTTTCAGAAACAAGCCTCGTGAGTCCCCATCTGAAAAATAGGTTGGAAGCAAGTGCGCTGCCTCGCTTCTCGCTCGGCGGGAAGCTGCCCAGGCTGCATGGGCTCGAGCCCCGCCGCGGAGCCAGGCCACTCTGAGGCCTGCACCTTCCACGAGCCGCGAACTCCCTGTCACCCGCGCCACCGCGCCAAGGGAAGCCTTTCCGCCACCACGTGACGCGCCCTGCGCGCCGCTGGGGAGCCTGCGCGCAGCCCCAGGCCCCGCCTCCCCGGCCGCCGCGCGCCCGTAGCGCGCAAAAGTCCCGGGTCGGCTGGCTGGGGAGAGCGGGGGAGGGGAGCGCGGCGCGGGGGGCCGGCCCCGTACGTCGCGGCGCGCCATCCTCCCGCCCCTCGGCCCGGCCCAGTGTCTCTCCCCGTGGCTCCGTCCTTCGTCCCGGTCCCCCAGCCAATGGCGCGGCGGCGCGAGCCTCTCCGGCCGGGGGCGGAGCGTGTGCGCGGGTCCTGGCGCGCCTGCGCCCTGCCGCCCGCCCCGCGCCGAGGGGAGGAGGAGGGGGAGGAGGAGGCGGCTCGGGAGAGCGAGCAGTGAGCGAGAGCGCGGAGCGCGAGTGAGGGAGCCGAGCCGACCACCCGCCCGCCGCCGCGCCTCCCTTCCGTAAGCAGGAGCCCGGGCCGGGGCCCGGCACGCCGCCCCAGCCCCTCCCGCGTCGCCAGGCCGCGAGGGCAGCGCGCGAGCCGGGGGAGGGCGAGCAGCGAGTGAGGGATCCCCGGGAGGAGGCGGCCGGCCCGAGCGAGCGAGCGCCCGCGCGTGTGGCGTGAGGGGAAGCCGCTGCCCGCCCCCTTCGCCTTCCCTTCTCTCCCCCTCCCCGCTCCCCCCCGACCGCGGAGCAGCACCATGTCGGCGCCGGCGGCCAAAGTCAGTAAAAAGGAGCTCAACTCCAACCACGACGGGGCCGACGAGACCTCAGGTGAGTAGCAGGCGAGGCGGGGGCCGGCCCGCGCCGCCATCTTCGCTGCCCGCCCCGGCCCGCGGGCGGCCGGCGGGGCCCGGGGCGCGCGCGGGGGGCGCCGGGCGGACGGGCCTGCGGGGCCTCGGCGCCCTTTTTTGTGCGCGCGGGCCCGGGGGGCGCCGCGGCGGCGGCGGCGCTGCGAGGCGGGGGCGCTGCGGCCTGCGAGGCGCGGGCGGAGGAGACCCCCCCTTCCTCTCCCCCCTCCCTCGCTCTCCTCCCCCTCCCTCCCTCCCGAGAAGCCTCTCTTTATTGTGCTCCGCCATGATGCCTCGCTCCCATCAGCCGCCGCCGCCGCCACATGGTGCGACCGGACGCGGCCCGGGATCCGGGCCTCGGCGGCGCTCCCCTCCGGCTCCCGGCCCGTGGGCGGTGTCCCGGCGCCCCCACCCCCCCGAGAGCGGCTCGGGTACGGCCGTCCGCCCGGAGCCGGGACGGGTGGGGGCGCGGAGCAGCACGCGGCCGGCCGCGCACTGGGCCCCGGGCGGCGGGGAGGATGCTCGGGCCGCGGGCGCAGCCTCCCACGTGGGGTGGCCGGGCCGGCGCCGCGGCCGGGGTGTCCCGGGTCTTCACGATGAGTCTTAAAAAAAAAATTAAAAAACCTTGCGCCTAGTTTGAGTGCAAGCCATGCCGGCAGGGGGCTGCAGGACCCGGCACGGTGACCGGAAATGCATCGCGCGCCCGGGCCCCTTCACACCCCTTTAGCTCCGGGTGCAGGTTTTGCAGTTTTTACCTGACAAAAGGGCACCCCGGCCACTGCACACCGCTCCCACCCTTCCTGCTGCTCTTAGTTTTCTCACTAATGCTTGGCTTTCCTGTAAGTGCTTCATCCGAGATCTGGTTGCTTGAAATGGGGTCGGAGAGGTGAGAAAGGTCAGATCTGAATCGTAGGTTTACTTTGTCAGGAGTGGAAAGACCGGTGTTTAAAATGGTGGGAGAGTCCCAGGACTGTTCCCTTTCTTCGTAGGTGTGTCTGGTGTCTTGATTGTAACAGATGTTGTATTTTGAACTTTACACCATTGAGATAGATGGGGTCCTAATTTCAGCTATTGCTACGATCATTTTGGGATTTGTAGATGGCTACTGGTAATAACTACATGGTTGTTAAGTGTTCATAATTAAAAGCCCAGTTTCTGTTACAAGCTTTATTTCTTAAGAAACGGTTTCTTGTAATGAAATCCTTAAAGTTCGAGACGCTTCGACTACCATGTTTTTTCTTCACTGAAAGTCATTTGCCCCAACATGCATGAACACGTGGAGAGCACGCCTTGTCGTAGGCAGTTCACTATATTTATTGATAAAATTCATAGCAGTGTTGACATTAGGAAAAGTAAGTTGATCTTTTGATTAGTATTGAGTCTTACATACTTTTTTCTTGCAGAAAAAGAGCAACAAGAAGCGATTGAACATATCGATGAAGTACAGAATGAAATAGACAGGTAAAAGTTTTCACTTTGAAGCCTTCTTTGCAATTTTTAGTGTATATAGTTGTCAATCTGTGTTCAAATATATTCTCTTAAGTGGAGATGATTACATTTAGATTGAACTGCCATGATTCAGTGTTAAGTTTCTGTTAACGGTTTCCTTTTGACACCAGGCCTAGTACCTGCTATATTCCACTGCACTGTTCTGGCATTTCTCCCCTTTACAAACTGGAGAAAGTTTTAGTGAAAGCAAAGTACAATGACCTCTTTAAAGATAGGGTTTTGCCTTGGAAGGCTACAAAATGTTTGAGGTATAGTCCACAGACAAGTTGCTGATAGTTTAGTATTGTGGCATCAGTTTTGCTGATAGACCTTAGAACTTTGTTACTTGGCTAGTTTTATTTTTCTTAAGACTTAATTTGTGGAGGGGGAGACAGCATAATGGTTATGCAAACAGATTCTCATGCCTGATGCTCCTAAATCCCAGGTTAGATCCCCCCACCCTCCACTCCGGCCACCATAAGCCAGAGCTGAGCAGTGCTATAGTGTTTCTGTATGTCTTTCTCTTTGTCTTTGCATCTCTCTCAAAAAATAAATGAAATTAAAAAAAAAAAAAACTCGTGTCTCACCAATGCAGTAAGACATGAATCAAATAAGTTTTTTTAAAAGGACTTAATTTGCATAGCAAAGAGAATGAAAGTATCCACTAATTTTGTTGATGGACTTAACATAGTGTTACCAAAGTACTCAATTAAGAGCATTCAAGAACTAGAAGAGTTCATTCTTTTTTTAACTATTTTACTTATTCATTTATTCCCTTTTGTTGTCCTTGCTTTTTATTGTTGTCATCTTTGTTGGATAGGACAGAGAAGGGGAGAGATAGACACCTGGAGATCTGCTTCACCGCCTGTGAAGCGACTCTCCTGGAGGTGGGGAGCCGGGGGCTCCAACTGGGATCTTTATGCTAGTTCTTTTGCTTTGTACCACGTGCGATTAACCCGCTGCACTACCGCCCGACTCCCAAGAGTTCATTCTTAAAGTAAATCAAACTTGTTTTCAAATTCTAGATGAGTACCATAATATGTCTTTTCTTTTGCTCCAGACTTAATGAACAAGCCAGCGAGGAGATTTTGAAGGTAGAACAGAAGTATAACAAACTCCGCCAACCATTTTTTCAGAAGAGGTCGGAATTGATCGCCAAAATCCCAAATTTTTGGGTAACAACATTTGTCAACCATCCACAAGGTATGTCATATCAGACATTATTAAAGGGTATCCATGGGCAGGAGTAGATAGCGTAGTGGTTATGAAAGAGACTCATGCCTGAGGCTCCGAAGTCCCAGGTTCAATCCCCTGCACTACTATAAGCCAGTGCTGAACAGTGTTCTGGTAAAAAAAAAAAAGGGGGGGGGGTAATCCACTTGTTGCGATAGTAGGACCTTGCTGAGGGTTAAATCTAAAATGCTGGTTATGTACAGATGTGAAATACTTGGTAGAGACTTGGAATTTGCGTTTTCTAGATTAAAAGTCTTAAGTTTAGCGTCTTGTTTCATTACTTATTGATAAAACAGTGACAGCTTTGCTCCTTGGCCATTTTACAATTTTATGAAGTCAGGTTCTCACATGGGAGAGAGGTACTCTTTATCACTAAGCTATATTCCTCACAAATTTGGGAAAACTGTAAGGGATCACTTGAATTCATAACTGATTGCTTTTTTTAATACTCAATTTGACCTGTACTTCACTATTGTAGTGTCTGCACTGCTTGGGGAGGAGGATGAAGAGGCGCTGCATTATTTGACAAGAGTTGAAGTGACAGAATTTGAAGATATTAAATCAGGTTACAGAATAGATTTTGTAAGTATCAGTAACATCTTGTTAGCCACTATGAAAACTATTAAGCTTTGAAAGACCTATTCATAATATTTTCTAATTCTCTGATCATTGACAGTATTTTGATGAAAACCCTTACTTCGAAAATAAAGTTCTCTCCAAAGAATTTCATCTGAATGAGAGTGGTGATCCTTCTTCAAAGTCCACTGAAATCAAATGGAAATCTGGCAAGGTACTTTAATTCCATGGAAATGTAGTTTTGTATATTATGGTTCAGCTGGAGTTTTTATATTTGCTGTAGTGTTTTAGATACATGTCATATGCATAGTCTTGTATGTATTCTATGATTTTAGTTTTTTTTAAAGTGAGGATTGAGTATATAAATGGTTATGTAAAAAATACTGGCATTCCTGAGGCACCAAAGGTTGGTTCAATACCCAGCAACACCATAAACCAGAACTGGGCAGTGTTATGAAAATGAGGTTCATTGATGAGACAGTGACAGGACTAGAACATCACTCTAATGTATAGGGTTTTGAGGAATAACAGCTCTGGGGGTCAGGGCGGCGGTGACGCCACCAGGTTAAGCACTCACATTACAACAGTGTGTGTGGACCCAAGCTCCCCTCCCACCTGTAGGGGGAACTCTTAGAGTGGTGAGCCAGGGCTGTAGGGGTTTCTCTTCTATCTCCCCCTCCCTTCTCAGTTTCTCTCTCTGTCCAATAGTAAATAAAAATATTTTTTAAAAAAACCACAGCTCCTTTTTTTTTTTTTTCCCTATTGGACAGTGGAATTGAAGGGTTCAGTAGCGATGGAGAGAAAAACACCTGGGTCCTAGTACATGGTAATGTGTGTACTCCATTGGGTGTGGCCCTTCTGGCTAAGCTTTTTCTGTTTTAATCTTTTACTGATTTTTGCATAGAGAGAATTTGAGAAGGGCAGAGGGAGGTAGCATGGTTAGGCAAAGAGACTTCATGCCTGAGGCTCTAAAGTCCCAGGTTCAGTCCCCCACATAAGCCAGAGCTGAGCAGTGCTCTGGTAAACAAAATACACAAAAATGACAGTGCTTTGGTTAACAAAAAAAAAAAAAAAGGGGTGGAGGGGAGAGACCTGCAGAAGTCCTTCACGCATGAAGCTTTTCCCCTTTAGGTGGGAAGCAAGGGCTTGAATCAGAGTCCTTGTGCACTGTAATGTGTGCACTTAACTATAGGTGCACCGCCGCCTGGCTCCTTTTAATTTTTTTTTGAAGAATAATATTTAGGGGCCAGGTGGTACAAACCTGGTTCAGTGCAAACATTACAGTGCACTAGGACATGGTTTCAAGCCCCTGGTCCCCCACCTGTAGGGGGAAAAATAGTTAACATATGAATTGTACATGAGACAGAGCATTTAGCACTACTCTGGCCCATGAAGTACTGAGATATTGAACCTAGAACCTTAGACAGTTTAGTGCTTTACCAGCAAGAAGTTTCTGTGAGATACAGTGCTGTGTAAGGCATCTTTCATCATGCTTTAACGAAAATTTCTTCCATTTTATTTAGGATTTGACGAAACGTTCAAGTCAAACACAAAACAAAGCCAGCAGGAAGAGACAGCATGAGGAGCCAGAGAGCTTCTTTACCTGGTTTACTGATCATTCTGATGCAGGTGCAGATGAGTTAGGAGAGGTCATTAAAGATGATATTTGGCCAAATCCACTACAATACTACTTGGTGAGTTAAACATTTAGGGTTTTTCTTGTGTCATTTGGTTAAACGTGAGTTTTTTTGATACATGTTGGGTTTTTTTTTTTTTTTTTTTAAGGTTCCTGATATGGATGATGAAGAAGGCGAAGGGGAAGAAGATGATGATGATGATGAAGAGGAAGAAGGATTAGAAGATATTGATGAAGAAGGAGATGAGGATGAAGGTGAAGAAGATGAAGATGATGATGAGGGGGAGGAAGGAGAGGTAAAACAAAATTTGGTTAAAGTAAAAGAAGATAATCTTTAGAACCAGCAAGATAAAATGGCCAACTATGGTAGTGTGTGCTTAGTCATGCATACAACCCAGGTTCAAGCCTGGTCTACACCACACTGGAGCAAGTTGTATTCTTTTTAGTATTTAGTTTATTGAACAGGAGATATAGAGCTCTGGCTTATGGTGATGCTGGAAATTGAACCTGGGGCCTTCGTTGCCTCAGTCATTTGAATAGCCATTATGTTGTCTTCCCAGATCTATATATTTATTGGATAGAGACAGCGAGAAATCAGAGGTAATGGGGGGAGTCAGAGAAAGAGACACCTGCATCACTACTTCACTTGGAAAGCTTTCCTCTTGCAGGCGAGGATCAAGAACCCAGGTCCTTGCACATTTTATCATGTGTGCTCAATCAGGTGTGCCACCACACAGTCCTGGCCTATTTTTTTCTAGTAGGTAGAAATAGAGCAGAAAGCACTGCTTCATCACTGGTGAAGCATCATCCTACAGTGGGGACTAGAGACTTGAACCGTATAACCTTATGCATAGTGTTAATGTGCACTTAAAACCAGGCACACCAAATGTGGGGTGGCCCCCACTTTTTATTTTATTTTTTTAATAGAATCAAATAGGTTCTAATTGGAGTATTTGTAGAAAGTTAATTTTGTTGACTAAGACATTGTGTGCACATTTGTTATCAATTTTTAGCTATTCTTTTGTTTGTTTTTAGTTCTGTTATTCTTTAGCCATATTTAGTGAAGGAAACATAGATGATGTGCAGTTGGCCAAACTCTTGATGTGTCCTGAATATTACATTGAGGTTTGTAGATTAGGAGGTTTCATAGTGAATAAAAGCATTGGGGGAAGGAAGAAAGGGAAAGAGAATCAGAGTACTACTTTGCTACATTGGATACTGGGTCAGAAACACCTTTATCCATTGCACCATGTCTGGGCTGCTAGATATGTCTTGTCTTATGGAGCCCATTTGTGGTCTATATGAAAGTTGGGGATTGCCACTGAATTAACCTGAGGTCATTGTTACTCCCCTTTTTCTTACAGGAAGATGAAGGAGAAGATGACTAATGGAACACTGATGGATTCCAGCCTTTTTTAATTTTCTCTAGTCCCTGGGAGCAAGTTGCAGTCTTTTTTTTTTTTTTTTTTTTTTCTTTTTTCCCCCCCTCCCCTTGTGCTCAGTCACCCTGTTTTTGAGGTCTCTTCTCGCCATTATACCATGGTTATCAACTTATTTTGGGGGAAAATGCCTTGAGCAGAATACAGTTGAAAAGAATCTCTATCATTTTCTGTTCCAAATTAATTTTTATCCCTTCCTGTCTCAACAAAAACTTATGGAATCAATACCACCATGCTCTGTGGGAAAAAAGAAAACCTTCTGCTCCCTTAGCTCTGCTGGAAGCTGGAGGGTGCTAGGCCCCTGTGTAGTAGTGCATAGAATTCTAGCTTTTCTCCTCCTTTCTCTGTATATTGGGCTCAGAGATTACACTGTGTCTCTATGTGAATATGGACAGTTAGCATTTACCAACATGTATCTGTCTACTTTCTCTTGTTTAAAAAAATCAAAAAAAAAATCTTAAAAAAATGGGGTTATAGAAGGTCAGCAAAGGGTGGGTTTGAGATGTTGGGTGGGTTAAGTGGGCATTTTGACAACATGGCTTCTCCTTTGGCATGTTTAATTGTGATGTTTAACGGACATCCTTGCAGTTTTAAGACTACACTTTTAAAAAATTATCTCCTAATGATGACTTGAGCCCAGCCACTCGATGGGAGAATCAGCAGAACCTGTAGGATCTTATTTGGAATTGTAATTTTGTTCCTGTTTATTTTTAAATTTTCTTTTTTGTTTTCACTGGAAAGGAAAGATGATGCTCAGTTTTAAACGTTAAAAGTGTACAAGTTGCTTTGTTACAATAAAACTAAATGTGTACACAAAGGATTTGATGCTTTTCTCTCAAAACAGATTGACTTTCCAGGTTTGACTTGTAATATTTTTGTCAAACTGTTAACCCTAATTAATTTTTTGATATGCACTTTGCAGGCTGACCTCAGGGCTATGTGGATTGAGTAAAGGGATTTGAATCGTGTGTTAGTAATTCTTTGTCTAGAAAGAATCACTGGGTACAATTTGCCATCAGTTTATTAGAATTCAGTTCACGTTATCTAGGATATCAGATTGTGCAAAACATCCTAGTGTACCCATGATTTGTATCTCAAATTGTCTTTTTTTTTTTTTAATTTTTTATTGGGCCTTTATTTACCTGGATAATAGTGCCTGCCACCACCATCAGACAGACCTGGTGCTCTAATGCCTAGTTACACACAGGGCAGTTGCTGACATGTCTTCATTGGCACCATAACTTGTGGCTGAGAAGGCTTAGAGTAAGAAGTCAAAAGTGGTGGTTAAGAAACTCAGGAGTGTTTTTGTCTCATGTACTAGCTATTTAGCATACATTTGATTCTCAAATGAGACCCATCTTGCTGAGATGATGAACCTTGCTAAATGTCAATGAGCGCAGAAGAACATTTTTGAGAAGCTACCTAAAGCATAGGCTTTTCTAATGCTGTAAAATAAAATTGCTAAACTTAAATGCCACTTTTTCAGAGATGAATTAATGGATAGCCTGGATAAAAAACTTTTTGGTGTATAAAATTATAAATGGAACTATTCCATCAATAGGCAAAGTGTGATGAAAACCTATCTAGATGGAGAGTGTGATTTCTGCACAGGCCTCTGTTTAGTAAATCCATCACTGTATACTGGTCAGGAATCTTGCTCCAATAAAGGAACATAAAGATTTTTTTTTTACTGGGGTCATTTGCCTTGTTTTGTAGACAAATACTGCTTTTGGATTTAGATAAGTTTTTCAGGTGAGTTCTGTGTTAATAGTGACGGGTAGGGGAAACATGCATGGCATAGAGGTACCTGTAAAGGCATATACATTGAGCATTCTAGACAATTACCAATGACAGATTTCTTAAAGGGATTGAATATCTTGAAGTCTCACTTTTTAAAAAATACTTCCTTTTGTTGCCCTTGTTTTATTGTAGTTATTGATGTTGTTGTTGGATAGGACGGAGAGAGATGGGGCAGACGGGGAGAGAAAGAAACCTGCAGACATGTTTCACTGCTTGTGAAGCAACCCCTCTGTAGGTGGAGAGCTGGGAGGCGACCAGAACCAGGATCTTCACGCCGGTCCTTGCGCTTTGCGCCGTGTGCACTTAAGCCACTGTGCAACCTCCCAACTCCCAAAGTCTCACTTTTAAACACACTTGAAAATACTAATGAGAGGGAGTCAGGCAGTAGGTTACGCGCACCAGGTACGACCAGCATAGGGATCCAGGTTCGAGCCCCTAGCTCCCCACCTGCAGGGGATTCGCTTCACAAGTGGTGAAGCGGGTCTGCAGGTGCTATCTTTCCCCCTCTCTGTCTTTCCCTCCTCTCTCAATTTCTCTATGTTCTCTCCAACAGCAATAACGATAATTACAACAACAAAAAATACTAATGAGAAAATGAGCATAGGTTCAGCACACAGAATTCCAGGGATTGGCATGGGGATCTTCTGTGCTACTTCCTAGGTCTCATACTTTTTTTTTTTTAATCAGAGCAGTTACTTAGCTCTGGTTTATGGTGGTGCTGGAGATTGAACCTGGGACTTTTTAAAACATTGAAAGAAACCACAGCCCCAAAGATTACCTCAATGCAGTGTGGGCCAGACTTGAACCTGAAAGCGTAAGCTGTTTGGTTCTTTAAAAGGGTAAACTGGGAGTCCGGCAGTAGCACAGCAGGTTAAGCGCACATGGTGCAAAGACCTGCATAAAGATCCTGGTTTGAGCACCACCCCCCAGCTCTCCACCTACATGGGTTTGCTTCACAAGCAGTGAAACAGGTCTGCAAGTATCTTTCCTCTGTCTTCCCTTCTCCATTCCTCTGTCCTATCCAACAACGAAAATAATAAAAACTACAATATAACAAGGGCAACAAACGGGAATAGGTAAATAATGAAAAAAAGAAAAGGTAAACTGATTCGGGGGCACTACTGGACTTCAGAGAACTCTTGGACAATTGTGTGTATTGATTTAGTAGTTTATCATTGTTTTATTTTGGTCACTGTTAGGCCCCAGCAAGACTTTGAGAGATGGGGAAGAGAAAGATAGACACCTACAGACCTGCTTCTCCACTCAAAGCTTTCCCCCTGCAGGTGGGGCCTGGGGTCTTGAAGCCAGTTCTGTGCAGTGGACAAAGACATTGTTACACACGACCTGGTGCGCCACCACCCAGCCCCCTCAGTTTTCTTATTGAGCAGAAGCAGTATCACTGGTACTGGGCATTGATAACACTGATTACATCAGTTTACTTTGTCAGAAACAGTTTTGCTTTTCCTGCCTTTTTAGGTTTGATTTTTGTTATGCATTCTGCCTATTACAAAAATGTAGTTCTGTTTCTGAGTGAAGACATCCAATTACAATACCTTAATTTCATCCCCTGAAACAGTAGTGACTGATACGGGGAAAGCTTCACAAGTGGTGGAACAGTGCTGTGGTCTTTGTCCTCAAACCTCTAGAGGAAAGAAAATAAAAATGGCCGCTAGGAGTGCCACTGAGCCCGTGCTGAGGGCAATATAGTGAAGGAGGGTGCTTGTTTCTGCCGCAAATACACTGAAATTGGAACAATACAGTGGGTAGCATGCCCTCGTGAACAAGGATGATGACAGGGAAAAAGTGAAGGAAGGGAAAGTCCTCAAGTGGTCTAGGAAGTTTCAGCATTACAGGCATATGCCATGCAGGGGATTCCACTTGGGACCTGAAAGCTGAGAATCCAAATCTTAAATTGTGCCTCCTCTCAGGCCACTGTTAAATTTTAACAGCCAAGTATCTGAAAACTTGATTTGGCCTATTGACTACTGGGTATTGAAGGTGAGCCTCACTTTTTCTTAGACTGAGGTTCCATGGAACATCAGTCCCCACCAGTGACTATGGTACTGTTATATGATCTGACTAAACGTTCAGCTCAGGACTTTCCTGTAGGTTTGCCTAGTTTGGGGTTCGTTAGGAAGTGTGAATGCATTGTATTTTTTTTTTTAATATTTATTCATTTTCCCTTTGTTTTTGCCCTTGTTTTATTGTTATTATTGTTGTTGTTATTTGTCTTCGTTGTAGGATAGGACAGAGAGAAATGGAGAGAGGAGGGGGAGATAGAGAGGGAAGAGAAAGATAGACACCTGCAGACCTGCTTCACCGTTTGTGAAAGGACTCCCCTGCTGGTGGGGAGCCGGGGGCTTGAACCGGGATCCTCTCGCCAGTCATTGTGCTTTGCACCACCTGCGCTTAACCACTGTGCTACCGCCCGACTCCCCGAATGCATTGTATTTTAAACACTTCCCTCAGTGATGGGTGAAGACTGCAGACAGATCCCGAAAATCATTTTGAAGTTCTTTTGTCCTCTATGGGGCTTCACTTCTCCAAGCTGAATTTCAAAAGGTAACACAGCTTGCATGGGTTCTAGATTTGAACATAGACTGTAAATACCTTAATATTTATTATGATAAATGAGAGACAAGGGCACTTCTCAGCCCTGACATAAGGTGGTGCTGTGAATTGAGTCAAGCTTTTGCCATGCAAGTTGGAACTTGAACAGACCCTTTAAATTTGTGTGTATATATATAGATATATATGGTAGAAACAGCCAGAAATGTAGGGGAGCGGGAGATGGAGGAGACACCTGCAGTCCTGCTTCACTTGCAAAGCTTCCCCCCTGCAGGTGTGTGTGTGGGGCTCCAACCCGGGTCCTTGCGCATTGTAACGTGTGCTCAATCAGGGGAGCCACTACCCAGGTCGGTAAGTTAACATTTACCTCCAGGGTTATTGCTGGGGCTCGGTGCCTGCACCACGAATCCACTGATCCTGGAGGCTTTTTTTTTTTTTTTTCTTTTTTGTTGCCCTTGTTATTTTATCGTTGGTTATTTTGTTATTGATGTTGTTGGATAGGACAGAGAAATGGAGAGATTTTTAACAAGAGCCCTGAACTTGAGGCATGAAAGCCTTGTATATCACTATGCTGGGCCAGGCGGTAGCGCGGCAGGTTAAGCGCACATGCGCAAAGCGCAAGGACCGCGCGGCTAAGGATCCTGCTTCGAGCACCGCCCCCCCCCCGCGGGGGGTCACTTCACAAGTGAAGCAGGTCTGCACGTGTCTATCTCTCCCTCTCTGTCTTCCCCTCCTCTCGTTTTCTTTCTGTCCTATGCAACAATGATAAACAAGGGCAACAAAAGGGGAAAAAATCACTATCTCCCTGACCGTCCTTTTTTTTCTTTTAAAAATTCTATTTTATTTTTGAGAGAGATGCAGAGGGAGAGAAACACCAGAGCACTGTTCAGCTCCGGCTTATAGTGGTGCAGGGGATTGAACCTGAGACTTTGGAGCCTCAGGCATGAGAATCTGTTCGCATAACCATTATGCTATCTCCCCCGCCCCTGACCATCCTTCTTAACTTTTTAATTTTTTTAAAATTTATTTTATTGGGAGTTGGGCAGTAGTGCAGCAGTTTAACTGCAGTACTGCCCAGCAGGTTAAGCGCAGGTGGTGCAAAGTGTAAGAACCTGCATAAGGGTCTCAGCCCCTGGCTCCCCACCTGCAGGGGGGTCACTTCACAGGTGGTGAAGCAGGTCTGCAGGTGTTTCTCTCCACTTCTCTCTGTCCTATCCAACGACATCAATAACAATAGTAACTACAATAATAAAACAACAAGGGCAACAAAATGGAATAAATAAAATTTAAATTTTTATTTTATTATTGGATTGAGAGGAAAGGAGATAGGGAGAGAGAGACCCTCACAGCCCTACTTAACCACTAAATTAAGCTTTCCCCCTCCAGGGTCTTGAATTTAGGGTCTAGCACAGTAATAAAGTGTGTGCTCAGCAAGTTGCATATAAGTACCCAAATCTGAATCACTGGTCACCTCATAGGAGCATATACAAAGATGAAGGGTTCTGTGCCTGCTCTCTCTGAATCCATTGCTATTTCCCCTTTTGTTGCCCTTGTTGTTTATCATAGTTGTTGTTGCCGTCATTCCTGGATAGGGCAGAGAAAGAGAGGAGTGGGAGAAAGACACCTGCAGATCTGCTTCACTGCCTGTGAAGCCACTCCCCTGCAGGTGGGGAGCTGGAGGCTCGAACTGGGATCCCTATGCTGGTCCCAAAGTTCCAGAACCTGGTACATCCACATGGAAATAGCATGTAACCGAAGGAAGTTTCAGTGCTGTAGCAGTCCCTTTGTGTGTGTATATATGTTATATTGCATATTTTACATATATATGTTAATCAGAAGTGGTGAGTGGTCTGGGAGCACTGCACTCTCAAGCATGAGATCCCAAATTCAATCCCTGGCAGCACATATACCAGACGTGTCTGGTCCATTCTCTCTTGCTTTCCTTTGTCATTAAAATATATATGTGTGTGTATCAATCATGGGTGGTGAAATTGAGCATGTGTATGACTGGTGAGACAGTAATATAGCAAGGGTTTCATTTATTTACTTGAATTTTTGCCAGAACAATGCTCAGCTGGTGGAGGGGTGTGTGTTGGGATGGGTGAACCTGGCACAGAAAAGTGTCATGACTTGGGGGGAGTCGGGTAGCACATCGGGTTAAGCGCACATGGTGCAAAATGCAAGGAATGGTGTAAGGATCCCTGTTTGAGCCCTGGCTCCCCACCTGCAGGGGAGTTGCTTCACAGGTGGTGAAGCAGGTCTCAGGTGTCTCCCCCTCAATCTGTCTTCCCCTCCTCTCTTCATTTCTCTCTGTCCTATCTAACAATGACAATATCAATAACAACAACTACAACAATAAAACAAGGGCTGCAAAAGGTAAAATAAAATTTAAAAAAATATTTTTTGTTGCTCTTGTTTTTCATTGTTGTTGTAGTTATTGTTGTCATTGATGTCGCTGTTGTTAGATAGGACAGAGAGGAGGAGAGAAAGACAGACACCTGCAGACTGCTTCACTGCCTGTGAAGTGACTCCCCTGCAGGTGGGGAGCCAGGGGCTTGAACTGGGATCCTTGCTCCGGTCCTTGTGCTTTGCGCCATGTGCGCTTAACCCACTGTGCTACCGCCCAACTTCCAAATAAATAAATTTTAAAAAGTGTCATGACTTGCCTTTGAGTATGACATCTAGGTTAAGTCCTCATCAATACATATGTTGCTGCCACTTGGTGGAAAGCCCAATGTTGTCCACACCTTGCTAGTTTTCACCAATGTTTATTTCGGTAGGCATTAGTGAAATGAGCACTTCAGTAAAAAATGAAGTGCACCTGAAAATAAGGTGCCTTTAACATTTGACCCACATTTGCAGTTGCCACTGGGCCAGATTCTTTCCAGTTCGGTCCTTAGGAAAAGAACTGCTACAAGAAGTGGACAAATATCTACATTAGACTGTAAAGAACCACAGACCCTGACACTGGGAAACTACTGCCAACATGCTTTGTGAGGTTTATGAACTTTTCCCAGTGCTACACTACTTCTGTCTTCACCACTGAGGCTTGATACCTGGTAGCTTTTTTTTGTTGTTGTTAGGATAGGAAAAATGAGAAGGTAGGGAGAGACACCTGTAGCAATGCTTCACATCGCACCCCCCCCCCCGCAGGTGGGGTGTTGAACCTGGGTTCTTGCTTGGTAAAGTGTGCACTTAGCCGCATATGCCACTGCCTGGCCCACCCAGTGCTCTGTCTCAAGGCATATTATTAGACAGAGAAATTGAGAGGGAAGAGGAAAATAGAGAGGGAGACACCTACTGCATTGCTTCACCATTTGTGAAGATTCCCTCCTTCTAAGGTAGGGACTTGAACCCGGGTCCTTGCACATGGTAGCATGTTGGCTTAACCAAGTGTGCCACTACCAGGCCTCTGGCTTCTCTTGAGGGCAAAGAAACCGAACCAGAAACTTCCAGCTGGGGTAAACGATGGGAACCTGAGAGAGGTTAGGTTTATTCGACTGTAAATTGACACACTTCGGGTGAGGCTTTACACATACGTTCTCGCAGTTAATTTAAAGCCCTGCCAGCCCCCCGTGGGGACAGCGGGTTTGTGAGTTACCCAGTTTCACCTCAGTGACTTCCTCCTAGAGAAAGAGACCTGGGGCGGGAGCCGAGGCAGAGCCTCCAGTCCCAGCGCGGAGAGCGCGGGCCCCAGGTTGCCCGGCAGGCGGCGCCGTTTCCGCCCGCCCGGCCCGGCGCGACGCCGCAGACTCCCGCCCGCGAGATGCCCCTTCTGCGCCTCGGGCCGGGGGCCGGGGGCCGGGGGCCGCGGCCTGCGAAGAAGAGACCCCGGACTCCGCGGGCCTGCGGGTCCCGGGCTGGGCGCCTGTCCCGCGAGGCCGAGAGGCGGCGTTGAGCCCGGGCCCGGGAGGGGGCGCCCGATCCCGCCTCTGCTGCGCCACTTCCCGGGAAGTTTCAAGTTTAAAAGACCCGGCGGAGGGTCCGGGGCTTCCGGAAGCCGAGTGAGCGAGAGGAGGGGCCGCGCGGCGGAGCGGCGCCATGGAGGAGGGGGCGCCTCGGCAGGTGAAGGGCGCCGGGAGAGGCCGGGCTGCGCGCGGGCCCCGGGGCTGGGGGAACCTCACTCACCGCCCTCGGCGGCCCCAGCGCACGTCCGCAGGCGCACCTGAGCCCGAGTCGCTTCTGCTCCCCGGAAAGGTCCCCGAATCAACCCCAGGTGACTCAGAGCCTCCAGCCAGGGCAGCCCAGGAACACGTCTGAAGCCGCAGTCAGTGCCTCCGGGGTGGGGTCCTAAGGGTTCCTCAAATTGGTTCTTCCAGGTGGGACCTGAAGGCCCACGAGAATTCACCGGGAAAGCAGTGGGGCCCCTGAGGCCACCTTGGGGACTGCCCTGGGGCAGGCGGTGTGTGGGGGAGGCAGAATGTGTCCCCTAGAAGCAGAGGACCTCTCTCCACCGCGCTTGTGGGGTCCTTCCCGGAGTACCCAGAACAATAGGCCGTGTGGATGCCGGGGAGAGGCCCCCAAGTAACCTTGGGGTGCACAGAGGGTTCCAGCAACAAAGGCGGGGGTGGTCTCTGCCCTACCCGACTATAGAGGCAGAAGAGGCCAAGGCTGTGATGGGGTCTGTTAGGAGCAGGATGGAGTGTTTCAGCCTTGAGGAAAAGCGGTGGATGAGGGGGGTCGGTTCAAGACTGGATTCCAGCAGCATAGTGTGTATTCACGACAAGGTCCCAGGTGGCAGCCCAGACGGGACAGGATGGGCCACTGCTCAGAGATGATGTGACCTCGATCAGGCTGGTGGAGTGCCCCCACTCTGGCCGCTCACTCATGCAGTCTTCGAGAAGGGCTGGCCTGTGCCCTACCCCCACCGCCTTCCTCCAGAGGTCCCGCCGCCTATTCCAGCCATGGCTTGTGCACATTTTCCAGTTTCCTGTGAACCTCCGCCCAGTAGCTGCTGCTGGGTGACTCAGGACCCTGGTGGCCAGGCCCCCAGCTCCATGGGATCTTTGTTTGCTCAGGCCCTTGGCTCTGGACCTCTAGCCTGGGGCTCAGTCAGAGGATTTCCTGAGCCGCACCCCTGCCCTCTGACAGCCAGGCCAGTTGGGCTCAGCTGAGGTCTGGGTTGGGGGGCAAGGGTCCCTGAGACTGGGGAGGCCTCCCCTTACATTGGGCACAGGAGATGGAGAGCAGAGAGGTAAGGTGGAGGCCCTGCCAGAGTTCCTGGTTGGGTTGAGGTGGGGATTGTTGCAGTGACCCCAGACTGAGATCAACACTGCTTTGCTGGAGACAATGGCCTCACAGGTTTTCCTCTTCCTCGCTCCAGCCTGGGGGAAAGCAGTGAAAACCTTTTTCCTCCCCAGAGCTGGGCTGGTAGTGACCCTAGAGGTCTACACAGTTCCTCTCTGTGCTTCTGATTTGCCAGCCTGTTTGTGGGGTGTTAGGGGACCTGCCCTGGGCTCCTGCTTAGGCTATTCTTGCCCCATCTTGGAGAGGAATGTCCCTCTGAGCCTGAATCTCCTTTCTGGCTCCCAGATCTTAGCCTGGATCCCAGGCTTAGTGTCAGCATGGTTGGCAGGGAAAGGGTGGGACCTAAGAGGTAATGGCATCTCCTCTGTGTTGAGCAGGATGCCTAAACGCAGTGCCTAAATTTTTTCAACTCCCAAAGGGGGGGTGATCACTGCACCTACCTTGTGGAGCTGTTGTGAGACTTGATAAGCTGCTGTGTGCAGAGCTATTGCACAGAATCTGGTGCCCAGCAGCACTGCATAAACACAAGTTTCCTTGTCACCTCTGGCGGCCCGAGATGGGGCATAGGCTGCATCAGTATCCTTGGGGCCACCTTCTAGTTCAGAGACACTAGCTCTCAGGTCAGAGGTGTCCCAAACCTTGTGGGTGTAGGGCCTGGGTGCTGTCCACACCCTCTTTCCCTGTGGTGAGCAGAGGTTGGTGGCAGCAGCAGAGACCCTATTGCCATCCACAGGCTGGGGCAGGCCAAATGCCTCCAGAGGATGAGAAAGAGGTGATCCGCCGGGCCATCCAAAAAGAACTGAAAATCAAGGAGGGTGTGGAGAACCTGCGGCGGGTGGCCACTGACCGCCGCCACCTGGGCCACGTGCAGCAGTTGCTGCGCTCCTCCAACCGCCGTCTGGAGCAGCTGCATGGGGAACTCCGGGTGCTGCACACCCGCGTCCTGCTGCCCAGCCCTGCGCTCAGCCCCGCTGGTGAGAGAGTGTCCCTCCAAACAGACAGCAGTTCCCCTGCCCCGGCCCAGCCTCTCAAGAGTCCTCAGGAGGGGCAGAATGGTGAGAGTCAGGCTCTGGGAGGGAGCGCTGGGCTGTTGATGAAGCTCACATGCTGTATTCACAGAATCTGTGGCCTCTGGGCCCCAGCCACCTTCGGATCAGCCAAGAGCGCGGCAGCTGGAGGCTCTCCAGAAGCAACTGCAGGTGGAGCTCAAGGTGAAGCAGGGGGCTGAGAATATGACCCACACGTATGCCAGCAGCAACCCGAAGGTGAGGCTTCAGGAGGAGGCTCTGATGCAGAGTGATTTACACTCAGATTATCAGGGGAGGTGCTCCAGCTCCTATTCTGATAGGACAGTGCAACCTAGCCACTGACCCTTCACAGTCTAAACTCTCAGTCTGGTGGGGAGCACAGTCCTGGACCCTATCTTGGTGGGGAAGACATGTTCTAACCCTTGGTGTAACAGAGAAGGCACAACACCACCCAAATGATGGGGGAACCCCAGATCTAGTCCCAGCCTAATGTGGGGAACTCAGCCATGACATGATGGGGGAGGGGGGATGCATGGCTTCAACCTTGATCTAGGGGAGACTTGACCTCTGCCCTTGTCCTTTCTGATAGGAGAGGCTGTCCCACATCTAGTCTAAGTAAGAGAGGCTTGACTGTAGATCTGGTCTACTAAGGAGAGACTGGCAGCTGCCCTGGCCTTGTGGGGGATACTTGGCTGAGACCTTGGTCTGGCTAGGGAGCCTTTGGTTGAATGGGGCATATGTCATAACCCCACAGGAGAGGAAGCTCCTGGCAGCTGCCCAGCAAATGCTCCGGGACAGCCAGCTGAAGGTGGCCCTTCTGCGAATGAAGATAAGCAGCCTGGAAGCCAGTGGGTCCCCCGAGCCAGGTGAGGCCTTGAGAATTGGGGATGGGCAGGGCAGGGCAGAGCAGAGCACAGGCCTGAGGGCTCCCATCTCCTCTCAGGTCCTGAGCTGCTGGTGGAGGAGCTACGACATCACTTGCACATTGAGGCAGCCGTGGTCAAGGGGGCCAAGAATGTGGTCAAGCTGCTTGGTGACCGGCGGGCACAGGACCGGAAGGCTGTGGCTGAGGTCAGAGCTTGGTCCTCTCCCCAAAGGTTTGGTTGTTCCCCTAGTCCTCTCTGCAAGGGTGAGAGGCACAGAAACTAGCTGTGTGGGCGGCAGTGAGGAAACAGGAGACAGGTGTTTGGAACTCATAGGAGTGGCTACAGATGGCCAGAGCCACTGTCCCTAGAGCCCATATCTTATGGTCTGCACCCCCTTTTGCCTGCCCCCAGAGTCTATAACCTATGGTCTGTACCCTTCTGTCTGCCCCCAGAGTCTGTACCTCCTGGCCTACATCCCTTGCCTGTCTGCCCCTTGCAGGCCCAGGCCCAGCTCCATGAATCCTCCCAGAAACTGGACCTCCTGAGACTGGCCTTGGAGCAGCTCCTAGAGAGACTGCCCACTGCCCACCCTCTGCGTAGCAGAGTGGCCCGGGAACTTCGGACTGCAGTGTCTGGGAACACCCAGCCTTTCAGGACACTGGTGAAGCCAACCGCCATGACAGGTAGCAAGGAGTCCCTCTCACATCAGAGCGCTCCCTCCCTTTGGGGGAAGAGCCTGATCCTGGCATTACCATCCTCTGGCTCATGTTCCTGACATCTGTTCTCTGCACCTCAACTTAGCATCTGTAAAACGGGAGTGATAACTGTACCTATTTCAAAGGGTTGCTGTAAACATTCAGTGTGTAGTTACTTGTGAGATACTAAGTGCAAAGGAGGCTATTTAGACAAGTAGCCATGGTAATGCTTAAACCAGCATTGGCTTTGTTTTGTTTTGTTAGCAGGGTAGAGAGAGACAGAGAACCAAAGTATCATTCCGGCACATTCAATGTCAAGGATCAAACTTATTAGGACCTCATACTTTTATGTCCAACACTCAAGCCACTGTGCCATCTCTTGGGCCACTAAAGCCCTGGAGGCCTTGTTGCCATTTCACAAGCAGTTTGGACTGTTTTAAAGCTCTTTCTTGGAGGTTTTTGTTTGTTTGTTTAAGATTTATTTCATATGAGACAGATTTTCACATGAAGGAGGGAGAGACAGAGAAGTTAGAGCCCCACTCTAGTATATAAAGTACCATGGATCGGGGCCAGGTGGTGGCACATCTAGTGGAGTGCACATGTTACAATGCACGAGGACCTGGGTTCAAGCCCCTAGTTCCCACCTGCAGGGGGAAAGCTTTGCGAGTGGTGAAGCAGTGCTGTAGGTGTCTGTCTCTCCCTCCCCTCTTGATTTCTGGCTGTCTGTATCTAATAAATAAAAAAATAAATAAATAGGGAGTCGGGCAGTAGCGCAGCGGGTTAAGCTCAGGTGGTGCAAAGCCAAGGACCGGCGTAAGGATCCCAGTTTGAGCCCCGGCTCCCCACCTGCAGGAGGGTTCCCTTCACAGGCGGTGAAGCAGGTCTGTGGGTGTCTATCTTTTTCTTCCCCTCTCTGCCTTCCCCTCCTCTCTCCATTTCTTTCTGTCCTATCTAAACAATGACATCAATAACAACAACAATAATAACTACAACAACAATAAAAAACAAGGGAAACAAAAGGGAAAATAAATAAATAAGTAGATAAATATAATAATAATAAAGTACCATAGATCAAACTAAAGACATACAAGTTCTGAACTCTTTTTTTTTTTTTTAATTATCTTTATTTATTAGATAGAGACAGCCAGAAACTGAGAGGGGAAGGGGAGTTATCAGACAGGGAGAGAGACAGAGAGACACCTGCAGCCCAACTTTACCACTTGCAAAGATTTCCCCCTACAGGTGGAGACTGGGGGCTCAAACCTGGGGCCTTGTGCACTGTTCAGTATGTGCTCAATCAGGTGCGCCACTGCCTGGCCTCCTGTGAGCTCTTTTCAGTGGAGATATTTTCCAGCCTGCACTTTAACAGATTATTTACTATTTATTTTATTTTAGTGAGTGAGAGATATAAAAGAAAAAATAGAGGTGGAGAAAGAGAGAGAGACATGCCAGAGCACTCCTCAGCTCTGGCTTCTGGTGGTACTGGGGATTGAATCTGGGACTTCAAAACCTCAAGCATGGAAGTCTTTTGCATAGCCATTATGCTGTCTCCTCAACCTTGTTTATTTATTAATACAAGATAGTGAGAGAGAGAGAGGACTAGAACAACACTCAATTCCTCCCCTCAACAACACTCAATTTTCAAAGCTCTTTTCATATTTTTATCCACTTAAAAAATTCATTTTTGACAAAGAGATGCAGGAAAAGATGGAGACATCTGTGCCATTGCTCTTCTTAATTTTTTAAATTATTTATTTTCCCTTTTGTTGCCATTGTTGTTTTATTGTTGTTGTAGTTATTGTTGTTGATGTCGTCGTTGTTGGATAGGACAGAGAGAAATGGAGAGAGGAGGGGAAGACAGAGGGGGAGAGAAAGATAAACGCCCACAGACCTGCCTCATTGCTTGTGGAGTGACTCCCCTGCAGGTGGGGAGCCGGGGGCTCAAACTAGGATCCTTAGGCCAGTCCTTGTGCTTTTCGCTTAACCCGCTGCGCTACCGCCTGACTCCTTTGCTCTTCTTTTTTAATCAATCAATTAAATACTGGATAAAGACAGAAGAAATTGAGAAGGGAATTGAGATAGAGAGGAAAAGAGACAGAGACAGAGACACTGGTGCCAGGATGGTATCTAACTGTACCCCCCCCCCCCATACACATACACAGGCACGCTGCAGGTACACCTCCTGGGCTGTGAACAGCTGCTGACATCTGTTCCTGGACGCTCCCCAGTGGCCGCACTGGCTGCAAGCCCCTCCCAGGGCTGGCTGCGGGGCAGAGCCAAGCAACTCCGGGGTCGGGGTGAGCTGACTTGTGAGTAGAGAGCTGCAGAGAGCTGGGAGGAAGGGTGAGGGTGAGGACCTTTACTTCTGGCCTGCTCTGAGCCCTGGCTCTGGCCCTGCAGGCGAGGTGCTGGCTGTGCTGAAGGTGGACAATCGAGTTGTGGGCCAGACCAGCTGGGGGCCAGTGGCCAAGCAGTCTTGGGACCAGACCTTTGTTGTCCCCCTGGAGCGGGTGAGGCTGGTGTTGGTGTGGTCAGGGGAGACCCTGGACCCTGTGGGGTAGAAGGCAGACCTGGTAGGGGGCTGGCACCTTGCAGCCTTCCCCCCCAAATTGGTCTGGTATCCCTGGTGTAGGCACGAGAGCTGGAGATTGGGGTGCATTGGCGGGACTGGCGGCAACTGTGTGGCGTGGCCTTCCTGCGGCTGGAGGACTTCCTGGACAATGCCTGTCACCAGCTGGCCCTCAGCCTGGTGCCACAGGGGCTGCTCTTTGCCGAGGTGCCCACTAGCCCCTGCCCTTTAACCTCTGGGAAGGGCGTTGAGAGTGTGTAGGCACCCCCCCACACACCACTACCACCAAATCACCTTAAGTATGAGAGGGTGGAGGTTCCCTGCCCCTCTCTGTGGATGTCACAGGAGTCCCTATCCTGCATCTGGACAAGTACCTCTCTGTGACCCTGGACAAGAGGGTCTCCATCGGGCCTCAGTTTCCCCGCAGGTACCAATGAGGGCATTGAATCCATCTCTCTCTCTGTACCTACAACACTGTCTCCCTAACCCGTGAAGTTTTCCTCTTGCAGGTGGGGACTAGTGGCTTGGACTCAAGTCCTTGTGCCTTATAGTGTATGCACTCAGCCAGGTGCACCACCATCAGGCCACTTATTGAATCCATCTCTCTGGACCCTTCCAGCTCTTGCATCTGCTTATATGGTGGTGGTGGGAGGGGAGGGGGACTCAGGCTCATATTCTAGAGGCCTCAAAAGGTCTGCAAGGTGGGTGGGTGAGAGAGGAGACTGGTCTCCAGAACCTGTGCCTGCCCCTGCAGATAACCTTCTGTGACCCCATCATTGAGAAACGGCCGAGGTTGCAGAGGCAGAAACGCCTTTTTTCTAAACGCAGAGGTGCGCAGTTGGGGGAGAGGTTTGTGGTGTGGGGCATGAGGCTGGAGCCCTTAGGTGGCCCTGGACTGAACCCTTTCTGCGGCCCCAGGTCAGGACTTCATGAGGGCGTCCCAGATGAACCTCAGCATGGCTGCCTGGGGCCGCTTGGTCATGAATCTGCTACCCCCCTGCAGCTCTCCAAGTACCACCAGCCCCCCCAAAAGATGCCCTCAGACCCCAGCAACCCGGCGAGCAGCTCCTGAGCCTACCTCTCCCAGGTGAGGAGCCACCAGGGACGCTATACTGCTGAGCTCCTCAGGGAGTGCTCTGGGCCTCTGTTCTCCTTTCTGAATCTGTCTGATGTGGAACTGTGCCCATCCCTATGCTTGCCCTTGTGTTGTTGTTTTTTTGACTCCAGGGTTATTGCCGGGGCTTGGTGCCTACACTATGAATCCGCTGCTCCTGGAGACTTTTTTTCCCCTTTTGTTGCCCTTGTTGTTTAATGTTGTGGTTATTATTATTGATGTCATTATTGTTGGATAGGACAGAGAGAAATGGAGAGGGGAAGGGAAGACAGAAGGGGGAAAGAAAGATAGACACCTGCAGACCTGCTTCACCACCTGTGAAGCTACCCCTCTGCAGGTGGGGAGCCAGGGGCTCGAACTGGGATCCTTATGCTGGTCCTTGCACTTTGCGCCATTTGTGCTTAACCCGCTGTGCTACCACCTGACCCCCTACCCTTGTGTTTTTTCTGCCCCATAGTCCTTTCCCAACCAAGAAGAGCCCCTTGGGAGAAGGGGAGAAGCCCCCTCCCAAGCCCCCACGCCTCTACCTGCCCAGGGAGCCCACCCCTGAGGAGACACCGGTGAGAGTGGTGGGGATGGTAGTCACTGGGGTGCTGGGATGGGGGGTGCAGAGCTAGAGGGAAAGCGGGAGGAGGCCCGGCTGTGTCCTGAAGCCTCTACTCTCACAGCGCACCAAACGCCCCCACATGGAGCCCAGGATTCCTGTCCGGCCATCACCACTGGCAGCATCTAGGTATTTTTGCTTCTTACTCTGTTTTCGTATCTTCAGGTATAACCCCTTAAGGGGGCTGGGTGGTGATGTACCTAGTTGAGTACTTATGTTACCATGCACAAGGACATGGGTTCAAGCCCCTGGTCTCCACCTGTAGGAGGAAAGCTTCATGAATGGTGATGTAGTGCTGCAGGTCTCTCACTCTTTCTCCCTCTCTGTTTCTCCTTTTCCTCTCAATTTCCCTCTGTCAAATAATTGCACAGGGAACCCCCCCCCCAAATATATATATCCTGGGGGAGTCGGGTGGTAGCACAGCGGGTTAAGCGCACATGGAGCAAAGCACATGGAGCAAAGTGCAAGGGCCCAGCTTACGGATCCTGGTTTGAGACCCTGGCTCCCCACCTGCAGGGGAGTCGCTTCACAAGCGGTCAAGCAGGTCTGCAGGTGTCTGTCTTTCTCTTCCCCTCTCTGTCTTCCCCTCCTCTCTCCATTTCTCTCTGTCCTATCTGACGATGACATCAACAACAATAACTACAACAACAGTAAAACAACAAAGTCAACAAAAGGGAATAAATAAATATATATATATCCCAGAGCAAAGATAGAAAGCATGTTTATACAAAGAGACTTTCATGCCTGAGACTCTGAAGTCCCAGGTTCAATCCCCTGCACCACCATGAGCCAGAGCTGAGTAGTGCTCTGGTTAAAAAATATATATATGGGAGCTGGGTGGTAGCGCGGGTTAAGTTCAGGTGGCACAAAGCACAAGGACCGGCGTAAGGATCTTGGTTCAAGCCCCCCGGCCCCCGACCTGCAGGGGTGTCACTTTATAGGCGGTGATGTCATCATTGTTGGATAGGACAGAAAGAAATGGAGAGAGGAGGGGAAGACAGAGAGGGAGAGAAAGACAGCTGCAGACCTGCTTCACCGCCTGTGAAGCAAACCCCTGCAGGTGGGGAGCCGCGGATTTGTAGTGTAGCCACCAAGCCCCTGCAATAACCTTGGAGGCAATATATATAATTATAATATAATATAAAATATAAAATAATTAATATATATTATACAATCAATATATATTATATTTTATTTATTATATATATTAACCCACTGCGCTACCGCCCAACTCCCTATTTTTTGTTTTTTTTATACTGTGGGGTTTCATATATGTGTAACTTCACTGCTCTGGGTTGACTTTAAAAAAAAATACACAGGCGCAAATTGCAAGGACCTGCGCAAGGATCCGGGTTCAAGCCCCCAGCTCCCCACCTGCAGGGGAGTCGCTTCACAGGCGGTGAAGCAGATCTGCAGGTGTCTATCTGTCTCTCCCCCTCTCTGTCTTCCCCTCCTCTCTCCATTTCTCTCTGTCCTATCCAACAACGGCGACAACAAGAATAAATAAATAAATAAAACAAACAAATAAATAAATAAAACAAGGGCAACAAAAGGGAATAAATAAATAAAAATAAAATAATAAAATAATACACACACACAGATATAGGAAGAGGACAGGCAGACAGACACACAAAAGGAATGACACCACAGCACCCAAGCTTCCCCAAGTACTATAGCACGCCCTTGAGTAGCGGGGTTCAGATATGGGCTGTGCCCCTGGTAAGGCAGATTCCCTAGGTGAACTATCTGGCCAGTCCCTTGTCTCCAGTTCTTGAGAACTACACTCTTTCTTTCTCCCTTCCTTCCTTCCTTCCTTCCTTCCTTCCTCCCTCTTTCTTTCCTAATTTATTTATTATCAAGAGTAGCGCTTAGCTTTGGCTTATAGTGGTGCTCGGATTAAACCTGAGACTTCAGAGCCTCAGGCATCAGGTTTTTGTTTGTTTGTTTTTTTGTTTGTTTTTAAGTGCTTCTCTGCCTCTAGAGCAGCCTCCTGGGTGGTTTGGGAATATGTTCATGGAGCTTCCCACCTTGGATCTTATTTTTTTTACCAGAGACCTGCTCAGCTCTGGCTTATGATGGTGTGAGGGACTGAATCTGGGACTTTGGAGCCTCAGGCATGAGAGTCTCTTTGCATAGCCATGATGCTATCTATGCCACCCCCCACCCTAGGCATTGTGTTTTTTTTTTTGTTTTTTTTTTTAATAACCACTGTACTATTTCCCCACTGGAGGCCTGCATAATTGAGCTCCAACCTGTAATCAGACTCCAGGAAACTGCTATCCTGGAAGCCGCCCCCTACCAGGCTTTCCAGCCTCTTTTTTTTTTTAATCATTTATTTATTACTGGATAGACACAGAGAGAAATAAGAGGGGAGGTGGAGATAGAAAGGCAGAGACACCTGCAGCCCTGCTTCACCACTTGTGAAGCTTCCCCCTGCAGGTGGGGGTCAGGGGCTTGAACCTGGGTCCATGTGCACTGTAATATGTGCGGTTAACCAAGTGTGTCACCACCTGGCCTCTCTCTCTCTTTTTTTTTTTCTTCTTTATTGGGAGGACTAATGGTTTACAGTCAACAATAAAATACAGTAAAAAATAAAGTACAGTAGTTTATACATGTATAACATTTCTCAGTTTTCCACATAACAATTCAATCCCCTCTACTCTAGTTCCTCTGATATCATGTTCCAGGACCCTCCCCTCCCTTCAACCCCAGAGTCCTTCACTTTGGTGCAATACACCATGTTTTTTTTTTTTATTTTTCCTTTTGTTGCCCTTGTTGTTGTTATTGATGTTATCATTGTTGTATAGGACAGAGAAAAATGGAGAAAGGGAAGACAGACAGGGGGAGAGAAAGACAGACACCTGCAGACCTGCTTCACTGCCTGTGAAGCGACTCCCCTCCAGATGGGGAGCCGGGGGCTCGAATCGGGATCCTTATGCCGGTCCTTGTGCTTTGCGCCACCTGCGCTTAACCTGTTGTGCTACCGCCCCACTCCCTTTTTTTCCCCCCTCTAGGGTTATTGCTAGGGCTCAGTGCACTATAAATCCACTGCTCCTAGCAGCCATTTTTTTTTTTTTAATTGGATAGAGCAGAGAGAATTTGAGAGAGGAGGGAGAGATAGAAAGGGAGAGAAAAATATAGACACTTGCAGCTCTGCTTCACTACTTGTGAAGCGACTCCCCTGCAGCTGGGGGGCTGGGGGCTCGAACCTGGATCCTTGCTTCTTAGTACAATATGTGCTTAACCAGGTGTGCCACTGCTTGCCTCCCCCTCACCCCCCAACCTCTTAACCAGCCCTGTAGGTGGAGACAGCCAGTACCAGGCACGGGGGTTGGGAATGGCTCTTGTGGAGGCTCAGTCTTTTTGAAGATATGTATATTTATAAGGGAGAGAACCAGACTATCACTCTAGCACATGTGATGTCTGGGATCAAACTCAAAACCCCCACACCTTAGCCACTGTACTAGCTCCCAGACCACTGAGACCCAGCCACTGCCTCAGAGGCTTCCTATTTCCACTCTTTCTTCTAGGAAACCCCCTAGGCTTCAGGACTTCCGCTGCCTGGCCGTGCTGGGCCGGGGTCACTTTGGAAAGGTAGCGTGCAGACAGTGGGGACTGGCGGGTGGTGGCGAGGCCCTGACTATGGAGTAGTGTGGGTGGTGGGAGGTGACCCTACCTATTGGGAGTCCAGCCTGTCTCTCTGGTTCCCCCAGGTGCTCCTGGCCCAATTCAAGGGGACAGGGAAATACTACGCCATCAAAGCGCTGAAGAAGCAGGAGGTGCTGAGCCGGGACGAGGTAGAGAGGTATGTAGTGGGTTGGGGCTCTGGGCCCCTGTCCCTGGAGGCCAGGCAGGATGAGGACCTGGGCCTTGGGCACTAGAAATAAGGTAGCTGGATGTTGTTAGGTTTTTTTTTAGAAAGTTATTATTATTTTTTTTTTACATTTTATTTGTTTATTAATGAGAAAAATAGGAGGAGAGAGAGAAAGAACCAGACATCTTTTTGGTACATGTGCTGCCGGGGATGATCGAACTCAGGACCTCATGCTTGAGAGTCCAATGCTTTATCCACTGCGCCACCTCCCGGACCACTTGTTTTTTCTTTTTAAATTTCTTTATTGGGGGATTAATGGCTTATAGTAAAATATAGTAGTTTGTACATGCATAACATTTCCACACAATAACAGAGTTGTTAGGGTTTTAAAGAGGTGATCCTACAGGGTCAGCTGGGCCTGGCTTCTTACTTTTTAGTGACTACAGTTATGAACTGTATGCCCTTGAACAGATCTCATCTCTCTGCATCTGAGGTTTTCCCTCTGTAAAGTGGGGATGATGGGGCCAGGGAGGTGATTTCAATGGTAGAACACCTGCCTTGAATGTTTTCGACCCTAGGTTTGACCCTAGGTCCGTGTGAGTACACTACAGGCAAAATGAGTCAGAGCAGTGCTTTTAGCTCTCTCCCTCTTTTTTTTTTTTTAAGAATTTTTTTTTTGGGGGGGAGCTGTATGGTATCACAGCAGGTTAAGTGCACATGGCACAAAGCACAAGGGCCAGCATAAGGATTCCGGTTCGAGCCCCCAGATCCCCACCTGCAGGGGGTTGCTTTGCAATCGGTGAAGCAGGTCTGCAGGTGACTATCTTTCTCTCCCCCTCTGTCTTCCCCTCCTCTCTCGATTTCTCTCTGTCCTGTCCAACAACAACAACAGCTATGACAACAATAACAACTACAAGCCCAACAACAAGGGCAACAAAATGGGAAAAATGGCCTCCAGGGGCAGTGAATTCGTAGTACAGGCACCAAGCCCCAGCAATAACCCTGGAGGAAAAAAAAATTTTTTTAAATATTTTATTTATTTATGTAGTCCCTTTTGTTGCCCTTGTTCTTTTATTATTGTAGTTGTTATTGACATTGTTGTTGGATAGGACCAAGAGAAATGGAAATAGGAGGGGAAGATAGAGAGGGGGAGAGAAAGATAGACACCTGCAGACCTGCTTCACCGCTTGTAAAGCGACTCCCCTGCAGGTGGGGAGCCGGGGCTTGAACCGGGATCCTTACGTCGGTCCTTATGCTTTGCTCCATGTGTGCCTCACCTGCTGCGCTACCTCCCAACTCCCAGAATTTGTTTTTTTATTCATGAGAAAGATAGGAGGAGGGCAGGGGTAGATAGTGTAATGGTTATGCAAAGAGACTCTCATACCTGAGGCTCTGAAGTCCCAGGTTCAATCTCCTGCACCACCATAAACCAGAGCTGGGCTGTGCTCTGGTGTTTCTCTCTCTCTGTATCTCTCTAAATAAATAAATAAATAAATAAAAGTAAAAAGAAATCTCTAAAAAAAAAAAAGAAAAAGAAAGCTAGGAGGAGAGGAAGAACCAGACATCACTCTGGTACAGGTGCTCAACTTGGGACCTTATAGCTGCAAATCCAGTGCTTTATCCTCTGCACCACCTCCTGGACCACCTTTTTGCACTATCTCTATCATACTCTCTGCTAAAATAATAATAATAATACTTAATTTAAAAAATTGGTCCAGGATGGTGACTTAACAATAGAGCACATGTATAGGACTCTGCTTCATCTCTGGCACTGAAAAATGGGGGTAATGGGGTCAGAGATATTTCACCAGGTAAGGTGCATGCCTTGCCTTGCAGAAAGCCCGAGTTTGATCCCTGTCACAATATGGGAGGTGTTAATGGCACTAGAGGAAGCTTTAATTGTATAGTGTCACTCCCTCTCTGTCTCTCTGTATGAATGGAAAAGTGGCCCAGAGTGATGATGTTACACACACACACAGTTGTGTACAGACTTAAGAACCATGCAAGCCCATATCACTTAAAAAGCATCACTCCTGGGAGTTGGCAGTAGCGCAGTGGGTTAAGCGCACATGGCGCAAAGTGCAAGGACCAGTGTAAGGATCCTGGTTCAAGACCCTGGCTCCCCACCTTCAGGGGAGTTGCTTCACAAGCAGTGAAGCAGGTCTCCAGGTGTCTGTCTTTCTCTCCCCGTTTTCCCCATCTCTCTCTGTCCTATCCAACGAGGACAACAATAATAACTACTACAACAACAAAAAACAAAACAAAACAAAAAAAAGGGCAACAAAAGGGAATAAATGTTTTTTTTAAAAAAGAAAGCATCAACCCACCTACCTGTCACTCTGACGAGATCCAGTGAGCGAGTGGGTAGTAGGGCTCAGCCAGTGGAGAGTTCTCTTCCCTTGAAAACCTCCCCCTCTCCATCCCCTGCAGCCTCTACTGTGAAAAACGGATTCTGGAGGTGGTGGGCCGGACAGGGCACCCTTTCCTGCTTTCCCTCCTTGCCTGCTTCCAGACCTCCAGCCACGCCTGCTTCGTGACTGAGTTCCTGTCTGGTGGTGACCTGATGATGCAGATCCATGAGGATGTCTTCCCAGAGCCTCATGCCCGGTGGGTTCCCTTTCCTGCTGCTGCTTCCAGCAAGCCTTCCCTGCTTGTGTATCCCACAGCTGCCTCACCCTGCTTCCTCTGGGTTTCTGTCAACAGGCGGGCGTGGAGTCAGGGAGGTCTTTGTGTAGATCCTGAATGTCAGTGCTCGCAGCGTTTGGGACACAGCTTATGTAGCTATGAATGGGGCTAATATTGATTTTCCTGGACTTGTGGCATCACATTTAAAAAATACATATAGTTACTTATGAGAGAGAACAAAAACCAGAGCATCACTCTAGTATATGTGATGCTGGGCATCCAATGAAAGGCCTTGTGGTTGAGAGTCCAACCCTTCACCCACTGAGCCACCTCCCTGGCCATGATGAGCATCACATTTATAAAATGCCCAGCACTGACAGGGAACAAATGTGACTGGCAGCTGGAATTGTGATTTCTTGACCACCAGGAGATAGGCTCTGGTTATCAGGGTTCACATATCAGTTCAGTAACTAGATCTGTGACTCTGGGCTCATTACTGAAGACTTACATTGAGAAGGCATGGGAAGAAAGAGATGAGGTATGAGAACAGCTGACGCTGTCCCTGGCACATGCAAACACCCACGAAGGGTAGGCTATTAGCAGCAGAAACCTTGCAACAAACATAAGATTGTTGTTTGGGACCCTCCCTGCCAATCTCGCCCCACTGACCTGGGATGGGAGCTGGTCCCAGTCTTTTACACATATCTGACTCTGACCAGGTCCCCAAGCCCTGGCCATCCTGGTGCCTCTGTCTTGCCCCTTCCAGCCTGAACTGCCTTCTACACCCCTCTAGGTTCTATCTGGCCTGTGTGGTGCTGGGGTTGCAGTTCTTACATGAGAAGAAGATTATTTATAGGTAATTTATCCTTGAAGTGCTGGGGAAGTTAGGATTGGGATATGACGGCTGCTCTGCTTGCTCTGGGCTGCTAGGAGAGGTAGCACCCATCCCAACCGCTGGAATTTGCCCTTTTCATCTTAAGGGACCTTAAGTTGGATAACCTCCTTCTGGATGCCCAGGGATTCCTGAAGATTGCAGATTTTGGCCTTTGTAAGGAAGGTGGGTGCCTCCTCCAAGAACCCGAGTGCAGCCCAGCCCCATTGGTCAAGCGGCATCTCCCAGGGAGCTTCTCCTGTGCTTATTTCAGGAACACTAGGCACATCAGCCCTCCCTCCCCCACTTTAGGAGCTCTTCAAGAGCCCCAGCTTGGCCTTGGCTAGAAGGAGAGCCTTGTGCTGGGGCTGGGAAAGGACATGGCTTTCTGTGTGACCATGGCATGTGGACCTTGCTGGGATTCAGCTTCCTCCTCAGATGGCATCACAACCATTCTGCCTCTGGTGGGAGGGTGTGGGGAGGATGATTGGCATAGGGCTTGGTACATGGGCTCCTCAGGGCTGCCTGGTGCTTTCTACAGCCAAGGCAGGTATTGTGGCTGAGAGATTGTGCCAGCCTTGGTGCAGATATTACTTTGCAGGGATTGGTTTTGGGGACCGGACGAGCACATTCTGTGGCACCCCGGAGTTCCTGGCCCCTGAGGTGCTGACCCAGGAGGCCTACACGAGGGCCGTGGACTGGTGGGGTCTGGGGGTGCTTCTGTACGAGATGCTGGTGGGTGAGGTGAGCACTACAATGGAGCTGCTGGGACCACCAAGTTGAAATGGGGTGTGTGTGTGTGGGGGGGACCTGGGCTACCTGCTGAGCTCCAATCCCTTGCAGTGCCCATTCCCAGGGGACACGGAGGAGGAGGTGTTCGACTGCATTGTCAATGAGGATGCCCTCTATCCCCACTTCCTGTCGGCGCAAGGGCTGGAGCTCATTCAGAAGGTAGCTGGGGCTAAGATTGCTCAGGGTCCCTGCTACTTCCTGCTCTTGGGGTCTTGGGCAATGCCAGGGACTGAGTGGCCTAAAGAAGTACCCATCCTCATACCAGCTCCTTCAGAAGTGTCCAGAGAAGCGCTTGGGGGCAGGAGAGCAGGATGCTGAGGAGATCAAGACACAGCCCTTCTTTGGGGTAAGTGGCCAGGCCTATGGTGTTCCCCAGAGCTTGGAGGAGCCTGTGGGAAGCAGCAAGAGGCCAGGTGGGCTGCTACTCTGTGGTCTCAGGCACCTTTCTCTCTGCCTCTGCTCCTAGAACACCAACTGGCAGGCCCTGCTGGCCCGTGCAGTCCGGCCTCCCTTCGTGCCTACCCTGTGTAGCCCCACAGATCTGCGCTACTTCGAGGGCGAGTTCACAGGCTTGCCGCCTGCTCTGACCCCGCCTCCCCCCCACAGCCTCCTCACAGCCCGCCAACAGGCTGCCTTCCGGGACTTTGACTTTGTGTCTGAACAATTCTTGGAGCCTGGCATCTCTGTCCCCTGAACTGTCAGGACTCTCTCTCTACCCACTGGGCATCCTGCTCTTGAGGCCCAGGTCTTGCCTGGTGTTCGGAGCCCTGGGAATTCAAGGTGGCAGCCAGGGGGTTACCATCATGGACTTCATGCAGCCAGAGGGCAGGAGGTCCCCTTCCCTCATCCCACTGCTCCTCTATCCACCCAAAAATAGACCAGAAAGGGGACATAACAATGAGGAGTGATCTGCTTTATTATTCTTTTTTAATACTTTATTATGGATAATTAAATTTATAAAACTGCACTGGAAGCTGCCTGGCTGAGGGAGGCTCTCAGAAATTGAGGCCATTCATGCTTGAGCCCTCCCATGCCTTTACCCCTTTTGGAGATAGTCTGACTGCAGAGGGGCTGTAGAGCATCTTGGTTTGCTCTGAGGCTTGGAAGGGGTGGCCCCTGTCAAAAGTGTGGAGCCCCAGGGCCTCCCAGGGCTGGGCCCAGCTGGGTGTGGCCCCTCCAGTTTTCCAGCACTAGACAGTGATCTCCATTGTCCCTAAACAGCCTGGTTGCTATCCCCTTGGTCCCCCTCCTCCTCAGCCCAGAGCATCTCCCAGGACCCTGAAGGCCATCCACAGAAGAAGTGGGCCAGGTTTCGGGTTAGGCCTCGGTCGAAGGGGTTGCCCTGGTGCTGGCGGAGGTAGGTGATGCGGTGTGAGGAGATGAACTCCCAGGTGGTGGTGTTGCTGGCCACCAGGTAGAGGTGTGAGGCCAGGAGTAGGCTGGCCACCAAGGAGAAGAGGGACAGCAGCAGAAAGGTGAAGAACAGAAGCCCGCTGGACCGCAGCCACAGCCCCCAAGGCTGGAAGAACCGGAGGCCAGACCTGCAGGATAGGATAGGATGGGGACCCAGAGCCAGTAGAGGGCAAGGTTAGCCCAAGGAGCCCAAGGGAGAGGGCCAGCTGACAGAAAGCCCCGGCTCTGACCATGTCTGGTGGGTACATACTGCCCCTGCCCTGTACCTGGTGCCACAGGAAGACCCACCATGCCAGGTGCAGGCCCCACAGGAGAACCACCAGCTGTAGGGCCAGGTAGGCCACAAAGAGTGGGTGGTTGCGCTCTCCCACACAGTTTTCCATCCAGGGGCAGTGGTGGTCATAGCGTCGGACGCAGCGACGGCACTCACGGCAGTGACGGGCTCGAAGAGGCTGCTGTGGGCGTGGGGAGAGTCAGGGCTCAGTACTGGCAGGTTTCCTTCTGACCCCAGTGGTGAGGAATGTGGGCAGGGGCTCAGGACCTGTGCTGTGGCACAGGTGAGCCATGGCACTGTGAAATCTTCATCTTTCCCCTACCCGACCCTTCCCAGGGGGCCCCTGGCCGTCACCCACCAGCACCAGGCAGTATCCACAGCGCCGAAGAGGAATGGCCTGAGGAACCATGGCTGTCTGCTCCTCCTTGGCCTCCTCCTGAAAATGGGGGACAGAGTTTATTTACATGGGGTCCCCTAGGGAGGCAGAGAGCACTGGTAGGCATCTTCCTTGGAGTCAGTTTAGCTCTATGTATAGGCATCTGGAGCCCTATCCCATGAGTGCCAGAGGTAGAGAGGTGGAGATTACCCTGGACTCAGCAAGGCTATGCAGACTTCTTCAGTCATTGGCCCTCTCTGGGCTCTGACAATTTCCTCACAGTAGGATAGGGCTTTGGGCTGGCACAAGGGTTCACAAAGCTATCCTAGGAAATCCTTTAGCAGAATCTGGCAGGAGACTACTATCAGGACCCTGGGTCCCTTGCTGGCAGGAGCCACGTGGTTACCTGGGGATGGACATTCACGTAGCCTGGGTCCATGAGTGACACAGCGAGGTAGAGCAGCAAGGAGCCCAGGACCAGCAGCAGGAAGGTGAGGGGCATGAGCAGTTCCCCCTGCTCTTCCCACTGCCGCAGAGCTGCAGACACCAGAGGAAGAGTGAGGCTTGGGTTGAAAAGGAAGTGCAGGACAGAGCATAGCCAGAGAGGGGATGGAAGTTGTAGGCCTAAAATCTAGGCCCAAAGCCTAGAGATTGGGGTTCACTGAGTGATCAAGTGTGGTTCCTGCACAGCATGCAGGACAAGTCCTGGTCTAGCCAAAAGGGCAGTTTAGGCTGGGGAACCTAGCTCAGTCTTTTAAAGCATAGAACTTGCATACCCAAGACCCCCCCCCCCAAAAAAAAAGCCATTTATCTGTACTCTCTGGGGGGGGGGCAATAGAGAACTATGTGATGTTAGTGGATCAGATCTATTTCTGAAAGTCCTCTTACTGCTGGAGAGAAGATAAATCACAGGGGAAGCCTAGATGGGCCAATCCAGGAGAGGTGGGTGGCTGGACAAGGACAATGACAGGAATGATGAGACAAGGTGAGGGGGGAAAGGGCCAAGCTTGTCTGGTTAAAGGAAGAGAGAGAAGGAAGGTTTTAGTGTTCCAAAAGTGAGACACTTGTTAGGTCTAAGATGTACTAGAGACAGGAGGGGCAGGGGCAGTAGAAGGGAGACCTGGGTGAGGAGTGATCCAGTCCATGGAGGTGATCAAAGATTTAGGACGTGAAGGTTTTGAGAAGTGAGTGGGTTTGAGACACCCAGACAACACTGTGTAGACAACTCTGGTGTCCCTTGGTTATAAAAGGCAGCAGGGACAGAAAGGGGGGGCTGGGGGTCCTTTATGATGGGGAGTCTGAGCAGATTTTTGAAGTTGTAGGCCTAAAATGAAGATGGTAGACTTGAGTTTGTCCCAGTACTTGGGGCTTAAGTGGAGCAAGGAGAGTGGGGGCTTGGTAGGTGGTGACTTGGTCAAAGGTGACTTGTGCAGGAGGTGGTCTGTAGCAGGTTGAGACAGTATGGATGACGGGTGGGTGCCACAAGGACAAGAAGTGAAGATGGAAATATGGGGGATGAGTTCTCTTGCCTGAGGATAGGGGGCTTAGATTTGGACAGTAGTTACCAGGGTGGACAGGATGTCAGACTTCGATCTATTCATAGTTGGTCCTTATGGAGGGAAAGTCGGGAGTCGGTGCCATTAAAGGATTAGGAAGATGGGGACCCCAGTGAGTGATGGGCACTAGTGGGCACCGGATCGTGCTGGGATCGACAAAGTGTGTGGCAGGGACTAGGAAAATGCTGAGACTAGGGCTCAAGTGGGTACTAGGCGGAAAGCAGGTGGCCCTTGGAAAGGTACAATAGATGGGGAGGAAGGTGGTCTCAGGAGCCCGTGAAGACCAGGTGAATCCCAGGATCTCTGGGGCACTACAAGGGGACTTCATGAGACCCAAACATCCTGGGGAACCATTTGGGATCGGGTGGGCCCGGGGTCCCACGGGGTCCCACGGGGTCCTGCTCACCGGTATCGTGCAGGAAGAGCACCAGCGTGATCCCCCAGGTCAACACGGTGTGCCCGCTGCGCACTAGGACACCAGGACTGAGCAGCGCCCAGGGCGCCATAGTCTCGGCCCCGGGCCCGGCCCCACCCGGAAGAAGAGTGCAGCACTCCGGGGCCTCCAAGGGAGAGCCTGCGGGCACACGGGGATTGGTCGAGCTAGGGTGGGCGGGGCCATGCCTGGTCAAGGAGGCTGCTTATTGGGTGGCAACTGAGGCCGCGTAGGGCCCTGGAGCCAACAGGTGCGTGAAGGGACTGGGGGCGGGGCCGAAGCGCGCGCAGCTGGTAGCCCCGCCCCCGCCCTGAGCAACCAGGTAACTTTTGGAAGACACCGAGCAGGCGCAGGTCTTGGCCCCGCCCCTCCAGGCCCCGCCCCAGGTTCGAGCGTGCGTGCAGCGCCCTAGACATTGAAAGGTCGGGGGTGTGGGCGTTGCAGATTGCACAATTGTGTGGGCTTCAAAGTTGTGAGGTGGCCTTCTCCCGAGGAGCAAGGTACCACCCTTACCTTCATTTCCAGCCACTGCAAATGAAAGGAGAGCAAAGCAGAGGTCTGCAGTGCGGATTCCTGGATTAGATAGTCGCGATTTGGGTCTGGGAAAACCCAGCATTAACCCTTTGCAACTGATTGAACTTGGGCAAGGTACTAAACCACTGTGAGTTCTGCTTTCTGACTCCGCAGTGGAGAAAATACAAAGTTCCTAATGTGACTGGAGGATTAAATAATGGAAAAACAACAAGTGTCTAGCACGGAGCTGTCTTGTCTCTTCGGCTCTAAGCAAACGCCTACACCCTGTCAGACTGATTTGCCTAACCTCAGGCTTCAGGCTATTCTAAGATGACACGTCACCACTCTCTGCTGGCACTGCTTCAGTGTCTCCAGGTCCTTCCCTATTCAGCCCTACAGTTCTGCCCCTACCTCCTACTGACACCAACACCCACCATCATTTTCCATCAGATAGGCCCCTCCCTGGCTCAGCAGTACACGCATTTGACACCTCTCTCTCTTTTTTATTAGCTCAACACCCTAATTTCTTTCCTTAAAAAAAATATTTTAGACACAGAAATTGCAAGTGAAGGGGGGAGACAGACAACTAGAGCAATGTTTGAAGCTTCCCTCCTGCAGGTGGGGACCAGGAGGCTTGAACCTGGGTCTTTGTGCTCTCTAACTTATGTGTTGAACCAAGCACGTCACCACCCAGCCTCTCAACACCCATATTTCAGTTGGGGGAAACTGACTTCCTCAACCCATGTGGTTCTGGAGGAACTCAAGTCCATCAGTCCACAGGGAGGTGGGAGATAGGGTGTGGGCATGTGACTCTGGAGTCCATCCTAGAATCATTCTCATTTCATTGTGCTCAGTGACTGGTGGGCATGTGAGTTGACAGGGCCAATCAGAATCAATCCATGATATTACTGATGCTGAGAAAGGGCCAGTCTTCTTTAAAAGATTCATTTATTTACATATTTTTAAAAATAATTTATTTTGTGGTGTATTGCACCAAAGCAAAAGGGTTCAGGTCCTGGAACATGACAGCAGAGTGCCTAGTGGGGGTTGTATTGTTATGTGGAAAACTGGGAAATGTTATGCATGTACAAACTATTGTATTTACTGTTGACTGTAAAACATTAATCCCCTAATAAAGAAAAAAGGAAAAAATAACAAATATGAAAAATAATTTATTTTGGATAGAGACAGAAATTGAGAGGAAAGGGAGAGATGGAGAGAAAGACAGAGAGTGAGAGACTCACAGCACTACTTCACCACTTGTAAAACTTCTCCTCTTGCAGGTGGGTACCAGAGGCTTGAATCTGAGTCCTTGCACATTGTAACATGTATGCTCTACCACTACCCAGACTCAAAGAATTTACTATTTATTTATTCACTTGTTTATAAGAAAGTCAGAGCTCTACTCTGCCACATGAGATGCCAGAGATCAAGATGAGGGGCTACTACTCCCCCCCATTTTAAGATTTATTTATTTACTGTGATCTGGGAGGTAGTGGAGTGGTCCAGGTTGGATAGTCCACTCAAACACTAGGTCCTGAGTTCATTCCCAGTATCATATGTGTCAGAATGATGCTCTGGTCCTTTCCTTCCCTTCATTAATTAATGAATAAATACATATACTTTTAAAAGGTATGAACTTGTTTTTAAAAGTTGGGAGCTATGTAGTGGTGCACCTGGTTAAGAGCACATCTTACCATGCCCAAGGGCCTAGGTTCAAATCCCTGGTCCCCACCCGTAGGGAGGAAGCTTCATATGAGGTGAAGCAGTACTGCAGGTGTCTCTCTTTCTTCCTATAGCCCCATTCCCTCTTAATTTTTCTCTGCCTGCTTTCAATAAAAATAAAATAAAAGGGAGCTGGGTGGTAGTGCAGCAGGTTCAGCGTACGTGGTGCAAAGCACAAGGATCCTGACTCGAGCCCCCGGCTCCCCACCTGCAGGGGAGTCGCTTCACAGGCGGTGAAGCAGGCCTGCAGGTGTCTCTCTTTCTCTCCCCCTCTCTGTCTTCCCCTCCTCTCTCCATTTCTCTCTGTCCTATCCAACAACAATGACAGCAATAACAACAATAACCACAACAATAAAAAACAAGGCAACAAAAGGGAATAAATACATATTTAAATAAAGTAAAAAGGGAAAGAAAAGAAAGAGAGAGAGAAAGAGAAAGAAATGATTAAGTGATCCGGGCAGTAGTGGACCAGGCTCAGTGCACATAGTGAGAAGTGCAAGAATCCCAGTTCGAGCCCCCGGTTCCCGGGGATTGTTTCGCAAGCAATGAAGCAGGTCTGCAGGTGTCTATCTTTCTGTCCCTCTGTCTTCCCCTCCTCTTTCCATTTTTCTCTGTCCTATCTAACAACAACAGTAGCAGCAATATCAGCAACAACAACGGGAAAAAGATGGACGCCAGGAGCAGTGGATTCGTAGTGCAGGCACTGAGCGCCAGCGATAACCCTGAGACAAAAAAGAGAAAAAAGAAATATCAATTTATTTACTTATTTATCTGAAAGAGCGAGGGAGAGGGACTGGAAGAGGGACAGGGAGAGAGAGGAAACTCCCTAGCACAAGTGGTGCAGGGATTGAACTCAGAACTTCATGTTTTCAAGTCCAAAGCTTGAGCCACTGCGCCCCCTCCTGGGCCACTGGATAAAGCTCTGATTTGTACAGAAGTTGAAGTTCAATGTAGGTCCATGGAACAGTGCCACAGAAACTCATTGTCACCTAAGCTTTTGGGTGAAGGGAAGATGGGTTAGTGTTGCCGCTTTAGCTTACAATAGAGGGAGGAGCTATAACTGAAATCAACCTCCTCAGTCCTCTAAAAAGAGTGAGAAAAAATATGTGAGAGTAGAGTAGAGAAAGGCAGGAAAACCAGGAGCTGGGTTTAGAGACAAAAAGAAAGGGGCCTGAAAGTCTCAGATTTTCCTGCCTCCTGGATTACGGCCTCCTCAAAACCTCCTCGTACAACAAAGTCTTTAACTGATCTTACCTCAGCACCACTTCCTATGTGGTGTCTAGCATTAATTTTTTTTTAAATCTTTATTTATTGGATAGAGACAGCCAGAAATTGAGAAGGAAGGGGGTGATAAGATAGGAAGGGAGACAGAGAGACAGCTGCAGCCCTGCTTTACCACTTGCAAAACTTTCCCCCTGAAGGTGTGGACTGGGGGCTCGAACTTGGGTCCTTGAGCATTCATAGTTCGTGAACGTAACCGGGTGGCCACCACCCGACCCCATGTCTAGCATTAAAAAAAATATTTTGGGAGTCAGGTAGTAGTGCAGCGGCTTAAGCGCATGTGGCACAAAGCACAAGGACCAGCATAAGGATCCCGGTTTGAGCCCCTGGTTCCCCACCTGCAGAGGAGTCACTTCACAGACGTGAAGCAGGTCTGCAGGTGTCTATCTTTCTCTCCCCCTCTGTCTTCCCCTCCTCTCTCTCTGCATTTCTCTCTGTCCTATCCAAGAATGATGACAACAATAATAACTACAACAATAAAATAAGGGCAACAAAAGGGAACAAATAAATAAATACTTAAAAATATATTTTATTAACTTTTTTTTTTTTCCTCCAGGGTTATCAATGGGGCTCGGTGCCTGAACCATGAATCCACTGCTCCTGGAGGCTACTTTTTCCCCTTTTGTTGTCCTTTTTTTTTAAATTGTTGTTGTGGTTATCATTATTGTTGTCACTGATGTCGTTGTTGTTGGATAGGACAGAGAGAAATGGAGAGAGGAAGGGAAGACAGAGGGGGAGTGAAAGATACCTGCAGACCTGCTTCACCACTTATGAAGCGGACCCCCTGCAGGTGGGGAGCCAGGGGCTTGAACTGGGATCTCTACGCCAGTCTTTGTGCTTTGCACCATGTGCACTTAGCCCACTGCACTATCTCCTGACTCCCTGGACTTTTAAAAAAATATTTATTCTTTTTTTTTTAATTTATTTTATTTATTTATTCCCTTTTGTTGCCCTTGTTGTTTTATTGTTGTAGTTATTATTGTTGTTGTCGTTGTTGGATAGGACAGAGAGAAATGGAGAGAGGAGGGGAAGACAGAGAGGAGGAAAGAAAGATAGACACCTGCAGACCTGCTTCACCGCCTGTGAAGCGACTCCCCTGCAGGTGGGGAGCCGGGGTTCGAACTGGGATCCTTCTGCCGGTCCTTGTGCTTTGCACCACCTGTGCTTAACCCGCTGCGCTACAGCCCGACTCCCAAAAAATATTTATTCTTATACTCAACCAGGCCCCTCCCAAATTAGCTTTTTCTTTCTTTTTTTTTTAATATTTATTCTCTTTTGTTGTCCTTGTTTTATTGTTGTAGTTGTTGTTGTTATTGATGTCGTCATTGTTGGATAGGACAGAAAGAAATGGAGAGAGGAGGGGAAACAGAAAGGGGGAGAGAAAGAGAGACACCTACAGACCTGCTTCACCGCCTGTGAAGTGACTCCCCTGCAGGTGGGGAGCCAGGGGCTTGAACCGGGATCCTTACGCTGGTCCTTGCGCTTTGAGCCACCTGTACTTAACCCGCTGCGCTACCGCCCGACTCCCCTTCAAGTGAGCTTTTTCATTGACCCGAGGCTCTAATTTCAATCAGTAAACCACCCTAAACCATATGCATCAACTGTGGGTGCTATCACACAGCAAATGGTTTATTTTATTTTATTTTAACTCCAGTGCACTGCTCACTTCTGGTATATGGTGGTAAGGGGGATTGAGCCTGGGACCTAGAAGCCTCAGGCATGAGAGTCTGTTTGCATAACCATTATGCTATCTCCCCCACCTCAAAAGGATTCTGTTCAATAAACTCTCCAGACCTATCAGACTGGATTTCCAATAAAACACATAATTTCTTTCAGATGTAAAGACATTATCAATGAACACAGACTCAGAATTTTGAAATAATGTGTCAAAAAGTAGTTGGGGGGATTCCGGAAGATGGCGGACTGAGAAGCTGCTAGTGGCTTGGGCTCTGACAACATCTACTGGAAACGGTTCCAGATGCCATCAGGATGCCGGCCAGGCTTCCCTGGACTGAAGACCCCACCAATGTGTCCTGGAGTTCTGCTTCCCCGAGACCCACCCTACTAGAGAAAGAGAGAGGCAGACTGGGAGTATGGACCGACCAGTCAACGTCTATGTTCAGCGGGGAAGCAATTACAGAAGCCAGACCTTCCACCTTCTGCAACCCTCAATGACCCTGGGTCCATGCTCCCAGAGGGATAGAGAATGGGAAAGGCTATCAGGGGAGGGGATGGGATATGGAGATTGGGCGGTGGGAATTGTGTGGAGTTGTACCCCTCCTACCCTATGGTTTTGTTAATTTATCCTTTCTTAAATAATAATAAAAAAAAAGCAGTTGGGGGCAGGAGCAGAGATGTTTCTTTTCTTTTGCCTCCAGGGTTATCACTGGGGCTTGGTGTCTGCACTATGAATCCACTGCTCCTGGAAGCCATTTTTTCTATTTTGTTGCCCTTGTTGTTGTTATTATTGTTGTCATTGCTGTTGTTGCTGTTGGATAGGACAGAAAGAAATTGAGAGAGGAGGGGAGAAAGAGGGGGAGAGAAAGACAGACACCTGCAGACCTGCTTCACTACCTGTGAAGCGACCCCCCCTGCAGGTGGGGAGCTGGGGGCTCGAACTGAGATCCTTATGCCAGTCCTTGGGCGTTGAGGTATGTGCATTTAACCCACTGTGCTACCGCCCAACCCCCAAGATGTTTCATTTTTTGCAGATTTTTCTCTTAAACCTGAAAAACAGCTGTAAATGTGTATACACTGTTCCTCATAAACGTAAAGGCTAAAACTATGAAGTCCTTGTAGGGCTTCAGTTTTTTTAAAAAAATATTTAAAAAGTATACTTTATTTATTATTTACTAGAGTCATAGAGAAATGGAGAGGGAAGGGGGAAAGAGGGAAATAAGACACATTGTGAAGCTTTCTCCCTGCAGATGGGGAATGGGTGCTTGAATTTGGATCCTTGTATGCTGTAACGTGTGGTCTATCAGGTGTGCCACTGCCTTGTCTTTACTTGTTTGTTTTGTTTTTGAGGGAGAGATGTATTTAATTTATTAATTAATTTATTTATATCTCCAGGGTTGTAGCTGGAGCTTGGTGCTGGTTCTACAAATCCACTGCTCCTGGTGGCCATTCCCCCCCCCCCATTTTATTGGATAGGACAGAGAGGAATTGAGAAAGGAGGGTGAGATAGAGGGAAGAGAGACACCTACAGTTGCCCTTGTTTTACTGTTGTAGTTATTTGTTGGTATGCATGAGACCCCTTCTGTTTCATTTGGTTTAAATCCCCCCTGCTTAACACTATTCTATTTACATAACCACTTCATTCTATTTATATAACCGCTGTTAACAAGTACCTCCCTCCAGGGCATTGGTTCAATCCCCACTGTTTCATGATATGTTTTTGCTCCACCCCCCATCCTTGTCACACCCTGATCCTCTCCTTGTCACACTCTGATTGTCACCAGTCACTTTTCTCTCCACCCTCTCTATGTCACACCCTGTTTTCACCCTACTTGGCAAGTATATATAAAGACAGCATTGTGAGTTTTAGAGTACTGTACCTTGAGTTCAGCTTAGCTCGTCTTAGATTGTGCTGCGTCCTGCATGAATAAAGAGATACTGCCTACAGCTCAACTATGAGTCCCTGGTCGTCTGTTACCCGCCCGTGAAGCCAGCCCGGCGAAAACAACCTAACCCGTCGAAAACGACAGTTATTGTTGTTGTTATTGATGTCGTCGTTGTTGGATAGGACAGAGTAATGGAAAGAGGAGGGGAAGAAAAAGGGGGAGAGAAAGCTAGACACCTGCAGACCTGTTTCACCGCTTGTGAAGCGACTCCTCCCCCGCAGGTGGGGCGGGGGCTCAAACCGGGATCCTTGCGCTGGTCGTTGCGCTTTGCACCACCTGTGCTTAACCTGCTGTGCTGCCGACCCACTTCCCTTATTTTAAAATATTTTTATTTATTTGTAACTGGATAGAGACAGAGAAAAATTGAGAGGGGAGGGAGAGAGACAGAACCTGGGTCCTTGTGCATTGTAACGTGCGCTTAACCAAGTTGGATGGACCTTGAAAAATTCATGTTAAGTGAAATAAGTCAGAAACAGAAGGATGAATATGGGATGATCTTACTCTCAGGCAGAAGTTGAAAAAGAAGATCAGAAAAGAAAACACAAGTAGAACCTGAAATGGAATTGGCATATCGCACCAAAGTAAAAGACTCTGGGGTGGGTGGGTGGGGAGCATACAGGTCCATGAAGGATGACAGAGGACCTAGTGGGTGTTGTATTGTTATATGGGAAACTGGGGAATGTTATGCATGTACATACTGTTGTATTTACTGTTGAATGTAAAACATTAATTCCCCAATAAAGAAAAAAAAACTTTTTTTAGTGTGTTAAAATTTATTTTAAAAAATATTTTATTTATTTATTAGGTAGAAAGATAGGAAGAGAGAGAGAGAAAGAACCAGATGGGGGCCCGGCAACAATGCAATGGGTTAAGCACACATGGTGTGAAGCTCAAGAATCAGCTTAAGGATCCTGGTTCGAGCCCCTGGCTCCCCACCTGTAGGGGGGTCGCTTCACAAGTAGTGAAGCAGGGCTGCAGGTATCTATCCTCCTCCCTCTCTGCCCTCCTCTCCTTTTTCAATTTATTTCTTTTAAAAAATTTTTATATTTATTTATTTATTTTCCCTTTTGTTGCTCTTGTTGTTTTATTGTTGTAGTTATTATTATTGTTGTTATTGATGTTGTTGTTGGACAGGACAGAGAGAAATGGAGAGAGGAGGGGAAGACAGAGAGGAGGAGAGAAAGACACCTGCAGACCTGCTTCACCACTTGTGAAGTGACTCCCCTGCAGGTGGGGAGCCAGGGGCTCGAACCAGGATCCTTACACCGGTCCTTGTGCTTCGTACCACCTGCGCTTAAGCCACTGAGCTACCGCCCAACTCCCTCCTCTTTCAATTTCTATCTGTCCTATCCAACAACAATGACAGAAGTAACAACAACAACAACAATAATAGTAACAAGGGCAACAGAAGGGAAAAAATAGCCTCCAGGAGCAGTGGATTCATAGTGCAGGCACTGAGACCCAGACATCACTCTGGTATATGTGTTGCTGGGGACTGAACTCAGGGCCTCATGCTTGACAGTCCAGTGCTTTATCCACTACGCCATCTCCTGGACCACATGTGTTAAAATTTATAAGAAAAATAATTAAGGGGTAACAACAGAATTAAGGATAATTTTATAGTTTATTTATTGCAGGGCTCCTGGAAAGAAGAAGGAAAGAAAGGTTATTTAGTTTTTAAAATTATTTATTCATTCCCTTTTGTTGCCCGTTTTATTGTTGTAGTTATTGTTGTTACTGATGTTGTTGGATGAGACAGAGATAAATGGAGAGGGGAGGGGAAGACAGAGAGGGGGAGAGAAAGACACCTGCAGACCTGCTTTACCGCTTGTGAAGCGACTCACCTGCAGGTGGGGAGCTGGGGGCTTGAACTGAGATCCTTATGCTGGTCCTTGCGCTTTGTGCCACCTGCACTTAACCCGTTGTGCTACCACCCGACTCCCAGAAAAGTTAATTAAAAAAACTTGGGGGGGATTCTGATATTCATTCATTCATTCATTCATTCATTCATTCATTCATTCACTCACTAATGGGTGAGAGAACCAGAGCATTTGTTTTAGCATATGCAAACCAGCCAGCCAAGTTGCAATTTTTTTTTTTTTTTGCTTTTGCTTTCAGGGTTATCTTTGGGGTGTGGTGCCAGCACTATGAATCCATTGCTCCTGACAGCCATTTTTTTTTTTTTTTCAATTTTATTGGATAGGACAGAGAGAAATTGAAAGAGGAGGGGGCAATAGAGAGAGAGAAAGATAGACACCTGAAGACCTGCTTCTCTGCTTGTGAAGCTTCCGCCCCTGCAGGTGTGGAGCCAAGGGCTTGAACCCTGATCCTTGCTTGGGTCCTTGTGCTTCATACTATGTGTGCTTAATCAGGTGTGCCACCCCTTGACCACCCACCCCCAGTTGCAATTACTGAAAAAATATTTTATTTTAGTGACAGAGATACAGAGATTGGAGAGAGACACCAGAGCACACTGCTCAACTCTGGCTTATAGTAGTGCTGAGAACTGAACCTTGGAACTTGGAGCCTCTGGCATGAGAGTCCTTTGCATAATCATTATCCTGTCTCCCCAGCCCCTAGATTGCAACTTTAACTTTAAACTATGTATGTAGGTAGGGAAGAGATTGAGACTGCAGTAACAGAGCTTCCTACAGTGCCTCAGCATCTCCCATGTGACTCTGGGGCTCAAACCTGGGCCACACACAAGGCATATGACATGTACTATTCAGGTGAGGGCTATTTTGTTTGTTTGTTTTGCATTTGTCTATTAATAGGTGGTGACAGAAGGGGAGAGAACACCAAGTATCACTTCAGTATACATGATGCCGGGGACTGAATTTAGGGCCTCACGTTGGAGAGCCCAACTTGTCCACTGAGTCACTTCCCGGGGCTATAGTTTGTTGTTTTTTTTTTTTTTTTAATTAATTCTTTTCTATTGCTTTGGATAGAGACAGAGAAATTGAGAAGGAATGAGGACATGGAGAAGCAGCACTGCTTCACCAGTCATGAAGCTTCTCCCCTGCAGGTGGGGACTGGAGACTTGAACCTGAGTCCTTGTGCACTGTAATGTGTGCACTCTACAAGGTGGACCACCATCTGGTCCTGGCGGCCTACAGTTCTTATAGACCAGGGCTGAGGCTTAGTTGAGAAGGATCAGAAAAATCTGGCTATGATTTAGTCAGAGGTACTTTGGCACTGGGCACACAACCGCCCAGAGTGTAGCAATGTTCCCTTTAGATCTGGTACCAGCACCCAGATGATTCTTTGGGGAACAGCCCTTCCCCACTGGGAGCAGCCTCAAAGGCACCATTGGCGGTAACACTGGAACAAAGGATATATACCTGTCTGCCCACCTTACCTTTTGGTTCCACGGTGTATCCCCCATGCTTGTGTCCCTGTCCCTCACTCAGCTGCAGCCACGCAGACTGCCACATGCCTCTCCCTTCATGGTCCTGCTCCCAGGGGGCCCTCTGTCCTACAGGCTTCTAGGCCCCCAGGACTGGGCTGGGTTGGCTGTTCATTTTGCTGGATCTTGCTCATGTCTCCTCTTGTAAGAAGCCTCCCAACAGTATGGGGAACACCATGCTGTCCCTCAACTCCGCCCCCTGTCGCTAGTCACCCCTGTGCACTCCCATCAGCCACAGGTTCCTTCTCTGCATGCCCTTTTCCTGATGTGTGAGAGACAGAAAATTAGAGCATCACTATAGTGGGGTCAGGGATCAACCTTAGTAAGGACTTCATGTGTTCCAGTCCGGTGCTGTGCCAGCTTCCAGGCTGCTGGTAACTCATATTTAGTCTGTTTCCACTGTCAAGCTGAGCCTCCTGGTGGGGGCCCCTGTTGGTCCAGCTGTTGGCTGTATGCTCAATATCTGGGCTCAGGGCTACGGAGAGAACACAGAGGATTCAGGTACTACAGCCCCATATGGCCCTGGGCCTGTCTGCAGTTGTTTGAGCCGTTAGAGCCAGGTACTCAAACCAAGCAGATGCGCTCCCCGCCACCACCATAGGAACCCACACTCAAGACCTACTGCTCAAGCTTACCCAAACCCTTCTCCAGGCATGCCTCCCCCCAAAAAAAGACACTCTGCTCTTCTCCACTTTGCACAAAAATGTATTTCTGTGATATCTCAAAGTACAGACATTTACCCAGGCCCCAGGTGGTAAAGCTATGCCATGTGAACTCTGCCAGGGGTCTGGCTAGGCCTGGGGAGCATAAAGTGGGGGGGCAGATTGGGTCCCCCTGCCACGCTGAGCCCTGAAGGTGGATACTCCAGGAGAAATAGGCCTATGGACGCTTCTAGGGCTGCTCCTTCAGTCTGCTCTGCCTGGAGGTATAAACACTGCCTGACAGGGGCTGCCTAAAGTCAGTCTGCTCCCCAGGCCCTGTTCCTGAGGGGGCTCTTCACCCTGTCCCAGGACAAGCAATTGGGAGTCACATCAAGGGAAGGCTGTGAGAGACTGACAGTTGTTGATCTGACACATCTCTGAAACACAGCACAGGTGTCTGAGGGGATGCCTGAGGTGGGGCAGGAGGGCCTCAGGAGGGTCAAGGGGCCTTTTCAGGCTATGCCCAGTACTGGTCCGGAGGCATCTGTCTCACTGTCACTGGGAAAGGTTGCAGTGAGGACCTCCTGCCTGTGAGAGAGGTGTGAGGGCCCCTGAGAGGTGGGTAGGCTGGAGCGAATGAGGCAGGCTCAGTTCTGCTGGTGGGGTGCCTGAGCACCTTGGGTGCTTCGGGAAGATGAAGGGCTGGGGAAGAAGAGAACAGGCTCTTCTCTCCCCCACACGTACTTCCAGGGCTGGGGGCAGAATATAGATATGTTTGGCAGAAGGGGCAGTGGAATCTTCCCAGGGAATAAGAAGCTCTGGACCGGGGCCTTCAATATCCTGGGACTTGTGGGTAGGCTGGGCAGCAGCCTCCATAACAGCATGGTCTTGGACAGGCCCAGCCAGAAAGCAGCAAGCAACTGGAAACCCTGCTGCTGGAGGCTTCTTTGGGGCTGGCGCTGCCTGGACCTTGGCTCACTCAATTCCAGGCCCAAATAGCCCACAGCTGGGAGCACCACGGCATTTGGGAGATCCTCTGGGGATTAGTTTGGGGGAGCCACTCTAATCCTCAAAGCTCCTTAGCCGCACCTAGGACTCAGGATGGGGGTCCCAGGATTTGGTGGGTGGGTTAGGGTGCTAGAGCAAGTTGTTCCAAGTCTGCTGCTCTCCTAACAGGAAGAGAGGCTAGGGTCTGAGGGAAGGACTGGACACTCAGCACGTTAGAGGCATTGAGTCTGGTGGGGGTAGGAGTGAATGTGGCAGCGATGAGGGCTTGGAGTTAGGGCTGAAGAATGGCCAAGGAAGCTGCAAGGACTCAGGGAGTGTTTCTTTTGTTTTTGTACAGAAATCATACACACAAATCTTCACACTTCCTAACAACAACAAAAAATAATATATATAATATATAATATATATATCTCACTAATGTTAAGGAAAAGCGTCGGTTGTGCAAAAGTCCCCGTGTCCTTTCATCCAGTGGAAGGCTCCCTGGTGGGGTCTGCCAGCTAGGCTGCATGACAGCGCTTCCTCCCATCCTTGTGGTCCAGAGCAGCAGTGGTTGTGGGGCGGAGGTATCTATCTGGAAGTGTCCATGTTCTCCTCTTTAAAGTTACTGCAGTGCTCGATCACCTTGCTGGAGACGAGGGGAGAGAGAGGATGGGTGGGTTTGGGGTAGCAGGGATTCAGACCCTCCGGGTAAATCAGGCTGTTGGGCCTGCCTACCTACCTCCTTCTTTCTTTTCTTTTCTTTCTTTCTTTTTTCAAATATTTTACTCTTTTTTAAAAAAAGATATTTATTTATTCCCTTTTGTTGCACTTGTTGTTTTATTGTTGTAGTTATTATTGTTGTCGTTGTTGTTGGATAGGACAGAGAAAATGGAGAGAGGAGGGAAAGACAGAGAGGTGCAGAAAAAGACACCTGCAGACCTGCTTCACCACTTGTGAAGCGACTCCCCTGCAGCTGGGGAGCCGGGGGCTCGAACGGGGATTCTTAAGCGGTCCTTGTGCTTTGCGCCCCATGTGCTTAACCCACGGCGCTACAGCCTGACTCCCCAAATATTTTAATCTTTTCATTTTTATTCCCCGCCAGGGTTATTGCTGGGCTCGTGCCTGCACCATGAATCCACTGCTCCTGGAGGCCATTTTTTTCCCCTTTTGTTGCCCTTGTTGTTGTAGCCTTGTTGTGGTTATTATTATTGCCATTGTTGATGTTGTTCGTTGTTGGATAGGACAGAGAGAAATGGAGAGAGGAGGGGAAGACAGAGAGGGGGACAGAAAGATAGACACCTGAAGACCTGCTTCACCGCCTGTGAAGCGACTGCCCTGCAGATGGGGAGCCGGAGGCTCCAACCAGAGTCCTTGAGCTTTGTGCCACCTGCGCTTAACCCCCTGCATCAGTTCAAAACCTGGGACTGCATATCCCAGAGTGATGCTCTGGTTCTCAGTTAAAACTAGAACATTACTCTGGCATAAGTAATGACAGAAATCAGCTCAGGACCAGGAGAGGGTAGATAGTATAATGGTTTTCCTTTTTTTTTTTTTTTTTTAAAATCTGTTTTATTTATTTATTTATTTCTATTATTGAATAGAGACAGAGAGAAATTGAGAGGAGAGGGAGAGGTAGAGAAGGAAAAAGACAGAGAAATACATGCAGACCTGCTTCACCACTTGTGAAGTTTTCCCCCTGCAGGTGGGGACCAGGGACTTGAACCCCAGGCCCATGTACACTGTAATGTGAGTGCTTAACCAGGTGCACCACTGCCTGGTCCCCTAATGGTTTTCCTTTTATGCAAAGAGATTCCCATGCCTGAAGCTCCAAAAGTCATAGGTTCAACCCCCCACATCAGCATAAGCCAGAGTCTATAAAAAAGAAAAAGGGGGGCCAGGTGGTGGCGCACTTGGTTGAGCGCACATGTTACAATGCTCAAGGACCCAGGTTCAAGTCCCTGGTCCCTACCTGCAGGGGGAAAGCTTCACAAGTGTTGAAGCAGTGCTGCAGGTGTCTCACTGTCTCTCTCCCTCTCTATCACTCCCTTCCCCATCAATTTCTGACTGTCTCTATCCAGCAAATAAATAAAGATTAAAAAAAAAAAAATTAAAAAAAAAAAAAAAAAAAAAGATACTCAAAGTACTGGGGGAAATGTTTTTCTCCATGTTATCAAATGTCCTGTGGTCCCTGTTAACAATAAATACGCCCAGGCTGACCTCCCACACCTACAGTGAAAAGAAAATCAAGCGGAGCTCTACTTGCAGAGGGAAGCTTTACAAATGGTGAAGCAGTGCTGTGGGTATCTCTCTCTCTCTCTCCAATCTTTCTCTCAATTTCTCTGTCTCAAGAAAGAAAGAAAAAGAAAAATATTATAAAAAGAAAGAAAAAAAGAAAGAAGGAAAACCTAGGGTCCAGGAATGTGCATTACAAAGGTCACAACTGTTAGAAAGATTGTAACACCTTACAGAAATTGAGAGAGAAGAAGGGGAGAGAAACAGAGATACCCGGGACCAGGTGGTGGTGCACCTGGTTAAATACACACATTATAGTGCAAACGGATCTAGGTTCAAGCCCCCAGTCCTCACCTGTAGGGGGAAAGCTTCACGAGCTTTATTTATTTAAAAATTTTTAAAAATATTTATTTATTTATTTATTCCCTTTTGTTGCCCTTGTTGTTTTATTGTTGTAGTTATTATCAATGTCATTGTTGTTGGATAGGACAGAGAGAAATGGAGAGAGGAGGGGAAGACAGAGAGGGGAGAGAAAGAGAGACACCTGCAGACCTGCTTCACCGCCTGTGAAACGACTCCCCTGCAGGTGGGGAGCCGGGGGCTCAAACCAGGATCCTTTCGCTGGTCCTTGCGTTTGGCGCCACCTGCGCTTAAGCCGCTGCGCTACCGCCTGACTCCCTGTTTATTTATTTTTAATGATTTAATAATGACTGACAAGATTGTACGATAAGAGGGGTACAATTCCATGCAGTTCCCACCACCTGAGTTCTATATTCCATCCCCTCCATTGGAAGCTTCCATTGGAAGCTTTCCTATTCTTTATCCCTCTGGGACTATGGACCCAGGATCATTATGGAGTGCAGAAGGTGGAAGGTCTGGCGTCTGTAATTGCTATTTATTTATTTTACCAGAGCACTACTTAGCTCTGGTTTATGGTGGTGGTGGGGAATTGAACCTGGGACTTTGGAACCTCAGGCATGAAAGTCTCTTTGCATAACCATTATGTGGTCTCCCCTGCCCTATAATGTATTTAGAACTAGGCTAAAGTTAACTACACATTCTTCTAGACTGAATCCCCGAGAAAGCAAAGGTACCGTTGATTATGAAGATGTGTCACTATATATGGTCTCTATATGGATATACACCAGGTCGGGGAAGGCCTGCCAGCTTTGCCTTGCCCAGGCCTTCCACTCAGAAACTAACCTGTGCTATTCCCTGCCTGGATTCTAGAATGAATTTTACCACAGTGTTCTCTCTGTAATTGGAATGTTTTACTCAAAAGTAATGACAAATTCTGAAGTGATATACTAAAGTCCTGAGAACGAAGCTGGTTGGGGATAAAAGAAAACCAAGGATGCAAATAAGAAAATGATGCTCTGTTAGGAACTTGATTATTGGGGCCTGGGAGGTGGTGCAGTGGATAAAGTGCTGGGCTCTCAATGAGGTCCCAAGTTTCATCCTTGGCACTCTCTCTCTCCTTACCTCATAAACAGATACATACATAAATAAATATTCATGCATTTATTCTGGATAGAGACAGAGAAGCTGAGAGGGAGGGGGAGGTAGAAATAGAGAAAGAGAGAGGCACCTGCAGTACTATTTAACTGACTGTAAGGCTCTCCTGCTGTAGATAGGGAACGTGAAGACTGGGGGCTTGAATCCAGGGCCTTCTGCACTATAATGTGTGTGCTCAACCAGGTGCATCATGCCCAAACCCCATAAATAAATATTTCTTAAATATTTATTTATTTATTCCCTTTTGTTGCCCTTGTTTTATTGTTGTAGTTATTATTGTTGTTGTTGATGTCATTGTTATTGGATAGGACAGAGAGAAATGGAGAGAGGAGGGGAAGACAGAGACGGGGAGAGAAAGATAGACACCTGCAGACCTGCTTCACCACTTGTGAAGTGACTCCCCTGCAGGTGGGGAGCCAGGGACCTTGAACCGGGATCCTTATGCTGGTCCTTGTGCTTTGCACCACATGCACTTAACCCGCTGTGCTACCGCTCGACTCCCAAATAAATCTTAAAAATCAAAAAGGTGGGGCTGGATGGTGGCACACTTGGTTAAGCATACATGTTACAATGCTCTGGTCCCTACCTGCAAGGGGAAAGCGTTGCGAGTAGTGAAGCAGTGTTGCAGGTGTCTCTCTGTCTCTCTCTCTCTCTCTCTATCGATCCCCTCCCTCTTGAGTTCTGGCTGTTTCTATTCGATAAAGGCAATAATAATAAAATTAAATTAAGGAAGAAGAGTGGTCCGGGAGGTGGCGCAGTGGTAAAGCTTTGGACTCTCAAGCATGAGGTCCCGAGTTCGATCCCCCGGCAGCACATGTGCCAGAGTGATGTCTGGTTCTTTCTCTCTCCTCCTACCTTTCTCATAAATAAATAAAATCTTAAAAAAAAAAAAGAAGGAGATAGCTTTCCCTGTAGAGCACAAACTTCAGGTTTCATTCCTGGCCACATGGGGACATCATTCACTGGAAAAAGGTGTTGTGTGTGCTCAATCAAGTGCGCCGCCACCCAATCCTGGAAAGGGGTGTTGTATTCCTTCTCTCTGTCTCTCTCTCCCTCTCTGCCCCTCTCCTTCTTTGTTTATATCTGTGACTGAAACAAATAAGGAAAAATAAATAAGAATGTTTAGGAGTGGTGGAATCAGGTAGGTAGAAAGTCCTAGTAAAGGACTCTCGGCAAGAAAAAAAAAAAAAAGCCTTGATCTTCTAATATGGCACATGTGACCTCCAGGGAGGTCCTGCCTAACATCTTTTTTTAAAAATTTTAAAAAATATTTATTTATTTTCATTTATGTTTCCCTTGTTGCTTTTCATTGTTGTTATAGTTATTGTTGTTATTGATGTCATTATTGTTGTTACTGATGTCATTATTGTTAGGACAGAGAGAAATGGAGAGAGGAGGGGAAGACAGAGAGGGGGAGAGAAAGACAGACCCCTGCAGACCTGCTTCACCGCCTGTGAAGTGACTCCTCTGCAGGTGGGGAGCCGAGGGCTTGAACTAGGATCCTTATGCTGGTCCTTCCGCTTTGCGCCACGTGTGCTTAACCTGCTGCACTACTGCCCGACTCCCTATTTTTTAAATAGATATTTTATTTATTTATTTTTCCCTTTGTTGCCCTTGTTGTTTTTTGTAGTTATTATTGTTGTCGTCCTTGCTGGATAGGACAGAGAGAAATGGAGAGAGGAGGGGAGACAGAGACAGGGAGAGAAAGATAAGACACCTGTAGACCTGCTTCACCGCCTGTGAAGCGACTTCCCTGCAGGTGGGGAGCTGTGGCCTTGAACTGGGATCCTTAAGCCGGCCCTTGCGCTTTGCACCTTGTGTGCTTAACCCGCTGCGCTACTGCCCAATTTGTTATTTATTTATTATGTTCAGCTCTGGCTGATGGTGCGGGGGATTGAACCTGGGACTTTTGAGCCTCAGGTATGACAGTCTCTTTGCATAACCATTATGCTATCTACCCCCAGCCTCCTGCAGGCCATTATACACTGTCTACATCTATAGTGAATGCTGAGTTGTCCCTGGGCACTTCAGCCTTTCCTAACCACCAGAGGCCCCCACTGTGCTCCTCACTGCCCCAAATCAGACTCCAAGCAGGAACACAGCTAGGCTGGTAATGGGCTCTTACCGGGCCATTTCCTTGGTCTCTTGCCGTGCAGTCGCCATCTTGATCATATCCCTCAGAAGTGGCATTCCTCCTTCTTTGATCAACAGAGGGCAGTATTTGTCCGCTGTGGGGTGGGAACAGATAGCAGGTAGTCAGGGTGGGTCCTCTGTCTGCCTGTGGCCCAGGATCCACTCCCACCACTGCTGCCAAGGCAGCCTTCCCAGAGAGGAGGGATGCAGACAAAGGTGAGCACACTTTGTTAACAAGGATGAAGCATTCAGTTAGTCCTGAGTTCACTTTGGAGAGTCAGAGACAAATCCTTAGAAAAGACTCTTCCTGATGGTGGGAATTGTGTGGAGTTGTACCCCTCTTATCCTATGTTTTTTTGTCAGTGTTTCCTTTTATAAATAAAAAAGTAAAAAATAAAAAAAAAGAAAAGAAGACTCTTCCATACTACAGTATGCAGTCACGGCACACCCCCCACCCTGCCAGGTCTCTGTGGACTGTATCACCCAAACTAGTGGCTTCTAAACATGGTGATTCTCTGAGGAGTTTATCCCAAAATACAAATTTCCAAGCCCTGCCCTTGGCTAATGTGATTAATCAGACCCAGGGACAGAGACGACGAGAACAATGATGACTGCTACTACTATTATTATTCCAGAGCACTGCTCTGGCTTATGGTGTGCTGGGATTGAACCTGGTATGTCAGAGTCTTAGGTATTAAAGTCTTTTTGCATAACCATTATGCTGTTTCCCCAGCCCCATTTGTACTTTTATATATATATATATTATTATTATTTATTTTCCCTTTTTGTTGCCCCCTTTTTATTATTGTTGTAGTTACTATTATTATTGATGTCGTCATTGTTAGATAGGACAGAGAGAAATGGAGAGAGGAGGGGAAGATAGATGGGGAGAGAAAGACAGACACCTGCAGACCTGATTCACCGCCTGTGAACCGACTTCCCTGCAGGTGGAGAGCTGGGGGCTCAAACCGGGATCCTTACTCCGGTTCTTACACTTTGCGCCACGTGCGCCTAACCCATTGTGCTACCACCCAACTCCCCCATTTGTACTTTAACAAAGTACCACCAGATAATTTTGTTGACTACCCAGGTGGGAAAATGCCTTATTTCTCTGCTAGGGGTTTCGTGTCTGCGCTCTATAAAGAAAATGCTCAGAGAGCACTGCCACTTCAATGGACTTCCAGAAGCACTTAGTGGCAGGAGCTATTTTTATTATTTTTTAGGAGCTATTTTTAAAAAATATTTATTTCCTTTTGTTTCCCTTGTTGTCTTTTTATTGTTGTAGTTATTATTTTTGTTATTGATGTTGTTGTTGGATAGGACAGAGAGAAATGGAGAGAGGAAGGGAAGACAGAGGGGGGAGAGAAAGATAGACACCTGCAGACCTGCTTCACCACCTGTGATGCTATTCCCCTGCAGGTGGGGAGCTGGGGGCTTGAGCCAGAATCCTTACACAGGTCCTTGCAGTTTGTGCCACTTGCACTTAACCCGCTGCGTTACCGCCCGACTCCCAGGAGCTATTTTTATTATCTCCCTTTTATAGATAAAATAATTGAGGTTTAGAGAGGTGAAATGATTCATCCAAAGTCACCCCAAGGCTTGTCTGAGGTAGGGCTTTTTTTTCTGTGCTGTGCTGCTGCTTTGAGCTAAGGGGCCACTTTTTTTTTTTTTTAATTTAACCTTTTTATTTATTTTTACCAGAGCACTGCTCAGCTCTGGCTTATGATGGTGCGGGGGATTGAACCTGTGACTTTGGAGCCTCAGGCATGGGGGTCTCTTTCATAACCATTATGCTATCTACCCCCACCCATAAGAGGCTACTTTTTAGTAAGACGAACCTCAAGTAATAAAGAGAAGCTAAGGCTCTAGTGGACAGCTGGCATGTGCCAACTATCATTCTAAGCACTTTTCTCATTTTACAGACATCTTATGAGCTAGATGCTATTATCAGCACCAAGCTCTAACCAACTGAGCTAACTGGCCACCTGAGATGTTATTATCATCTCATTTTAAAGGTAAGGAAATTACAATATAGAGGGCTTGGGAAACTCTAAAGTTAACACAACAAGTGGTAGAACTGGTTTCAAATGCAAACAGGTTGATCCAAGAAACTGTACTTTTTTTTTTTTTGCCTCCAGGGTTATCACTGGGACTCAGGTGCCTGCACTACGAATACACTGCTCCTAGAGGCTATTTTTTTCCTTTTGTTGCCCTTGTTGTTCATCATAGTTGTTATTGTTATTGTTGTTGGATAGGACAGAGAGAAATGGAGAGAGGAGGGGAAGATAGAGAGGGGGAGAGAAAGATAGACAAGACACCTGCAGACCTGCTTCACCACCTGTGAAATGACCCCCTTGCAGGTGGGGACCAAGGGGCTCAAACCAGGATCCTTAAGACCAGTCCTTGAGTTTTGCACCATGTGCACTTAACTCGCTGTGCCACTGCCCAGCCTCCCCCCCCCCCCCCCACCTTTTCAGAGACAGGCAGACAGAGAGTGAAAGAGACCATAATACTGTAGCTCCCTTCAATGTGGTGGGCACCATGCTCAGACCTGGGCTAAGAACATGACAAAGCAGGGCACTATCCAAATTAGCTCTTTCACCATCCCTGAGTCTGCACCCTTATCTGACCAATAAGAGGTGCTAGGCTTGGCATTTCTATCTCTTTTCACATCAATTTTTTGAGATAGGCATGATTATCACCCCATTTTACAGAGGAAGAAACTGAGGCCCAGAGAAGTGAAATAGCCAGCATGAAGTAATGTAATTGGTTAGGGAACTAACTACTAGTTAGACCACTGAAACCACTTAGTGCTGTGGCCACTTTCCCTTTTTCACCTTAAAGCTATTGAGCAGCTCAGGCACTTTAACAGAAGGTGGATTCTCTCTGAGAAAATAAGTTAAAGTTGCTAGTAAGTTTTATTTTTATTACTTTAAAAATATTGTATTTATTTATTTATTTTAAATATTTTTTAGACCTTTTTCTTGCATTTATTTATTCCCTTTTGTTGCCCTTGTTGTAGTTATTGATGTCGTCGTTATTGGATAAGACAGAGAGAAATGGAGAGAGGAGGGGAAGACCAAGAGGGGGAGAGAAGGACAGACACCTGCAGACCTGCTTCACCACCTGTGAAGCGTCTCCCCTGCAGGTGGGGAGCCGGGGGCTCGAACCGGGATCCTTACGCCGGTCCTTGTGCTTTGTGCCAAATATTGTATTTATTTATTTATTCCCTTTTGTTGCCCTTGTTGTTGTAGTTATTATTGATGTCGTTGTTGGATAGGACAGACAGAAATGGAGAGAGGAGGGGAAGACAGAAAGGGGGAGAGAAAGACGCCTGCAGACCTGCTTCACCACCTGTGAAGTGACTCCCCTGCAGGTGGAGAGCCGAGGGCTTGACCAGGGATCCTTACGCCAGTCCTTGTGCTTTGTGCCACATGTGCTTAACCCGCTGCACTACCACATGACTCCCAGGTTTTATATATATATTTTTAATTTAAATTTTATTTATTTATTTTCCCTTTGTTGCCCTTGTTGTCTTTTGTTGTTACTGATGTCATTGTTTGATAGGACAGAGAGAAATGGAGAGAGGAGGGGAAGACAGAGAGGGTGAGAGAAAGATAGACACCTGTAGACTTGCTTCACCGCTTGTGAAGGGACTCCCCTACAGGTGGGGAACCAGGGGCTCCAACCGGGATCCTTACTCCGGCCTTGCACTTTGCACCACGTGCGCTTAACCCACTGAGCTACTGCCCGACTCCATATATATATATATATATATTCTTTTTTTCCCCTTTTGTTGCCCTTTTTGGTTTTCATTGTTGTAGTTATTAGTAGTTGTTACTGTTATTGATGTCGTCATTGTTAGGACAGAGAGAAATGGAGAGAGGAGGGGAAGACAAAAAGGGGGAGAGAAAGACACCTGCAGACCTGCTTCACCACCTGTGAAGTGACTCCCCTGCAGGTGGGGAGCCGGGGGTTCGAACCGGGATCCCTACACAGGTCCTTGCGCACTGCGCCACATATGCTTAACCCACTGCGCTACCGTCCAACTCCCAGCTGCTAGTAAGTTTTATTGGATGGATGTCCGTTTTCTCAGGGCTGGCCTTACTCTGTCTTAGATAAAGCATGGAGATTTTTCACTCTTGGCTCATATAGAGACAGGAAGTATTATGAGAGTTGTCTGGGAACTCTGAATGGGCTGCCTTGCCTGCTAGGTCTGGTTCTGGCCATGAAGCAGGGGCCAGCTGTTATGCAGGCAGCCACAAAGACCCAAGCAGTAGCCACTCAGGCACAGACCAGTTTTCACATGGCTGCCTTTTCAGGAGTGAGCTCCCTGAAGGTAAGTCTGCTCTTAGCCAACTAAGTGGCCTGTATCTAAGCAAAGGGTAAGTAGGTACTCACGGTAGACAGAAACAAGGTTGTACAGGGCCCAGGTGGCCCAGTGCTGGCTGACAGGAGAGATGCCTTGGGGAAGGAGGCGGAGAATTGGCTCAAAAGACCTGCAGGAAGAGAAGTCAAGGTCACATATTTCTGGGTCACATATTGCCTGGGGTGCACCCTCTCGTGTCTAAAGTCTCTACTTTCTGAAGGGCCCTAAGGACAAAGGATGAGCAAAGTGCTCACCCTGCACAGATTAAGCCCTGAACTGGGTCCTTGCACAGAAAGACAGCAACAATGACAAAACAAAGTCAGAGGGAGTCGGGCAGTAGTGCAGCGGGTTAAGCGCAGGTGGCGCAAAGCTCAAGGACCCCGGCATAAGGATCCTGGTTCGAGCCCCTGGCTCCCTACCAGGAGGGGAGTTGCTTTACAGGCAGTGAAGCAGGTCTGCAGGTGTCTGTCTTTCTCTCCCCCTCTCTGTCTTCCCTCCTCTCTCCATATCTCTCTGTCCTATCCAACAACAATGACAACAACAACAGTAATAACTACAACAATAAAACAACAAGGGGAACAAAAGGGAATAAATAAATATTTTTTAAAAGTCAGAATATGCATGGTGGAATAATGGTTTGTGTTCACTCTTTCTTTTTTAAGTTTATTTATTTATTCATTAGAGAGACAGAGAGGAATTGAGAAGGGCAGGAGATAGAGAGGGGAAGAGATACCTGCAGTCCTGCTTCACCACTTGTGGGGATTTCCCTCTGCAAGTGGGGACCAGGGGCTTGAACTTGAGTCCTTGAGCACTGTAACATGTGCACTCAACCAGGTGTGCCACCACCTGCCCCACTGTGTTCACTCTTTCTACCACTCTCTTATGAAAAAAAAAAAAAGAGGGGCTGGGTGGCAGTGCACTCAGTAGAGCACACACATTACCATACATGAGGACCTGGGTTCAACAGCCCCCAGACCCCAGCTGCAGGGGAGAAGCTTTACAAGCGGTATCTCTCTCTTTCTTTTTTAATTTTTAAAAAATATTTATTTATTCCCTTTGGTTGCCCTTGTTGTATTGTTGTTGTTAGATAGAACAGAGAGAAAAGGAGAGAGGAGGGGAAGACAGAGAGGGGGAGAGAAAGATAAGACACTTGCAGACCTGCTTCACCACTTGTGAAGCGACTCCCCTGCGGGTGGGGAGCCGGGGACTCAAACCGGGATCCTTATGCCAGTCCTTGCGCTTTGTTCCACCTGCGCTTAACCCGCTGTGCTACCACCCAACTCCCTCTCTCTTCTTTTCTATCTTCTTCCCCTCTTTCTTTTTTTAAAATAAAGAATCTACTTTAAACTTTTAATTTTTTTTTTTTGCCTGTACTACAAATCCATTGGTCCTGGAAACCATTTTTCCCATTTTGTTGCCCTTGTTGTTGATGTTATTGTTATTGTTGCCATTGCTGTTGTTGTTGGGTAGGACAGAGAGAAATGGAGAGAAGAGGGGAAGACAATAAGACAGAGTGGAGTACAGGTAGTAGTGCTCTGGGATGAGGGCACTGGGTTAAGTGCACAGTGCGAAGCACAGGGACCAGTGCAAGGATCCTGGTTTGAACCACCAGCTTCTCACTTGTGGAGGTTGGGAGGGTGAAATGGGTGAAACAGGTCTGCAGGTGTCTATCTTTTTCTTCTCCTCTCTGTCTTCCCCTCCTCTCTCGATTTCTCTCTGTCCTATCCAACAACAATGACAGCAATAACAACAGCAATGATAAACAATAAGGACAACAAAAGGGAAAAAATGGCCTCCAGGAGCAGTGGAGTAGTAGTGCTGGCACCGACCAATAACCCTGGAGGCAAAAAAAAAAGAGAGAGAGAGAGGAAGAAAGATAAACACCTGCAGACTATTTGAAGTGAAGCAGGTGGGGAGCCGTGGGCTCAAACCAGGATCCTTACGCCAGTCTTTGTGCTTCATGCCATGTGCGTTTAAGCCACTGCACTTCAGCTGGGCCCTTACTTTTTAAAAATTTTATTTACTTTTTGGATAGAGACAAAGAGGAATTGAGAGGGGAGGGAGACAGTGACACCTGCAACATTTCTTCACTGATTGTGAAGGTGCCCTCTGCAGGTGAACCACTACTGGGCTCCTTCCCCTCCTTTCTCAATTTCTCTCTGGCTTGTTAAATAAAAGAAAGAGGAAGAAGAAAAAAAAAGAAAAAAAAATTACAACCAGGAGCAGTGGAATTTTTGTGTAAGTACCAAACTTCAGAAATAACCCTGGTGGCAATAAAAATAAGAAACAGTGGTCTGGGAGGTGGCGCAGTGGCTAAAGCACTGGACTCTCAAGCATGAGGTCCTGAGTTCAATCCCTGACAGCACATGTGCCAGAGTGATGTCTGGTTCTTTCTCTCCTCCTATCTTTCTCATTAATAAATAAATAAAATTTTAAAAAAGAAAGAAAGAGAGAAAGAGAGAGGGACAGAGAAAGAGGGGTGAGGAAGGAAAGAAGAAAGGGAGGGAGGGAGGAAGGAAGGAAACATGATTAAAAACAGATAAAAGATGGAGGCGAGTCAGAGACTAGGTGGTATAAAGAATGGAGACCTTGTGGGAGTCGGGCTGTAGCGCAGCGGGTTAAGCGCACGTGTCACAAAGCGCAAGGACCGGCATAAGGATCCTGGTTCAAGCCCCCGGCTCCCCACCTGCTGGGGAGTCGCTTCACAGGCGGTGAAGCAGGTCTGCAGGTGTCTATCTTTCTCTCCCCCTCTCTGTCTTCCCCTCCTCTCTCCATGTCTCTCTGTCCTATCCAACAACAACATCAATAACAACAAGAGAACAACAAGGACAACCAAAGGGAATAAATATATATAAAACAAAACAAACAAACAAAAAACCTGGAGACCTCAGTAAGAAAACAGCCAGGCTGAGTGAAGGGGTAACACATCCTAGCTAGCAGAACAGCAGGTGACGGAGGGATGATGGTGCCAATGGCTCATCTAAAGTCATGGAAAATGTACAAGGGACCAGTGATTCTTTACCTCTCTTCAAGAACGATGGTCTCTGGTATGTCCCAGAAGTATGTGTCTGCTTGTCCCAATATGGATGTTTAATTCAGATATCAATCAGTACAAGAACACAGAGAGAAAGACAGTGACAAGGGATATCCAGACCTTATGGCTAGCAATTCAGCCACAACACAGTAAAAGCTGATGCCAGCTGGATCGAAAGCAATTAAATCTGTGTATGGATCTGGGGATGTAACTCAGTAGCAGACAGCAAACTTTGCGTATTTGAGGTCTTTAGCTCAGTCCCTTGGGTTCAATTCCCCCCTCCCCCACAACACACACACACTATGCTTGGGAGAGCTGCTAGGAGAGACCTCAGGGTGTGAGTGGGGTTTGCTCTTAGGGAATGAGATCATGAATGGCTTCTGTTTGATATCCTCTTACATGTCTATATTTTCATCTTTTTCTTCCTTTCTTATTCTTATTCCTATTATTATTATTATATATTTTACCAGAGCACTGCTCAACTCTGGTTTAAGGGGGTATATGGGAGTGAACTGGGACTTTAGAGCCTCAGGCATGAAAGTATTTCTTTTTCTTTTTCTTCTCCTTCTTCTTCTTCTTCTTTTTTTTTTTTTTACCAGAGCACTGCTCAGCTCTGCTGTATGGTGGGGCAGGAGATTGATCCTGGGACTTTGGAGCCTGAGATAGGAGAGTCTCTTTGCATAACCATTATGCTATCTCCTCTCCCTATAGTTTCATCTTTTTCCTGACAAATAAATATGAATAAAATATAGGTAGACCCACAGGTGTTGATGTACATGAAACATGCACTGAGTACTTTGTGAAACTTGATGCCAGGGCTGTACCTCAATAAGTAAGAACAACAATCTGACAGAAGAGGCCCCAGCCAGACCTGGTGGGAAGGTGTGTCCTGCCCCAGCACTTAGCCTCCCCCACCCCGGACTCACCTGTAGTTAATATTTCTCCGTGAGTTGATGTCCCAGCTCTGGATGGCTGCCCACATGCGCTCCTCCACCTCCCCCCTCTGGGGCTCACAGATGCCCCAGGCCTCAGGTCCATCAAACATGATGTGGGAGAGGACTCCGCAGGCATTGTAGGACACCTCGATCCCATCAGCTTTGCTCTCCAGTAGGTTGCTGGCCAAAAGAGAAAAATGGAATCCTATCTTCACATACCAGCTGCTGATGCCCAGCTTGCAAATCAGACGCCAGAGGTACTATTTCTTTATCACTTGTTAACTACACTCAGACAAGTGCTAAAGGGATTTGAAATAGCTTTAGATAAGATCTTGTGAGGCCTGGTAGACTGTGTAGTTACGCCTGAGGTCTTAAGTTTGATCCCCAGCATCACATATACCAGAGTTATGTGTTGATTTTCTCACTGATAAGTAATTTAAAATATATATTTATTTTGATTACAGAGATAGTGGTCCAGGAGGTGGCACAGTGAGTAAAGCATTAGAATCTCAAGCATGAGGTCTTGAGTTCAATCCCCAGTAGCACATGTACCAGAGTGATGTCTGGTTCTTTCTCCTATCTTTCTCATTAATAAATATATAAAACCGGGAGTTGGGTGGTAGCGCAATGGGTTAAGCACACATGGTACGAAGCACAAGGGCCAGCATAATGATCCCAGTTCGAGCCCCCAGCTCCCCACACGCAGGGAAGTCACTTCACAGTCGGTGAAGCAGGTCTGCAGGTGTCTATCTTTCTCCTCTCTGTCTTTCCCTCCTCTCTTTATTTCTCTCCTAACAACAACAACATCAATAATTACAACAATAAAAAAAAGGGCAACAAAAGGGAAAATAAATAAATATAAATAAATAAATATATATAAAACCTTAAAAAGAAAAGAGAGAGAGAGATACAGGAATAGGGGGAGAGAGAGAACCAGACTAGAGCTCAGCCCTGGCTTATGGTGATGCTGGGGACTGAGCCTGGAACTTCAGAGCCTGAGGCATGAAAATCTTTCGAATAACCATTATGCTGTTCCCCTAGCCCAATAATTAAAATGTCCTACTTATTTTTTTATAGAGACTGAGAGAAACTGAGAGCGTAGAGGGAGATAGTAAGAGAGAGAGGGACTGAAGGAAATAGCATAATGGTTATGCAAAAAGACTTTCATGGGGGTCGCGACGGCTGTGGCTCACCGGGTTAAGTGCACATAGTATAAAGTGCAAGGATTCAGGTTCGAGCCCCTGACTCTCCACCTTAGGGGTGTAGCTTCACAAGCGGTGAAGCAGGTCTTCAGGTGTCTCTCTGTCTCTCACCCTATCTCCCCCTCTCAATTTCTCTCTGTCCTATCCAGTAAAATGGGGGGGAGGCCTCCTGGAGCTGTGGATTCATAGCACTGAGTCCCAGAGATAACCCTGGAGGCAAAAAAAAAAACAAACTTTCATGCCTGAAGCACCAAAGGTCCCAGGTTCAATCTCGAGCATCACAATACACTACAGCTGAGCAGTGCTCTGGTGTAAAAATAAATAAATAAATAAATAAATAAATAAATACACCTCTAGGGGGAATGCTTCCAGCCCCTGTCTCCCCACGTGCAGGGGAGTCACTTCACAGGTGGTGAAGCAGGTCTGCAGGTGTCTTTATTTCTTTCTTTTTTTTTTTTTAATATTTATTCATTTTTCCCTTCTGTTGCCCTTGTTTTTTATTGTAGTTATTATTGTTGTTGTTATTGATGTTGTTGTTGTTAGATAGGACAGAGAGAAATGGAGAGAGGAAGGAAAGACAGAGAGGGGGAGAGAAAGATAGACACCTGCAGACCTGCTTCACCGCCTGTGAAGCAAATCCCCTGCAGGTGGGGAGCCAGGGGCTTGAACCGGGATCCTTAAGCTGGTCCTTGCGCTTTGCACCACCTGTGCTTAACCCGCTGTGCTACCGCCAGACTCCCAGGTGTCTATCTTTCTCTCCCCCTTTCTGTCTCCCCTCCTCTCTCCACTTCTCTCTGTCCTATCCAATGACAGCAACAACAACAATAATAATAACCACAACAATGATAAAACAACAAGGGCAACAAAATGGGAAAAAATGGTCTCCAGGAGCACCAGGAGCAGTGGATTCGTGGTGCAGGCACCGAGCCCTGGCAATAACCCTGGAGGCAAAACAAAAACAAAAACAAGCCCCAGAAAACTCACATTACATACAGAAGGTGCCATTTATTCTGAAACCCCAGTTTAGAGCAACTGCTACAACTGAACAGACTAGAATTGATAGCATCCTGGTAGCCAGGAAGGGAGAGAAATATCAACCTGAAGACACTAATGAATTGGGAAGTCATCAGCTGGGGCCGCAACTCCTTCACCTCTGCCACGTTCCCCAAGAGTCCCAGCATATTCCGATGCAGTTCCTGCTTCTCTGGGAATTCCTGGCAAAATGAAAGCCATTAGGGCCAGATCAATTAGTATTTAATTATTTAATGTCTAGCATAGCTCATGTAAAAGCTTTATGGGTTTCTGTCTAGCCATTTCAAGTGGAATAAGAAGGGTGTACTACGCAGGCCCCTCCTTCCAGTGCACTCAGGATAGTGCAGGAAACATACCCTGTAGAAATGAAAACATGGAGCTTCTTGCCATAAAAATCAAAGGCTGAGTGGAGATACTCAGTGGAGATACTGCTTATACAGCTGGGACAGGGACAAGCATTCTATTTCCCAAAGCTCAAAATACTAGTTTAAGTGATATTTCTTAAAATCTAAAGCAAGAAAATAAAGTATGATTTTAAGATAACAGACCCTCAGATGCTGGATGGAATGCTGACCAGCTGACATCCTACTGGGCCCTCACCAGATTGGGAATTCTGAGACATTGCTGCTGAGAAGGCTGGACTGGACTTTCCCTGGGAAGGACAGCTATAAAAGAGGCCTGGCCACTGCCCCCCATAATGACCCTGGCTGGGTTCATACTCCCAGGGGGTTAAAGAACAGGAAAGCTATCTGGGGATGGGATGGGATGGGATATGGAGCTCTGGTGATGGGAACTGTACCCCTCTTATCTTATGGTCTTTTCAGTGTTTCCATTTTATAAATAAATAAATTAAAATTAAAAAAAAAAAGAGGCCTGGCCAGAGCAGTTAGGTCAGGGAAGGTCTCTAGAACTCTGTCAGCAGCAAATTGTGGGCAGTGGGAGGATGGATAGTGAGTCTGGTCAGTGGGGAGCCTCAGGTGGGAATGGGAGAATGGCTGCCAGAGGTAGGGGCTACCTTCAGGCAGTCTAAGAAGAGCTTCATGCCATTGAAGTTGAGGAACATCTCGCAATTGTCCGGTGTCTCATCCGTGATGTTCCACAGGGCACTCCAGGAGAATTCCATCACCTGGTCACACTGTGGGGAGGGGACACCTCATCACAGGCTTACCTGGGTAGCCCCCCAGGCCCAGATAGAACAGGGCATCTCCCAGGAGCCAGTCAGTCCCTTCTCAGCCTGGGGTGGGGGCCTAGTGGCTCCATGAAGACTCAACTTACTATCTTGTCCAGAAGTTTCTTCTGAATCAGCTTCAGCATGGTCTGTGGGCAAAGAAGAGGACCTACTGAGGGGCCAGGGCTCGAACACTCCATAGCCCCTAAGTATCAAGATGGAGAGGAGGATTTGATTCCAGATTAATATATTTCACCAAGTAACTTGCCAATCTGTTGTTTGCTTTTGTTTTAGATAGAGACAAAGAGGCAGAAAAGCAGAGAGTGAGTGAAAGAGAACCCAGCACTGAGTTTCTGTCAATGCAGTGGGGGCTGGGATTGAACCTGGGTCATGCACATGACAAAGCAGTGCACTATCCAAGTGAGCTATTTAACAGGCCAACCTGCCTGTCCAGAGCCCCGCCCCACCAGGGAAAGAGAGAGACAGGCTGGGAGTATGGATTGACCTGTCAACGCTCATGTTCAACGGAGAAGCATTTACAGAAGCCAAACCTTCTACCTTCTGCATCCCACAATGACCTTGGGTCCATACTCCCAGACGGATAAAGAATAGGAAAGCTATCAGGGGAGGGGATGGGATACGGAGTTCTGGTAGTGAGAATTGTGTGGAGTTGTACCCCTCTTATCCTATGGTTTTGTCAATGTTTCCTTTTTATAAATAAAAAGAAGAAGGGAGTCGGGCTTAAGCACAGGTGGGTTAAGTGGGTTAAGCACAGGTGGCGCAAAGCGCAAGGACTGGAGTAAGGATCCCGGTTCGAGCCCTGGCTCCCCACCTGCAGGGGAGTTGCTTCACAGGTGGTGAAGCAGGTCTTCAGGTGTCTATCTTTCTCTCCCCCTCTCTGTCTTCCCCTCCTCTCTCCATTTCTCTCTGTCCTATCCAACAACGACAACATCAATAACAACTATAACAATAAACAAGGGCAACAAAAGGGAATAAATAAAAGGAAGAAGAAGGAGGAGAAGAAGAAGGAGAAGGAGAAGGAGAAGGAGAAGGAGAAGGAGAAGGAGAAGAAGAAGAATGGAAGAAGAAGGAGAAGGAGGGAGTCGGGCTGTAGCGCAGGCGGGTTAAGCGCAGGTGGCGCAAAGCACAAGGACCGAAGAAGAAGAAGGAGAAGGAGGAGAAGGAGAAGAAGGAGGAGGAGGAGGAGGAGGAGGAGGAGGAGGAGGAGGAGGAGGAGGAGGAGGAGGAGGAGGAGGAGGAGGAGAAGGAGAAGAAGAAGAAGAAGAAGAGGAGGAGGAAGAAGGAGAAGAAGAAGGCTATTTGAAGTTGTGCAACCCACAGACCCTTAGGGGCTCTGCATGGCTTTGCATGTGACCTTTTCCTCTGCAGGGCTCAGTCTCCCCAGAGGGGAAGGGAGGAGACTGGATGTTTTCTGCCTTTCTTTCATATATTTACTACAGTACTGCTTAGCTCTGGCTTAGGATCTATGGGTGACTGAACCTAGGACTTTGAATCCCCAGGTGTAAAAGTCATTTTGCATAACTATTATTCTTTTTTTTTCATATTTATTTATTTTTCCTTTTGTTGTCCTTGTTGCTTTTTAGTGTTGTAGTTATTATTGCTGTTGTTGTTGTCATTGTTGTTGGATAGGAAAGAGAGAAATGGAGAGAGGAGGGGAAGACAGAGAGGTGCAGAGAAAGATAGACACCTGCAGACCTGCTTCACCCCTTCTGAAGTGAGTCCCCTGCAGGTGGGGAGCTGGGGATCCTTACGCCGGGATCCTTATGCCAGTCCTTGCGCTTTGCACCATGTGAGCTTAACCCACTGCGCTACCACCTGACTACCAGCATTATTATTTTTTTAAAAAATATTTATTATTAGTTAGAGAGGGACACTAAGAAGGGATGGGGAGATAGAGAAGGAAAAAGACACCTGCAGCCCTGTCTCACCACTTGTGAAGCATTTCCTCTGCAGGTGGGGACCAGGGCTTTAAACCTGGGTCCTTGTGCACTACAATATATGAGCTTAGCCAGGTGTGCCACCTTTATTTATTTATTTTTATTAGATAAAGTGAGAAGGGAGGGGGAGATAGAAATGGAAAGAGACAGAGAGAGACACCTGCAGGGTTATTGCTGGGGCTCGGTGCCTGCACTATGAATCCACTGCTTCTGGAGGCTATTTTCCCCCCTTTTGTTGTCCTTGTTGTTTATCATTGTTGTTGCTATTATTGCTGTTGTTGTTGGACAGGACAGAGAGAAATGGAGAGAGGAGGGGAAGACAGAGAGGGAGAGAAAGACAGACACCTGCAGACCTGCTTCACCACTTGTGAAGCAACACCTCTGCAGGTGGGGAGCTGGGGGCTCAAACCAGGATCCTTACATAGGTCCTTGTACTTCATGCACTTAACCTGCTGCGGCTACTGCCCAACCCCCTGGTGTCTATATTTTTGTCTTTCTCTCTACCTCCCTCTCTCCTCTTGCTGTCTCTCTCTATCCTAACCAATAAAATGGAAAAAATAGCCACCAGGAGCAATGGATTCATAGTGCAGGCACCCCCAGCAATAATCCTGGAGGCAAAAAAAGAAAAAAATAAGAAGGGGGCCAAGCGGTGGCACACCTGGTTAAGCACATAGTATGAAGCACAAGGACCCACATAGGGATCCAGATCTGAGCCCCTAGCTCCCCACCTGCAAGGGGGGACACTTCACAAGTAGTGAAGCAGGTTTACAGGTGCCTATCTTTCTTTCTCCCGGTCTCCCCTCCCCCTCTCAATTTCTCTCTGTCCCTGGAGGCAAAAAAAAAAAAAAGAAAGAAAAGAAAAAACACCAAGATTTCTCTCAGATACTTGTTTAATCCTACCAGGGATGATATAACGAGGACACCTGATCTGGGGAGGTGGAGTGGTTTGAACAGGAGACCTAAGAGGCAAGAAGGTAGTTTAGGTGGGGCTGTCAGCAAAAGCCATTGTTGTGAAGTTCTTCTTTTGGACTAGCTTACATCCTTCATGCTTTGGCATACCTTCCTCCAAGCCCCTGCCCCAGCTCCTCTCCCAGGTCATTCTTCTTCTTTTTTTTTTTTTTTTTTTAATTTTTTCCTTTTGTTGACCTTGTTGTTTATCATTGTTGTTGGACAGGACAGAGAAAAATCGAGAGAGGAAGGGAAGATAGAGAAGGGGAGAGAAAGACAGACACCTGCAGACCTGCTCCACTGCCTGTGAAGCGAACCCCCTGCAGGTAGGGAGCCACGAATGCCCTGTGGGTGGGGAGCCTGGGGCTTGAACTAGGATCTTACGCTGGTCCTTGCGCTTTCTGCCATGTGCACTTAACCTACTGCGCCACCACCTGGCTCCCCCAGGTCATTCTTGAAGACCTTCACCCATAGCAAACTGAAAAGTGGGGCTATGGAGGTGGGGGGGAGGGACAGAGGAAGGGAAGGAAGAGGGGCAGCCTGCCTGTACATACCACAACAAAGCCCATCTTGCCCACGGCCTCCTTGTGGTCATTGTCCACCTGGCAGACCAGGGCATTGCACAGGTGCACGGCGATGCGCTGGATAGACTCATCCTGCCGTGTGGGGTTGAGGATGCTGAGTAGGAGCTCGTTGACCCGACGATACTGGAACTCCAGCTCCTCAGGGATGCTGAAGTTGCACAGGGTCAGGCAGCAGTTCCGCTGGACCTGGGTCAGGACAGGAGACAGGGGGAGCATCATCAGGGGCAGGCCCTGGGTCTGGGTGTGGGCTCGCTAGAGGTGTGAGGTCAATCAGAGGTGGTGGCCCAGGACAGCTTTCTGGAAGAGGACACTACAAGGCTTGGAAAACAAACACACACAACAAAAACATTTGGGGGGCTGTGGAGACAGCACAGCAGATACACACCAGACTTTCTTGCTTAAGGTCCAGTGGTCTCATGTTCAATCCCTAACACCACATGGAGGAGATAAATATTTATCAATGAATAAATATATTTATTCATTGCTTTGGAATTTTTTAAAAATATATATATTTTTAAAGATTTTTAATATTTATTTATTTCCTTTTTGTTGCCCTTGTTGAAAAATATTTTTTAATGAGAGAGAGATCAGAGCACGGCTCAGCTCTGGGTTATGGTGGTACTGGGGATTGAACCTGGGACCTCAGAGCCTCAGGCATAAGAGTCTTTTACAGTGGTCCAGGAGGTGGCGCAGTGGCTAAAGCATTGGACTCTCAAGCCTGAGGTCCTGAGTTCAATCCCTGGCAGCACATGTACCAGAGTGATGTCTGGTTCTTTCTCTCTCCTCCTATGTTTCTCATTAGTAAATAAATAAAATCTAAAAAAAAAAAATTATTTTTTAAAAGTCTTTTACATAACCATTAGTATATACTGTCTCCCCAGTCAGACTTTTTAAAAAAATATTTATTTTTATTAATGTGAGAAGAAGAAAGAAGTAGAGCATCATCGGTGCTTGCAATGTCAGGGATCAAATCCAGGGCTGCATGCTTGAGAGTCCAATACTTTATTCCAGAATGACTTCTTTAGACATAAACTTGGGCCTTATGCATGTGTTCGACCACTAGGTCATCTCCCTGGCCCAGCTTTATATATATTTTAAAATTATCTTTATTTATTTAGTGGATATAAACAGCCAAAAACAGACAGAAGGGGGTGATAGGAAGAGAGACAGAGAGACCCCGGCAGCCCTGCTTTACCACTTGGCAAGCCTTCCCCCCTGCAGGTGGGGACTGGGGGGGTCTAACCCGGGTCCTTGTGCACTGTAATGTGTGCACTCAACCAGATGCACCACCACCGGCCCCATCTCCCTCTCTATCTTTCCCTCCCCTCCTCTCAATTTCTCTCTATCCATAACAAATAAATTAAAATATTTAGAAACCCACATGCAGGGGAAAAGCTTTGCAAGAGGTAAGGCAGTGTTGCAGGTGTTTCTCTGTCTCTCTTCCTCTCTATCATCCCTTCCCTCTTGATTTCTGACTGTCTCTAGCCAATAAATAAAGATAATAAAAATAAATAAAATGGAAAAATATTTTTTAAAAAATACCAAAGTACCACTCTACCATCCTTGGACTTTTGCCTGCTTTTATATTTGGTGTTTTCATATGGTATACAGGGGATCAAACCCAGGGTGTCAGAGATGAGGAAAAAAAAAAAAAAACATGCACTCTACCTGCTGAGCAACTTCCTCAGCTCCAAAAACATTCATTCATTCATTCAGTCACTCATTCATTCTGTGGTGCTAGGGTCTCATATATGCATGATTTTAGTGGTCCTGGGCCAAGTTTTGTTCTGTTTTGTTTTGATTTGAGACAGAGAGGATAACAGGAGAGACAACACAGTATCACTCCACCATCCATGGAGCTTCTCCTGATGCCATACATGGCACTTCCCATGTGGTGCTTGGCTTGGCTTGGCTCTTACCTGGTAAGCCAGCCTAGGTAAGCTTAGCAAAGAGTATAATACTTACACAGAGGAATAAAGAAAACAAAGGTGCAGTTTTACAAGTCATCATACAGCAAATTTGTCAGCAAGCATGTAGACATCCCCTTGCTGGTTAGATGTCCCTCTCGCCACTGGAAAGTACCATTCTCCCTGCTTTTCTATTTTATTCAGATGAACTTTATTTATTTTTTTAATTGACCACAAGTTTGCAAGATTAACCATGTTGTTACAAGTAGCTTAAATGCACTCCTGCTTTCAGGGTGGTAAAGAGCTCCAATTAATCCACACACTCCACTGCTGCTGCTGTTTGGGCTGACCTTGTTATCTGGCAACTTGCAACTCTGTCCTGTTCATGTGTCCCAGTGTCCACACACGTGGGCTCCCCTAGTGCCCACACAGCTGGGTGAAGGTGAGCCACAAGGTGTGCATATCATCAACTGACTGTGTCACAGCAGACTGTCTCCCCTCCCCTCCCTTCCTCTCCCCACCCCTACTCTATCATCCTCTCCCCTCCCTTCCCTTCCTCTTTCCCTCCCCTCCTCTTCTCTTTCCCTCCCCTCCCCCTCCCCTTTTCCTCCCCCTGCGCCTCCCTCTCCTCTCCCCCTCCCCTCCCCTCTTTCAGGTAGAGCACTGCTCAACTCTGGATTATGGTGATGCTGGGAACAGAACCTGGAACCTCAAAGTCTTAGCCATAAAAGTCTTTTGCATAACCATTATTCTATTTCCAGGGCCCTTTAATTTTCTTTCTTTCCCCAGATAGAGGAAGAGAGAGATGTACCACAGCATCACTCCACTGCTCATGAAGCTTCCCAATCTGCATGGTGTTCCCATGCAGTGTCTGGGGGCTCAAACCTGGGTCCTTGTACATAGTAAAGTATGTGCTCTAGCAAGTGAGTTATCTCCCAGCAATAAGAATTTTTATTTTACTATTTAAAAATTTCTATTAATGATTTCATAGTAGTCTACAAGATTTTTTTTTCTTTTGTTGAGGATAAAGGAAAAAAAAAAAAAAAGATCATCACTATAGTATTACATAATGCCATGGATCCAGTTTGAACCGGGATCCTAAATGGTCCTTGCGCTTTGCGCCACATGCGCTTAACCCGCTGCGCTACTGCCCAACTCCCTGTACCTAGTATTTTTATAGTAAAAGCAGTTATTGAAAACAAGTGGGCAGAGGGTATGTAGCATAATGGTTATGCAAAGTGACTCTCACGCCTGAGGCTCCAAGGCCCTAGGTTTAATCCCCTGCTGTACCATCATAAGCCAGAGCTCTGGTTAAAAAAAAAAAAAAAGAAAAGAAAGTAAACAAGCTCCACTCGCCAGCAGAATGCTACTGGGAAAAAGAGGAGAGGAGTCATCACAAGCAGAAGTCATCACAAGCAGAGTCATCACAAGCAGAAGAGGAGAGGAGTCATCACAAGCAGGAGGACAAGTTCCCTGGGGGAGGGCAACAGGCTAAGTTATGGGACCTGAGTAACAGGTCTCAGAGCCTGGGAGTGGTGCCAGGGGCAAAGGGTGTTGGGAGGAGGGCAGGACACAGTCAGGCAAGAAAGGGAGTGAGAAAGCAAGCATGGCCCCTAAGGGACCTGAGCGTCAGCTGGCGAGGCTGGGACATAGGTGAACAAGAAATGGGGAGGCTGGGCAGAGCATGCAGGGCCCTACCGGGCAGGGGGCTCACCGTCACCTCCTGGTAGGATTCCATGCCATTCAGCACCACCTGGATGACTTGCCGGCGCAGCTTGACACTTTGCTCAGAACGGTACTCGGAATTGGTCAGGTAGAAGAGGGCTGCGCTGCCTGTCACTTGAATGTTCTTGTCGTACTTGTGGCATTTGAGGGCTGTGATGACCAGCTGCATGAAGACAGGGCAGAGGCCTGGTGGGCATGGCCTGATAAAGTTGGGCAGGGATGGGACCAGGGCCCTACAGGTCTTCTGGGACAAATCCTTGGGCTGCGGGGCTCACTATGATTCTACTCTCTGAGGGGCTGGGCAGAATTGAGGAGAGGGAAGCAATGGGGGCAGAGCTATGGTTAGGTGCTGTGGGGGTGTGGTGGGGTTCTGGAGGACCTCTTGAGTAAGGATGCACAGAAGCCTTAGGACATGCAGTGAGGGGCCTGAAGCTGGGCAAATAGCACAGTGATAATGGAAATGCTTGTGGTAACAAAAGTCCCAGGTTCAATTCGCAGCACCACCATTAAGTCAGAGCTGAGTAATGCTCTGGTAATGAATGAATGAATGAATGAATGAATTAAACCACCAAAGGACATTGGGAGCTAGCTGACCTTCAGGGCCCGGAGCAGCTGGTTGCAGCGCTCAATGCGCGCAATGTCAAAAAGCAGGTTGATGGCCCTAGAGGTGATCTCCGGCCGGTGCTCCGTGTAGGCCTCGATAGCATTCAGCACCTGCTCCTCGTCTTTGTCACCACTGACCTGGGGAGAGACAATACTCAGAACTGGAAAGAAATCAAATGGCGGGCCCCCACCCCCACCCCAGAGTGGACACCTTGGGGCCCCCAGCCCCCCTCCCACTTTCCTTATCCTTGGGCTCTCTGTCCCTACCTCCTCCACTCCCCACACTCACTTTGTAGGCTGGAATGTGGGTGAGGCGGCACAGGGAGGTCTCGAAAAGCCCGAGGAACTGCAGTGGCCTTTTCAGAGCCCGGAAAGGCATGATGCTGCTCTTGGAAGGCTCAATGCTGGGAAAAGGGGGCACAGAGGTCAGCAGCTTGAGGTCTGAGTGCAATCCTGAGGGTGACCTCTCCCTGGGGTTGGCTAGGGATTTACCTGGGGTCCCTTCTAAGTCCCCCAGAGGAATATTTTTCTTTCTCATTTTTCTTAACAGTAAGAGATAGAGATAATACTTCTTGATGGAAATGTGGCAAGGATACATTCTAAGATGTGCGATGGGAGAAGTTGTTGCAACCTATGTGGGCAAATCCAGCTATCATTCTAGAGAAATGTGCTTTGACTTTAGGCTCCACTGACCAACAAGAATGGAACACATTCATTAGTCAAATCCTGTGAGAGAAGAAGTGGGGGTAGCTTTGTGGCTAATTATTAATGCATTTAAAAAATATTTGTTTATTTATTTATTATTGAATAGAAGCAGAGAGAAATTAAAAGGGGAGGGGAAGATAGAGAGGGAAAGAGACAGAGAGAGACACCTACAGCCCTACATAACCACTAGTGAAGCTTCCCCCCTGCAGGTGGGAACCAGGAGCTAGAACCTGGCTCCTTGAGCACTGTAATGTGAGTGCTCAACCAGGTGCACCACCACCTGGCCCTGAATTTCTTTTTGCCTCCAGGGTTATTGCTAGGGCTCGGTGCCAGCACTACGAACTCATTGCTCCTGGCAGACACTGGGTAAGAGAGAGAAATTGAAAGGGGAGGGGGACACAGAGAGGAAGAGAGATATACACCTGCAGACCTGCTTCACTGCTCTGAAGTGGACCTCCTGCAGGTGGGGGGGGGCTCAAACCCTGATCCTTGCACTTGGTACTATGTGCACTTAACCAGGTGTGCCACCACCCAGACCCTGTTAAATGCATTTGAATCAAATCTCTCAACTGCCCTAACCTGGAACCTATCTGCCACAACAGCTGAGTGATGAACAGTCAGCCTCGGCTTAACACTCTACACTGTGCTCCAGACCCTCTGAGCAATGTCCTCATCAGCCTTCCAGCTTGTAAGTTCCAGCCTTTGTATATGCTGGAAACACCTGTCCTCTGGCAAACTCAGACTGAGCTTTCAGGACAACTTCAATTTGGATCCTCTTCCTTCTTGGCCCCCAAGCAACCACAGAACCCTGTGCCCCTGATGCCACAGCCCTTATCAGTCCTCCCACCTCAAACAGACTCAAGAGGGCAGGACCTGGCTCATTTATCTCTAGCACCCAGAGTGGCACTTGGCACAGGGAACTTAGTGTCTGTATAATGACACTTGACTGGCAACCATGGCACGAGACCTCACCTGGTGTGCCCTGCTTCCTCTTCCATCTTGGAGATGCTACAGTTTTCCAGGATCATGTGTCCAGATATGTCCAGAGACATTAGGTTCCCCAGTTTCTGCACGAAGAGGCTCAGCACCTTGCGAGTCAGCTTGAACTTGTAGTAGCTAGAGAGGCGGTCCCGGGAGATGTCGAGGTGTCTGGAGATTGGGGTGGGGAGTACAGGTCAGGAGCTTGATGCCAGTGGAACTGCCTATAGACCCCTGCTCCTTTGGTCCACAGCAGGGGAGGGCCCAGTCCTGCTTGCTGCAGAGCATTCTGACAAAAAAAAACCTCTTAGGATCCAGATTCCCCTAACAGCCCAGATGCAGATGAAACTCTGGACTTAAGGAATAGAACTGTTTCTTCTGTGCCCACCTTCTGCCTGGCCAGGGATTCAAGGGCCTTCTAGGATAGCCAACACCAACCTGCCCACCCCCACCCAGGTGAGCTCCCGGGTGGCAGCTCACCGCAGCTTGTGTAGCTGAACAATGACCCGAATGTGGTCATCTGACAGGTCCATGTTGTAGAGCACGAGAGACACCAGGCTGTCTTTCCACTGGGTTAGGAAGGCGGCATCACTCGTCTGGATGCCTGAGAGGTCCAAGGCAGCCAGCGAGCTGAGCGGCCGCAGTAGGGACTCCACAGGGACCCCGTCGATCATTCGGCCCAAATTGAGGAAGCGTAGGCGACTAAAGCCTTCAAAGGTGAAGTCCTTGACCAGCACTTGGCAGGTGGGGTTGACGAGGCACTCGTCCTCACAGCCCCCTGGGTTCTCTTCCTCATAGAAAATGTTTGCACAGCCAAAGAGGCTCAGGGAAACCAGGGTGTGGCTGAAGCTCCTCAGCGTCTGCAGGCTCTTGGCGGACAGCTTCTCACAATTGGTCAGGTACAGCTCGACCAGGTCCTGGGAGCAGGCACAGCTTTGTCATTACTGTCGCTCTCCTCCCCCTACCTTTGGCCTGGTTTGGGGCTGACAGGCTCTGGGAGGGGCTCTCACAGTGTAGGAGAGTATGGAGGGGCTGAGGAGGTCTGGGCTGAAGGTGAGTGACTCTGCCCTGACCCACCCTGTGGCCCTCTCAGGCTGGCCTCCCCGGAGTCTGGCACAGCAGGGCTCACCTGTTTACGAATGGCCTCCAGGTCCTGATCCTGTACCAGGTCCTCTCGGAGGTGGATCCGGGTAAGGCGGGTGCTTCGGGGATCTGAGAAGAGGCTGAAGAAGCTCTCGTGTGGCTCAAAGTTGCAGGCGGCATTGACCAGTTCCACATACCTGGACAAGTAGAATGCCCAGATTGGGAGGAGCTAGGGGTCCTTGTCCTCCCTTTAAGGCCCAGTGTAAGTTCGTTCCTCCTTGAAGTCTCCTATGATCACCTAGGCAAAACTCTGCCTCCTCCTCCTCATCCTCCTCGGACCTTAGCTATCCTACTGGCAAGATAAAGGACGGCCCAAGAACTAGGAGTCCAAAGGTAGCCTCAAGGTGACTTCCTGGTAGTGAAGGGGCAATCAGGAGCACATTCCAAGATCTTCCCCCAAACAGCTGCTTCTATAGCGAATACACACATGCAGCTCTTCTCTTACACATCCTCCCACTCCATACCTTGGGTAGCAGCCCCTACCACGCCCACACTCATCTTCTTTAATTAATGTATTTACTCCCTTTTTGTTTTCCTTGTTGTTTTATTGTTGTAGTTACTGTTGTTGTTGTTATTGATGTCATCATTGTTGGATAGGACAGAGAGAAATGGAGAAAAGAGGGGAAGATAGAGAGGGGGAGAGAAAGATAGACACCTGCAGACCTGCTTCACTGCTTGTGAAGTGACTCCCCTGTAGGTAGGGGAGTCAGGGGCTCGAACTGAGATTCTTAGGCCAGTCCTTGTGCTTTGAGCCACCTGCACTTAACCCGATGCCCAACTCCCCACACTAATCTTCTTGAAGTCAGCTTCTGGTTCCTTGGTCATCCCCTCCTGGGATACTTTCAAGTAAGGGGCCCATTCGGGTGGAAGGGGCAAGGACTCACTAAAACCCTACTGAGGGCCAGAAAGGTGGCTCAGCAGTAGAGCACAGGCCTCTTATGCATGAGGCCCTAGCTTCAAACCCTTCACCATATCAAACGGTGGAGTGCTGCTCTGGTCTCTTGCTCTTTAAATGTTAAAACAACAACAAAACAGACACACACACACACACACACACACACACACACACACACACACACACAAATGAGGCTGGGTGGTGGCACAGTGTGTTAAGCGCATGTAGTGCAAAGCACAAGGACCCACACAAGGATCCCAGTTCGAGCCCCTGGCTCCCCACCTGGAGAGGGGTTGCTTCACAAGTGGTGAAGCAGGTCTGCAAGTGTCTGTCTTTCTCCCCCCTTCTGTCTTCCCCCCCCTATCAATTTCTCTCTGTCCTATCCAAAAACAGCAGCAACAACAATGGAAAAATAATGGCTACCAGGAGCAGTGATTCATAGTGCAGGCAAAACACGAGCACGCATGCACACACACACACAGACACAATATATATAGCCCTGTTAGGGGCTGGGCAGAGTAGATATGCTATAATGTGCAAGGACCCTGGTTTCAGCCCCCAGTCCCCATCTGCAGGGGGGATGTTTCATGAGCTGTGAAGCAGTCTGCAGGTATCCCTCTTCCTCTCTCTCCCCCGACTTCTCTGTGTCCTATCAGTATAAAATAAATATTAAAAGGGGTGAGCAGTAGCGCAGTAGGTTAAGCACATGTAGCACAAAGACCAGAGTAAGGATCCCAGTTTGAGCCCCTGACTCCCCACCTCCAGGGGAGTCACTTCACAGGTGGTGAAGCAAGTCTGCAGGTGTCTTTCTCTCCTCCTCTCTTCATTTCTCTCTGTCCTATTCAATAATGACGACATTAATAACAACAATAATAGCTACAACAACAATAAAACAAGGGCAACAAAAGGGAAAAAATATTAAAAAGTAAAAATACATAAGCATGTTGAGATACCAAATCATATAAGAACCATGGCATGGTGGGAAAGGCTTGGGAGCAGCTGGGAAAGTGGCTCAGTGGGCAGAATATTCCTTGCATGTGTGGGTTCAAACCCATGCACTAGGGCATAGGTTTCTTCTGTGGCACCACATGCCTGCACCCCTCTCCCACATACTTACCCACAACCATACCACCATGTGGTCTGCACATAATGATCCCTACTGCTCCATACACTCTCCTGCTAAGCCCACAGCAGCCCTCCCTGGCCCCTGGCCCTCTAGCCTACTCACTCGTTGACAAGCCGGTCACAGATCTCGCTGGGTAGGAAAATATCTGGATGTAGTCGCAGAGTCTCCTTGTCCAGTAGGTAGCCCAGGGTGCCATCCAGGTTGCGCAGGCAGAAGTCAGTGCAGAGGGCCATCAAGGACTCAGGAGTATCAGACGCCATGCTGAGTGCTGGTAGGTGGGCCACTCCAGCATAGGCCCCCAGGGCACAGTCACTCCTTTACACTCACAGGATCATTGGTGGTGCTAACAGCCTGGGAAATGGGAGAAAAGCCAAGACAGGCATAACTATGGGCCCAAACCACCAGTTGCTCTAAACCACAGCCTTAGACAACTAATCAAATTAGCAGTTCCCAGGCTGGGATGATGACAGCCTATTGATTATACAAAAGACTTGCTGGCCTCAGGTTCCAATGTCCCAGGTTCAGTCTCCAGCATCACCATAAGACACAGCTGAACAGTACTCTAGTAAAATAAATAAATAAATTAGCATCTCAGGGAGCCAGGGCAATAGCTTAGCAGTAGAGTGCTTTTCTTGCAAGTGGGAGGCCTGGGTTTGATCCCCGGCAACATGCCAAGACAACAAAGAAAAACAATTATCAGAACTCTATGAACTGTTAGCTTAACAGGGCCAAGCCCCCAAACTTCTGTCTCTTTCCTTCACTGCTGAACTCCATCTTCTCCAGTATAATCTGGTCTCTTGCTCTCTTTGTATGTTTTTCTCTATATCTCTCTCATTAAAGTAAGTGAAATTTCTAGGGTGGGGGAGATAGCCTAATGGTTATGTAAGCAGACTTTCATGCCTGGAGCTCCAAAGTCCCCGGTTCAATTTCTAACACCATAAGCCAGAGCTGAGCAGTGCTCTAGTAATAAATAAATAAATAAATAAATAAAAATTTTAAAAAGAAAGAAGGAAGAAGCAAAGGAGAAATAAGAAAAGCATAAAATCGGGGCCAGGTGGTGGCACACCTGGTTGAGTGCACAAGTTACAGTGCACAAGACCCAGGTTCGAGCCCCCAGTCCCCACCTGCAAGGGGAAAGCTTTGCAAGTGGTGAAGCAGTATTGGTGTTGCAGGTGTCTCTCTCTCTCTCTCTCTCTCCCCCTCTCTATACCCCTTCCCCTCTAGATTTCTGGCTGCCTCTATCCAATAAATAAAGATAATAAACATTAAAAAAAAAAAAAGCATAAAGTCACTTGAGAGAAAAGAACTTGGTGGGGCCACTTTCAATGCTCAGGGTGCTTCTGTCTATCTGCAGGGGCCAGAAAGTGGCTCACCTGGTAGAACACACACGTGACCATGCCTGAGGATCCAGGTTCAGACCTCTGGATCCCACCTGCAAGGGGAAAGTTTCATGAGTGGTGGAGCGACACTGCAGGTGTGTCTCTTTCTTTTTCCCTATTTCACTCTGGCTCTCAGAAAGAAAGAAAGGAGACTGGCGGTAGCGCAGTGGGTTAAGCACAGGTGCCGCAAAGCGCAAAGACTGGCATAAGGATCCCTGTTGGAGCCCCCAGCTCCCCACCTGCAGAGGGGAGTCACTTCACAGGCAGTGAAGCAGGTCTACAAGTGTCTATCTTTCTCTTCCTCTTTCTGTCTTCCCCATCTCTCTCCATTTCTCTCTGTCCTATCCAACAACAACATCATCAATAACAATAATAACTACAACAATAAAACAAGGGCAACAAAAGGGAATAAATAAATAAATATTTTTTAAAAGATTTAGAAAAAAAGAAAAAAAATCAATCAGAGGGTAGTGAAGTCAAGCCCTAGTGGCAAAAAAAAAAAAAAAAAGAACAGTTGCAAAACAAACATTGAATGCTCTGAAGGCTATTTTGTCTTTTGTGGTAAAAAAGAAAACTATCTGGGTTTTTTTTTAAATTAATTTTTATTATTTATTTATCATTGGATAGGGACAGAGAGAAATTGGGGGTAGTCAGAGAGAGAGACAGAGAGACACCTGCAGCCCTGCTTCACCACTCCTAAAGCTTTTTCCCTGCAGGTGGGGACCAGGGGCTTGAACTCGGGTACTTGTGCACTGTAACATGTGCACTTAACCAGGTGCGCCACCATCTGGGCCCTCTTTGGGATTTTTTTCAGTGAGTGAAAACAGTACTAATGTAGGTCTTACATAAAAGTGAAGTGTTGTAGCATGAACTTTGGAAAAGCAAGGTCGACCTGTACTCACCAATGAACTGCTTCAAAGCAGTGAGAACGCAAAGTACTGCTGACGCAACAGCCTGGATGAACCTCCCAATGTTTTGTGAAAGCAGCCAGACTGAGGGAGTATGTGTTTATGTACAGTAAGAATCTCTATGGGGCTGGGGAGGTAGTACAGAGGTTTACACAAAAGACTTCCATGCTTGAGGTTCTAAGGTCCTGGGTTCAATCCCTGACAACAATGATAAGCCAGAGCTGAGCAGGATGCTGGCAAATTAAATATACATATTTGTATACATTATTCCATTAAGTTAACAAAATATTTATGTGTCAGGGGAAATAGCCCAGTTGGTAGAGTGAAGGACAAAGTTAGGCTCCCCATTTGAGTCTCGGTGCCGTATGAACCAGAGTGGTGCTCTGACTTCATTCCCCCTCATGTGGCTCACTATCTCATACGAAATAAAAGTAAATTTAATTAAGTTGTCCAAGAGGTAGCACATTAGATAAAGCGGTGGACTGACAAGCGTGAGGTCCTGCATTTGAATCCAGGCAGTAAACATACCAGAGTGATGCTCTGGTTCTTTTTCTCTCATCAGTAAATAAATAAATGTATGTATGTATTTATTTATTTTGCCCCCAGGGTTATTGCTGGCTCTCGGTGCCTGCACTATGAATCCACTGCTCCTGGTGGCTATTTTTCCCACTTTGTTGCCCTTGTTGTTACTGTTGTTGTTCTTGTTATTGATGCTGTTGTTATTGGATAGGATTGAGAGAGGAGGGGAAGATAGAGAGGGGAAGAGAAAGATAAACACCTGCCGACCTGCTTCACTGCTTGTGAAGTGACCCTCCTGCAGGTGGGGAGCCGGGGACTCAAATCGGGATCCTTAGGTTAGTTCTTATGCTTTGCACCATGTGTGCTTAATCCGCTGTGCTACCACCCGACCTCCAATAATTTTTTTTACCACCTCCAATAATTATTTTAATTTAACTTAATTTTTTGCCTCCAGGGTTATTGCTGGGATGCCTACACAACATACAAATCCACTGCTCCTAGAGGCTATTTTTCTCCTTTTGTTGCCCTTGTTGTTATTATTGTTGTCATTGCTGTTGTTGTTGTTGGATAGGACAGAGAAATCAAGAGAGATGGGGAAGACAGAGAGGGGGAGAGAAAGATAGACACCTGCAGATCTGCTTCACCACTCATAAAGTAACCACCCCCTGCAGGAGGGGAGATGGGGGCTCGAACCGGGATCCTTAAGCCAGTTCTTGCACTTTGCTCCATGTGTGCTTAACTCACTGCACTACTGCCCAGCCCCTGTGCAGGTGTCTACCTCTCTCCTTATCTCCTCCCTCCTTTCTCAATTTCTCTCTGTCCTATACAATAAAATGGGGGGGGGGGAATGGCCACCAGGAGCAGTAGGTTCATAGTGCAGGCACCAAGCCTCAATGACAACACTGGAGGAAAACAAAACAAACAAACAAAAACTAATCTATGATAGTAGAATCAGGACTGTGGTTACTTTGGGAGTTTGTCTGAGTGCTCAGTTTCTAACCCTTTATCTGAGTGTTGGACATACAAGTATGTGAACTCTTAATAGTCACAGAGCTGTATATCATCACCTGTAAAGGCAACATGGAATGATGAGGAATGGGCTGACAGAGAGTGAAACTGAACCTTCATATTGAAGTTAAATGAGTAAGAGTGAAGACAATTGATTTATAGATCTGAGGACAGTGAGGAATTAATCCCAAGCCACTTTCCTACCAATGACTGTGTCAGAAGGTGGTGGTGGTAGAAGTAGGGAACACTAATCCAAGGTGACAGAAGTCCTGGTGATAATGACCTTTTACAGAAGGCTGTGATTATATATGAATTAGATAGCAGCAGGGGTGCATCTTGGAGGGCTGGGACAGGTGTGGTCACTTGCAGAAATTCATCCAAGTGCACACTCTCACTTTTTCATCTTTCCTTATGTGTAGTATCAGTCAATAGGTGTTCTTTCTGTCTAAGTGGAGTCCAGGTCTTGTACCTGTTTGATTTCACCACTCTGGCCTGCTTTTTCAGACAGGCAGAATAGGAAGAGATACCACAGCACAAGAGTCCTTCAGCACCTCCCATTTAAGCTGGGGTTTAAATCTGAGTCATTCACATAACAAAACAGGCATCTCACCTTGTAAGTTATTTTTCCAGCTCCAAAGGTTTTATTTTTTTATTATTATTTTTTTGTTTTGTTTTGTTTTTGCCACCAGGGTTATCAGTTGGGCTCAGTGCCTACACAATTACACTGCTCCAGGTGGCCTTTTTTTGTTTGTTTTTTGCCTCCAGGGTTATCACTGGGGCTCAGTGCCTGCACTACAAATCCGTTGCTCCTGGGGGCCATCTTTTTCCATTGTTGTTGCTACTGTTGTTGTTGTTAGACAGGACGCAGAGAAATCAATAGAGGGCAAGGTAGAGGGCGGGAGAAAAAGAGACACCTGCAGAACTACTTCACTGCTTGTGAAGCTACCTACCTGTAGGTGGGTACCCAGGGGCTCGAACCAGGATCCTTGAGTTGGTCCTTGCACTTTGCACTGTGCGCTTAACCCTGTGAACCGGGACCCTTATGCCGGATCTTTCACTTCACACCCTGTGCACTTAACCCAGCACCCCCCCCCCAGCCCCAACTTGTTTTTTTTTTTTTTTTTTTAATTGCAAGCTCTATTGCTAGACAGATCTATGCTTCAATCCAGTTTCACCTTTTGCTGATACTTGCTTAACTTCTCCAGACCTGTTTCCTCTTCTGGAAAATGGGTGTATAAGGGGGCTGGGCAGTGGCGCACTGGGTTAAGCACACATAGTACAAAGTGCAAGGTCCCAGCTAAAGCCCTAACTCCCCACCTGCATGGGGGTATGAGTCTCTACTTCACAGGGCTGTGGGAATAAGTGATATGTGGTGGAAATGCTTAGTCCCAGGTTTGATGCAACTAAGTACAGAACAATCACAAGTTCTGTTCCTTTCTCACAGGTGAGACCACTCAAGATCAGAGAGGCTATTCTAATTTGAAATTTGAACCTGATAGAATCTTGGATTCTATCAAATCATCTCTTGGGGGTTGCCCTCCTCCTCCTTTTTTTTTTTTTAAAAAATGTGCACCTGGGAATGAACTGAGGAACTTGCACATGTACAATACTGTCAAGTATCAGTCTCTAAAGACATAGAGAGGGAAAGACACCACAGCACCACACCACCATCCACAGAGTTATCTTTGGTGCTGAACATGGTCCTCCCATGTGGTATGGGGGATTGAACTCAAAGCTTCATGCACAGTAAGACATGCACTCTACCAGCTCAGGTATCTCCTTGTCCCACTTAGAAGGTCCTGAAGGAGTTTAGGAATTGTCCATGGATTTCTGGAGCTCCGAGTCCATGTTTGAGCCTTCCTGGCTGTTAAGGAAGTTCAGTGGGCAGCCATAAGAGCAATGTGCCCTTTGGAATCATGAGCTTAAGTTTCGGCACCAAGACATACTGATGACCAGAGTCCAATTGCCTTGGAGTCAGGCAGGCTCAGTGTCAAGTCTCAGCCCTGCTGCTTAAGAACATAACTCAGTCAGAAGTTTTCTCTGTGCCAGTTTCTTCTCATTTGAAAAAAATTATTTATGTATTATTGGGCAGAGATAGAAAATGAGAGGGGAGGGGAAGACAAAGAGGGAGAAAGACACAGAAACACCTGCAGACCTGCTTCACCACCCATGAAGTTTTCCCCTTGCAGATGGGGACCAGGGGCTTGAATGTGGGTCCTTGTGCACTGTAATGTGTGCACTTAACTAGGTGCACCACCACCCGGCCCCTCTTCTCTCTCTCTTTTTTTAAATTAGGACAGAGAGAAATTGAGAAAGAACTGGGAGATAGAGTGAAAGAAAGATAGACAACCGCAGACCTGCTTCACTGCTTGTGAAGCAGATCCCCTCCAGGTGGGGACAGGAGGTTCGAACCCTTGTCCTTGCGAGTGGTATTATGTGTGCTCAACCGGGTGTGCCACTGCCCGGTCCCCAGTTTCTTCTCTACAATATGGAGTGCTATGTAAAGAAGATGATACAGATGATACAGAATGGGCTCAGCATGGTGAATGACATGTGAAACTGTTCAACAAATGGCAGCTATCATCATCATCATCATCACATCCTCCTACTTCATCTGCCCTGATCCCAAACACAACAGGTCTGATTCTGCCAGCTCCAGACCAATGTCTCCTGCTACAAACAAGGTCCACTGGGCCAGCTTGTCCCAATGGCTACATGACACCCTTGAGTAGAAAGTACAATAAACAGGGTGCCTGGACTGTGCCTTCATTCACTTTTAGATTGGAGCCCAATGGCCCGTCTTGCCTAGGAAATGAGCTGGAGAGAGGTGCCTGACCCTGGTGGAGAGCCATGAGCCTCTATCTGTCTCACAGCAGTCACTGGAGGTCTCCAGAACTTGAACCCACTTTCTGCCCATTCCGTGTCCACTCGTGCCTGTCTCCAAGCAACCTACCCTCTCTCATTGTTCTGGAAACAGACCATGTTCACAAGACAATGTTCAGACCTTGCCTCAGTCTATTCTCTTACATCTGGAACCAATCAAGTCAACTAACCTTTCCACTTTCTGCTCTAGATTCTGCTCCTACACTCAAATACAAATTTAAGTCTCTCTTCCAGGAAGCATACCCAATTACGCCAACCACTCTACCTTTGAATTCTCCCGTACTTTGCTGATGTCTCCGCAGCCTCAGATCTCAGGCTCAGCATTACTCTCCTTAAAGCCTCCCCTTCTTTGCTAGGGGCCCCTGCCCATTACAAGCAACACTTCGCACTGATGTTGCTTTAGTTACCTGGCTTCGTTGCCAGATAGTCAGCTCCATGATGGCAGTATGCAATACTATCATCCTGGTCAGTTTTTTCCTCTTTCTTTTAGAGAGAGAGAAGAGAGGAGAGAGACACAGAGAGGAGAGACACAACACTTGCTCCACCATCCATGAAACCAGTCAAAGTGCTCTCATGTGGTGCCAGGGCTCAAAACCAATCCTTGTCTGTGGTTAGGCATGAATGAATTATCTTCCAGTCTTCTCCTCTTAAAAAATGATTGTTGGGGTTGGGGAAACAGAGTAATGGATATGCAAATGACTTTCATGTCTGAGGCTCTGAATTCCCAGGTTCAATCCCCACCACCACCATAAGTCAGAACTAAGCAGTGCTCTGGAGAAAAAAAAATTAAGATTTTTTTTGTTTGTTTGTTTAATGTATCAAAAATACAGGAGAGGAAGAACCAGACATCACTCTGGTACATGTGCTGCTGGGGATTGAACTCAGGACCTTATGATTGAGAGCCTAATGCTTTATCCACTGCATCATTTCCCAGACCATGAAAGAAAATTGCTTATTTCTATGAGAGAAAGAATGAGAGACTGGGTGGAGGGTAGATAGTATAATGGTTATGCAAACAGACTCTCATGCCTGAGGCTCCAAAATCCCAGGTTCAATCCCCCGCACCACCATAAGCCAGAGCTGAACAGTGCTCTGGTTAAAAAATAAAATAGAGGGAGTCGGGCTGTAGCGCAGCGGGTTAAGCGCAGGTGGCGCAAAGCACAAGGACCGGCATAAGGATCCCGGTTCGAACCCCGGCTCCCCACCTGCAGGGGAGTTGCTTCACAGGCGGTGAAGCAGGTCTGCAGGTGTCTATCTTTCTCTCCTCCTCTCTGTCTTCCCCTCCTCTCTCCATTTCTCTGTCCTATCCAACCACCACAACAATAATAACTACAACAATAAAACAACAAGGGCAACAAAAGGGAATAAATAAATTAAATAAATATAAAAAATAAAATAGAGTAAATAAATAAATATCTTCTAAAAATAATTAAAAAAAAAAAGAATGAGAGACTACAGCACTGCTCAGCTCTGGCATATAGGGTGCTGGGGATTGAAAGTGGGACTTCTGGGGGCCGGGGTGGTAGCACACCAGGCTAAGCGCACAGGGTGCGAAGCGAAAGATCCGGTATAAGGGTCCGGGTTCGATTCCCTGGCTTCCCACCTGAAAGGGGGTCACTTCACAGGTGGTGAAGCAGGTCTGCAGGTGTGTATCTTTCTCTCCCCCTCTCTGTCTTCCCCATCTCTCTGTCCTATCCAGCAATAACAACAATAAACAACAAGGGCAACAAAAGGGAAAAAATGACCTCCAGGAGCAGCAGATTTGTAGTGCAGGCACCGAGCCCCAGCAAAAAAAAAAAGGAAAGGAAAGAAAGAAAGAGGGACTTCTGGTGCTTCAAGCATGTAAGTCTTAGGCTCTAAAGTTGAGCTATCTCCCCAGCCATCAGACATGGTTGCTGTCCTAACCAAGCATACTAGCTCTAGGAGCCAGACATTTCTCTTAAGTAGTACACAAGCCTGTGTCATGAACAGGCACCAATGCTCTGAGGGAGAAGAGGAGAGTTGGGGATCTGGGTACCTAGGCCAGGGGACCTTCCCTGGACTGGGGAGTTAGGACAGACTTCTTTGGATGTGATATTTCAGCTGAGACCCCTGTGATGAGTCATAGTTCACTCTGGCAGGTGGAGAGAGAAGGTGAAAGTGCTCCAGAAAGATGGGAAGAATGTTTGTAGGCTGAAAGAAGAGAGGGTATGGGGCTCTGGTCCAATCCCATGACTATTTGCTGAACAACCTAGTTGGCTTTCAACATGCCTATGGCAGGGACTAGAGGGTTGTGCCACACATGGAATTCAGGAGGCAAGTAAGCTCTCGGATCATTTGTGCCCACCGTGCCCAGGACAACACTATATACAGAGGCTGCCAGGGAAGTTCCTGAGTTGGAAAGAAAGAAATCTTCCAGGGGCTTTGCTTTTCTACAAGGCTAAATCCACCCTCCAAGTAGCTCTTATACCCTAGCCTGGTGCCAGGTGAAAGAAATGCCACCCTGTCAGCAATCACCACCATCACCAAAAGATAAACCAGGCAGCCAGGGCTCTTTACTAGGCTCCTTTTGGTCATGTTGACCCTGCTGCTTGGAGCTGGGCTAAGCAGGGGGGAAAGACCCTTCCTTATCTTGGCACCAAGGCTGAGGGACCTGGGAGTATCCTGTTATTGGTGACCCCTCCAGCTGCCAGGCTGGCACCTGCAGAAGACAATCCTATCTACCCACCCCCTAGATCTCCTCTCCTCATTCCCGTGGCAGGCACTGGCCATCTGGCATCCTGGCAACTGGGGGACAGTGGGAACAGAACAACACATGAGAAGAACAGAAGAACCCTGTGTCTTTTTTTTTTTTTTTTTGCTGGAGGCGGGGGTAGAATTGCCAGGGAATGAACCCAGGGTCTCTTACATGCCAAGCATGAGCTCTACCACTGAACTGTATCCCTGTCCAGAACCCTAACCCTGTGTCTTTCTCCATCCTGTCTTCCTGTCTCTTGTAGGTTCCCTAGAACCAGATTCATCATGAATTAGTGGCATTCTGGAAGAGCTGTCAGAGGGGAGGAACCAGCTTATACTGGCTGCTTAGACATGCTGCTGAGCTCTGAATTTCCTTTTTTTTTTTTTTGCCTCTATTCAATGGGGCTTGATGCCAGCACTATTAATCCAACGACCACTTCTGGTGTCTTTTTTTTTTTCTTTCTTCTTTTCATTCAATAGGACACAGAGAAATTGAGAGAGGAAGGGGAGTTAGAGAGAGGGAGACAAAAACCAGACACCTGTAGACCTGCTTTATCGCTCATGAAGCATCCACACTGCAGGTGCAGAGTGGGGGCTTGAACCCAAGTCCTTGCCCATAGTATTGTGCGTGGTGTGCCACTACCCAGCCCTCTGAGCTCTTAATTTTCTCTTTCTCTCTCTCTCTTTCTTCCTCTTTTATCAGAGCACTGCTCAGCACTGGCTTATGGTGGGACAGGATGAATTTGGGACTTTGGAGCCTCAGGCATGAAAGTCTGTTTGCATAACTATTATGCTATCTGCCCCCCCCCCCCCCCCCCCGTGCCCCTGCCCCAGCTCTTAATTTTCTAACTACACATTTTTTTTTTTTTTACTAGTGCACTGATCAGTTCTATTGGTGGTACTGGGAACTGAACTTGGGACCTCTTGCATGCAAGTCCTGAACATGATCACTAAGTAATTTCCCAAGTCCCTAGCTAAACATTACCTAGGACTCTGTACTTTCAGCAGATGCCTCATTTTACACATTTGTGTGAAAAATGTGTCTAAAACCCCTTCCCAACCACAAGCTCTGGAAGGACAGGAACCCTGTCAATCTGCCTACTGGAGGGTCCTTGGGGCCCAGTCTACACTGGCCCTAAAATAATAAAGGATTGCTTCTTCCTGAGTTACCTCCCTCGAGCCAGGAGACAGAGGCTGTTACCCTGCTTCCTGAAGAAGACACCAAGGCTTCCCTGAGATCACATAACTGAGTGGGCCATGAATTCAACTCACTCAGATCTTACCAGTCTGTTCAATCTTCTGTCCATCCAACAGAAAGAAAAGAGAAACTCAAGTTCAGGGGAAAGAGCATGAGGTCTTGCCAGTGGAAAGACACTTAGCCAACAAAGTTGAGGGAGTCAGAAGCAAGGAGCCCTGGAACAGTGCCCATCTGTGAAAATATTAACTGGGGACCAAGGGGGAAACCCAAATAGATGCCCCATTTGCAAGCACTGGCAAGTTTCCAGGAGGCAACAAAAATCACAGGCTAGATACTGAGAGCTGGGAGTCTGCTGAGAGGGGAGTCAGGGCAAGTGCCAGAGGTCTCTGGGGGCTGAGGTGCCAGCGAAGACCAGAGGGCATTCATTCCATGTGGCCTTCTGGGACTGAGAAGGCTGTAGAGTCCAAACATGAAGGATGTGCAGAGTAGGTTGTTAGGAAGCCATGGGACTGGAATGGGCCTCACCACTTACTGGTGCCACCTGGAGGTAGAGGGAACCTGGAATTATCAGGGTTCAGTGCTTGCAATCGAGCTTAATCATACCAAGTATATTCCAAAACTCTGCTAGGTGCTCAGTGTGTACTAACTCACTGACTTTAGCAACCACATAGGGTGGATTCATGACAAGCTACAACTTATAGACAAGGCAGCTCAGGCTCTAAGTGACCCAGTAATTTTCCATGGACAGTAAGCACACACGAGTCTACATGTATATACGACATCAATACATGTTCATTCAAGACCAATGTTTTGGCTTCCCTTGCATTTTCTCACTGAAGCCACCAGAAACCTAAAAATAATGAGGGGCATATTATTTGGTTTCACAGAAGAAGAAACTGGTTAAAAAATGTGCTATGTCTTGCTCAAGAATGCCCACAGAGCCCAAGTCTCTTTGTCATTATGCTATGGATAAGAAACATTTTTTTCAAGCTTCAACTCTTCCTGAGGAATTTTTTTTTTTTTAAATAACCAGAACAATGTTCAGCTCTGGCTTAAGGTGGTGCTGGGGATTGAACCTAGGACCCTCGATGCCTCAGGCATGACTTTTTACATAACCATTATGCTATCTCTCCAGCCCTTTTTTTTTTTTTTAGTGTATGTGTGTGCGCGCGTGTGGAAGAGAGAAACAGAGAGAGAGAGCGCATTACTCTGGTACATGTGATAAGTTCTAAGCTAAGGTCTTGAGTTCAGCTAAGGATTGAACTCAAGACCTCATGTTTCTAACACCAGTGTTCTAACCACTGCACCACCTCCAAGGCAGTGTCTTCATCACTTCATGTGATTTTCTTTTTCTTTTCTTTTTCTTCTTCTTCTTCTTCTTCTTTTTTTTTTTTTTTTTAACTAGTGCACTGCTCAGCTCTAGCTTATGGTAGTATGGGGGACTGAATCTGGGAGCCCCAGGCATGAGAGTCTGTTTGCTTAACCACTGTGCTGTCTCCCCTGCCCCTTCACTACTTCTTTTATTATTATTATTATTTTATTTTCCCCTTTTGTCGCCCTTGTTGTCTTTTTTTAAAATTTTTATTATCTTTATTTATTTATTAGATAGAGACAACCAGAAATCGAGAGGGGAGGGTTGGGTAGAGAGGAAGAGAGACAGAGACACCTGCAGCTCTGCTTCACCACTCGTGAAGCTTTCCCCCTGCAGGTGGGGACTGGGGACTTGAACCTGGGTCCTTGCGCATTGTAACATGTGTGCTCAACCAGGTGCGCTACCACCCAGCCCCCCTTCTTGTCTTTTTATTGTTGTTGTAGTTATTATTGTTGTTACTGATGTCGTCATTGTTGGATAGGACACAGAAAAACGGAGAGAGATAGGGAAGACAGAGAGGGGGAGAGAAAGACAGACACCTGCAGACCTGCTTCACCGCTTGTGAAGTGACTCCCCTGTAGATGGGGAGCCAGGGACTCAAACTGGGATCCTTTTGCTGGTCCTTGCGCTTTGTGCCACATGCGCTTAACCCGCTGCGCTACCACCCGACTTCCACTTTCACTACTTCTTTAAGCTCTAAGTATCCTTGGGACCTGCGTGAAGATAGCTCACGTTTTGGTGACAGGGCTAGGAGCTTACTGAGGCAGGGACCCTGTGTGATTGACTTCTGAGGTCTCTATGACACAGTGAGTGTGGAGTATGTGCCTGGCTAGTCATGGAGTCTCAGCTCTAAGGGTTCCCTGGTAAAATTTACCAGCTCCAATCCTGAGCAGGGTCCTTACCTGTCAATGTGTTACAACCCCTGAGGTTGCTGAGGACAGGTCATGACATAATGGCAAGAAGGTGGTAATCAGCAATAACGGGGTGATTTCCTGTGAATAATGTTTGGAGAGACTCTGATAGAGCTCATTTCTAAAGCTGGTAAATCAGCTGCAGTGATCAAACCAGATAGAGGATGTGGGTCCTCAAAGAGATGATCCAACTGGGGTCTCTGACTCACATTTCAGGAGTCAAGAACAACTGGGGTGGGGGACATGGAATGACTGAGAAACAGCTCACTCTGTATGGCACTCGCCTCACCATGTGTGAGACCTTGGGGTTGAACCTCAGCGCCATATGGGAGTACCACGGCACCAGTGAAAGCTCCACAGATGGTGATGTTGTGTTTGGCGTTTCCCTCTAACTACCCAAAACAAAAAGAATGAAAAATTCTGCCTGGAATGGTGGGGTTGCATTGGGTAAGGTGTGAAGTCCTAGCAATACAAGAATAGATAAATAATTCTACTGAGGCCCCAGGGAGATGGTTCAACGCCACAGCAGTAGCCTCATATATGGGAGGTCTGAGGTTGGGTTCCTGGCACCATGAGAGCAGTGAAGGGAACTGCATGCATGATGGAGCAGTGCTTTATGCTCTCTCTGTCTCTCTCTCTCTGTCTGTCTGTCTCTCTCTCTCTCCTGCTGTTTCTTTCATAAAATAGAAAGAAGAAAACAGAGAAAGAACTGGAAATCCTATGCTCAAAGGCCCCTATTTTTATGGCTGCAGATCCTGGGGTCATCAACAGTAGGGGAACTGTTCTGTACCTTTGTACAACACTTCAGAATGCTCTGGATTCTTTGACAACCTGCTCCATTTTATTCTCCCAATGGCCTCCAATGTTCATATAGCAAAGCTTAGGCATGGATGAGGGATAGGATTTGTCCACATTTACATAGTTCACCAGCAGCTGAGTCAGGGCTTGAACCCAGGTCCCCCAATGGCTAGTGTGAGGTTCCATCTATAACTGCCTGCAATAACATGCTGGCTCTCAGTATCTAAACACTTTGACTTTTCAGTTGCAAATCCTCTGGCCCAGTTACCCTGCTCAGCTTATTACCCAGGTCTGCTGACATAGTCCAGGCTCTAGGGGGCGAGGAACCATTGTTCTTCTCCCTATAAGGCAAGCTGCAAAATCTCAATCTCTGCTGGACATTTCTAGAATCAACAGTCTCTAGGAGCAGATCAGCTACAACTCCCCAACCACTTGTCAAGGGCTGACATGTGTGGCCCTTCCCAACCTCTCTCTCTATTACAGTTATTTCAACACCATTAATTCTACCTAAATTGTGGCAGAATGGAAAAACAGGTTTTTATCAAAAGTCCCCATCATCTTCTACTGATGTTTAAAAAAAGGGGGGGTTAGAGGGAAGCGGAGCTAGGTGGTGGTGCACCTGCTTGAGCACACATGTTACAGTGACCTGAGCTCAAGCCCCCATCTTGACTTGCTAGAGGAAGCTTCACAAGTGGTAAGAGCAGAGCTATAGATCTCTCTCCCTCCCTCTGGATTTATCTTTGTCTCTATCTGAAATATCAGAGAATAAAAAAAAATTATAAATAAATAAATAAAAGAAATATCAGAGAATAAAATATATATTTAAGGGAGTCAGGTGGTAGCGCAGTGGGTCAAGCGCACATGGCACAAAGCGCAAGAACTGGCTCAAGGATCCTGGTTTGAGCCCCTGGCGGTGAAGCAGGTCTGTAGGTGTCTATGTTTCTTTCCTCCTCTCTGTCTTCCCCTCCTCTCTCCATTTCTCTCTGTCCTATCCAACAATGACAACAACAATAATCACTACAACAATAAAACAACAAGGGCAACAAAAGGGAATAAATATTAAAAAATATACATTTAAAAAGGGTCAAATCCAAGTTATCATCCTCCCTATACGATATGCAACCATTATTTCATTTAAATATATTTTTAAAATTTTTATTTGCTTATTATTGGATAGAGACAGAGAATTTGAAAAGGGAGGAGAGACAGGAGGGGAAGAGACAGAGAGACACCTGGTGCCCTGCTTCAACACTTGTGAAGCTTTCCCCCTGCAGGTGGGGCCCAGGGGCTTGAACCTGGGTCCTTGCACACTGCAATGTGTGCCCTTAACCAGATGCGCCACCACCTGGCACCAACCACTATTACCACTAAAGAATGATGGTAAGTTCTAACCTTGTCTCTCCTGCTATTACTCCAAATATATAACCACAACTGGTAATACCACCAGCTAGTGCTAAAAAGAAAGACTTTGAGGGAGACACAGGTGGACTGTTCTTATCATCTTCAACATCACAACTGCTATATGCTGGTTCTTTTTTTTTTTAAAGATAATTTTCTTTCTTTTTTAATATTTATTTATTCCCTTTTGTTGCCCTTGTTGAATATGCTGGTTCTTAACACACACTCACACTCATACATGTCTAACACTACAACCTCAGGGACCAGAGGGTAGCTCACCCAGTAGGGCTTGTGCCTAGCCATACAAATGGCCCCAAGTGTCACAGTGTGAGGGGAAGCTCCAGTTTTGGCTGCTATAGTGTTCTCCCTCCTCCTCACATAAAAAGAATGAAAAGGTCAACAGGTGTGTCAAAATCATGGTGCCTGAGATCCCAGAACTGCCAAAATAAACAAGCAAACAGATAAACAAAGCCCACGACAGCCTCACTTTACAGATTGGAAGTGGTGCTTACAGTAGTTCTCAGAACCAGGAAGCAGCAGCATAACCTGACTTAACCACAGTGCACCATGGCTGTCCTTTTTGTATTATTCCATCAGTGGTCATTACAGAGATGGAGAAAGGGTATTTACAATGCAAAGCTGGAGTACAATGGTCATTTGTCATCTAAGACAAATTTGCTTTTTTTTGTTTTTTGCTTTCAGGGTTACCACTGGGGCTCGATGCCTGCACTATGAAATCCACTGCTCCTGTGGCCATTTTTTTTTCAGAGACAGAGAGAAGGTGAGAGGGGAGGAGAAGCTAGAGAAAGAGAGAGAGAGAGAGGCAGAGAGACATCTGCAGACCTGCATGGCTTGTGAAGCTGGAACTGGGATCCTTGCATGGGTCTTTGCACTTTGTACTATGTGCACTTAACCCATGTGCCACCTGGTCCTACTTTGTTTTTCTTCTTTCCCACAGAGAGGCAAAGAAAGAGAGGGAAAGAAATCACGTCACCAAAGCTTTCTTCAATGTGCTGGGGGCCAGGCTTGAACATGAACGACAGACATGGCATAGCAGCACACTATCCAAGCAAGGTATTTTAACAGCCCCACTTATTTTCTCTGCCTGTCAGACATTTCAAGCTAGCAAGTGCTGAAAGAATGCCTCCTTAGGGGTTGGGAAGATAGTGTAATGGTTATGCAAAAAGACTTTCAAGCTACAAGATCCTTAGACTTGACCCTGCATCACATGTGCAGCCTCTAGTCAGACACAGACACAGACACAGACACATACACAGACACACACACACACACACACACACACACCACCATCATCTGGTACTCACTCAGACTTCTTCACCAGCCACTGCTCTCTGCCCTAGTCCTACTGTCCTCAAGCTGCTTCTTAATGTTACCAAAATTGGGGTCAGGTGGTGGTGCATCTGCTTAAGTGCACACATTCCAGAGTGCAATGACCCAGGTTCAAGCCCCTGGCCCTGCAGGTCTTGGTCAGTCTCTCTCTCTCTCTAAACCAGTGCACTTCTCAGCTCTGGCTTATGGCAATGTGGGGGATTTGAACCTGGCACTTTGGAGACTCAAGTACAATAGTCTCTTTGCATAACCATTATGCTATCTACCCCCACCCTCTCCCTCTCTATCTCCCTTCTCAACTTCTCTCTGTCTCTATCCAGTAATGAAGCAAGTCACCTGATCCGGTCTGAGCTGTACAATGCTCTAGCTTCTGCACAGCTTGCTGTCTCACTCTCTCCAGGCCTCTACTCAGATATCACCTTCCTAGACACCTGCTCTGACCACCCTCTGTAAAAAGGGGACAACCTGGGGGCCGGTGGCAGTGCAGAGGGTTAAGTGCACATGGCATTAAGCACAAGGACTGGCTTAAGGATCCCAGTTCCAGGGTAGGGGTAGATAGCATAGTGGTTATGTAAAGAGACTCTAGTGTCTGAGGCTCCAAAGTCCCAGGTTCAATCCCCCATACCACCATAAGCCAGAACTGAGCAGTGCTCTGGTATTTCTCTCTGTTTCTCCCTCTCTGCATCTCTCTGAAAAATAAAATAAAATATATTTTTTAAAAAGGATCCCGGTTCAAGCCCCCAGCTCCCCACCTGCAGGGGGGTCGCTTCACAAGCGGTGAAGCAGGTCTGCAGGTGTCTATCTTTCTCTCCCCTTCTCTGTCTTCCCCTCCTCTCAGTTTCTCTCTGTCCTATCCAACAACAGCAATGGCAGCAACAACAAGGGCAACAACAAAATGGGAAATATGGCCTCTAGGAGCAGTGGATTTGGAATGCAGGCACCGAGGCCCAGCAATAACCCTGGAGGCGGAAAAAATAAAATAGGGACAACCTTTTCCATGACCCTTCCTACTGAATGTTTCCAATGTATTTATCACTATCTTGCATACTATTTTTTAGTTTTTTTAATTGATGGAGACAGACAGATATTGAAAGGGGAGGGGGCAGAGAGGGAAAGAGACAGAGAGATACCTGCAACACTGCTTCACCACTCCCAAAGCTTTCCCCCTGCAGGTGGGGACTAGAGACCTGAACCTGGGTTCTTGCCCACAGTAACCTGTGATCAAGCAGGTGCGTGGCCACCCACATACTGTATGTTTTGTTTGAAGAATGGATGCACGAGTGACCTGAACCGGACAAGTTCCTTGCCCCTGGAAAACACCTGCCTGTTCTAAGTGTTAGCACCCAGTTGCAACTTTTGTCAAAGCTGTCTCTGATAATCATTCAGATCAGATCAGTCTGAACTCTGAAGAGAAATGATCTGTGGCAACTGCCAGAGGGAAGATTTCTCCCTAGAGACATCAGAGACCCTCCCTGCCAAAGACCAAAGACACTGGCACGGGCTGGGGATCTTGGACTCTCCTTTGGCCCAACAGCAGCCAAGTCAACTTCCACTCACAGAGACACAACGGCCAGCACAGCCAGTTTCGCTTTCAACTCACCTATCGGCTCCCTAGGCCCTCAGGTTTACAAGCCCACCACCCTCCCTTCCTCTCCCAGCTTGTCATCCCGGGGGGGGGGGGGGCTGACCCAGAATCCCTACGGTCCCCCCTGAACATCAGGCACTGCTGGGGGCCGGGGGGTGCAGGGATTTCAGCTCATCCAACAGGTAGGATGGGCACAGGCTGGCCTCTGCAGCCCTGCCTCGATCCCCCATTTTGTGGGGGCATCCGTAAGAGCGTCATTTTCTCTGGAGAAAGGGGGCCCCAGCTTTCAGGCTCCTTTTCTCAGAGCTGGCAACAGGGGGGATACAGAAAGCAGCTCCCCCGCCCAGCACTGGCCGAGAGGGACCTGTGCGAGAGGCACCGCTGCGATGCTGAGGGGAGAGCAGCAGGAGGGGTACATTCCTCGGCCCCCGGGCAGGGGGACGCCCCGTCTGGGAAGAGGAGGAGGATGTATCCCCGGGGCTTCGGCGCTCAGGCAGCAGGGGACCCCGAGAGGAGAGGGCCGGGATCTGGGGGAGCTGTGGGGCGGAGCTTGGGGTCCCAGGGACAGGAGCCTCGGGCGGGAGAGGGTCGCGCCAAGGGGCCCCAGTGGCCTTTACCTTGCCCTGAAGGCTGCAGGCAGGACTGAGAGCCGCCGGGTGCTGGCTCCCGGGCCTGGCCCCTCCCCCGATCTGCCTCCTAGGTCTTGGAGCCTGCAGCCGCCGCCGCCGCCGCCGCCGCCTCCGCTGTCAACAAACCTCCCGCGCGTCACTTCCGGGTCCGCCCCCTAGCAACAGCGAACAGGTTCCTCCCACTGGGTTCCCCCCAGAGAACGCAGACCGTGGAGGCCGAAAGTTCCGGGATGGAGCTGCATCACGTTTCGGGCTGCAGGTGGAGGGGGCTGCAAGTTGGACCCCCGCCGCTGTCCTGGACAGGTTCCTCCCGCGCTGTCTCTGGTGTAGTGTGTGAGGTGATTCACCTGCTTGCCGCTTGGCCTGCAGTTCTCCCAAACCCAGACGACGGTGACGGGCGGGCCTGACTCCACCTCCCGTTGTTCGCACTCTGGGAGCAGTCAACACCGACCCAGCTGCCACTGGGTCCTCAGCTGTCACTCAGCGCGCGCTCAAAGGACGTCGCAGTCTGCTCCTCTGCACCGCCACCTCTCCAGCTGGTGCACGGCCACTGGGCAGCTCCGCTGTCACCTGGGAAACTGGGGTGTCAGCCTGATCACCTGTGTGTTCCTCAGCTGCTTGTAACCAGCCCCTCTCCCCACTCCTCAGTGCCTGGGTTCACGATCATTTCTCCTCTGCATTTCTGCCACGACCTCCTAACACAGCTCCCTTCTCCCCCCTGCACTTTCCATACTCGGGGAAAGAGAGAAAGAAAAAAAAAAATTCCCCACTATACAGCTTGGTCATTGCACTTCCTCGCTTACAACTCTTGATACACTCAACAGGATGATTGGATTGGCCTTTTGTAAAGGACAAAACCTGTGTCCATTGCTCATTGCACAAGAAGCCAAAACTGAGGCGAGGGTAGATAGCACAATGGTTATTCAAACAGACTGCCTGAAGCTCCAAAGTCCCAGGTTCAGTCCCCCGAACCACCATAAGCCAGAGCTGAGTAGTGCTCTGGTTAAAAAAAAAAAAAGGCAAAACTGATGAGAGAGTTTATCAGTGAAAAAATTAATAAATGCATCTTTATTTATTTTGAGTGAGAAAGAATGAGAGGATAAAGAGACCAGAGTAGTGCCCTGCACTGCCATTTAGTTGGTGCCAGAGATAGAACCTGGCACTTCTGGAACCTCAAGCATGCAAATTCTGTGCTCTAACAGTCTAAGCTATCTCCTTGATTAAAAAGTCCCCACCCTTCCCATATACTGGGAGAAGGAGCTGTTACACATTCTGCAATTGCTGGGGAATGGATGAGAGCTCAGGAGTGGAGCTTTTGATCATCATGGTGGTGGCTGTTAGCATTTTTGGCAAATGGATATGGTAAGAAATAGCCTCCTTCAGGCTGGGGAAGTAACATATTAGTTGTGCAAAAGGTATTTCATGCTTGAGACTCCAAAGTGTCAGGTTCAATCCTCTGCACTACCATAAAGCAGAGTGAGAAGTGTTTTGGCTAAAAATAATAAAAGTATAATAACATAAATCTATTATTTTAAATAAAATGAGACAGGGTGGTGGTGCACCCAGTAGAACATATGCATTACCATGCATGAGAACTCCAGTTCAACCCTGTGGTCTCCACCTGTAGGGAGGAAGCTTTATGGGTGGTAAGGCAGTGCTGCAAGTGTCTCTCTTTCTATTTCTTTTTCTTTTTAAAAATATTTTATTTATTTATTAATGAGAAAGATTTATTAATGAGAAAGAGGAGAGAGAAAGAACCAGACATCACTCTGGTACATATGCTGCCAGGGATTGAACTCAGGACCTCATGCTTGAGAGCCCAAAGCTTTATCCACTGCGCCATCTCCTGGACCACTCTCCCTCTATTTCTATACCCCAATCTCTCTCTGTCTCTATCAAAAGGAAAAAGAAAGAGAAAGAGAGTGAGCCATAGGAACCTGAGCCCAGTGATAACCCTGGTGGTGTGTGTGTGGCGGGGGGAGACAACACCATGCATTTTTTAATAAAGATTTAGATTTCTGGAGCAGAGTAGCTAACATAGTGGTTATGCAAAGAGACCCTCCAAGGTCCCAGGTTCAATCCCTTACACCACCATAAACCAGAGCTGAGCAGTGCTCAGAAAGAGCACTGAGCAGAAAGAAGGAGGAGGAGGAGGAAGAGGAGGAGGACGAAAAGGAAGAAGGAAAAGAGAAAGAGCCAGACAGAAAGGGAAACAGATCATAGTACAGTTTTCTTCAATGCTGTGGGGACCAGAGTTGAACCTGGGTTGTACACATAGCAAAGTACCCCACAATCCAAGTGAGTTTTCTTTTTTTTTTTTTTTTTTGCCATATTTTTGAATGTTATATTAGGTTGCATTTTTTTTTTTCAGGACAAATTGAGAGGGGAAGGAGCTTCCCTCTTAATTTGACAAGGAGAAATAGGGGCCAGGCAGTGGCGCATCTGGTTAAGTGCTCACATTACAGTGTGCAAGGCCAGGTTCAAGCCCCTGGTCTCCACCTGCGGGGGGGAAAGCTTTACAAGTGGTGAAGCAGGTCTGCGGGTGTCTCTCTGTCTCTCTCCCTCCCTGTCTCCCACTCCCCTTTCAATTTCTCTCTCTCTCTCTAGCCAATAGTAAATAAATAAATAAATAAATAATAATTTTTTTTTAAAACAGAGAGGGAGAAATATAGACAGCTGAAGCTCTGCTTCATCACTTGGGAAACATCCGTCCTGGTGGTGATCAGGGGGCTCAAATCCAGGGCCTTATACATGGTGGTATGAGCACTTAACCAGGTGCACCACTGCCCAGCCCCCTCTTACAGGGCAGTAGGCTCAGTGACTTTCCTAAAATAGCAGGTTGTAGGGCCCTGGAAACATGAAGCAGAGAGAAAGAGAAAGAAAAGCAAGCCAGAGCACCGCTCCAGTATGTGTGGTGCCAAGGATCAAACAGGCATGAAGATCCAATTCTTTACCAGTTAAATGATCTCCCCAGCTACATATACAATTGTTGTTGTTCTATCATCTGTCGGGTTTCACTGCTCTGGGCTAGCCAACTTTTTTTCAGATAGAAAGAGAGAGAGAGAGAGAGAGAGAGAGGCATCATGGCACCGAAGCTTTCTTCAATGCAATGGAGGCCAAGCTTGAAACTGGGTCATGCATATGGCAAAGCTATTTTGCTGACCAATTTTTAAAAACTTATTTTTGTTATTTGTATTTAAAAATTTTTATATTTATTTTATTATTAGTTTTTATTGCCACCAGAGGTATTCCAGGGATTCAGTGCCTCCATCCAGCACTCATGGCAGCCATTACTTTTTTTTTTTTTTAATTATTATAGAGGACAGAGAGAAATTGAGAGGGGAAGAGTTAGAGAGGGAGAGGGAAAGAGAAAGAGACAGAGACACTTGTAGACCTGCTTCACTGCTTTTGAAACATCTCTGCAGGTGGGGAGCAGGGGCTTGAACCTAGGCCCTTGTACATGGTAATGTGTGCACTCAATGAGGTGTGTCTCTGCATAGCCCCTATTTTTTAAAAGTATATTTTATTATTGCATAGAGACAGAGAAATTGAGAGGGGAGAGGGAGATAGGGAAAGAGACAGAGAGATACCTACAGCACTGTTTCACCATTCATAAAGCTCCCCCGACCCCATTCCTAGGGGCTTGAACCTGGGTCCCTACGCACTGTAATGTGTGCGCTTAATTGGATGAACCACCACCTGGCCCTTATTTATTTACTTATGTATTACCTCCAGACTTACCTCTGGGGCTTGATGCCTGTACCATGAATCCACTGCTCCTAGAGGCCATCTTTTTTTTCCCCTATTGCTGTTGTTGCTGTTGGATAGGACAGAGAGAAATTGAGAGAGGAGGGGAAGACAGAAAGAGGGAGAGAAAGACGCCTACAGACCTGCTTCACTACTTCACTGTTTGGAAGGTGACCCTCCCCCTAGAAGTGGGGAGCCTAGGGTTCGAGCTGGCATCCTTGAACTTTCCACTATGTGCGCTTAACCCAGAGTATTACCGCTAGCCCCCCACCCCATGCTCCATGTCCCCCCTATTTATTATTTTTTATGTTTATTTGTTTATTTATTTTCCCTTCTGTTGCCCTTAGTTTTTTTTTATTGTTGCTGTAGTTATTATTACTATTGATGTCATTGTTGGATAGGACAGAGAGAAATGGAGAGAGGAGGGGAAGACAGAGAGGGGAAGAGAAAGACAGACACCTGCAGACCTGCTTCACTGCCTGTGAAGTGACTCCCTTGCAGGTGGGGAGCCGGGGGCTCAAGCCGGGATCTTTATGCCTCCTTGGACTTCTGCCATGAGCGCTTAACCTGCTGCGCTACCGCTCGACTCCTGTTTCATTCCTTTTTGTTGCCCCTTTATTATTATTATTGTTGTAGTTATTATTATTGTTGTTATTGATGTCATCGTTGTTGAATAGGACAGAGAAATGAAGAGAGGAGGGGAAAACAGAGAGGGGGAGAAAAAGATAGACACCTGCAGACCTGCTTCACCACCTGTGAAGTGACTCCCCTACAGCTGGGGAGTCAGGAACTTGAACCGGGATCCTTAAGCTTTGAGTCACCTGCGCTTAAACCGCTGCACTACCACCCGACTCCCTCCCCCATTTATTTATTTTTATTTATTTTAAAACTTTTTTTATATTTATTTTATTTATTTTTTCCCTTTTGTTGCCCTTGTTGTTTTTTATTGTTGTAGTTATTATTGTTGTTGTTGTTGTTGGATAGGACAGAGAGAAATGGAGAGAGGGGGGAAGACAGAGAGGAGGAGAGAAAGACAGACACCTGCAGACCTGCTTCACCACCTGTGAAGCGACTCCCCTGCAGGTGGGGAGCCGGGGTTCGAACCGGGATCCTTATGCCGGTCTTTGTGCTTTGCGCCACTTGCGCTTAGCCTGCTGTACTACAGCCCGACTCCCCCCCATTTATTTTTAAGATAGAAACACAAGGTAGAGAGGCACAAAGAAGGCGGAGGTGGGAACCACAAGCAATGAAGCTTCCTTCAGTGTGGTGGGGGCTGGGCTCAGATCTCAGTTGTGCACATGGCAAAGCAATATGTTATCCAAGTGAGCTATTATGCTGGCCCTGGCTTTTTTTTTTTTTTTTTTCCCCTCCAGGGTTATTGCTGGGCTCGGTGCCTGCACCATGAATCCACCGCTCCTGGAGGCCATTTTTTTCCCCCCTTTTGTTGCCCTTGTTGTAGCTTCGTTGTGGTTATTATTATTGCCCTTGTTGACGCAATTCGTTGTTGGATAGGACAGAGAGAAATGGAGAGAGGAGGGGAAGACAGACAGAGAGGAGGAGAGAAAGACAGACACCTGCAGACCTGCTTCACCGCCTGTGAAGCGACTCCCCTGCAGGTGGGGAGCCGGGGGCTCGAACCGGGATCCCTAGGCCGGTCCCTGCGCTTTGCACCACATGCGCTTAACCCACTGCGCCACCGCCCGACCCCCCCTGGCTTTTTTTTTAGATTATGTATATTTCATATATATTTATTTCATATATTTATTTATTTTTATGAGAAAGAAGAGCTAGAGTGAGTGAGCAAATCAAAGAGAGAAGGGCAGTAGAGCATTGTTGAGCTCTGGCTTATGGTGGTTCTAGGAAATTAACCTACTATTGAGCTGAAGACCTATATGTCTAAGGAGAGACAGAGTGCTTTTTATTTTACTTTACTTCATTTTTCTTCTGGGGTACTTTTTAGATTTATTTATTTATTTATTTATTTATTTATTTAGAGAGAGAACCAGAGCTTAGCTCTGGTATATGAGATACTGGGAATTGAATTTGGAATCTTATGCAAGCAAGTCATTTGTTGTACCAGCTGAGCTACATACCTGGCAGTGTCCCTGGTTTCTTAGGTATGAAAACGAAAGCATCAGCAGCTGAGAAAACAGAAGCTGGGCCAAGGGCGTAGCTTACCTAATATAGCTCATGTCTTGCTGTGCGTGAGGCCGTGGATTTGAGTCATGGCACTGGGGAACAACAGTGCTGTAGTAGATTCCCCTCTCTCTCCTTTCTCTCTATAAGGGATGGGAAAAACTTGGCCAACAGTGGTGTCTATTGAACACATGTTAAGACTCTGGATTCTGGATCAGGAGGCGCTGCATCTGGTAGAGCATACATGTTACCATCTGCAAGGACCTGGGTTCAAGCCTCCAATTTCCACCTCAGGGGTGGTGGGAGGCAGCTTCACAAGTAGTGAAGCCGCGCTGCAGGTCTCTCTCTCTTCCTCTCCTATCTCTCCTTTTCCCCTCAATTTCTCTCTGTCTCTATAAAAAAAAGGGGGTCTGGGGAGTTGGGCAGTAGCGCAGCGGCTTAAGCGCAGGTGACGCAAAGCGCAAGGACTGGCATAAGGATCCTGGTTCGAGCCCTGGCTCCCCACATGCAGGGGAGTCGCTTCACAAGCGGTGAAGCAGGTCTGCAAGTGTCTGTCTTTCTCTTCCCCTCTCTGTCTTCCCCTCCTCTCTCCATTTCTCTCTGTCCTATCCAACAACGATGACAACAATAATAACTACAACAATAAAACAACAAGGGATCCTTATGCCCGTTTGTGCTTTGCTCTATATACACTTAACCCACTGCATTACGGCCTGGCCCCATATTTTATAGATTTTATTTCTTTATTCATGAGAAATATAGGAAGAGAGAGAGAAAGAACCAGGCATCACTCTGGTACATGTGCTGCTGGGGATTGAACCCAGGACTTCATGCTTGAGAGTCCAATGCTTTACTCACTGTGCCAACTCCCAGACCACACAACTCAACATTTAAAAAATTTTTTATATTTATTTATTTTCCCTTTTGTTGCCCTTGTTTTTTAAAAATATTTATTTATTTATTCCCATTTGTTGCCCTTGTTGTTTTATTGTTGTAGTTACTGTTGTTGTTATTGATGTCATCATTGTTGGATAGGACAGAGAGAAATGGAGAGAAGAGGGGGAGATCGAGAGGGGGAGAGAAAGATAGACACCTGCAGATCTGCTTCACCGCCTGTGAAGTGACTCCCCTGCAGGTGGGGAGCCGGGGGCTCGAACCGGGATCCTTATGCTGGTCCTTGTGCTTTGCACCATGTGTGCTTAACCCGTTGAGCTACTGCCCAACTCCCTATTGCCCTTGTTTTTTATTGTTGTTGTAGTTATTATTGTTGTTGTTGTTGTTGATGTCACTGTTGTTGGGTAGGACAGAGAGAAATGGAGAGAAGAAGGGAAGACAGAGAAGGGGAGAGGAAGACACCTGCAGACCTGCTTCACCGCCTGTGAAGCGACTCCCCTGCAGGTAGGGAGCCAGGGGCTGGAACTGGGATCCTTACACCAGTCCTTGCGCTTTGAGCCACCTGTGCTTAACCTGCTGTGCTACCGCCCAACTCCCACAACTCAACATTTTAATTGATGAATTATTTAGATAGAAACATAGAGGTAGAGAAGCAGAGAGAGTGAAAGAGAGCACAGTACTGAAGCTTCCTCCAAATGCAGTGGGGCTGGGCTTGAACCTGGGTTGTGCTCATGTCAAAGCAGCACACTGTCCAAGAGAGCTATCTTACTGGTCCAGTTTATTTCTTTTTATGTAGTGCTGGGAATGAGCCCGGGGCCTTGTATGAACTGTACTGCTGAGCCATGAGTCACCAAGAGGCCTTTCAGCCTGTCTGTGTGTATGTATGTGTGGTGTGTGCATGCTTTTTTTTTAATAGTTGAGGAGAGGAACCACAGCATCAAAACTTCCTTCAATGGGGTGGGGGGGATTGGTCTTGAACCTGGGTTGTGCACATGACAAATCAGCACACTACCCTAGTGAGCTATTTTTTTGGCCCTTCTATATCTAAAACAGATTTTTAGGGCTGGGTGGTGGGTGTACCTGGTTGAGCACCCATGTTATAATGCGCAAGAATCCAGTTCAAGCCCCTGGTCCCCACTTGTGGGGGAAAGTTTCACAAGTGGTGAAGCAGGGCAGCTGGTGTCTCTTTCTCTCCCTCTCTATCTCCTTTTACCTTCTCGATTTCTGACTGTCTCTAGCCAATAAAGATATAATAAATAAATAAATAAATAAATAAATAAAATCTCATTTATTAATGAGGAAGGAGAAGAGAGAGAAAGAACCAGACATCACTCTGGTACATGTGCTGTGGGGGATTGAAGTTGGGAATTCTTGTTTGAGAGTCCAGTACTTTATACATTGCCCCATCTCCTGGACCACAAACAATTATTTCTTTTTTTTTTTCCCCTCCAGAGTTATTGCTGGGGCTTGGTGCTGGCACTACAAATTCATTCCTCTTGTGAAGCATCTCCCCTGCAGGTGGGCTTGAACCGGTATCCTTGCACTTAGTACTATGTGCCCATCCTCATTAATTATTTTTTAAAAGTCTTAATTTTTTAATTAAAAAAAAAATCTTTATTTATCTATTGGATAGACACAGCCAGAAATTGAGAGGCAAGGGAGAGAGACAGAGAGACATCTGCCGCCCTGCTTCACCACTGCAGCTTTCCCCCTGCAGGTGGGGACTGGGGACTCAAACCTATGTCCGTGCGCACTGTAAAATGTGCGCTCAACCAGGTGTGTCACCACCCAGTCCCTTAATTTGTTGTTGTTGTTGTTAAGATAGAGATAAGCATAGCACCAAAGTAAAAGACTCTGGGGTGGGTGGGTGGGGAGATTACAGGTCCAAGAAGGATTCAGAGGACCTAGTGGGGGTTGTATTGTTATATGGGAAACTGGGGAATGTTATGCATGTACAAACTATTGTATTTACTGTTGAATGTAAAACATTAATTCCCCAATAAAAAAATTAAAAAATAAGAAAAACAAACAGGAAACAAAAAGATAGAGATAAGCAGAGATCCTGAGGGAGAGAGACAAAGAGAACATGGCATCAAAGTGTCCTTCAGGCACGAAGCTCAAGGACTGACATAAGGATCCTGGTTCGAGCCCCTGGTGCCCCACCTGCAGAGGGGTCGCCTCACAGGCGGTGAAGCAGGTCTGCAGGTGTCTGTCTTTCTCTCCCCCTCTGTCTTCCCCACCTCTCTCCATTTCTCTCTCCTGTCCAACAACAACATCAGTAGCAACAATAACAACAACAACAACAACAAGGGCAACAAAACGGGGAAAATGGTCTCCAGGAGCAGTGGGTTCATAGTGCAGGCACCCAGCCCCGGCAATAACCCTGGAGACAAAAAAAAAAAAAAAAAGTGTCTTTCAATGAGTGGAGGCCAGACTCAAACCTGGGTCATGCACATGGCAAGTGAACTCTTCTGCTGGCCCTTTATGCATTTGTTTGTTTGTTTGTTTAATGTAGCACCAATGCCTCACCATGTGTGATACCACCACTTGATAACTTTCCCTAGTCTACTCTTTTTTTAAGGTTTTACTTATTGTAATTATTTATGATAATAAAGTGATACTAATAAATAATTATAATAATTTACTGTTATTATTAGTTATTTATTGATGAGAAAGGAGGAGAAAGAACCAGACATCACTCTGGTACATGTGCTGCTGAGGATTGAACTTGGAACCTCATGCTTGAGAGTCCAATGCTTTTCCCACTGTGCCACCTCCCAGACTATCTTTTTCTCTTAAAATTTTAGTTTGAGCCCCCGGCTCCCCACCTGCAGGGGAGTTGCTTCACAGGCGGTGAAACAGGTCTGCAGGTGTCTTTCTCTCCCCTTCTCTGTCTTCCCCTCCTCTCTCAATTTCTCTCTGTCCTATCCAACAACGACATTATAACAACAACAATAATAACTACAACATTAACACAACAAGGCAAACAAAAGGGAATAAATAAATAAGTAAATAAATATTAGAAAAAAAATCTTTAAAAAAATTTTAGATAGTTGGGATCAGGTGGTGGCGCACCTGATTAAGTGCTCACATTACAGTGCCCAAGGACCCAGGTTCAAGCCCCTGGTCCCCACCTGCAAGGAGAAAGCTTCATGAGTAGTGAAGCAGAGTTGCAGGTGTCTCTGTCTGACTCTTTCCCTCTCTATCTCCCCTTCCCATTCAATTTCTCTCTATCTCCCCTTCCCATTCAATTTCTCTCTATCTCTATCCAATGATAAATAAATAAAAAGATTTAAAATTTAAAAAAATGTAGATAGGTAGGAAGGTAGATAGGTAGAGATATCCCACAGGGATGAAGTTCGCTTTAACATGGTGGGGGTCAGATTCTAACCTGGGTGGTGCACAGAGCAAAGCAGCACATTATCCATGTGAACCATTTCACTGGCCCAAATCTAATTTTTATTATTTATTTATTTTGTCTCCAGGGGTATCGCCGGGGCTTGGTGCCTGCACTACAAATCCACTGCTCCTGGTGGCCATTTTTCCATTGTTGTTGCTGTTAGTGTTGCTGCTGTTGTTGCTGCTGGATAGGACAGAGAGAAATTAAGAGAAGAGGGGAAGACAGAGGGGGAGAGAAAGAGACACCTACAGACCTGCTTCACCCATCTGCAGGTGGGGAGCCAGGAGCTCAAGCTGGAATCCTTGAGTTGGTCCTTGAGCTTTGTGCTGTGTGTGCTTAACCCAGTGTGCTACAGTCAGGCCCTCCCTCCCCAATTTTTCTTCTTCTCCTCCTGAGACAAATAAGGGTGAACTTGTAAAGAGAAAAGGAAAGGTTAGCTTCATAGCAAAAAATGCAGTAGGTGGTGGTTCTCCCTCCTGCCAGCATAAACAGGGCTTTCTATTGTGGTAATCAAAGCGGCCTCAGTTGGTGGCCTTAGAATCTGCTACTTCTGGGAGTTGGGCAGGAGCACAGTGGGTTAAGCATACAGGCACCAAGCTCAAGGATCCCGGCTGGAGCCCCCCACTCCCCACTCCCCACCTTCAGGGGAGTCCCTTCACCTGCAGGGGAGTGGCTTCACAGGCTGTGAAGCAGGTCTGCAGGTGTCTTATCTTTCTCTCCCCCTCTCTGTCTTCCCCTCCTCTCTCCATTTCTCTCTGTCCTATCCAACAACAACAATAATAATTACAACAATGAAACAACAAGGGCAACAAAAGGAAATAAATAAATAGGTATTAAAAAAAAGAATCTTCTACTTCTTCTCAAGAGTCTGCTGATAACCCAAACAAGTTGTACTCTCTGTGTACATAAAAGAAAAAGTAATCTGTTAAGCTTATTGCTATGAGTTAATATGGGAAAGCTGATAGCTACATAAAAGGGCAAGTGCCATCATGCTAAGGGCCCAGCCTCTTGTGGACAATAGTCTGGCTGGGCCTGACAGCATAATAATCACTGCTTCCTACAGTAAAGCCTTAATGTGCCCTGTTTCTGCATGAGAATTGGATAACACTACTCTCAGAGAGAAAGAAAAGGGAGAGAAAGACAGGAGAGGAGAGACACTGCAGTACATTCTGCTACTCATGAAACTTCTCTGGTGCTATTCATGCTGCTCCCATGCTGTGCAAAGGCTTGAACCCAGGGCCTCAAGCATGATAAGGCATGACCTTTCTGGTTGAACTATCTCCTGGCCCATTTTTCTATATTTTTCAGGAAGTTTGGCCAGAGGGGGAGGGGAATCAAAGCCTACTATCCATGTAGTTTTTGTTGGTACTGTGTTTAAATACTCTCATACGGTGCTGGGGATTGAGGCCAGAGCCTGAGGTATGGTAAGGTATGCATTCTATTTGCTGGGCAGTCCCTCATTAACCAACATTTTTTATTATCTTTATTTATTTATTTATTTATTAGATAGAGACAGCCAGAAATTGAGAGGGAAGGGGATGATAGAGAGGGAGAGAGATAGACACCTGCAACACTGCTTTGCCACTCGTGAAGCTTCTCCTCTGAAGGTGGGGACCGAGGGCTTGAACCCTGGTCCATATGCACTATAACAAGTGCGCTTAACCAACCAGGTGCGCCACCACCCGGCCCCACTAACCAACATTTTATCTTATATTTTATTGTTTTGCCTCCAGGGTTATCGCTAGGATTGGTGCTTGCACAGCGAATCCACTGCTCCTGGAAACCATTTTCCCCATTTTTTTGCCTTTGTTTGCCATTTCTCTCTGTTCTACCCAACAACAACAACAACAACAACAATAGCCACAGTAATGATAAAACAACAAGAGCAGCAAAAGGGGGGGAAAAGGGTCTCCATTCGTGGTGCAGGCACCGAGCCCCAGCAATACCCTGGAGGCAAAAAGAAGAAGGAATCCACCACTGCCAGTAGCCATTTATGTAGTTTTTTTTTTATTAGGTAGACCAGAGAGAAATTGAGAGAGGATGGGGAGCTAGAAGGAGAAAGGGTGTGTGTGGGGGTTACATAGCATAATGGTTATGCAAACAGACTCTCCTGCTTGAGGCTCCATAGTTCCAGGTTCAATCCCCTGCACCACCATAAGCCAGAGCTGAGCAGTGCTCTGGTTAAAAAAATAATTAAAGGGGGCCAGGCAGTAGCGCAGGGGGTTAAGCGCACATGGAATAAAGCGCAAGGACCGGCTTAAGGATTCTGGTTTGAGCCCCCAGCTCCCCACCCGCAGGTGGGGTCCCTTCGCAAGCGGTGAAGCAGGTCTACAGGTGTCTTCCCCCCCAGCCCCCGCACCCCCGTCTTCTCCTCCTCTCTTGGCTTTTCTCTGTCCTATCCAACAAGGACAGCAATAAAAACAACAACAATAATAGCAATGATTAACAACAAGGGCAACAAAAGGGAAAAGTTGGGGAACTGGGCAGTAGCGCACCCTGGTTCGGTTAGAGCCCCTTGCTCCCCACCTGCAGGGGAGTCTTCACAGGCGGTGAAGCAGGTGTGCAGGTGTCTGTCTTTCTCTCCCCCTCTCTGTCTTCCCCTCCTATCTCCATTTCTCTCTGTCCTAACAACGACGACATCAATAACAACAATAACTACAACAATAAAAACAAAAAAAGAAAAAAATTGGCCTCCAGGAGCAGCAGATTTGTAGTGCAGGCACCAAGTCCCAGCAATAACCCTGGAGGCAAAAAAAGAAAAAAAAAAGAAAAGAAAAAAAGAAAAGAAAAAGAGAAGGAGGAAAAAGAGAAAGACCTGAGGCAGACCTTCGTGCAGGGGGAGCAGGGGTTAGAACTCAGGTCCTTGAGGTTAGTATTATGTGTGCTTAGCCGATTGCACCACCACCTGGCCCCAAGATTTCATTTTCCATTGTTCTGAAATGAAAGCCCGGATAAAGAAGGCTCCAGGAGTTGACGGGGGATCTAGGGTGAGGAACCATGACAGGGTGGAATGGGGGAGAGAGGTGTTTCCGCTCAGTATCCCTTGGGCTCACAGGCCCTTGATTCCTCCAAATGAAATCCTAGCACCCCAGGAGACGGCACAACCGTTTGAATGTTGGACTAAAAAGTACTTATTTTTTATTCGATAGGACAGAAAGAAATTGAGAGGGGAGGGGAAGATAGAAAGGGAGAAAGACAGCTGCAGACCTGCTTCACCTCTTGTTGAGTGCCTCCCACGCCCACCCCTGCAGGCAGGGAGTCGGGGTCTGGAACCTGGATACTTGAGCAGGCTCTGGAAGCCTTCCGTAATCTCTCAGTTAATTGTCTCTGAAATCCAAAAGTCCAGAAAGCATTGAAATGTAGCCTAGTCCTTCCATCCAATAGTTTTCGAAACTTCTGCCTTGTGCTCTTTCTGTTAAAGGCATGGCGGCCCCAGCAGTGGAAAGACCAGCGTGGGGGCGGTAGGTAGAGGGGGTACATGGTGGTCCAGAGGATTGTATAGTCAGCCGTGTGGTCTGTGTCCCTGAAACCACGACACTTGCAAGTGTGACACTTGCAAGGAAGACATTATATATACCTGGGTGACAGGTATATTGGGCAGTAGAAACTGAGGAAGTGCAAGGAATAGCCTCAGGGCACACAATGGACACTTCACCCGTCCTACAGCAGTTAATCTTGGCCTCCAGGGTTCTAAGAAACCTTCCCGCCTAAAGTGGGACGTTGGTGTGTGTGCCTAGCGGTAGGGGAGCTGCGAGCTGCCGCAGGAGGCGGATCAGCAAGTGAACCGAGCCCCGCTGGGCCTGGCTGAGTGGGCAGGGCTCCACGGAACGTGAGCGCCCGCGGTTGCGTTTCCGGTCGGAGGCTTTTGCCGAGCCCCCCGCGTCCCTAGAGGGGCGCTGGAGACTGGAGAGGCAGCTAGGGGCGATCCGGAAGTCAACACCATGTCGAGTCTGCACAAGAGCCGGTAAGGGGCTACGGGGGCCGACCCCGCGGGATCATTCGTACCCAAGTCACCCCCTTTACCCTACGGGGGGGGGGGGATGTGGTTGCTTCCAGGAACCGGAAACCCCCCGAACAGAGGGTCTCTGGCGCCCACTTTCCAACATCATTGCCTGGGGACCACGGATTAGGGGGCGGAGGCATCTCTTCTGCCCCCCCCCCCCATCTCCCTTCTCTTCTTCTCTCACCCCGGACACCTGGATTCTCCTTGCCTGGGTGTCTTTCTAATGCAGGGCTTCTATGCCCGGTTCCCACCAGCCCCTGCTAGTACTGCTCTCCCCTTCAGACCCTCCGCACCAGCACCTTCCTCTCAGAAGCTCCACGACCCCTGACCCGTTTCTTACTGGAGAATGTGGCTCTCCCAGTCCATCTCTTTACCCGGGTTAAATCCTGCAGCATTAGCTAATTTTTCCTCACCCTTCAGGGTTCCTCCATTACTTGTTTAAAGAAAAAGCAAAACAACGGAGAAACCCATTTGTACTTGTCTGCCGGCAGATCTGAAAGTCCTTTTGAGAGGGTAGAATTTTAATCCTGGAGACCTGCTTGCACATTGAATATTGTCTACGGATCAAATTACAACTGGTTCCTAGGGTTCTTTAAGTTCAGGTAGTGGCATTGTGGGCTGGGCCTGGCCATTAGGAAATGCCCAATAAATGCCAACTCACTAAATATCAGAATGAGCCTAATTTCATAGAGCTCATTAGAGAACTTCTACACAACAATGTCTCCATACTTCTTCAGAAGCAATTATAGGTTTGTAATATCCTAGATATGCCTTTGGCCAGGACCTTAACAGAACTTGACCTTATTTATGTTCCGGGGAGCTATTGGAACCTGGTGTTCTTGTTGGTGGTTTGGATTTACTTTGTTTGCCTGGCTCTCCCCTTTCTCAGAATTGCAGATTTCCAGGATGTCCTGAAAGAGCCCACAATTGCTTTGGAAAAGCTTCGAGAACTCAGTTTCAGTGGTAAGAAACACCTCTCCATTTTTCAGGGTTTCCTAGAGCAGCCTGTGACTAGGACGGAAGAGAAGGTGCCCAAGGCCACACGTGGGTAGTGCTGGGAGCCAGCCTGACTCCTGGGGCCTTCTCCAGATTCCATGGAGCTGATCAGTCAGTTACAGCTCTGAGTTCCCAGAAAAGTGGCAGCCACAGTTAGTATGCTTAATGGTCCTTGACGGGATGGGACATTCATCTGCCTAGAAATGACAGTTATTAGTTTCTGGAAGTAACTGAAGAAGAACAAAAATGAGAGACGATGGCTGGGGGAAGTGACTTTCTGGCTTCTTGGCTGAGGCTAGATCTTTCTTCATTTCTCAGCAAACTTCCTGCTAGTAGAATCAACTCACTTATGCTGAGTTGATCTTTATTTATTTCCTTGGCTTGATCTCCAAGCTGACTCAAGCAACAGTGACCTTTGATTAAGGGTAAAATTTCAGGTTTAAGACATTGATTTAAAGGAGCTGAACCTGAGCAGTGTTTGACTTTGTCCTTCTGGCATAGTTAACTTCACATAGAGATGGTCTCCCCACCCCCAAAGCTTGCTTGCTTTATTGTTTATTTATTTATGGAGGGGGCAGAGACCAGAGCACCACTCTGGCACAAATGATGCCAGGAATCAAACTCAAAACCTTATGCTTGAAAGTCCAACACTTTGTCCACTGCATTGCCTCCCAGCCTGCACCCCCCCACCCCCGTTTGTAAATGAGAGAGGGAGAAAGAAACAACATCACTCTGGCATATGGGATTTGGCAGCTGAACTTGTCACATAGTGCCTGAAAGTCTAACACTTTATCAACCGTGCCATCTTCTAGAACTCTCTTTGCTTGTCTTTAAAATCATCCCAGAGTACTGGGGAGATAACATAATGGCTATGTGAGGACTGAAGTGCAGTGACTTCCCAGGTTCAATCCCTAGCATCGCCATAAACCAGAATTGAGCACTGCTCTGGTGAAATATCAAATGAAAACAAACAAACAAAAAAAACTCTAGGAGAGACCAGCATTGGTGATTCTAGTAGAGTTCCCATGTTACTCTGTGTAAAGACCCAGTTTGCACCCACCTGCAGAGGGGAAGCTCCACAAATGGTAAAGTAGTACTGCAGGTGTGTGTGTGTCTCATTTGCCCCTCTCTACCCTCACCCCACCCCCATTTCTCTCTATCTCTGTAAAGAAGAAGAGAAGAAATTGCTGCTAGGAGCAGTGGAGTTGTCATGCAGGCATTGAGGCCCAGTGGCAGCAAAAACGAAGCAAAATCCCAGAGAAATTTCTTTGTAAAATAAGGACAATCATACTGATCTTATATTTGTGCTAAGCATTAAGTGAAATAGTGTATAAAGTACAAATCACATTCATAGTTTAGTTGTATTCCACAAAATACTTAAAAAAATTTTTTTAAAATATTTATTTCCTTTTCGTTGCCTTTGTTGTTTTTATTGTTGTTATAGATATTGTTGTTGATGTTGTCGTTGTTGAGTAAGACAGAGAGAAATGGAGAGAGGAGGGGAAGACAGAGGGAGAGAAAGATAGACAGACACCTGTAGACCTGCTTCACCGCCTGTGATGCGACTCCCGTACAGGTGGGGAGCCGGGGGCTCGAACCGGGATCTTGACGCTGGTCCTTTCGCTTTGTGCCATGTGCACTTAACCCATTACACTACTGCTCGACTCCCCACAAAATACTTTTTAATTCTGTTTTTTTGTTTGTTTTGTTTTGTTTTTGTCTTCAGGTTAATCACTGGGGCTTGCTGCCGGCACTATGAATCCATTGCTTCTGGTGGTCCTGTTTTCCCCATTTATTATTATTACTCGATAAGACAGAAATTGAGAGAGGAGAGGGGACGAGAGAGATAGACACCTGTAGACCTGCATCACTGCTTGTGAAGTGGATGCCCTGCAGGTGGGGAGTGGGGGCTTGAACCTGGATCCTTGTGCAGGTCCTTGCAGTTAGTACTATGTCCGTTTAACTAGGTGTGCCACCACCCAGCCCCCTACTTTGTAATTCTCTCTGTGTTCCATGCCTTATACTAGGTACTTGGAATAGAAGATGAATATGATTCTTGCTTTTCTAGGGCTTACCCAGTGGTAGGGGTTAGAGATGTTAAAGAAGAACACTACATTACTATGCAGTGTGGTTGTAATGGATGCTTTGAAGGAGACGTCCTGGAGATAGTACGGAGATAGTACTATTTCCTAACAAGGGGCCAGATTTTGACTGGGAAGAGGGGATGGCTGGGGGTCCAGGTGGTGGCGCACCTGGTTAAGCGCACATAATACTAAGTGTAAGGATGCATATTCAAGCCCCTGGTCCCCACCTGCCAGGGGTAAAGCTTCACAAGTGATGAAGCAGTGCTGCAGGTGTCTCTGTCTCTCTCCCTCTCTATTTCCCATCCCCCTCTCAATTTCTCTGTTCAGTAGTAAATAAATAAAAGTATTAAAAGAGGGGATGGCAGGTAAAGTTTGTGCTGAGAAAGAGGGATAAGGATGGGAAAGGTTTATCTCAAGACATTCCCAGCAGAGAGCCCACTGGACTAGGTATGGGGGTCATGGAGAGAAATTGCACACATAAGATTAGCATCAAGGGCGGGGAGATGGCATAGTGGTTATGTAAAAAGGCTTTCATGCCTGAAGTTCCAAAGTCCCAGTTTCACTCCCAGAACCTTCATAAACTGAGCAGTGCTCTGATAAAATAATAATAGTAGTAGTAATAGTAATAAAAAGAGGGTCCTGGGTGTTGGCATACCTGTTTGAACACAGGCATTACCATATGCAAGAACCCAATTTCAGGCTGCCAGTCCGCACCTGTGGGGGGATGCTTCAGGAGCAGTAAAATAGTGCTGCAGCTATCTTTCTCTCTCTCTCTCTCTCTCTCTCCCTTTCATACCCTCCAGGGTTCTTGCTGGGGCTTGCACTGCTCCTGTGGCCGTTTTTTTTTTTTTTTTTTGGATAGGACAGAGAGAAATTGAGAGAGAAGGGGAAAATTGAAAGAAAAGGATAGATACCTGTTCCGGGAGGTGGCGCAGTGATAAAGTTTTGGGCTCTCAAGCAGGAGGTCCTGAGTTCGATCCCCGGCAGCACATGTGCCAGAGTGATATCTGGTTCTTTCTCTCTCCTTCTATCTTTCTCATTAATAAATAAATAAAATCTTAAAAAAAAAAAAAGGAAAAGATAAATACTTGCAGACCTGCTTCACCATTTGTGAAGTGATCCCCATGCAGGTGGGGAACTGGAGGTTCGAACTGGGATCCTTGCACTTTGTATTATGTGTGCTTAACATGTAGAGCCACTGCCTGGTCCCTTCCACTTCCCCTCTCCTATGAAATAAAAGGAAGGGAGGGGGAAATAGGATAAAAATGGCCACACTGAGCCCCAGTGATAATCCTGGTGACAAAAAAAGAAAGATAAATTTTTAAAAAAATATTTATTTCCTTTTTGTTGCCCTTGTTGTTTTATTGTTGTAGTTATTATTGTTGTTGGATAGGACAGAGAGAAATGGAGAGAGGAGGGGAAGACAGAGAGGGAGAGAGAAAGATAGACACCTGCAGACCTGCTTCACTGCTTGTGAAGTGACTCCCCTACAGGTGGGGAGCCGGGGGCTCAAACTGGGATCCTTACGCCAGTCCTTGCGCTTTGCGCCACGTGTGCTTAACCCGTTGTGCTACCGCCCGACTCCCAGAAAGATAAATTTGTGTCTAGTATCAGTCTTTCTGGAAGAAATGAATTTTGTTGTTGAACAGACCTGGGGCAGGGACTAGGCCTGAACCTGGGTTGTGCACTTCATAGAGATCATAGAGCAAGTGCACTACCCAGGTGAGCTATTTTACTGAGCCTGGAAGAAAGCAATTCTTGAAGAAGTACCTCTTGCCCACTCCGATCCCCGCCAGTTGGCTTTGAGGGAGTGGTGGTGGGACTCTGGCCTGGGATGTGACCTTTGTGTGTGTGTGTCCACAGGCATCCCCTGTGAGGGTGGACTGCGGTGCCTCTGCTGGAAGGTGGGTGTGCCTGGGGTAGGGCTTCAGCTCTGCTCAGACTCCCGGGGTTCCTGCATGGGCTACCCCAACCTCAGCCCCTTCTTGGTCTGCACCTTTCCTTGCTTGTCTGGGGGAAGCTTTTCTGGGAAGGTCTGGGTTTTCTGTTCTCTTTGGTATTCTCTCCAGAATCCCCTTGGGGAACGGAGCACTTGGAAATGCCTCTGCTTCCTGGTCTGTACAGTGCAGTGGAAATGATACTATTGGGACCAAAAAAAAAAAAAGTTTGTGTTTTAGATGAAAGTGTTAGCTGGGGTGGTAGGGAAAGACTAGTGACAAAGTTTCCAACCTCTTTGAGCACAGAGCTTTATCATCTGGAAGAGTATGTAAGGAGAAGCAGAGCAAAGGCTTGTTCAGGGTAAAGGAAGAGGGAGGCAGAGAGGAGGAAGTAGAGGCTCCTTGAGCTGACACCTACACTCCTGAGCTGTAGTCTATCTTGTCCTCTCTGAGCTTCATCAGGCATTTTTTACTGAGACCTGTCAGACTCTGCCTCCTGTGCAGGGTTAGGCTGGGGATGGTGCCAGAGCTTTGCTCCTTTTCCTCTGTGCAGATTCTATTGAATTACCTCCCCTTGGAGAGAGCCTCATGGACCTCCATCCTGGCCAAGCAGAGGTGAGACCCCCAAGCAAGGGAGATGATGGGAGGGCTTTGTTGTCAGAGTAAATGCGAAGATGCTGCTTCCTGTTACTGCTTCTCTGACCCACACTCCCTGGGCCAGGCCTTTGGGAATCATGACTCTCCCCTCTTCTCACCTGCAGGGAGCTCTATGCTCAGTTCCTGAGGGAAATGATTATCCAGCCTGGCATTGCCAAGGCCAACATGGGCATGTCCAGGGAGGATGTCACCTTTGAGGACCACGTGAGTAGGGGTTAACCGTGGGAACAGAGACTGCAGAGTGCGGAGTGCTGTGGGATTTGGAGCAGGCAAGGTCCCCGGCCCAGAGGACAGATGTGGCCTTGTCTGTTCCATCTGGCTCTCTCAGTCCTTTTTTTCTGCATTTGACTGCTCAGCTACCAAAGAGCTCCTCTACTCTCTAGGCCCTGGACCCAGTGAGAGATACAAATGACAGCTGGGGTCCCAGGAGTCGTGTATTGTTTCCTTGAGGGAGGTTCTCTGTTTTGTTTCTTGCCACCACGGTTATCACAGGGGCTCAGTGCCTGCACGAAAAATCCACTGCTCCCAGCGACCTTTTTTTTTTTTCCTTTTCCTTCTTCTTCACCTTTTTATTAGATAGACCTGAGAGAAATTGAAAGGGAAGGGGGAGGGAAAGAGGAAAAGAGATACAGAGACACCTGCAGACCTGCTTCATCACTTGTGTAGCATCCCCCCTGTGGGTAGGAACCAGGGGCTCAAACCTGGATCCTTGGGCATGGTAACTTTTGTGCTTAATCCAGTGTGCCACCACCTGGCTCCCAGGTTCTGTGACTTTATAGTGGGAGAAATTCAGAGAAGGTGGGAGTGAGAGTAAACTGCCTTTCTGTGACCTGGAGGATGCCTCTATTCTTTCCTCACCTGTGTTCTCTCATCCTGTGCTCCTCCTGTAGGTCTTCCCAATGTGCTCCCAAGTGCAGGAAATAGAGGGAGGAGGAGGAGGCGGCCCAGAGCCGTCCTTCAGATACTCAATTGTTAACTCAAAGCATCTGTGAGTTAGATTCAGAGGACATCATGACAAAACATGCATTCAAGAACCTTTAGTGGGCCCCACTATGAATAGCGGACTAGATCTCCAGCAGTGGACAGAAAGGACAGAGTCACATTGAGCAGGGATGTCCTCAGAGCAGATTGCAGGCCTTGCTGCTAGTTGTGGAGTTTGGATGTAATGGTGTGGGGCGGGGCCTCTGGGGTTGTTGGTGCGAGGAAACTCTGAACTCCTCCAGACTGTGACCTGACCCGAGGGGCCTAGTTGGGCCTTGGACAGAGCAGCTTCTCTCCCCACAGCCCCTCAACCCCAACCCTGACAGCCGGTGGAACACTTACTTCAGGGACAATGAGGTGCTGCTGCAGATCGACAAAGATGTGCGGTAAGCAGGGCCCCTGGGGACCAGGAGTTGGCCATAGCACTTCCAGGGGCTTTCCAGTTCTGCCTTTTGTTTTGTTTTGTTTTGTTTTGTCTTTGCTTTTCTTTTTGACACCTATAAGTATGGTAATCTGATAGGGGTTCTCTCTCTTTTTCTTTTTGCCTTCAAGGTTATCACTGGGACTCTGTGCCTGCACTACAAATCCACTGCTCCTGGCAGCCATCTTTTTTCCATTGTTGTTGTTGTTGCTGTTATTGTTGTTGTTGTTGTTTCTGGATAGGACAGAGTGAAATTGAGAGAGGAGGGGAAGACAGGGAGAGAGAAAGACACCTACAAACCTGCTCCACTGCCTGTGAAATGACTCCCTGACAGGTGCTCAAACCGGAAAGGAAGAGGGAGGGAGGGAGGGAGGGAAGGAGGAAGGAAGGAAGGAAGGAAGGAAGGAAGGAAGGAAGGAAAGAAAGAAAGAAAGAAAGAAAGAAAGAAAGAAAGAAAGAAAGAAAGAAAGAAAGAAACTAACTTCCCTGGGCCGGGCAGTGGCGTACCTGGTTAAGCACACACATTATAGTGCACAAGGTCCGAGGGATCAAGCCCCTGGTCCCCACCTGCAGGGGGAAAATCCATGAGTGGTGAAGCAGGGCTGCAGGTACCTCTCTGTCTCTCTCCCTCTCTCCGTCCTCTTCCCTTGTCAGTTTCTGTCTCTATCCAATAATAAATAGGAATTAAAAAAGAAAAAAGAAGAGTTCTTTAAAAAAGAAAGAAAGAAAGTTCCCCCTTGCAGGTCCTCATGTGTGGTAAAATGTTCAGTCTACTCCGTGAGCCAGCTCCTCAACATTTTTTGGTTGGAGTTATTGGGGGACAGGTGGTCAGAAGATAACTACTCAACCAGTAAAGCAAATACCGTACCATACTTGAGAACCTGAATTCCAAGTCCTGGTATGTTAGGAACAGTACCAGTGAAAGCTCCAGAGATGGTGGGAGTAGTTCTCTATAGATAAACTTTATAGTTCTTTATAGATAAAATGGTGTTTATCTGTTTATTTATTTACTTTATAGACAGTATATATTTCTTTTCTTCTTTTTAAAAAATATTTATTTATTCCCTTTTGTTGCCCTTGTTGTTTTATTGTTGTAGTTATTATTGTTGTCATCGTTGTTGGATAGGACAGAGAGAAATAGAGAGAGGAGGGGAAGACAGAGGGAGAAGAGCGAAAGACAGACACCTGTAGACCTGCTTCACCGCCTGTGAAGCGACTCCCCTGCAGGTGGGGAGCCGGGGGCTCGAACCGGGATCCTTGTGCCCGTCCTTGCACTTTGCGCCACGTGCGCTTAGCCCACTGCACTACCGCCCGACTCCCAGACAGTGTATATTTTATAGGTAGTGTTTCAGTTGCAGATCGCATTTTCTTTTTTCTTTGATTTATTTATTAATGAGACGGATAGGAGGAAAGAGAAAGAACCAGACATCACTCTGGTACATGTGCTGCTGGGGATCAAACTCATGACCTCGTGCTTGAGAGTCCAACGCTTTATCCACTGTGCCACCTCCCAGACCACCAGATCTCATTTTCTACTTTCTTTTACTTTATAGGACAGAGAAATTGAGAGGGAAGGGGAAGATGAGGAAAGAGAGACAGAGATACTTGCAGCACTGTTTCGCCTCTCATGAAGCTTCCCCTCTGCAAGTGGGGACCAGGGGCTTGAACCTGGATCCTTGCACATGGTAATGTATGTGCTCAGCCAGGTACATTACCACCCAGCCCTTCTTTATTTTTTAAGTTTTCTATCTATTTATTATTGGATAGAGAGAACTTGAAAAGAGGAAAATAGAGAAGGAAAGAAACAGAGAGACAGTGAGTTCAGCGGTAGTGCAGTGGGTTAAGCGCACATGGCGCCAAGCGCAAGGACCGGCGTTAGGATCCTGGTTCGAGCCCCGGGCTCCCCACCTGCAGGGGAGTCGCTTCACAGGCGGTGAAGCAGGTCTGCAAGTGTCTGTCTTTCTCTCCTTCTCTCTGTTTTGCCCTCCTCTCTCCATTTCTCTCTGTGTTATCCAACAGTGACAACAATAATAACAACAACAAGGACAACAAAAGGGAATAAATAAATAAATATTAAAAAAGAAAAAAAACAGAGTCACCTCAGCCCTGCTTCATCACTCATGGAGCTTTTCCCCTGCAAATGGGGACCGGGGGCTTGAACCTGGTCCTTGTACACTGTAATGTGTGCTCTTAATCAGGTGTGTCACTGCCAGGCCTCCTATTTATTTTTAAGGATTTTATTTTATTATTAATGAAAAAGAAAGAGAAGCAGTGTATCACTGTGGTACATGTACTGTGGAGAGTTGAACTCAGGATTTCATGCTTGAGAATCCAGTGCTTTACCATTGTACCAACTTCCAGATCACATTTTCCTTCCTTCCTTCCTACCTTCCTTCCTTCCTTAGATTCCATACCTTTTTTAGATGTCTTTTTTAAAAAAATTTTTTTTAAATATTTATTTATTTTCCCTTTTGTTACCCTTGTTTTTTTATTTTTTATTTCTTTATTGGGGAATTCATGTTTTACATTCAACAGTAGATACAATAGTTTGTACATGCATAACAGTTCCCAGTTTTCCATATAACAATACAACCCCTACTAGGTCCTCTGTCATCCTTCTTGGATCTGTATTTTCCCCACCCACCCACCCCAGAGTCTTTTACTTTGGTGCAATATGGCAATTCCAGTTCAGGTTCTACTTGTGTTTTCTATTCTGATCTTGTTTTTCAACTTCTGCCTGAGAGTGAGATCATCCCATATTCATCCGCCCTTGTTTTTTATTGTCGTTGTAGTTATTATTGTTGTTGTTATTGATGTCATTGTTGTTAGATAGAACAGAGAGAAATGGAGAGAGGAAGGGAAGACAGAGAGAGGGAGAGAAAGAAAGACACCTGCAGACCTGCTTCACCACCTGTGAAGCGACTCCCCTGCAGGTGGGGAGCCAGGGGCTCGAACCAGTAGCACTGCAGGTTAAGCATACATGGTGTGAAGCTCAAGGATTGGCATAAGGATCCCAGTTTGAGTCCCCAACTCCCCAGCTGCAAGGGAGTCGCTTCACAGGCGGTGAAGAAGGTCTGCAGGTGTCTATCTTTCTCTCCCCCTCTGTCTTCCCCTCCTCTCTCCATTTCTCTCTGTCCTATCCACCAACAACGACATCAATAACTACAACAATGTTAAACAAGGGCAACAAAAGGGAAAATAAATAAATAAATATATAAAAATTTAAAAAGCAAAACATTTATTTATTTATATTTATTTTTTGCCTCCAGGGTTATCACTGGGACTCAGTGCCTGCACTATGAATCCACTACTCCTGAAGACCATTTTCCCCATTTTGTTGCTCTTGTTGTTGATGTTGGACAGGACAGAGAGAAATGGAGAGAGGAGGGGAAGACAGAGAGGGAGAGAGAAAGACAGACACCTGCAGACCTGCTTCACTGCTTGTGAAGCAACCCCCCTGCAGCTGGGGAGTTGGGGACTCAAACTGGGATCCTTATGCCAATCCTTGAGCTTCACACCATGTATGCTTTTAAAGATCAATTTTAGTAGGGCCAGGTGATGGCGCACACATTACAGTACACAGGACCCAGGTTCAAGCCCCTGGTCCCCACCTGCAGGGAGGAAGCTTCACCAGTGGTAAAGCAGGGCTGCAGGTATCTCTCTGTCTTTCTCACTCACTGTCTCCCCCTCCCCTTTCAATTGCTCTCTGCCTCTATTCAATCATAAAAAATAAAACTTTAAAAAGAAAAAGATCTATTTTATATATGACAGATGAATGAGAGAGAGAATTTCACATGACAGAGACAATGCAGAGCACCACTCTAGTTCACACAGCACCAGGGATCCAGCAGGGAACCGCAGGCATGCAAGTCCTGCACTCACCAGTTGAGCTATTGCTGCAAAATAAAATGTTGTTCACTGGAAGAGAACAAATGTTTGGGATGCCAAGGCACTAGAGTGCTAATGGAATCCAGCAGAATCAAAGTTCTGTTTCCTCTTGACAGGAGATTGTGCCCAGATATATCCTTCTTCCAGAGGGCCACCGAGTACCCCTGCCTCCTCATCCTGGACCCCCAGAATGAGTTTGAGACCCTACGTAAGCGGGTGGAACAGACAACGCTGAAATCCCAGACAGTGGCCCGGAACCGGAGTGGCGTCACAAATGTGAGAGGCAACCCCAGGGATTCCCTCCACAGCTTTTCCTTCTAGCCGTCAGACATGGCCAGCTGCCCTGGAGGTTGCACAAAGCAGCCTTGATTCTGCCAGGCCTCTCTGGGACTCTTCCTGAAAGGTGATATCAGAACTGCGTTTAGATTGGGAAGCCCTGCTAGGCCATGAATAGTGAGTGGGACTGGCAGTATTTGTGGCAGCTGAGCTACTCCTGGTGTCAGAGAGAACTTTTGGGAAAGTGGCATTTAAGCTGAAGCTTCCTTGCCTCAAAGTTTGCACTGAAGCAGCACACAGGACGTACAGGCTCTAGGTCCTGAGTCTGATACCTAGCATCACGTGCCAGAGTGATGCTCTGGTTTTTGAACCCTCTCTCTCACTCCCACCCCCCAGAAAACCACAGTTTATTCAGAGTTGGGGCCAGCAGGGAAGCGAAGAGGGCTTACTCCTCCTTGTCCTTGGCTGCCTTCATGGCAGCCAACACGTTGCTCCCACTTCCTCTTGATGCAGATGTGGGTATCCACCCGCTTCTTGATGAACCTGAGTGCCCACTTGTCCTCCAGACTTTGAGCAGCACCATAGCCTGGCATTTGTACGGGGTGAAGCCACACACCTCCTGAGTCATGTCCTGCATGAACTTGGTGTGTGTGGTGAGGTGCCTGCTGTGGGGACTGTGTCTCAGCTTCCTGATGATCTTGGTGACTTTGTGGCCCTGGTTGAGGCCCATGGCCATGGTGGAGTGCATGGCCATGGCTGCTGCTCTGCTAGGGCTGCTGCGGTGGAAGCCTCCCTCTCTCCCTCTCTCTGCCTTTCGTTCATACATTAGTAAGTCTGAGAAAACAAAACAAAAAACAAATCCAAAGCTGAGGTTTCACAGACTCAAGAGGAACAAGCACTCTAGATTGAGAGGAGGGTATATGTGCAAGTCCCCAGGCAGGAGGCAGCATGTTGTGTTCAGGAAATAGAGGAGTCCAGCCTGTCTAGAGACAGGAGAGATTGCCAGAGAATGCTGGAGAGGTGGGAGCTGATGAGGCACTCAGGGCCTATAGCTTTAGAACTGAGGAGCCCTTGCAGTGCCCTGCCGGGCTAGGATGCAAGGTTGTGGCCTACTTTTGTAACATCTTGCTGTGAGAATAATTGATTTGAAGGGGCAAGAATGGAAGTGGGAAGGCTGCTGGGAGGTAACTGCCATGTCCAAGGCAATGTGCGTGGGTGTGGGCTGGGCCTGGGAGTGGCGAATGGGGACAGTGCTGATCAGTTTAGGAAGAAGTGGTAAGATTTGTAGTGGCCAAGTCATACTTAGTGTCTGTAACGTGTGTTCAGCCAGGTGCCTGTACTTAGTTTCTGAACTTCAGATTTCTAGCAGATTCCAGTCGATCTGAGAAGCTACCTATTTTTAAACCAGTGTGTCATCTCATTTCTTTTTTATCTACTTATTTGGGGAGCGGGTAGGGAGAAAGTAAGAGAGGGAGGGGGAGTTGGGTGGTAGAGCAGTGGTTTAAAAACACTTGGCATGAAGCGCAAGGACCGGCATAAGGATCCCGATTTGAGCCCCAGGCTCCCCACCTGCAGGGGAGTTGCTTCACAGGTGGTGAAGCAGGTCTGCAGGTGTCTATCTTTCTCTCCCCCTCTCTGTCTTCCCCTTCTCTCTCCATTTCTCTCTATCCCGTCCATCAATGATGACAACAATAATAACTACAACAATAAAAACAACAAGGGCAACAAAAAGGGAAAATAAATATTTTTTAAAAAAGGAAGGGATTCGGGCGGTAGCACAGCTGGTACAAAGCACAAAGACCTGTGTAAGGATCCCGGTTCGAGCCCCCGGCTCCCCAACTGCAGGGGAGTCGCTTCACAAGCAGTGAAGCAGATCTGCAGGTGTCTGTCTTTTTCTCTCCCTTTTCTCCATTTCTCTCTGTCCTATCCAACAACGACAACATCAATAACAACAACAATAAAACAACAAGGGCAATAAAAAAGGAAAATGAATAAATAAATATTAAAAAAAAAAAAAAAGGAAGAGAGGAAGGGGAAGAAGACGCAAACCAGAGCACTCTGGTACCTGCAGTGTCAGGGGTCAAACTCATGACCTCATACTTGAGAGCCCAACACTTTATCCACTACATGTCCTGGGCCACCATCTCATTCTTAAACTTAAACTTACTGCATGACTACCAGGAATTCTGATTTGCTCTTCAAAACTTTTCATTGTCCTCCAATAATGGAAAAAACCCTTCTCTGGTCTCTGACAACTTAAGAAAGTATACTAGGATATTTTCCCCCCAAGTGTATTAACTTTGATCTGGGCTCTCTGTTTCTAGAAAAGTGGTCATTGTTCACCACAGGACAACCAGTAGCTCAGCTGACCCCAGGTTTGCATGTACCTACAGGAAGTTAAGATGTGCTTGAGGGTTTGGAATGTTTGGCTAAGCCACCTGGCCTGTTGTCTGGGGCACCCTTTTACTTGGCTGCTGCTGCCCTGGCTCCTGCCACTCCTTCGCCTTAATGGCTACATTCAGAGTGCCGAGCGTTACCCATTTTAGATTCACATCAGATTCCGGTGCAAAGAATCTGAGCAGAACTTCACTTCTAGACCTCTTTACCCAAGGCTGGGTACTTTGAATATCAGTTGTCCTCTCTTCTCCCCTTCCTTTACCAGAGTTTAGCTCTGGCTTATGGTGGTGCCAGGGGTTAAACCTGGGACCCAGAGCCTCAGGAATGGGAGTCTTTTATAACTATTATGCTATCTCCCAGGCCCTGTGGCTCTTCTATAGGTAACCCCATGTACCTGAACCACAGAAAGCTCCTCATAGATCCTGACAGACAGCTAGTATTAGAGACATCTGCATGGTCCTTTAACATAGATCATTATCTCTATTTGCCACTTAACTCATAAAAGTTTTTGAAATGTAGGGACTGGGTGGTGGTGCACCTGGTTGAGCACACATATTGCAATGTGCAAGGACCTAGGTTCAAGCCCTCGATCCCCACCTGCAGGGGGAAAGCTTCACAAGTGGTGAAGCAGGGCTACAGGTGTCTCTCTGCCTCTCTTCCTCCCTCTCAGTTTCTGGTTGTCTCTATCCAATAAATACATAAAGATAATAAAAAAAAAAAATTGAAATGTTCAGAAAAGTTTAAAGTGTACAATGCATATATACAGTGGTATATGCTTTCCACCTAAATACAAAAATGAACGGTTTCCCGTATTTGTGTTTATTATATATATAGCAAGAAAGTTGCAGGGGCTGGGACATGTCTCACTTGGTAGGGTCTGTGCCTTACCATGTTCAAGGACATGGATTTGAGCCTCTAGGACCACATGGTTACACCATGATGGTGGCACTGGGGGAAGCCAGACCATGTGTGCCACTTCCTTGCCCCATTTCTGAGAGTTTTAAAGGTGTTTTGTTTGATTTTATTAATACATAATTGAAGTATATCTTACATGCAACAAATGTGCAGATCTCTTTTCAAAAAGATGATTTTTTTTTTTTTTTTGGTTCATGAGACAGAGAGAAAGAACAAGAGTTTCACTCTGGCACAGACGAAGCCAGTGATAAATGTGGGACCTCATACTTGAGTCGGGGCTTTATCCATTGCACAACCTCCTGGGCCCTGAATGCATAGATTTTAAGCATGTTACCAAATGCACTTTCCTGATGTCTATACCTCTATAACTGTCAGCCAAATCAAGACAGAATGTTCTCATCATTCCAGAAAGTTCCCCTATGCCCCTACTGTCATACTTCTTTTATTTTAGTGGTGAGCATTTATCATCATAAATTTAGTTTAGTCCAGTTGTCTTGTGAATGTCCCACTGTCTGGATTGTCTGTGTCCTGGTGACATTGATTTCATTCCTCAATATTTTGTACATCTATGAATTGGAAAGTTAAGCCTGAGCTTCTTTCTTGGTAACTGTTTCTGTCAAGAACATGTCATAATTCGGCACCCGCCTTCTTTTTTTTTCTTTTTTTGGTACCCACCTTCTTAATGGGCTCTTCTTTTCCTCCGTAGATGAGTTCCCCACACAAGAACACTACGCCCTCATCCCTGAATGAATATGAGGTGCTGCCCAATGGCTGTGAGGCCCACTGGGAAGTGGTGGAACGGATCCTGTTCATCTACGCCAAGCTCAACCCTGGCATCGCTTATGTGCAGGGCATGAATGAGATCGTGGGGCCTCTCTACTATACTTTTGCCACTGACCCCAACAGCGAGTGGAAAGGTAAAATAATTTCATGGCTGCAGGCTGGGGAGATAGCACAGTGGTTGTGCAGAGTACTTGCATACAGGAAGTCCCAGGTTCTGCCCCACATTCAATCCCCAGTACCATTATTAATCAGAGCTCTACTGGAAGGCAGGTAGGCCGGATGGAAGAAAGGAAGAAGGGGGAAAGAAAGCCAAAAAACTGTGGGTCTTCATATCCCTAGACAAAAGCCATGCTGGCATGGGAGATAGCTCATACAGTAGAGTGCGTGCCTTCCCGAGTGGAAGACCCTGGGTTTGTGCCCTAGCACCACATGGGAGCAGCATGGACAATGCCAGGGGGATCTTCATTGATGGTGAAATGGTGCTGTGCTATCTCCCTCTCCTTAAAAAAAAAAAAAGTGAAAATAATTGGCTCGAAGAGACCATTTAGTGGTATTACAGATTCATGAGATGCCCTGGGTTCACTGTAAACAAACAGTCATGCAGGCATGATGGTGTGTAGGTTATCAGGGGAATCCTAGATCACTGTGAGGTCCTTAAGGCTTGAACTTTCTAGGATGTTGGGTGTTTACTGTTCTTTTGATATTTATAGCTTAATTTCTGGTAGAGGAGATGAAGTGTATATACAACAGTCTGTAACTACTGATTTGAAAAATGTTATTAGGCAAGTATGTAGTCAGTTGCTAAGTGAGTGTTGCCAGCAGATTTTTTTTTTGCCTCCAGGGTTATTGTTGGGGCTCAGTGCCTGCACCATGAATCCACTGCTCCTGGAGGCCATTTTTTCCCCCTTTTGTTGCCCTCGTTGTTGTAGCCTTGTTGTGATTATTATTGTTATTTTGATGTCATTTGTTGTTGGATAGGACAGAGAGAAATGGAGAGAGGAGGGGGAAAGAAAGATAGACACCTGCAGATCTGCTTCACCACCTGTGAAGCTACTCCCCTGCAGGTGGGGAACCAGGGGCTCGAACTGGGATCCTTACGCCGGTCCTTGTGCTTCACGCTACATGCGCCAGCAGATTTAAAAGGAGGAAATAGGCATGAAGAGTGGTCAAGAACAGAGATAACTGAGCTTGACTGAGGTGGAGTGAGGACTTACTCGGTGAGAGTCAGAGCTGAGGGAAGGATCTCAGCATAGGTGAGGGGTAGGGTGGGACTTGGAGGGCAGCATTTCCCTGGATGCAGCCCTCACCCTCCTGTGTCCTCCAGAGCATGCTGAGGCGGATACCTTTTTCTGCTTCACCAACCTTATGGCTGAGATCCGAGACAACTTCATCAAGAGCCTAGATGACTCACAATGTGGCATCACCTACAAGATGGAAAAAGTGTACTCCACTTTGAAGGATAAGGACGTGGAACTCTACCTGAAGCTGGTGAGGACCCCCTAGGACCAGATGAGCCAATGCAGACCAACAGATGGGGCAGAGGACATTGTCCTTAGGTGTCTGAGCAGCCCAGATGCAGGCCAAGGTCTAGCTGTAGTGTCTGGGGATTGAAAGTGGCCGATACTGCTAGAGGATAGTGACCCACATCTGGAGGCAGGGCTGGGAGACTGAGGCAGCGACTAGCAGGCTGGGAGTGATGGATCAGTTGACGTGGTCCCCACTGAGTGCTAGGCACTATGTATGGCATTCACAGTATGCTACACTAGTTCAGATGTTAGTAGTGCTCTGAGAAAAGTATGGATTTTTTTTTTTTAATGTTTATTTATTATTTATCCCCTTTTGTTGTCCTTGTTGTTTTATTGTTGTAGTTGTTGTTGGATAGGACAGAGAGAAATGGAGAGAGGAAGGGAAGACAGAGGTGGAGAGAAAGACAGACACCTGCAGACCTGCTTAACCACTTGTGAAGCGACTCCCCTGCAGGTAGGGAGCTGGGGGCTTGAACCAGAATCCTTACGCTGGTCCTTGCACTTGGTGCCATGTGCACTTAACCCACTGCGCTACCTCCCGACTCCCTGGACTTTGTTTTTATATATGTATTTATTTAGTGCTGGGGATCAAAACTAGGGCCTTATACATACAAAGCATGTCCTCTACCATGAGGCTACATTCTAGACCCTGAGATTCATTTTCAAAGATTCATTTCTTCATTTTATGAATGAGAAAGGGAGAGCCCAGAGCATTTCTCCATCATAGGCAGTATGGGGGAATCAACAAACTGGGAACTTCACACAGGCAAAGCTTATGCTCTTCCTGTTGAAACACATCCCCTGCTTCTAAACTATGTTGTTGTTAATTCTTTTAAAAAAAAGACTTATTAATGAGAGAGAGAACCAGAGCAACACTCTGATTACATGTCATGCTAGGGATTGAATAATTCAATGCTATATCCACCACATCACCTCCCAGTTACCAATTTCTTTCTTTTTTTAAAGATTTATTGATTTCATGGTAGGGAGTAGATAGCATAATGGTTATGCAAAGAGACTCTCATGCCTGAGACTCCAAGGTCTCAGCTTCAATCCCCTGCATCACCATAAGCCAGAACTGAGCAGAGCTCTGGGGGGGTTGGGAGGGCTTTACTGATTTCATGTGAGATGGAGAGTTTCCCATTAGAGACAGTGAGAAAGCAAGAACCCGAGCACCTCTGTGGTATGTGTGGCACTGGTGTGCAGACCAGAAGTGTCAGGCATGCCAGCCTGGCACTGCCATTTGAGCTGTTTCCCTGGCCACTGAACTTCATTATTAAAAATAGTGGTCTGAGAGATGGCACAGTAGATAAAGCATGGGACTCTCAACCATGAGGTCCTGAGTTCAGTCCCCAGCAGCACATGTACCAGAGTGATATCTGGTTCTTTCTCTCGCTTCCTATCTTTCTCATTAATAAATTAATAAAATCTTGAAAAAAAATAATTGGGCAGGGGTAGTTAGCATAATGGTTATGCAAAGAGATTCTCATGCCTGAGGCTCTGAAGTCCCAGGTTCAGTCCCCTACACCACCATAAGCCAGAGCTGAGCAGTGCTCTGGTGTTTCTGTGTTTTTCTCTCTCTGTATCTCTCTCAAAAATAAATAAAATACTTAAAAAAAATAATAATTTTTGAGCTGGGGACATAGCATAATGGTCATGCAAAAAGATTCTCATGCCTGAGGCTTCAAGTTCCCAGGATCAGTTCCTAGCACCAGATAAGCCGGAGCTGATCAGTGCTCTGGTAAAAATAAATAAATAAATAAATACTAAAATTAAAAGAAATTTTTTCAATTATTGGAATGTATCTAGGAGAGGACTCATCCAGTAGATGAGTATAACTAAGGCTTTTGGGTTTGATGGCCAACAGCACATGAGAGCACCGTGTCTGACACCAGAGGAACTCTGGATCGTGGAGTGGAGCAGGTCTCTGTAAGTGCAAGGTTGTAGTCCACATGGTATTCGAAAAACAATTTGAACCATCATTTATAAATCCGAAGAGCTTATATAAAATTCTGGCTTCCCGACTTCTCTTGCAAAATGGGGAGCTCTGAGCACACTGGCTGGCAGCAGGCATTAGCTGCCTGAGTAACTGAGCCAGGCTCTCCAGGCAGCTCGGGGCCACCCTCCTCAGTTTGCTGGCCCTCCCTCACCTGGCCTCTGTGGCCTCCAAGTGAGGTCCTGGGTCCTGCTGCTTTTCTGAATTCACGTCTAACAGGCTGCCTGGCATTCCATGGTGACCAGCCAGCATGTCTCCTTGCACCCTCCCTATGCCTCTGTCTCCGCAGCAAGAGCAGAACATCAAGCCCCAGTTCTTCGCCTTCCGCTGGCTGACACTGCTGCTCTCCCAGGAGTTCCTGCTGCCCGACGTCATCCGCATCTGGGACTCGCTCTTTGCTGACGAAAGCCGCTTTGACTTCCTCCTCCTTGTGTGCTGTGCCATGCTCGTGTGAGTGACTCTGAGCAGAGGGGTGGCAGGGCTGCTCTCAAGAGGCTGGATTGAGCCTCTGGAATTCTTGGGCTGTTGTCAGACCACATTGGGTGGTGAAGAAGGAGTGGGAAAGGGGCTTACACTCAGAGTGTCCCAGGGTTCCAGCACTCTTAATACTTCTTTTTCTTAGACTGATCCGGGAGCAGTTGCTGGAAGGGGATTTTACTATTAACATGCGGCTCCTGCAGGTAATAGCATTTGGGAAGGGATGTTTGTCCATTAGCCAGACACTTAGCAGCCTCTGTGATATGTGATCTCAGCAAATGTAGAGTGTAGAGGGCTTTATAGAGTCCAGACTCCGGGGGCAGTTTGGGTTGGGATCTGGTTTGGAATCCTGGACTTGCCACTGGCCACTGTGTAGTGTGGCTTTGAGTGAATGAATGACTTGGCCTCTGCCGAGTTCTCTGTGTTGGTTAATCATATCCAAACACAGTGACACACTGTCTGTGGTGATGCTGCTCGTCAGTGGTCAGGCTCAGGCTCAGGCTCAGGCGTGGGGAAGGAACGTGGGCAGAGTGTTAAGAACACTTGGCTTGTGGAGTCTCGGAGTTCTTCTGATCAAAGCCCCTGTACCCTGTGTGCACACCCCCCCAAAAAATTCTTGTGATGTGACCTGAGCCTTGAGACAGCATCTCTAGACTTGACTTCTTTCACTAGCATCTGGCCTGTGGTTGCTTTTCAACAACCTTGTTGGTAGGTCTATGAAATGGGCCTGATCATAGTCACCTCCTCATCAGCTGTTGAGGCAGCCTTGTGAACCAGTGCACAGTGTTCAGCCCACACTTGCTCAGAATGGAGCTCAGCGGGTCCAGTGGTGGCACACCTGGTTAAGTGCACACATTACAGTGCACAAGGACCTGGGTTCAAGCCCCCAGTCCCCACTTGTAGGGAGAGAGCTTCATAAACGGTGAAGCAGGTCTGCCGGTGTTTCTCTTTCCTCCTTTCTCCCCCCTCCTCCCCTCTCAATTTTTCTCTGTCCTATCCAATTAAATAAATAAATAAAATTTTAAAAAATGAAGAAAAAATGTTTTAAACAAAGGATCTCAGGATTCCATGGCAGAAGTGAGGAGAGATGAGGCAGGAAATGACTGTGACACCCTCTGGGAGGTACTGGTCGGATCAGTTAAGTCAGTGCTGAGTGGATGTAGTGGTAGCTATGTGAGTGGGGTCTAGGTGGGGTGTGGCCTGTGGCCTCTGCCCCTGCGGCCCAGCTCTGGCATGGTCACAATTGAGGGGAGGCCACAGGTAGCAAAGAGTGAGCTGACTTCAAAGGCTTATTGTTGGCCTTTCCCTGCCCAGGACTACCCCATCTCCGACGTCTGCCACATCCTACAGAAAGCCAAGGAACTTCAAGACTCAAAGTAACCTGGTGGCAAGAAGCCCAGGCTTGGGAGAGAAGCCACCCATGCCCACCCATGCTGGTGCCTTGGCCTCTGAGATGCCAGAAGCCTGTAAGCTCCCAGCCCAAGTGGAAGCTGCAGGACCATCAGCTCCAGCCTTCTTGCCCTGGCTCCCTCACCCTTGGCCACTCCCATGAGGAGCACACTGTGCCAGGCTTCTTCCCCATGCCCAAACCCTGGCTCCTTCCCTGCCCCTCAGCCCTGGACCCTTTGACCAGGCTGCTGAGCAAGGCTGCATTTCATGAAGTTGTTTCTGGGGACTGGGGCACAGATATGGGGTACACGGGACTGGCATGGGGCCCTCCCTGCCTCTGCCTCCACTGCTCCTGCCCTCTCCTGCCCCAGTCTCCTGGGCTCTGGTTGGGTGAGGTGCTTGACAAATGAGCCAGAAACCACTTCTGGGGGTTGGTGCTAATCGTCTCCATGGGGACGATGACACTGTGAAGGAGCTATAAGAGGCTACCAGGCCCAGTAACACCCTCTCTCTCTCCCCCGGGAGTGTCTCTCTGTAGGTGTGTGTCTGTCTGTCTGTCTGTCTTCATTTCCTGAGAATCTGCTTCTGAGTGTGTGTGTGAGAGAGGAGTTTTGATCCCTCCAGGTCTGTGTTTCTCCTTTCTACCTGTCTGTCTCCCCCTCTTTTTCCCTCCACCTCTTTCACAGTGTGTGTGACTCACTTTTGTCTGCTCTCTCTCTCTGCCCTTCAACCCTTCTCTTTTGGGGTGCCTTATCCCCAGCTTCTTCCCCTTTCCATCCTACTTCTGCTTCCTGAATCCCAGAGACAGAGGAGTTTGGTCTAGTTAAAGCTCCAGGTGGTCAGCTGTGACCTTTGTATCCTATCCTCAGGCACCAGTCCCCTTGTCCCCCAGACTGGGAGTCCACTGTGCCTCACTGGAGGCCCCTGCACCTGCTTCCAACAAATCACAGAAACCAAAAGCTGCTGAGAAACAGTGGCTAATGGAAGCCCTCCCCCACCCAGGCCCATCTCCCAAAGGAAGAAGATATGAGACAGTGCCGAGCTGGGGCCATAGGAGTACAGGTGGCTTCCTGGCCCAGGTAGGGCTAAGCTCTCTGGATCTGTCAGTGCTGGGAGAGGGCATCTCCTGCACTGACTGAAGACAGCGCTGGCCCCTCTGGTTGCTGCTTGCACTGGCCCCAGGAATGGGTGCAGGCACCCTCCTGGCAGGAGAGGCAGACTACTCTCGCTGCTGGGCTGCTGAAGCTTGGGCTTATCTCCACTACGCCCCCTTCCTTTTCTGAGGAGGTGTGTGGCTTGGGTCTGGAAGGCTGGCTAATGTTTCAAGGGTCCTCCTCCCCTCCCCAAACTAGCTGGCAGGATACAGCCCTCTTGGCCCCGAGTCTGGCAGTCAGGACCTCCTGCTGCCCATACAGGTGCTGCTGTGGACAGGAACGGCTTCCCCAAGTGCTGCCCCTTTACCAGGCTGTACCTGGAAGTGGCTGGGCTTTATATACTTGCCTTTTTGCCTCCTCTCCTAGCACACAGTATTTGGAGGATTTTTTTTATTTATTTAGATAATTTTATTTATTACAGATTGGCAAGTGCTTAGTTAGTTTGGGAAGGGACATAGAAAGGAGTTGGGCAGTTCTGACTTCCCTGAATAGTCAATAACTTCCCCTGCGGCTCTGTTATCTCCAGTTTCTAGCAAGTGCTGGTTGAGAGGGCTGTTTCCTATGACGGTGTCAGGATGATGAGAGCTGGGATCTAACAGATTTCCTGAGAGCCCTGTATTGGGACTGAGACACATGGCTTCCCATCAGCCCTGCCCACCTTCTCCCCAGAACTAGTCAGTTGATGGTTCTGTCCCAACATTGACCCTTTCACAGCCTGAGGTGTGAACCGCCACCTAGGACCCAGCAGACACTGCCCAGATGATATCTGATGCATTTCCCCTCGCCTGTCCCCCCTGCCTGCCATTTTGGGGCCATATTACTTGAATCATTGCATCTAATTTGCTTCAGTGACAGACCTGGGTCCAATGCCCTTTCCTGACCTTGGAGTGAAGGTCAAGTGCACAGGGACCATAACCAGGTTAGACTGAGCTCCCCAGGGGTATATTGCCTGAGAAAAGGGTTTACCCTGGATTCCCCTCCCCAGACTCAAGGGAAGTTCCCTGGGTATCTGAGGCTTCAGAAATTGCCCTGGGACTTTTGGACTCATAATGCATTTATAAGGTCTCACTCCAGAGGGTCAGAGTGTTAAGTCTGCCTGTTTCTCCATCTGTTTTGTCTATTGAATCAATACCATTGGCAAGTGGTCTTTTAATAAATCATGTGTTGTTTGCAGTGGGCATTGGTGCTGCAATGGGATGAAAACTCTTTGAGACCTGGGAGTAGGAAATGTTTGAATAGGGACTGAGTTGGGATATCCAATGAGGGCATTAGGAAAAGTTCAAGAGAGTCATATTAAAAGAGCCTATGGAGGTATGTAAGAATTAGCAAAGATAAAGTGCGCATTTTGCCATGCTCAAAGTGCCTGGTTTGAGTCCACAAAGGAGCACTATACATGAGGGTTACATCACAGATAGTGAAGCAAGTGTTAGATTCTATCTCTCACCCTCTATTAAAAAAGTGTGTGTGGGGAGTAGGTGGCATAACGGTTACGCAAGAGACTCATACCTGAGGCTCCAAAGTCCCAGGTTCAATCCCCACACCACTGGAAAAGTGAGAAAGGAAAGTGGGGGGTGAGCCCAGTTTGTTTTTTAAATCAGACCACTACTTAGTTCTGGCTTGTGGTGTGGGAGGTTGAACCTGAAACTTGGAAGCCTCAGGCATGAGTGCCTCTGTATAACCACTATGCTATCTCCCCAGCAGTTTTACTTGTTTTTGATTTAATGAAAGAAATACAGAGACTAGAGCATTGCTCAGCTCTGGTTTATGGTATTCCTGGGGATTGAACCTGGGGCTTTGGAGTCTCAGGCATGAAGGTCTTTGCATAACCATTATGCTATCTCCCTTCCTAGGATTTTTTAAGTGTTTTAGTTAATATCATCGAATACGCTATGGCCAGAATGGGTACCCTTTTTTTCTTAACATTTTGTTTAAAGTCCATCCTCTATTTTAGGTGAAACGATGGTGTAAGGTTTGTCAGAAATCCTTGCATTCCTGATACAAGTGTAGTTCTCAAAGCGGATTGAAAGATATGGGCATGGGAGTTATGGTTATATGGGCGGTAGCGCAGCGGTTTAAGTGCAGGTGGCACAGCGCAAGGACTGTCGTAAAGATCCCAGTTCAAGGGAGTCAGGTGATAGGACCAGCGTAAGGATCCTGGTTTGAGCCCCTGGCTCCCCACTTGCAGGAGAGTCACTTCACAGGTGTTGAAGCAGGTCTGCAGGTGTCTATCTTTCTCTCCCCCTCTCTATCTTCCCCTCCTCTCTCCATTTCTCTCTGTCCTATCCAACAATGACATCAATAATAACTACAACAATAAAATAACAAGGGCAACAAAAAGGAATAAATATTTTTTAAAAAATAAGGGGAAAATGACCACCAGGACCACCAGGATTTGTAGTTATCACTGAGCCCCAGTGATAACTCTAGAGGCAATTAAAAAAAAAGGGGGGGATTCTATTTTGTGGTCCGGGAGGTGGTACAGGATAAAATGTTGGCCTCTCAAACATGAGGTCCTGAGTTCAATTCCTGGCAGCACATGTAACGGAGTGATATCTGGTTCTTCCTCTCCTATCCCTCTGAATAAAATACTTTTCATATATACTGCAAAGCAGCTTTCTAGAACCCTAACAGTTTCTGTTCCAACCAGCAGTAAGTGCTACTTGCGTCCATCCTCTCATTGGGTTTTAGTAAGAAAATCATTTGGGGTCAGGGGGAGATGGCATAATGGTTATACCAACACTTTCATGCCTGAGACTCCAAGGTCCCAACCAAGTTCAACCCTCTAACACTACCACAAGCCAGAGCTGAGCAGTGCTAGGGTTAAAGTAAATAAATAATAAAGCATTGCAGGGCCTGGCTGTGGAGTACCTGGTTAAGCGCACACATTACAGTGAGAAGGACCCAGATTCAAGTCCCTGGGCTCCACCTTCAGGGGAAAGTTTCATGAGTGGTGAAGCAGGGATGCAGGTGTCTCTTTCCCTCTCTGTCTCAATCCAATAAAAAAAAAATAAATATCGGGAGCTGGGCAGTAGCGCAGCGTGCTAAGCACATATGGCGCAAAGCACAAGGGGTGGCATAAGGTTGGAACCCCCGGCTCCCCACCTGCAGGGGGTCGCTTCGCAAGCGGTGAAGCAGGTCTGCAGGTGTCTGTCTCTCCTGTGCTTCCCTCCCTCCTCCATTTCTCTGTCCTATCCAACAACAACAGCTATGACATACACAACTGCAACAAGCCCAACAAAATGGGGACAGTGGGTTCGTAGTGCAAGCACGAAGCCCCAGCAATAACCCTGGAGGCAAAATAAGTATATTTGCCAGTCTCCTAGAGTTTGGCATTACCTCTTGCTAGGGCTAGACGCAGGCACGTGACAGGCCTAGCCGGTCTGGTCCTTGTCCGGCTACCTAGGAGCTCCCTCTTGAGGCTGCAAAGTGCTTTGCACCTGTACTTGACACTTGGTGCTGTAAGCAGGTCTCGCGAGAGGGGGGGGTGCTGCTGGCTCATTAGGAGGCGGCGTCGTGGCCAATCATCCAACGCAGTGCTGTCACGCCCCTGGCCCGCTTCATAAAAGAGCAAAAAACGTGCCGGACACCCCTGGGGGCTGGGCTTGGTGGCCTTTCCGCAAATCGTCCCTGTAGTGCACGTCCACTCCGCGGCCCGGCACTGTGGGCTGCGCTGCCCACCATGCAGACTCTCCGGGCCGGCCTGGCTCTGGCCCTGGGCGCGGGGCTGGGCGCGGCGGCGGAGCGCTGGTGGCGGCGGCGGGCGGACGCGCGGGCGGCGCCGGGGCTGCTGAGCCGGCTGCCGGTGCTGCCCGTGGCGGCGGCGGCGTCCCTGCCCGCCCTGCCCGGGGCCCCGGCCGGCGGCGGCGGCCCCGGCGAGCTGGCCAAGTACGGGCTGCCCGGCCTGGCCCAGCTCAAGAGCCGCGAGTCGTACGTGCTGTGCTACGACCCCCGCACCCGCGGCGCCCTCTGGGTGGTGGAGCAGCTGCGGCCCGAGCGGCTCCGCGGCGACGGCGACCGCCGCTCCTGCGACTTCCACGAGGACGACTCGGTGCACGCGTACCACCGCGCCACCAACGCCGACTACCGCGGCAGCGGCTTCGACCGCGGCCACCTAGCCGCCGCGGCCAACCACCGCTGGAGCCAGAAGGCCATGGACGACACCTTCTACCTGAGCAACGTCGCGCCCCAGGTAGCGAGCGCCTCGCCTCCCTGCTCGGCCCGTGCACCACCAGCTCCACCGCGCCAGACGCCACGAGCCTCAGGATGGGCTGCGGGGAAACTGAGGCTGGGGGGGGGGGGACCCTCGCCCCCTGCGGGCAATCGGTGGCCGCTGTGGCCGGGAAGTCAGCCCCTCCCGCGGGCCTGCAGCCCAGGACGCTCAACCCAGATCACGCCCTGCACGAAGGCCTGGCTCCCAAACTATCCCCCTTCTTCTGGCTTATGGCGGTGCTGGGACTGAACCTGAGAGGTGGTCTGCATAACCACTGTGCTACCTCCCAAGTCCCCCCAAACTCCCTTCTGACTTCTGCCTCCCTGGGGGGCAAGTGCTGTGCCCCTGGACTGGACACTGCGGGGAGCACTCGTGACCTTCCCAGCCCTGCAAGAGGGAAAGGAGAGGCGCCTCCCATGAGCCCTTGGGGGCATAGGCCTCAGTTTCTCTCTGGGAGATGCAACTTCTTCGGTGACTTGGGATTCTAGCTAGACCTCCCTTTTTTTATATGTATTTATTTATTTATTTATTCCCTTTTGTTGCCCTTGTTTTATTGTTGTAGTTATTATTGTTATTGATGCCGTCGTTGGAGAGGACAGAGAAATAGAGAGAGGAGGGGAAGACAGAGGGGGAAAGACAGACACCTGCAGACCTACCTCACCGCTTGTGAAGCGACTTCCCTGAAGGTGGGGAGCCGTGATCCTTACTCCGGTCCTTGCGCTTTGCACCACCTGCCCTTAACCCGCTGCGCTACCGCCCATTTTTAATATTTATTTTAAAAATATTTTTATTTTACTTATTATTGAATAAAGACAGAAATTGAGAGGGGGAGATAGAAAGCGACAGAGACACCTGAAGCTCTGCTTCACCACTCGTGAAGCTTTCCCCTTGCAGGTGGGGACCAAGGGCTTGAACTAAGGGACCTTGCACATTGTAATATGTGTGCTTAACCAGGCGCACCACCACCTGGCTCCTTAATTTTTTAAAAAATTTTTTTTCTATTTATTTATTCCCTTTTGTTGTCCTTGTTTTATTGTTGTAGTTATTGATGTCATTGTAGTTGGATAGGACAGATAGAAATGGAGAGAGGAGGGGAAGACAGAGAGGGGGAGAGAAAGATAGACACTTGCAGACCTGCTTCACCGCCTGTGAAGCGACTCCCCTGCAGGTGGGGAGCCGGGGGCTCAAACCGGGATCCTTACGCCTGTCCTTGCGCTTTGCGCCACCTGCGCTTAATCCGCTGCGCTACTGCCCGAGTCCCTTATTTATTTATTTATTTTTATTAAAGAATTTATTTATTCATGAGAAAGATAGGCAGAGAGAAAGAACCAGACATCACTCTGGTACATGTGCTGCTGGGGATTGAACTCGGGACTTCATGGTTGAGAATCCAGTGCTTTATCCACTGTCACCTCCCAGACCACTCTTAATATTTATTTTTAATGAAAGAGAGGGAGAACGACCAGGGCTCAGAATACAGCATAATGATTCTGCCAAGACTTATGAAAGTCTAAGACTCCAAGGTCACAGGTTCAATCTCCAGCACCACCATAAGTTAGGGTTGAGCAGTGTTCTGGGAAAAGCAAATGAACAAAGTTCCACTTTGGCATATGTGGCATTGGGGATCTAACCTGCTGAGCCACCTTCCAGGCCACAGTCCTCCCATTCTTTTTTTTGAGAGAGATGCAGAGAAACACCAAAGCACTGCCCAGCTCTGGCTTATGGTGGCGCAGGGATTGAACCTGGGACTTCAGAGCCTCAGGCATGAGAGTCTCTTAGCATAACCATTATGCTATCTACTCCTGCCCCAGTCCTCCCATTCTAAGATTGGTAATTATCTATTAATGAGAGACCCACAACATCATTCTAGCCATTTTGAAGATTGAGTTCAGGCCCCTGTGCTGGTGAGTCCAGTAGTCAGCTACTGTGTCAGCTCCCAGGCCAGTTCTCCCATTCTAAATGTGAGCTGCCTCGAACCTCTGGAGCTCTCAGGCCTTCCTTGAGGCTGTTTCTTCAAAGGCTTACCCACCCCACCGGACACTAGACTCTCTTAACTTGGTGGGAGTACCTGCCTCAGGGCCTAGGTGACCACCTTCCCCTGAGGGGAACAGTCCCACCACCATTTCACTGAGCACCCTTACCCCTTACCAGGTGCCCCACCTCAACCAGAATGCCTGGAACAACCTGGAAAAGTACAGCCGCAGTCTGACTCGCACCTACCAAAACGTCTATGTCTGCACCGGACCTCTCTTCCTGCCCAGGTAAGGCAAGAACTTGGCAGTCCAGGGTCACCCCCTCACTAGACGCCCCCTCCTGTCCCTCACCACCCAGGCTTCCTCAGGCTCTGGATCAACACCTCCAGGTCACTCAGTGTGCCCATTTCCTGCTGCAGCTCACTGATTGCACAGCCAGACCTGTGGGGTCCTGGCCACCTAGACCTTGTCTCCACCCATGGACTGTGGGCCCTGGATCTCCCTTGGCTCCTCTGCCCAACCTCATGTTCTTGCACCCAGATCTCTTGGCCTTTCCTCTGCTTGGAGCATCCATTTCTCCCCACCCCCCTCCCAGGGTCAGTATTGGATTTTTCTTCTTTTTTCCTTCCCCTTTCTATTATACTTGATAGGACAGAAAGAAATTGTGACGGGAGAGGTAGTACAGAGAGAGAGAGAGACACCTGCAGACCTGCTTAGCCACTCATGGAGTTTCCCCCCTGCAGGTGAGGAGCAGGGATTTGAACCTGGGTCCCTATGCATGGTAGAGGGTCTGGTGGTAGGTAGCACACCTGGTTAATTGCATAGTACAAAGTGCAAGGACCAGCACAGCGGATCCTGGTTCAAGCCCCTGGCTCCCCACATGCAGGGTGACCACTTTACAAGTGGTGAAGCAGGTTTGCAGGTATCTGTCTTTCTCTCTGCCTATTTCCCCCTCCCCTCTCAATTTCTCTTTTTTTAAAAGTTGAACTTCTTTCCAATTTTTATTATCTTCATTTATTTATTGTATAGAGACAGCCAGATTGAGAAGAGGAGGGGAGATAGGGAGAGAAACAGAGACATCTGCAGACCCGCTTCACTCGAAAAGCTTCCCCCCCTACAGGTGGGGACCGGGGGGCTCGAACCCGGGTCCTTATGCACTGTAACATGTGCACTTAACTGGGTGCACCACCATCCAGCCCCTCAATTTCTTTCTATCCTATCAAATAAAAATGTAAAATGGCCTCCAGGAGCAGTGGATTCATAGTGTGGGCACCGGCATCAGCAATAACCCTGGAGGCAAAAAAAAAAATACTGCTTAGCCAGTGTGCCATTGCCTGGCCCCAGTAATGGAATGTTTAGAAAAGATTTATCTGAAAAAAAAGAAAAGAGACTTATCTGGGAGTCGGGTTAGGTGCAGGTGGAACAAAGTGCAAGGACTGGCATGAGGATCCTGGTTCGAGCCCCTGGCTCCCCACCTGCAGGGGAGTTGCTTCACAGGTGCTGAAGCAGGTCTGCAGGTGTCTATCTTTCTCTCCCCCTCTCTCCATGGCTTTCTGTCCTATATAAAAACGACATCAATAACTACAATAAAAACAAGGGCAACAAAAAGGAAATATATATATATATATTTTTATATTTTATCTTATTTCTTGCCTTTTGTTGTCCTTGTTTTGTTGTTGTAGTTATTATTGTTGTTGATGATGTTGTTGTTGGATAGGACAGAGAGAAATGGAGAGAGGAAGGGGGAGAGAAAGACAGACACCTGCAGACCTGCTTCACCGCCTGTGAAGTGACTCCCCTGCAGGTGGGGAGCCGGAGGCTCAAACCGGGATCCTTAGGCTGGTCTTTACGCTTTGCGCCACTTGTGCTTAACCCACTGCGCTAAACCCACTGCGCTACCGCCCGACTCCCCGAAATAAATATTTTTTAAAAAAAGATTTATTTATATGAGCTAGATAGATCCAGAGCATAACTCTGGCATATGCAATGCCAGGGGATTTAGCTCACACTTGGAAGTGTCCAATGCTTTATCTAGCATGCATTTCCTAGGCCACTGAACTGTTCTTAAATGTTGTGCCAGAGTAATGCATGATGCATGGCATCGTTGCAAAGTCGCCTCCTTGGGCCAGCCTTCATTCTAGGTACAGGGAAAAACAGCAGCTCTTTCTTGTCCATGGAACTCTACCAGCACTTCCCTCCATCCGTGGTATTCCCAAGTGGTTCTGAGGTTCTTCACTGTAAGGAACTATGTCCTTCCAGGTTGATCTATCTCCTGGCTGAGAAGTCTAATTTTTGCCATCAGGGTTATCACTGAGACTTGGGGCCTGCACAGCTCCACTATTCCCAGAAGCCATCCTCCCCCCCCCCCCCGCTTTCCCCCCCCCATGCCAGTAGGGAACAGGGACTTGAACCCAGGCCCTCACAGAGTAACGTGTGCTCTACTAGATGAGCTGTCACCTCCCCCCCTCCCTTCAGGCCCATGACTTAGACTTCATCTCCCCAATCAGAGCCTTCTTCACTCTTCTCTTTGTTTTCCCTTTTGTTGCCTCTTTTTTTTTTTAACCAGAGCACTGCTCAGCTCTTGCTTATGGCGGTAGGGGATTGAACCTGGGACTTGAGAGCCTCAGGCATGTTGCCCTTGTTTATTATTTTTTTTAATATTTATTTATTTATTTATTTCCTTTTTGTTGCCCTTGTTGTTTCCATTGTTGTTGTAGCTATTATTGTTGTTGATGTCGTTGTTGGATAGGACAGAGAGAAATGGAGAGAGGAGGGGAAGACAGAGAGGGGGGAGAGAAAGATAGACACCTGCAGACCTGCTTCACCACTTGTGAAGCGACTCCCCTGCAGGTGGGGAGCCGGGGGCTCGAACCGGGATCCTTGAGCCGGTCCCTGCGCTTTGCGCCACGTGCGCTTAACCTGCTGCGCTACCGCCTGACTCCCCCGTTTTTTATTTTGTTGTAGTTATTGTTGTTGATGTCATCATTAGATAGGACAGAGAGAAATGGAGAGAGGAGGGGAAGACAGAGAGGAGGAGAGAAAGATAGACACCTGTAAACCTGCTTCACTGCCTGTGAAGCGACTGCCCTGCAGGTGGGGAGCTGGGGGGCTTAAACTGGGATCCTTATGCCGGTCCTTGTGCTTTGTGCCACTTGTGCTTAACCTGCTGTGCTAACGCCCGACTCCCTTCACTCTTCTCTTGTAGCCCAGATAAAGGGACTGAGCTCCCCTGGTCATGCTCAGTGGCTGCTGTGAACCACAGAAGCCCAGGCCCTGCTACCTAGTGAGCAAATGACCCCAACAACCTCTCCTGTAAAATGGGAGCCAGACCTATTAACTGGATGACAGTGGGGTGGAGAAGGCAGTGATCAGCTTTCACTAGCAAGTGCTTCTTCCCTGCTGCAGTACCACAGACTGCCAAGGGGAGCCCCAAAGCTTTCCACCCAGAGTCCTGGGCCGTCACCCTATGCTAGACCTCAGCTGTCACAGCCTTACCCACTTAGTGCCCACTCTCCACATGGAAGAGGTAGTAATCAAGTGACCACAAAGATGAATGCGAATGTTCAGCAGGCCTGCTTTTTCTGGCATTTATTACCACTCTGCCAAACCCAGTGTTGGGCATGAAAAAGAGAGGGCAAGAGGGTCTACCCTGCAGGGAGTTCCTTGGGAAGCTAAGCAGGGCACAGATGGTGACATCATGCAGGATGACACACACTGGAGGCCACCAGTCAGGGAAGGCTTTCTGGAGGTGGTGGTCTTGGTTCTAATCAGAACATGTGTGCCTGGCTCTACCTGTAGGACAGAGGCTGACGGGAAGTCCTACGTGAAGTACCAGGTCATCGGCAAGAACCATGTGGCAGTGCCCACACACTTCTTCAAGGTGCTGATATTGGAAGCAGCAGGGGGACAAATTGAACTTCGCTCCTATGTGATGCCCAATGCACCTGTGGATGAAGCAACCCCGCTGGAGCGCTTCCTGGTGCCCATCGAGAGCATCGAGCGAGCCTCTGGACTGCTCTTCGTGCCAAACATCCTGGCACGGTCAGGCAGCCTCAAAGCCATCACTGCAGGCAGCAAGTAAGGGCAGCAGGCTATTTTTGAAGATAAGTCTTAACTATGACTGTCCAGGATTCCCACCTCTGTCTGGGTCAAGACTCCTCTGATGTCCTGGGCCTGGCAGAGCCTTCAGCTGGGTTGGGTACCTGCCTGGATGAGTTTGGGCTGCAAGGCAGCCAAGGAGATGAGGATGGCTTCCTGGAAGAGAAAAAAGTGGAGCGGGCTGGGGCCAAGGGAGCCTGGCAGTGCCTGAGCCAGAATCTGTGGGGCCAGCAGGGCCCAGGAGGTCAAGGGCAAGACTGTTCCTGCCAGGGAAAGGCCATGCTTCTCTGCAGCTCCCCTGTGAAAAGGGGAGGGTCACAAATGCCTCCTTCCCCCAATAAAAAGCCTAGGGTGCAGTGTTCCTGCTGACCTCTGATATTGGGCAGTTTCTCCCTGCTATGCTGAGGTCAGGGATGAACCCATCTGAGAAGGCTGGCTCAGGGGTGAACAGAGTTTCAATGCCGTTTGACTCAATCCCGAGACCCTGGCTTCTGGCAGGTGGAAAAGGAGCAGGGGACTCACCTCTGTGCGGATAGTGCGGCTCCCTTGGCTGGGGCAGGTGTTGACATACAGGTCAAAAAGAACACTGGGTTCAGCCACCTCCAGGTTGGAGTCTGCATCCACTCCAGCTTCTAGTCCCTGAAGTCCCCCGAAAACCACAAGAGCGTGCCTGGGACCCACAAGAGAATCACTGATGAGGGGCTTTTCAATACCCCAGTGAACACACCTCAAATGTCCTGCCCTGTTCACCACAGTAGAGGCCCGGTGCAGAGGGCTTCATCCTGTCAGACAGCCTCCGCTTTACTCCTCCTCCACGGCCGGCCTGCATACACCACCCACCTGAAGCTGGGAAGCTCCGCAGATGCTACGTTGGAGCCTCGCTCAGACGTCCCAATGGTTAGGTCATACCCATCCCGGAAGGGGGCCTCAGCAAACACAGCACCTGGGGAGGGACCCCACAAGCCAGAGATACAATAAAATAAGAGTGTATATACTGTAGGAGTGCAGGGTTGGAAAAGGGGACTCAGGTTAGGGAGCCCCACCCAGGTCCACCATTGTTTCTGGGAAGTCAGAGGCCAAGCAGGGGAGAGACCATACTGGTGCCATGTGGAGGAAGCAAAGCAGGAAAGGGCTGAGGATATGAACCTTGGATTCTGTGAGACGTTTCTGCCTCCACTTCCAGCCCTGAGATAGACATTAACTAATCACACTTTTCCTCAGCAGACTTTAACAGCCAAGGAAACACATTCAGATTAGAGAATGGGCACTTGTCCAAGAACACACAGCAACTTGGTGGGACAAGTACTCTGGTCTAATTTTGGAGCAAGGCTCTGGCCTAGACAGTGAGATTGTTGAATGTTCATGGGAGGAGGTTCTATCCTTACTGAGGCAGGAGGCCAGTCTGACTGTGTAGCCCCAGTAGAGGCCAGCTTTGACACGGGGATCCTCTGATGACACGACTTTCCCACGGTAGGTCTTGCTTTCTGGAGAGGAAGCAGAGAGGCTGTGAGGACAGGGTCATGGTGGCTGGAGGAGGCTACAAGCCCTCGGGCTGGTCAGGCATGGGAAACTTTCAGACACCTGGGAGCTGCTTCTGGTCCAGTCGCACAGTCACCCGAAGTCCAGGCTCCAAGTTCTTGTCAATCTTGACCTCCTGAGGAGAAGCCAGAAAAAAGTGCTATTCCTTTCAAGAAAAGCAGGACTCACCATTCTACCTGCTCGCTGGCACCTGGGCCCCATCTGCTCATAGGAGACCATTTGGGCAAAACAATATAAGACACTGGTCAGTGGTCCGGGATAAAGCGCTTGACTTGACACTCAAGCATGAGGTCCTGAGTTCAATTGCTGGCAGCACATGTACCAGAGTGATGTCTGGTTCTTTCTCTCCTCCTATCTCATCAATCTATAAATAAAATCTTAAAAAAAAAAAAAAGAAGACACTAGTCAAATGAATACACTGGGGGTCAGGGCAGTGGTGCACCTGATTGAGCACACACTACATTACCACGTGTGCCACTACCCAGCCCCCCCTTTTTTCTTTTTAATGAACGCATTAAGGACTGGGAGATGGCTCACCCAGCAGAGGTCACACTTTATCATGCACAAAGACCTGGGTTTGAGCCCCCAGTGGTCACATGGGACCATGTGCATGGAAGGGAGCTTCACGAGTGGTGTTTCTCCTTTCTGTTTCTTTCTGCCCCTGACCTATCTGGCTCTAGCCAGCGATTTGCATTTTTAGGCCTAGGTGCAAATCTGTATCATTGAGGGGCATAGGCTGTGATGCCTCAGTCCAGGGTTCCCTACCTTCCAATCCAGGGAGTGTCTACCTTCCTTTTCTTACCTTCTTCATGCCACAGTTAACAAAGGAGCCATGGCCTGGCCGGGTGGGCCGGTTCACCACAACACCCTCTCGGAACTCAGATTCCTCATCCTGACGCATGTGATGAGGGCTATCCAGTGGGTTCAAGAGCCCTGTGGAGGGAGAGACCTGGAGCCTGGCAGGTGGTAGAAGGACTTGGAGGAGGGGCCAGCCCTGGTCCAAGTGTCAGCTTTGCCACCAGGCATAGCTTTCCCAAGTGTACTACCAATTCTTAGGACCTGGGAGATGGCCCATGGGAAATGGGGGTCAGGGCCCTTCAGCCTCACCTGCAAACTGGAGATCCTGGTGCTTGGGGAAGAATGCTTTTCTCAGGTACCTAGGAAAACAGATGGACCTCGGGATTTCCATGGGGAGACCACCTCTTCCCTACCTGCATCTCCCTCTTACCCAGGGGCATTTTCCCTTCACCCCCTTACTGTGGACACTCCAGGTACTGCAGGATCCGGGCCAGCTGCACACATGCCTGCCCCTTCTTGCCGACTCCCCGGAACTCCCCCTCCACCGTCCTGGAGAGAGAAAGGTAGGGCTCCAGAGCCTGCACCATCCCCTTCCCCTTCCAGAGCTCCTCCACCCAATCTCATCCCCTCAGTGCCCCTGTTTTGCAACTTAGCTGCTGGCAGTGCTCAACCCAGGCAATTAAAGAAGTCCTCCCTTCTCCCGTGCCCTGAGAGATAGCCCCTTACTTGGCATCTTGGCCTTCTTCATCAAACACCACAATCTCATCCACACAGAAGATGGCACAGGCTCTGGCGATCTGGCCAGCCAGGTAGGTACGAAGCTCAGGGGACTGGGCATTGTCCAGGATGGACCCTGGCAGGGCCACACTCAGGGTGTAGGGCCGCCCTGGGTAGAGGAGAAGTACTCGTGGTCACAGCCCTCTCCTCCCTGTCCCAGGATGCAGAATTAGAGAATTTTCCAAAAGTGAGGAATTTTGAGAACAGCCCAAATTCCTCCTCTCTATGGACCCCAATCCTGGAGGAAAATGAAGTCTCCGAGGTTCTAGTAGGACAGACTTCTAAGCAAGGCCATGGGGGAGTCACGGGCTGTACTACTTGCACCTCTGTTCTACTGTCAAGTGTGTGTGATACTGAATTAATGATCAAGGAGATTTTCATGTGTGTACACTGACCCAGTAGCCCTAGGAAATTCTACTATATGATCCCCATTAAGAAGTGGGGAACTGTGGGGCAGGTGGTAGCGCAGCAGGTTAAGCGCATGTGGGCGCAAAGCGCAAGGACCAATGTAAGGATCCCAGTTCGAGCCCCCGGCTCCCAACCTGCAGGGGAGTCACTTCACAGGTGGTGAAGCAGGTCTGCAGGTGTCTATCTTTCCCCGTCTTTCCCTCTCCATTTCTCTCTGTCCTATCCAACAACTATAACATCAACAACAATAATAACCACAACAAGGCTACAGCAACAAGGGTAACAAAAGGGAAAAAAAATGGCCTCCAGGAACAGTGGATTCATGGTGCAGGCACTGAGCCCCAACAATAACCCTGGAGGCAAAAAAAAATTATAAAAAAGAAGTGGGGAACTGGGGGATTCGGCGGTAGAGCAGTGGGTTAAGCGCATATGGTGCGGAAGCACAAGGACCTGCGTAAGGATCCAACAATGATGACAACAACAATAACTACAACAATAAAAAACAAGGGTAACAAAAGGGAATAAATAAAGAACAAATAAAAAAATACAGTGCTGGGGGCCTAGCAGTAGTGCAGTGGGTTAAGCGCAAATGGCGCAAAGCGCAAGGACCAGCTTAAGGATCCGGGTTCGAGCCCCAGTCTATCTTTCTTTCCCCCTCCTCTCTTGATTTCTCTCTGTCCTATATCCAACAACAAGGACAGCAATAACAACAACAACAATAATAACTACAACAAAGGCAACAAAGGAAAAAATAGCCTCCGGAACAGTGGATTCGTTGTGCAGGCACCGAGCCCCAGTGATAACCCTGGAGACAAAAAAAAAAAAAAAAAAAAATGTATATATACAGTGCTTTCCCCCCATGGGTTTGAAATCTGCATAAGTGGTAGGTTGAGACTTTTTGGGTCTCTTCCCTTCTCTGGGCCTATTTCCTCACCAGGATAGGCTGTCTGGACCAACTAGTAGCCAAAGGCCCTTCTAGATATGGCATTCTCTGCTCTGTTCAAGAAACAGCCTACTCACCCCGGTCATCACTCTCAGCGGCAGCCTCCTCTTCCTGCAGCTTTGTCTGCTCCTCCTGTGCCCTCTGTTGCTCCAGTTTTTTCATCATTTTGAGGTCCTTCCATTTCTTCTTCTCCTCCTTCTCTGGATCAAAGGACATCCCAATTGATGAAAGGAAGCAGAACAACAGGTGCTGTCCAGGAGACACCCCATCCATCTCCAGAGGGTCAGCCTGGGTGCTCCAGCGCTGCTGGGTGAGTGGCCAGGAGTCTCCCAGATTTTTTTTTTTTTTTTTTTTTGCCGCCTCCTCTGCTTTGGTGCTGTGGAGCCCAGAGAGCACCAAGCTGGTGGCACTAAGGAAAAGTCCAGCTGTGCACAGCTGGAGAGGTCTGGGAGCAAAAGCATTGATACACCCCCTCCCAACAACCCCCTACTTACTCTGTCGCTTCCATTTCCGCCACTCAATCCTTTGGCCGTGTTCACCCTGAAGTGGAAGAGAAAGAAGAGGGGCGTGTGAGGCCGAGTGGTCACACCTGAGAGGGGCCCTCCTCTGACTCACACCTAGCTACCCTTCCCTCTAAGCAACCTGTCCCACAAATGCTGCTGCCCCAGAGAGACCATCTCTGCAGTACTCCCAGTGCCTGGGTGCAGGCTCCGCACTCTATAAGAGAAAACTGCTGAATGAGTTGCCACCAAAGGAGAGTTTACCGGACTTGCTGCCTGTCATCCTGGGCGCCAGAAGTTAGTCCCCAAGAGAGAGTCGGGAGTGCGAGCAAGGTCTCAGCTCCCGATTTCGGACTCCAACCAGAATGTCCACCAAAGATTCTGGCAACCGGCTACCTGCTGTCCTCGGAGCCCGGCTCCCACCTCGGGTTCTCGCGCGGACAGGGGCGCCCTCAGCTACAGGAGTGCGGCACCGCGGGTCTTCGGGGCGCGGGCCAGCGAGAACAGGAGCACGGTCTGGCCCCGCCATGGCCCCCAAGTGTCTGGTGTTCAGGTCCCTACCCCTGCCCCGCTTCCGGATCCCAGTCTCCCTCCACATACCGGACCGCAAGGTCTCTTCCCCACGCGCTCCGCCATGTTCTCCGCACTGCCGGTCACGCCGTGCCAATCAGACTCCCCCTTCCGGCCACACCCCTTTCGGGAGGTCCAATCCAGAGCACAGACACATGGGGGCGTGGCCTACCAGCCGGGGTGCGGTGGGCGTGGCCAGTGACCGGAGAGGAGGTGGGCGGAGCCAAGGACCCTGGAGGGCGGAGTTGGTCCACTACGTGGGTGCTCCTAGGAGTTGCACAGGAAGGCACTGCCGGGAGCAGCTTTCCTACTCCAGAGGTTTTCAACACTAGGCCTCAGCATGGCATCAGATGGGGATTCTTGAGCCCTAGGTCTGGAACATGGATCAAAGCTGGAGATAGGGGCCAGGTGGATAGCAGAGCGCTACCTTATAGACCACACGCGAGAGGTCCCAGGTTCAACAGCCTGCATCACCAATAGCCAGAGCTGAGCAGTGCTCTGGGAAAAATAAAGATACAATTTAACATTAGAAACGGGGCCAGGCGGTGGCGCACCTGGTTAAGCGCCCACACTACAGTGCGCAAGGTCCCGGGTTCAAGTCCCTGGTTCCCACCTGCAGGGGGAAAGCTTCACGAGTGGTGAAGCAGGGCTGCAGGTGTCTCTCTCTATCTCCCCTTCCCCTCAATTTCTCTCTGTCTAATAATAAATAAATAAAATTTTTTAAAAGAATTAAAAATATTAAAAAAAAAAAAAAAGAAAGAGAAACAGGGCTGTGGAGATAACTTAATGGTTATTCAAGAGGCTCTCATACTTAAGGATCTGATCTGAGCAGTGGGGGTCGGGCGATAGAGCAGCGGGTTAAACTCACATGGCGCCAAGCGCAAAATCAGGTGTTAAGGATCCCGGTTTGAGCCCCCGGCATCCCACCTGCAGGGGGCTCTCTTCGCAAGCGGTGAAGCGGGTCTGCAGGTGTCTTATCTTTCTCTCCCCCCTCTATCTTCCCCCTTCTCTCCATTTCTCTCTGTCCTATCCAAAAGCAACTACAGCAGTGACAACAACAATAACAACAACGACAACGATAAAAAACAAGGGCAACAAAAAAGGGAAAAATGGCCTCCAGGAGCAGTGGATTCGTAGTGCAGGCACCGAGCCCCAACGATAACTCTGGAGGGAAAAAAAAAAACTGAGCAGTGATCTGATAAACTAAAAATTAAAAACAAGCAAAACTGCACTGATGAAATAGCTCACTTGAATAGCATGCTGCTTTGCCATGTGACCCGGGTTCTAACCAGGCCCCTCTACATTGAAGGCAGCTTCCATGCTGTGGTCTTCCATTTTCTCAGTTATCTGCCTGTCTCTACTTAAAAGCAAAGAAAGCCTTTAAACTTAAAAAAAAAAAAAAATGGTTGAGGTGGGATTTTTCTTTTTTCTGTCTCTCTCTCTCTTTTACCAGAACACTGCTCAGCTCTGGCTTATGGTGGTGTGGGGAATTGAACCTGAGACTTTGGAGCCTCAGGCATGAGAGTCTCTTTGCATAACCATTATGCTATCTACCCCTCCCCTTCTATTTCTTTCTTTCCTTTTCTGTCCTCTATCCTCCCTCCCTCTTTCCCCTTTCTCACTCTCTCTTTTCCCCTTTATTGAGGGGATTAATGGTTTAGAGTAAAATATAGTAGTTTGCTGTGGTCCGGGAGGTGGCACAGTGGATAAAGTGCTTGACTCTCAAACATGAGGTCCTGAGTTCAAGCCCCGGCAGCACATGGACCAGAGTGATGTCTGGTTCTCTCTCTCCTCCTATCTTTCTCATCAATAAATGAATAAAATCTTTTAAAAAATACAGTAGTTTGTATATGTGTAACATTTCTCAGTTTTCCAAATAACAATACAACCCCCACAAGGTCCTCCTCTACCATCATGTTCGAGGACCTGAACCCTCACCCTCACCCCAGAGTCTTGTACTTTGGTGCAATACACCAAGTTCACTTGCTCTCTAACAGAGCACTACTCAACTCCAGTTTATTGTGGTGCTGGGGACTGAACCTGAGATTTTTGCTGCCTCAGGCTGAAAAGCTCTTTGCATAACCATCGTGCTATCTCCTAGCCCTCTTTCTTCCTTTTCTCTTTCTTTTTTCCTCTCTCCAGAGTACTGCTCAACTGTGTCTTGTAGTGGTACTGGGTGGGGCTGGGCAGGGGTGGTGGTAGTAGTGGTGTGAGGACCTGGGACCTAAAATTCAGATCCGAAAGGCTTTTGCGTAATCACTGTGCTATCTCCCTACCAGATTCCCTCCTTAAAATATTTCTAGATCGGGGGTTGGGCAGTAGCTCAGTGGGTTAAGCGCATATAGCGCAAAGCACAAGAACTGGCAGAAGGACCCCGGTTGGAGCCCCCGGCTCCCCATCTGCAGGGGGGTCGCTTCACAGGCTCTGAAGCAGGTCTGCAGGTGTCTATCTTTCTCTCCCCCTTTCTGTCTTCCCCTCCTCTCTCCATTTCTCTTTGTCCTATCCAACAACAACGACATGAACAACAACAATAATAACCACAACAACGATAAAACAAGGACAACAAAAGGGAAAAAAATAGTCTCCCAGAGCAGTGGATTTGTGGTGCAGGCACCAAGTGCCAGCAATAACCCTGGAGGATATATATATATATATATTTTTTTTTTTTTTTTTCTAGATCCACTAAAAGTTTTGTGTTTACATGACTGGGGAAATGGCTCAACTCGTGGAGCATTGAGTTTATACCCCTGAGGTTCTTGGTTTGATCCCCACAACTACATGCTCCAGAATGATGTTCTGGCTTGTCTCTCCTCCTGTGAAACTCCTTCTCAAAAATAATAAATAAATCTTCTAAGAAAAACTTTCAGGGGGCCAGGCTGTGGTGCACCCAGTTAAGCACACATATTACCAAGTGCAAGGATGTGAGTTCAAGTCCCGCTCTCCACCTGCAGGGTGGATGCTTCATGAGTGGTGAAGCACGTCTGCAGGTGTCTTTTCTCTCCCCCTCCTGTCTATTTCTCTCTGTCCTGTCTAATAGAAAATTTTAGGGGAAAAAAAGAGTAAAAAATGGCCATTGGGAGCAGTGGATTTGTAGCACTAAGCTCCAGTGATAACCCTGGTGGCAATAACATAATAATATTTAATTTTTATATTTTTATTTATTATTGCATAGAGACAGAGAGAAATTGAGAGGGGAGAAAAAAAGAAAGAGAGAAAGAGACATGCAGCCCTGCTTCACCACTCTTGAAGCTTTCCCTCTGCAGGTGGGGACCAGGGGCTTGAACCTGGGTCCTTGTGCACTGTAATGTGAGCACTTAACCAGGTGTGCCAACACCTGGCCCCCAATAATAATAATATATTCCTCTAGACTATGGAATGGATACAGGGGCCACTGATACGATATGGTACATGAAGTAAGGAAGACAGCATAATGGTTTATATAAAGACATTCATGGTAAGGCTCTGAAGTCCCAAGTTCAATCCCAGCACCACCATAAGCTAGAGCTAATCATTGCTATAGGAAAAAGAAAGACCTGATAAAAGTTGTTTTTATCATCTTAATTACATTTATAATATTCATAATTTAATAATTATCTTATAATTTCAAGAATGAAAGTCTGTTTACATAGCAATTAAGCTATCTCCTCAGTGAAGGGCATGATAATCAGACTAGGCCTTTGTTAGAAATATGAGATGGTAGTGGTCTGGGAGGTGGCAGAGTGATAAAGCTTTGGACTCTCAAGCATGAGGTCCTGAGTTCAATCCCTGGCAGCACATGTGCTAGAGTGATGTCTGGTTCTTTCTCTCTCCTCCTATCTTTCTCATAAATAAAATCTTTGAAAAAAAAAAAAAAGAAATATGAGATGGGCCAGGTGCTGGCACACCTGGTTAAACACACATCATCACCATTGCAAGAACCCAGGTTCAAGCCCCTGCTCCCCGCTACGTGAGCGGTGAAGCAGATCTGCGTGTTTCTCTGTCTCTCTCCCTCTCTATGTTCCCTCCCCTCTCAATTTCTTTCTGTCCTATGAAGCATAATAGAAAGAAAAGGAAGAAAAAGGAAGAAAGGAAGGAAGAAGAAAGAAACATGGCCACAGGGAGCAAAGGATTCATGGTGCTGGCACCGAGCCCCAGGTGGCAATTATAGAAAAAGAAAAAGAACTATGGGACAGAAATGAAGTCGAGTCAGGTGTGTAGACCACGCAAAGTTTTTTTTTTAAAAGACTTAAAATTTTTTTTATTTGTTTATTTTCCCTTTTGTTGCCCTTGTTGTTTTCATTGTTGCTATTGTTATTGATGTTGTCGTTGTTAGATAGGACAGAGAGAAATGGAGAGAGGAGAGAAAGATAGACACCTGCAGACCTGCTTCACAAGCTGTGAAGCACCTCCCCTGCAGGTGGGGAGCCGGGGGCTTGAACCGGGATCCTTACTCTGGTCCTTGCGCTTTGCACCACCTGTGCTTAACCCGCTGCGCTACTGTCCAACTCCCGGGAAGTTTTACTCCGGGAAAGTTTTAATGTAGTACCCAGGGGAGAGCTTGAGGAGCTCAGCTATAGTAGCCCAGGGAGATTTAAGAGCCCTGGCTGGGGAAGTGAGAGTCCAACCAGTGGAGTGGAGGAGCCCACCCTGGCACAGGCTGGTGGGCCTTCTTTTTTTTTTGACCTGGACTATGGAGCCTCAGCCATGAAAGTCTGTTTGTATAACCATTATGCTATCTACAGATGTCCCCCCCTTTTTAAAAATAATTTCCTCCCTCTTGTTTCCCTTATTTATTTTTATTTTTATTTTTTAAATTTTTTTAATTTAAGAAAGGATTAATTAACAAAACCATAGGGTAGGAGGGGTACAACTCCACACAATTCCCACCGCCCAATCTCCATATCCCACCCCCAACCCAGTAGCTTTCCCATTCTCTATCCCGCTGGGAGCATGGACTCAGGGTCATTGTGGGTTGCAGAAGGTAGAAGGTAGAAGGTCTGGCTTCTGTAACTGCTTCCCCGCTGAACATGGGCGTTGACTGGTCAGTCCATACTCCCAGTCTGCCTCTCTCTTTCCCTAGTAGGGTGGGTCTCTGGGGAAGCTGAGCTCCAGGACACATTGGTGGGGTCTTCAATCCAGGGAAGCCTGGCTAGCATCCTGATGGCATCTGGAACCTGGTGACTGAAAAGAGAGTTAACATACAAAGCCAAACAAATTGTTGAGCAATCATGGACCCAAAGCTTGGAATAGTGGAGAGGAAGTGTTAGGGAGGGTACTCACTGCAAACTCTAGTATACTTCTGCTTTCTTACTTTGGTGCCATACTCCAAACTCAGTCAATTTTTGCTTTGCGTTTCTACTTCTTTTTTTTTTTTTTTTTACATGTATAACATTCCCCAGATTCCCATTTAACAATACAACCCCCACTATTTCATTCATCATTTTTCATGGACCTGTATTCTCCCCACCCACCCACCCACCCCCGAGTCTTTTACTCTGGTGTAATACTACAATTCCATTTCTTTTTTTTTTTTTTTTTTTAGCTGGGGCAGTATTTAATAGTTACATACATGAAATCTTTTTCACATACTGGTAAATGCTAAATTTGAGGGAACTATATAATTACATATAGTCATTTGAAACATTTACAGCAAACCAATACTTTTAATATTAAGAGAAGGAAACGTTAACATAAGCTAAACATACAGAAATCTGAGGTGATACAAATGTGCACTGCTCTGTAAAAGTTCTACAATAATGTTAATCACAAAAAGGAAACAAAAAGTAGACATAATCTAAACAGGAATAAGCACATTAGTTCCAATCTCTGGTGACTGTAGGAAATGAGGAATGCCATAAAAATGTTACTGCAGATGCAGAATTAAATTCATTTTCATGCCACATGATTTATCACTGGGGCTTCCTGCCTGTACAAAAATCCACTGTTCAAAGTGGACTTTTTAAGTCATTCCTTCTTTATATTTTGATAGGACAGAAAGATATTGAGCAGCAAGGGGAAGTAGAAAGGGAGATTGAAACATCTGCAACACTCTTTCATTGTTTGTAAGTAGGGAATTGAACTCTAACAAGGATCCTTATACCAGCCTTTGCACTTTGCTCCACCTGTGCTTAACCCATTGTGCTACCATCCCACTCCTCCACCCAACCCCCCCCCCCAAATTAAGAAGTCACTGGAGTAATCTGTAAAAAGATAGATGATGTGTACTGGAGCTCTGCTTCCTCAGAGCCCCACCCTACTAGGGAAAGAGAGAGGCAGACTGGGAGCATGGATCGACCAGTCAACTCCCATGTTCAGCAGGGAAGCAATTACAGAAGCCAGACCTTCCACCCTCTGCAACCCACAATGACCCTGGATCCATACTCCCAGAGAGATAGAGACTGGGAAGGCTATCAGGGGAGGGGAGGGGACATGGAGATTTGGTTATGGGAATTGTGTGGAATTGTACCCCTCCTATTCCATGGTTTTGTTAATGCCTCCTCTCTTAAAAAAAAAAAAAAAAGATAGATGAAAGGAGATAATGACCAATAAATGCCACAGTCCAGCTGTGCCTGGTCAGGAGTCCCCAAAGGTGTGTCAAGGGTCTGATGTCCCTCTGATGTATTTTAGCAAGCAAGCAAGCAAGCAAGCAAGCAAGCAAGCCAGCAAGCCTTTTTTAAAGTTTGCAGTACAGCTGTTTGCAGCAAGTGTTACAGTAAAATGAAAGTAACATTTTATTTTTTTTTCTCTTTTTTTTTAATTATTTTTTTTTTATTTAAGAAAGGATTAATTAACAAAACCATAGGGTAGGAGGGGTACAACTCCACACAATTCCCACCACCCAATCTCCATATCCCACCCCCTCCCCCGATAGCCTTCCCATTCTCCATCCCTCTGGGAGCATGGACCCAGGGTCACCGTGGGTTGCAGAAGGTAGAAGGTCTGGCTTCTGTAACTGCTTCCCCGCTGAACATGGGCGTTGACTGGTCGGTCCATACTCCCAGTCTGCCCCTCTCTCTCCCTAGTAGGGTGGGTCTCTGGGGAAGCTGAGCTCCAGGACACATTGGTGGGGTCTTCAATCCAGGAAAGTCTGGCCAGCATCCTGATGACACCTGGAACCTGGTGACTGAAAAGAGAGTTAACATACAAAGCCAAACAAATTGTTGAGCAATCATGGACCCAAAGCTTGGAAAAGTGGAAAGGAAGTATTAGGGAGGTACTCACTGCAAACTCTAGTGTACTTCTGCTTTCTTACTTTGGTGCCATACTCCAAACTCAGTCAATTTCTGCTTTGCGTTTCTACTTCTTCTTTTTTTTTTTTTTTTACATGCATAACATTCCCCAGATTCCCATTTAACAATACAACCCCCACTATTTCATTCATCATTTTTCATGGACCTGTATTCTCCCCACCCACCCACCCACCCCAGAGTCTTTTACTTTGGTGTAATACTCCAATTCCATTTCAGGTTCGACTTGTGTTTTCTTTTCTAATCTTGTTTTTCAACTTCGGCCTGAGAGTGAGATCATCCCATATTCATCCTTCTGTTTCTGACTTATTTCACTCAACATGATTTTTTCAAGGTCCATCCAAGATCGGCTGAAAACGGTGAAGTCACCATTTTTTACAGCTGAGTAGTATTCCATTGTGTATATATACCACAACTTGCTCAGCCACTCATCTGTTGTTGGACACCTGGGTTGCTTCCAGGTTTTGGCTATTACAAATTGTGCCGCCAAAAACATATGTGTACACAGATCTTTTTGGATGGATGTGTTGGGTTCCTTAGGATATATCCCCAGGAGGGGAATTGCAGGATCATAGGGTAGGTCCATTTCTAGCCTTCTGAGAGTTCTCCAGACTGTTCTCCACAGAGGTTGGACCAATTGACATTCCCACCAGCAGTGCAGGAGGGTTCCTTTGACCCCACACCCTCTCCAGCATTTGCTGCTGTTACCTTTTCTGATGTGTGACATTCTCACAGGAGTGAAGTGATATCTCATTGTTGTCTTGATTTGCATTTCTCTGACAATTAGAGACTTGGAGCATTTTTTCATGTGTTTCTCGGCCTTTTGGATCTCTTCTGTGGTGAATATTCTGTCCAAGTCCTCCCCCCATTTTTGGATGGGGTTATTTGTTGTCTTGTTGTTGAGTCTGGCAAGCTCTTTATATATGTTGGTTATTAAACTCTTATCTGATGTATGGCATGTAAAGATCTTCTCCCATTCTGTGAGGGGTCTCTTGATTTGGGCAGTGGTTTCTTTTGCTGTGAAGAAGCTTTTTAATTTGATGTAGTCCCATAGGTTTATACTTGCCTTAGTCTTCCTTGTAATTGGATTCGTTTCATTGAAAATGTCTTTAAAATTTATGCGGAAAAAAGTTCTGCCAATATTTTCCTCTAAGTATCTGATAGTTTCTGGTCTAACATCCAAGTCCTTGATCCACTTGGAATTTACTTTTGTACTTGGTGAAATACAGTGATTCAGTTTCATTCTTCTGCATGTTTCAACCCATTGTTTCCAACACCATTTGTTGAAGAGACTCTGCTTTCCCCATGTAATAGTCTGGGCCCCTTTGTCAAAGATTAGATGTCCATATGTGTGGGGCCTCATTTCTGGGCTCTCAATTCTATTCCACTGCTCAGTGTGTCTGTTCATGTTCCAGTACCAAGCAGTTTTGATGACAATGGTCCTATAATACAGTTTGAGATCTGGGAGTGTGATGCCTCCGGTTCTGTTCTTTTTTCTCAAGATTGTTTTGGCAATTCTAGGTCTTTTCTGGTTCCAGATAAACATTTGTAGCATTTTTTCTATTCTCCTAAAAAATGTGCTTGGGATCTTGATGGGGATAGCATTAAATTTGTAGATGGCTCTGGGTAATATATTCATTTTGATGATGTTAATTCTTCCAACCCATGAACATGGAATATCTTTCCACTTCTTTGTGTCTTTTTCAATTTCTTTGAGTAGTGACTCATAATTTTCCGTATACAAGTCTTTCACTTCTTTGGTTAGGTTTACTCCTAGATATTTTATTGTTTTTGTTGCTATAGAAAAAGGAACTGATTTCTGGATTTCAATTTCTTCTAACTTAGTGTTTGCATAGAGGAATGCCACTGACTTTTGAATGTTAATTTTATAGCCTGACACATTACAGTATTGCCTGATGATTTCCAAAAGCTTCTTGCTGGATTCCTTAGGTTTTTCCATGTATACTAGCATGTCATCTGCAAATAAGGAGAGTTTGACTTCTTCTCTTCCAATCTGTATGCCTTTAATTCCTTGCTCCTGCCTGATTGCTATGGCAAGAACTTCCAACACTATGTTGAATAGTAATGGTGATAGTGGGCAGCCCTGTCTAGTACCTGATCTGAGGGGAAATGCTTCCAGTTTTTCACCATTGAGTATGATGTTGGCTGTAGGTTTGCTATATATAGACTCCACTATCTTCAGGAATTTTCCATCTATTCCCATTTTTTGTAGTGTTTTAATCATAAAGGGATGTTGTATTTTGTCAAAGGCTTTCTCTGTATCTATTGATATGACCATGTGGTTTTTGGTCTTGCTTTTGTTGATGTGGTGGATCACACTGATTGATTTACGTATATTAAACCAACCTTGCATGCCTGGGATAAACCCCACTTGGTCATGATGAACAATCTTTTTGATATATTGCTGTATCCGGTTGGCTAGAATTTTGTTCAATATTTTCGCATCTATGTTCATCAGAGATATTGGTCTGTAGTTTTCTTTTCTTGTTGTGTCCCTGTCTGCTTTTGGTATCAGGGTGATGTTGGCTTCATAGAAGCTGGCAGGGAGTATTCCAGTGTCTTCAATCTTCTGGAAGACTTTTAAAAGTAGAGGTATTAGTTCTTCTTTGAAAGTTTTGTAGAATTCATTTGTAAAACCATCTGGTCCAGGACTTTTATTTTTGGGAAGATTTTTGATAACTGTTTCAATTTCATTAGCTGTGATGGGCCTGTTCATGTTATCGACTTCCTCTTTACTTAGTTTTGGAAGTTGGTAGGTATCTAGGAAATCATTCATTTCTTCCAGGTTCTCTAGCTTGGTGGCATATAGTTGTTCATAGAAGCCTCGCATGATATGTTGAATTTCTGCAGTGTCTGTTGTGATTTCTCCTCTTTCATTTACTATCTGATTTATTTGGGTCTTCTCCCTTTTTTGTTTTGTGAGTCTGGCTAAAGGTTTGTCAATTTTGTTTACTCTTTCGAAGAACCAACATTTACTTTCATTGATCTTTTGTATGGTTTTCCTATTCTCAATGTTATTTATTTCTGCCCTAACTTTAGTAATTTCTGTCCTTCTGGTTGCTTTAGGATTCCTTTGTTGTTCTTCTTCTAGGTCTTTGAGATGTGCAATCAGGCTGTTTATTTGTGCCTTTTCTTGTTTCCTAATGTGTGCTTGTATAGCTATGAACTTCCCTCTTAGGACTGCTTTAGCTGTGTCCCAAATATTTTGATAGCTTGTGTCTTCATTTTCATTGAACTCTCAAAACATTTTGATTTCTTCCTTGATTTCCTCTTTGACCCAGAAGTTGTTAAGAAGTGTACTGTTGAGCTTCCACATTTTGGCACTGTTACTAATCTTTTGTTGATTGTTAAGTGTTAGTTTAATTCCACTGTGGTCTGAGAAGATGCTTGGGATGATTTCAATGCTCTTGAATTGGCTGATGCTGTCTTTGTGGCCTAACATATGGTCTATCCTTGAGAATGATCCATGTGGATTTGAGTAAAATGTGTATTCCAGTTTCTTGGGATGAATGACTCTGAAAATGTCCAATAGTTCTAGTTTATCTATCTCTTCATTTAGCTCCCTTATGTCTTTACTGATTTTCTTCCTGGATGATCTGTCAAGTTGAGATAGTGGGGTGTTGAAGTCCCCTACTATGATTGTGTTACTGTTAATATACTGCTGTAGCTCTTTCAGTAGAAGTTTGATGTATTTAGATGGCTTCTCATTGGGTGCATAGATATTAATAATTGTTAAGTCCTCTTGATTGACTGATCCTCTGAGCATTAAGTAGTGTCCATTCCTATCTTTTTTAATCTTATCTATTTTAAAGTCTATCATGTCAGATATGAGAATAGCTGTTCCTGCCCTTTTTTGTGGGCCATTGGCTTGAATGATAGTTTTCCATCCTTTCACTTTAAGTCTGTGTTTGTCTTGTTGTGTTAGGTGAGTTTCCTGTAGACAACATATTGTTGGGTTGTGTTTTCTGATCCATCTTCCTACTCTGTGTCTTTTAATAGGTGAATTCAGGCCATTGACATTTATTGATACCAAAGATTGAAGATATTTTAACGCCATTCTTGTAGAGTTTTAGAGTGTTTTGATATATGTCCTATTTGTGGTGGTCTGGTTGTTTATAGGAGACCTTTCAGAGCTTCTTTCAGGGCAGGCTTGGTGATGGTTGCTTCCTTCAACTGTTGCTTGTCTGAGAAGGTTTTGATGCTTCCATCTAGTCTGAATGACAATCTAGCAGGATATAGTATTCTTGGCTGAAAGCCTTTCTCATTGAGCACTCGATAAATATCTTGCCATTCTCTTCTGGCCTGTAGTGTTTGTATGGAGAAGTCTGCTGCTAATCTTATGGGTTTTCCTTTGTAGGTGACTCTTTGTTTTTCTCTTGCAGCCTTGAGGATCCTTTCTTTATCCTTATTCCTTTCCATTCTAAGTATGACATGTCTTGGTGTCTTTAGGTCTGGGTTAATTCTGTTTGGGACCCTCTGGGCTTCTTGAATCTTTATGTCTTTGGTGTTGTCTAGACTAGAGAAATTTTCAGCTATTATGGCCTGGAGAATGCTTTCTTCCTCTCCTTCTCTTTCTTCCTCTGGTAAGCCAATAATGCGTATATTGTTTCTTTTGAAGTCATCCCATAGGACTCTGTTGTTGTTTTCAGCATCTCTTAATCTCTTTTTGAGATCTCTTACTTCTTTTTTAGTTGTCTCTAATTCATCTTCAGTCTTGCTAATTCTGTCTTCAGCCTCATAGATTCTATTCTCTCTGCCCTCTACTGCTTTCTGGAGTTCATCTATTTTGTTGCCCTGCTCTGATACTGTTTTAGCTTATTCAGCTAGTTGCCTTCTTAGCTCAGAGGTTTCAGCTTTCAGCTCTCTAATAACCATGAGATTATTAGAATTTTCTTCCGTATTCTCATTTGTTGTTCCTGTAGTTCTGATTACAATTTTTTCAAATTCTTTACTCACTCCTGTTATTATTTCCTTAGCTAATGTTTGGATGTTGAACTTGCTGTTTTGTGCTTCACCCTCTGGAGGACTTTTAGCTGGACTCTTGTCCTGGTTCGAGTCTCCAATATTTTTTCTTGTTGTTTTAACCATTTTATATATTATGTTATGAGTTCCCTTTATGAGTACTTTTCAAATTATTGATCACTATTGCCTGGATTGACTTGTGTCTAAGTAATTTAATTAAAGGGTTTACCATAGTGGAAGTTAACAGTTTTTTTTCAATCCCTGAGTTGGAGCTCAGTGGTGTAAAAGCCTCTTTTTTTTCTTCCCTGTAGGCTATGGGTGCCTGAGGGCTTTTAAACTATCAATAGGCTTCTTCGCTTAATCACTGACTCCTGACCAAGAGATAAAGCAGGGTGTGGCAGAGATAATCCAGTGGTTATGCAAAGAGACTTTCACAGCCCCTCAGGTATGCCAAGGAGGTATAGGTCTTCTCCTGAGTTTCCCGGCTAGATCTCTGTACCCTGGTGTCCCTCCCTGTTGCTGCTCCAGACTCTGAGGGCAGTAGCAATGGAGACTCAGAGTTGCACTTGGTGAGTCTCTGGGGAGTCCTTTCCTCCCTTCAGCTGTCCCCTTTGGAGCAGACTGGAGGTGGTGTCTCCACTGATAAACTGCTGAATGTTAGCAGTCACTTAATCTCTCCTTAGGCCCCTCTCTCCTCTCTGTCACCAGCCACGAGTGTTTGTACTCACGGGTGATTTACTGGGTTCCTGTGGTCATTCTAGTCCTGTCCATTCTAGTCCATTCTAGTCCACGGGTGGTCTCCTTTGGTATTCCTAGTTGATTCGGGAGAGGAGAGGAGAGGAGAGAAAGCGATCTGCTGCTCGTAGCTCCGCCTCTGGAAGTTGAATCCTCCTGGTGGGCCTTCTATAGTGTCTTGGTTCAGGGTTATTTCTGGTTTGGGAAGGCTTGGTGGTCTTCATAGGATTTATGATCCATTCAGGAATATTTCTGGTTGGAGGTGTCCTGTGCGGGCAGGAGTAAGCTAAGTTTTTCCTGTGTGGGTGAGGGGTCTGCTTGTTCCCAGCATGGCCCCCTCAGTCTGTTCATAAGATAGGTTCTTTCGGTGAGGGTAGGGGTCAGGCCTCAGCATATATCCTTCAGCCTCTATCTCTCCTGCTGCATCAGAGGCTGGACTCTTTTGATTTTTTTGCTGCTCAGCTGTTTTTTTTTTTTTTTTTTTTGCTTCCAGTGTTATTGCTGGGGCTCAGTGCCTGCACTATGAATCCACTCCTCCTGGAGGCTATTTTTCCCATTTTGTTGCCCTTGTTGTAGTTGTTATTGTTGTCATAGCTGTTGTTGTTGTTGTTGGATAGGACAGAGAGAAATGGAGAGAGGAGGGGAAGACAGAGAGGAGGAGAGAAAGATAGACACCTGCAGACCTGCTTCACTGCTTGCGAAGCAACCTCCTGTAGGTGGGGAGCCGGGGGCTTGAACCGGCATTCTTTTTTTTTTTTTAATTTATTTTTTATTTAAGAAAGGATAAATTAACAAAACCATAGGGTAGGAGGGGTACAACTCCACACAATTCCCACCGCCCAATCTCCATATCCCATCCCCTCCCCTGATAGCCTTTCCCATTCTCTATCCCTCTGGGAGCATGGACCCAGGGTCGTTGTGGGTTGCAGAAGGTGGAAGGTCTGGTTTCTGTAATTGCTTCCCCGCTGAACATGGACGTTGACTGGTCGGTCCATACTCCCAGTCTGCCTCTCTCTTTCTCTAGTAGGGTGTGTCTCTGGGGAAGTGGAGCTCCAGGGCACATTGGTGGGGTCTTCAGTCCAGGGAAGCCTGGCGGGCATCCTGAACCGGCATTCTTACGGCGCCCTTGTGCTTTACGCCATGTGCGCCCAACCTGCTGCGCTACCGCCGGACTCCCTCTCAGCAGCTTTTGTCATGAAAGACTTCAAGTAGGATTTGCAATACTTTTATTTATTTATTTATTAATTTAAAAAAATATTTATTTTCCCTTTTGTTGCCCTTATTTTCATTTTTGTTATAGTTGTTGTTATTGATGTCGTAGTTGTTAGATAGGACAGAGAGAAATGGAGAGAGGAGGGGACAACAGAGAGGGGGAGAGAAGGATAGACATTTGCAGACCTGCTTCACCGCCTATGAAGCGACTACCCTGCAGGTGGGGAGCTGGGGGCTCGAACTGGGATACTTACGCCGGTCCTTGCACTTTACGCCACGTGCGCTTAACCCACTGCGCTACTGCCTGACTCCCATCTTCTTTAATATTTGTGCTTTTTAGAAAATATTTGTTTACTTTTGGACAGAGACAGAGAAATTGAGAGTGGAGAGACACCTGTAGTACTGTTCACCACTTGTGAAGCTTCCTATCCTGCAGGTGGGAACTAGGGGCTTGAACCTTGGTCCTTGCACACTCAGTTGGGTGAACAACTACCCGATTGGCAGCACCTTGATCATTTTTATAGAATCAGACTTGGATTATAAATGAGCTGGTCTTTGAAGAGACGCTGAAAAGTCAGAGAGAGTGAAAGATACTATAGCACTGAAGCTTCCTTAAATGCACTGGGGACTGGGCTTGAACGAACTTGGGTCTCTCACAGGGCAAATAAGTACACAGATATGCAAGTGAGGTTTTTTTTTTTTCACCAGAGCACCGACTAGTTCTGGCTTCAATGGGAGACCGAACCTGAGCCTGAGCCTCAGGCATCAGTTTCTTTGCATAACCATTATGCTATCTACCCTCACCTTCAAGTGAGCTTTTTTCTTTTTCTTTTTTTAATATTTATCTAACATTTTTGCCTCCAGAGTTATTGCTGGGACTCGGTGCCTGCACTACGAATCCACTGCTCCTGGAGGCCATTTTTCCCATTTTGTTGCCCTGTTGTCATTATTATTGTTGTCATTGCTGTTGTTGTTGGATAGGACAGAATGAAATCAAGAGAGGAGGAGATACAGAGAAGGGGAGAGACAGACACCTGCAGACCTGCTTCACTGCCTGTGAAGCGACTCCCCTGCAGGTGGGGAGCCAGGGGCTCGAACAGGGATCTTTTTTAAATTAAATTAAATTAAATTTATTAATGAGAAAGATAGGAGGAGAGAGAAAGAATCAGACATCACTCTGGCACATGTGCTGCCAGGGATCGAACTCAGGATCTCATGCTTGAGAGTCCAAAGCTTTATCTCTGCGCCACCTCCCAGACCACTCGAACAGGGATCTTTATGCCCGTCCTTGTGCTTTATACCATGTGCACTTAACCCGTTGCACTACCATCCAATGCCTGAGCTTTTTTTTTTGCCTCCAGGATTATTGCGTTGGGCTCAGTGTCTGCACTAGGAATCTACTGTGACTGGAGACCGTCTTTTTTTTTTCCCCATTGTTGTTGCTGCTTCTGTTGAATAGGACAGAAAGAAATTGAGAGAGGAGGGGAAGGCAGAGAATGGGGAGAGAAAGACACCTGCAGAACTGCTTCACCGCTTGTGAAGCCACTCCACTGCTGGTGGGGAGCTGGGGCCTCAAACCGGGATCCTTGTGCCGGTCCCTGTGCTTCATACTATGTGCGTTTAACCTGGTGTGCTACTGCTGGCCCCAAGTGAGCTTTTTAAAATTCTTTTTAAAAATATTTATTTATTTCCTTTTTCTTGCCCTTGTTTTATTGTTGTAGTTATTATAGTGTTGATGTCATCGTTGTTGGCTAGGACAGAGAGAAATGGAGAGAGGAAGGGAAGACAGAGAGGGGGAGAGAAAGACACCTGCAGACCTGCTTCACCGCCTGTGAAGCGACTCCCCTACAGGTGGGGAGCCGGAGGCTCAAACTGGGATCCTTCTGTTGGTTCTTGCGCTTTGTGCCACGTGTGCTTAACCCACTGCGCTACTCCCTGACTCCCAAGGGAGCTTTTCCTATGGTCAAAGATACACATTTTTTAAAAAGAATTTATTTTATTTATTTATTCATGAGAAAGATAGGAGGAGAGAAAGAACCAGACACCACTCTGATACATGTGCTGCTAAGGATTAATTTCGGGACCTCATGGTTTGTCCACTGTGTCACCTCCTGGACCACAGACACACATCTTGATTATGTGACTGCTCCTGGATCTCAGATGTGATCTAGATCATGACTTTGCAAGTGTTCAGGTCTGCCCTCTGTGGCTCATTCTTTTTTTTTCTCTCTCTCTTTTTATTATTATTATTAACCATTCATCCTCCTCTCTTCCCTTTTGGTAACTTTTTTTTTTTTCTCCAGGGTTATCGCTGGGGCTCGGTGCCTGCACTATGAATCCACTGCTCCTGGAGGCTATTTTTTTCCATTTTGCTGCCCTTGTTGTTTATTGTTATTATTGTTATCACTGCTGTTGTTGTTAGATAGGACAGAGAGAAATGGAGAGAGGAGGGGAAGACAGAGAGGGGGAGAGAAAGACAGACAGCTGCAGACCTGCTTCACTGCCTGTGAAGCAACTCTCCTGCAGTGGGGAGCTGGGGGTTATAACCTGGATTTTGTCTGGCACCGTGGTCTCCTGGTCAAGATCTCAAGATGCCTGCCTCATGGGTGGCCAACACTGTATCGTTTCTTCTCCAAAACAGAAGATTCCGGGTACATCTGGGTGACAAGTCTAGCAGATGGAGACTTGTCTCAAGTGGCCTCCCCCAGGGCTCTGTTCTGGCTCCTTCGCTATTTAATATTTACATCAATGACCTCCCAGAAACTTCTTCAAGGAAGTTCATCTACTCCGATGACATCTGCTGTGCAACTCAGGCATCAAAGTTCGACATCCTCGAGGAAACACTCACGAAAGACATGTCTCTGATATCTGATTACTGTAAAAAATGGCGACTAATTCCTAGCACTGCAAAAACGGTATCATCTGTTTTCCATCTACACCATGCCTCGGCCTCGCGTGAGCTTAATGTGCAGCTTGGCAGTACGAGAATCCGGCATGAAGCCCAGCCAGTCTATCTTGGCGTTACTCTCGATCACACCCTGTCATTTCACAAACATCTCATAAAAACTGCAGCAAAGGTGGGCACGAGGAATAACATCATTGCAAGACTGGCCAGCTCCTCATGGGGCGCGAGCGCTTCCACACTACGATCATCATCTCTGGCATTATGCTATTCCACTGCAGAATACTGTGCCCCAGTATGGTTCCGTAGCCCCCATGTCCACTTGGTCGATTCCAAATTATATTCCTCCATGAGGATAATTTCTGGAACCATCCGTTCCACCCCGGTTCCATGGCTGCCAGTTCTTAGCAACATCGCCCCGCCAGATATTCGTCGGGATGCGGCATCATCTAAGTTCATTTCCCACGTCTACGCTCGACCGGACCTGCCAATATACGCGGATATCTTCGCCCACCCTGTCCAACGCTTGACGTCTCGTCACCCAATCTGGTCCCCTACGCCTACACTGAACTTCTCTGTTCCAGACTCTTGGAAACAGAGTTGGCAGTCAGCTGAGGTAAAGAACAAACACCTCATCACAGACCCCTGCAAGCGTCAACCCGGCTTTGACCTAGCACGTTATGATTGGGCCCTCCTCAATTGCTATCGAACAGGCCATGGCCCGTGCACCGCTATGTTCCATCGCTGGGGAGCCAGAGACGACCCGAACTGCCCCTGCGGCTACAGACAGACTATGACCCACATAGTCAACGACTGCCACCTCTCCAGATTCAAAGGAGGTCTCGAAACTTTACATCAGGCTCAACCTGATGCTGTTGACTGGCTACGGAAGAAGGGCAAACGCTAGAAGAAGAAGAACCTGGATTTTTATGCTGGTCCTTGCGCTTCCCGCCATGTGAGCTTAACCCACTGTGTTACTGCCCGGCCCCCTTATTTTTTTATTTCTTTATTGGGGGATTAGTGTTTTACAGTCAACAGTATTTTTTTTTCTTTTACCAGAGCACTGCTCAGCTCTGGTTTGTGGTGGTGTAGAGGATTGAACCTGGGACTTTGGAGCCTCAGGCATGAAAGCTTTTCTGTATAACCACTATTATCTTTCTCACCCAGCTCATTCATCTTTTAAAGGTATTTGGTTGCTTCCAATTTTTGGAAATGACAGATAAAGCTTCTATTTTTAATATTTTTTATTATCTTTATTGCTTGGATAGAGACAGCCAGAAATTGAGATGGTGGGGGAGGGAGAGGAAGAGAGACACCTGCAGCACTACTTCACCACTTGCAAAGCTTTCCCCCTGCAGGTGGGGACTGGGGACTTGAACCCGGGTCATTGCGCATTATAATATGTGCTCTCAACTAGGTGTGTCACTACTGGGGCCCCAGATAAAACTTCTAACAAATATTTTTTATGTAGGTGTATGTGTGGATATGAATTTTCTTTCTTCTTTTTCTTTGCTAAAGCACTGCTCAGCTGCTTTATGGTGGGGCTGGACTGAACCTGGGACCTGAGGCATTAAAGTCTTTTTGCATAATCATTATGCTATTTCCTCAGCTTCAGACATGAACTAACTTCCTTCCTTCAATTTATTTTACTTTTATTTGTTTAAGATAAATAGGAGGAGACAGATTAAGAACATCACTCTGGCACATGGATTACCAGGGATCAAACTTGGCTCCTCTTCCCCCCCAAAAAAAATTTATTATTCTTTATTCATTGGATAGAGACAGCCAGAAATTAAGATGGTAGGGGGAGACAGAGAGAGAGAGAGAAAGAGAGACACCTGCAGCATTACTTCACCACTTGCAAAGCTTTTCCCCTGCAGGAGGGACTGGGGGCTCACAACTGGGTCCTTGCACAATGTAACCTGTGCACTCAACCAGGTGCGCCATCACCCAGCCCCAAACTTGGCACCTCTTGCTTGAGATTCCAACACTTTATCCATTGTGCCACCTCTTGGACTGTCCCAACATGAATTTTCAACTCAGTTGTATAAAGAGCCAGGAAACCAACTGCTGACTCCAACAGTTAATGAATCAGGAACTACCCAACTGTGGGAACAGTGGCTATTGCATTTTGTGTTCCTGCCAGCAAAGATTGCGATAGGCTTTATTTGTTGCCTCCAAGGATTTACTGTGGCTTCTTGCCTGGTAATTCCACTGTACCCAGTGGACTCTTTTTAGTGGTCAATGGGTTTCACAGCTCCAGCCTGGTTTTAAAAAATGTATTTCATAAAAAATATATACAGGAACTCCTGGTTCGAGCCCTAGGCTCCTCACTGCAGGGGGGTTGCGACAGTGGTAAAGCAGGTTTGTAGGTGTCTGTCTTTCTCTCCCCTTATCTATCTTCCCCTCCTCTCTCCATTTCTCTTGCCGTATACAACAACAATGACAGCAATAACAACAATAATAACAACAACAATAAACAACAAGGACAACAAAATGGGAAAAAATAGCCTCTAGGAGCAGTGGATATATAGTACAGGCACCAAACCCCAGCGATAATGCTGGAGGCAAAAACAAACAAACAAACAAAAAAAACTGGATGGGGGCAGATAGCAAAACGGTTATGCAAACAACTGTCATGCCTGAGGCTCTGAAGTCCTAGGTTCAATCACCTGCACCACCATAAGCCAGAGCAGACCAATGCTCTAGTTAAAAATATATTTTCAGAGAAAGAGGGTAAGACCAGAGCATTGCTCAGCTCTGGCTTATGGCTTGGGAGCTCTGAGCAACAGGCTTAAAAATTAAGTCTTTCGCGTAGCCATTATACTATATACTATCTCCCCATCTCTGTAGGGCAGTTCTATTCACTAGAAAGGCAGCTGCTAGATTCATGATCTGATTAATAAAACCAACTAGGTCTTTAAAATTAAGCACTAGCTACTGCCTTCACCTTCTGTCCTGTCTGTGTGCACCTGTCTGCACTGAGGTTATTCTCTGACTCAACTGAGTGTCCCCTACACACAGACACACAGGTGGGTACCAATCTGGGACACTGGTCTCAGGCCATGTTTTACCATTAAATGTTGGACTTAAGTCCCAAGTCCTTAACCTCCTTTAGGTCTTTTTTTTTTTTTTTTTAAGATTTTATTATTAATGAGAAAGATAGGAAGAGAGAGAGAGAAAGAACCAGACGTCACTCTGGTACATGTGCTGCCAGGGATTGAACTCAGGCCCTCATGCTTGAGTATCTAGTTCCTTAACCCCACTGAACCACCTCCCAGACCACTAGGTCTTCATTCTTTTAATTAAATAACTAATTAAAATTTTAAAAGACAGAGAGAAACTGAGAGGGAAGGGAAAAAGACAGGGAGATGGTGGGCTGGGCGGCAGCCCCGGCTCCCCACCTGCTAGGCAGAGCTGCATAAGCAGTGAAGCAGGTCTGCAGGTGTCTATCTTTCTCCGTCTCTACTTCCCCCTTCTCTCTCAATTTCTTTCTGTCCTACCCAATAAAATGGGAAAAAAAAAAAAAAAAAGGCCACTAGGAGCAGTAGATTCACAGTGCCTACACTAAGCCTCAGCAATAACCTTGGAGGCAAAAAAAAAAAAAAAAAAGGTTTCAAGGCCAGGAGATGGCTCAACAGTAGACATATCCATGCACATTTGAGGTCCTGGGTTCAATCTCTGGTACCACACATAAATAAGAAAGACAAAAAAGTGATCTGGGAGGTGGCTCAGTGGCTAAGGAACTAGACTTTCCAGCATGAGGTCCTGAGTTCAATCCCTGGCAGCACATGTACCAGAGTGATGTCTGGCTCTTTCTCTCTCTACTCCTATCTTTCTCACTAATAAATAAATAAAATCTTAAACAAAAAGAAAGAAAATTAGGAGCTCCTGATATAAATATTAAAAAAAAAGACAAAAAACAAAATAAAGGGAGTTGGGCAGTGGCAGCGGGTTAAGCGCAGGTGGCACAAAGTGCAAGGACTGGCATTAGGATACCGGTTTGAGCCCCTGGCTCCCCACCAGCAGGGGAGTTGCTTCACAAGCAGTAAAGCAAGTCTGTAGGTGTTCTCTTTCTCTCCCCATCTCTGTCTTCCCCTCCTCTCTCCATTTCTCTCTGTCCTATTCAACAATGACGACATCAATAACAATAGTAACTACAACAACAAAACAACAAGGGCAACAAAAGGGAATAAATAAATATTAAAAGAAAAGAATTTCTGGGAGTCGGGCGGTAGTGCAGCGGGTTAAGCACACGTGGTGCAAAGCGCAAGGACTGGCTTAAGGATCGGCTTAAGGATCCCGGTTCAAGCCCCCCCAATCCCCACCTGTAGGAGGGTGGCTTCACAGGCGGTGAATCAGGTCTACAGGTGTCTATGTTTTTCTCCCCCTCTCTGCCTTCTCTTCCTCTCTCCATTTCTGTCTATCCTATCCAACAACGATGACATCAATAACAACAATAATAACTACAATAGCAATAAAAAACAAGGGCAATACAGCTTCCCCAGAGACCCACCCTACTAGGCAAAGAGAGAGGCAGACTGGGAGTATGGACCGACCAGTCAACGCCCATGTTCAGCGGGGAAGCAATTACAGAAGCCAGACCTTCCACCTTCTGCAACCCTCAATGACCCTGGGACCATGCTCCCAGAGGGCTAGAGAATGGGAAAGCTATCAGGGGAGGGGGTGGGATATGGAGATTGGGCGGTGGGAATTGTGTGGAGTTGTACCCCTCCTACCCTATGGTTTTGTTAATTAATCCTTTCTTAAATAAAAAATAAAAAAAAAAAACAAAAAAAAACAAGGGCAACAAAAGGGAAAATAAATAAATATATATATTAAAAATAATTTGTTAAAAAAATAAAAAGCAGTGCTTTGATCTCTAGTGTAAAAAACAAACCAGCCAGGCTGATAAAATAATAGCTCATTTGTATAGTATGACTCAGGTTTGAGCCCTAACCCCACGGCATTGTGCCAGAGTCATACTCTGCTTCTCTCTCTCTTATATGTCAATAAATCTGTTGAGGGGCAAGGAGGTAGAGCACACATTCCAGTGCACAAGGATCCAGGTTCAAGCCCCTGTAGGGGGAAAAATTCACAAGTGGTAAAACAGAGGTTCAGGTGTCTGTCTCTCCCCCTCTCTATCTCCCACTCCTCTCTCAATTTCTCTTTGTCTCTATTCAATAAGAAATAAAACAACTAAGTCTACTGAATAATAATAATATCTGAAGCAATAATAACAAGAGCTTATTACAAAGAGGGGACTGGTCTTTGAGCAGTGCCTTCACTCTGAGAAAAAGACCCCACCAGTGATCAACACAAGTGGGAACAGAAGAAGCCAAGAGGGGTTGAACAATTTAAACCTTTATTTAAGGCAAAAATAATTGGCTTGATGACTGAAGCCTAAATTTGATTTCCCAAGATCAAGATTAAAAAAGGAAATAAAGGGGAGGTGCCAGAGTCTGGGGCCAGGGCAGTCCCAGGCTGGGACTGGGACTCAGGGGTGCTCCCTTGCCGGACTGGGGAGGCCACAGGGATCCTAGGACCCAGTGATGAGTTCCAGCTTAGGCCCTTCCTTCCTCTCTGAGCCAGGAAGACAAGGCCATGTGGACCAAAAGGAGGGCTCTTCCCCTGCCGTAGAGTAGGGTCCTTACTATCACCCACCCCCAATCTGGCCCTGTGGAGCACACAGGGACAAGCAGGTTGGGCCAAGGGACTTCAGGGCCTGAGTTCCTCCTTCCACTTCTGCAGTTTCTCATCCATGGCCTTGAGCGTGGATTCATCCTGCAGCAAGGCAGAACAGGTCCTACCCGTTTACCCACACCCCTGCGGATACCCTTGGGATCTCGGGGAGATCTTCCCTCCCTCCATCCAGCTACCTTTACAAAACAGAAGCGGATGTAGTGGTCGAAGTCCTTCTGATGAGACAGGCTGAAGAAGATGGAGACAGGGATGGCTGCCAAGCCCTGGGAAGAAGGCAGTCAAGTTTCCACATGGTCCCCTCCAGGCAGGAGGGGTGGGGAGAACAGAGGTGGGGAGGCTGCCCTGTGGGCTAAGGCCAGGGCAGTTAGCTTCAGGGCAGCACCTCCTGGTGCTGCATCAAAGTCAGTGGGCACATCCTCCCAAACCTCTTGTGCTTGGCAGAGAGATGAAGGCTGAGTGGGCAGGGCAAGGCAGACCCAGTAAAGAAAATGCTCTAGAGGGAGTCGGGCGGTAGTGCAGTGGTTAAGCGCACATGGCGCAAATAGCAAGGACCAGCATAAAGATCTCGGTTCGAGCCCCTGGCTCCCCACCTGCAGGGGAGTCGCTTCACAAGCAGTGAAGCAGGTCTGCAGGTGTCTCTCTTTCTCTCCCCCTCTCTGTCTTCCCCTCCTCTCTCCATTTCTCTCTGTCCTATCCAATAACAACAACAATAATAACCACAACAACAATAAAAAACAACAAGGAAACAAAAGGGAAAATAAATATAAATTTAAAAAAAACTCTAGAGGACTAAGTGGTGGCACACCTGGTTGAGTGCACATGTTACAGTGGTTCAAGCCCCCAGTCCCCACCTGCAGGGGGGAAACTTCACGAGTGGTGAAGCAGGGCTGCAGGTGTCTCTGTCTCTCTCCCTCTCTACCTCCCCCTTCCTTCTTGGTTTCTAGCTGTCTGTATCCAATAAATAAAGATAATTTAAAAAGAAAAAAGAAAGGAAGGAAGGAAGAAAGCTCTGTACTCAGACATCTGAGATCGGCTGGGTCTCAGTGTTGATGGGTCAGCTCTTCACTATACAGATAAGAAGATTAAAGTCCTGGCAGAGCAGGAATCTCTGGAAGCTCACATGGCATCTCTGACGACTAGAAACAGGTTAGGAAGGCATAGTGGCTACGCAAAGGTCTTTCAGGCCTGAGGGTGTGAAGTCCCACGTTCAATACCAGGCACCACCATAAACCAGAATTGAGCAGAGCTCTAGAAAAAAAGAAAAAGAAGGAAGAGGAGGAGGAGAAAAAAAAAAAAGAGGCTGGGTGTCTGGCAAGACAGCTCACTTGAACAGTGAATCTGCTCTGTCATACAATGACCCAGGTTTATGCCTGATCCCCACTGCACTAGGGGAATTTTGGGTGCTGTAGTGCCTCTCTCTGAAAAAGTCTGCTTGGATTAGTGAAATTCCAGTGGTGGAAAGAAAGAATGAAAAGAGAAGAAAAAAGAAAAAAAGCTAGGGGCTGGGCATGTAACTCAGTGACAGAATACAAACTTTGTATGAAGGCATGGATTCTGTCTCTGGCACCAAAATAAAACAAAAGGCTGTCAGGTGCTGGGCAGCAGCACACTTGGTCACGTGCTCTACCAAGGACCTGGATTCAAGCCCCAGTCCCCACCTACAGAAGGGAAGTTTCTTCACAAGTGGTAGAGTAGTGCTGCAGGTGTCTCACTCTCTTCTCTCTCATTTTAAATATTTATTTATTTATTCATTTTTGTTGCCCTTACTTTTTTATTGTTGTTGTTGGATAGGACAGAGAGAAATGGCGAGAGGAGGAGAAGACAGAGAGGGGGAAAGAAAGGTAGACACCTGCAGACCTGCTTCACCACTTGTGATGCGACTCCCCTGCAGTTGGGGAGCCAGGGGCTCGAACAAGGATATTTATTTATTTATTCATTCATTCCCTTTTCATGCCCTTTTTATCATCATTATTGTTGTTATTAATGTGTTGTGATTGCTGTCATTATTGTTGGATAGGACAGAGAGAAGTCGAGAGAAGAGGGGAAGACAGAGGGGGAGAGAAAGATAGACACCTGAAGACTTGTTTTACCACCTGTGAAGCAACTCTCCTGCAGGTGGGGAGCCGGGGGCTTGAACCAGGAATCTTTACACCGGTCCTTGTGCTTTGCGCCACCTGCACTTAACCTGCTGCGCTACTGCCTGACTCCCCTCGAACCAGGATCTTTATGCTGGTCCTTGCGCTTTGCACCACATGTGCTTAACCTGCTGCGCTACAGCCCAACCTGCTTTTCTCTCTCTTTTTACAAGTTAGTTTTTATTTATTTTTATTTGTTGTTATTATTATTATTATTATTTTTACCAGAGCACTGCTCAGCTCTGGTTTATGGTGGCGTGGGGAATTGAATCTGGGTATTTAGAGCCTCAGGCATGAGAGTCTCTTTGCATAACCATTATGCTATACACTCACCCCCATTTTCTCTCTCTCTTTCTCTCTATCTCTCACCCGCTATCAAAAATAAAGAGGGGCACAGTCATCATAAACAGGAAAGTCATGCAAACAAAGCCCCAGTGGAAATCCTGTTAAAAAAAAAAAGGCTGTCATTTCCCCAAAGAAGATGCTGCCCTACACTAGGGGCTCAGGACAGAGGCTGAGCTGAATTGGAACCCCTCAGTCCCTATTTGGACACCACAGCCAGGGCCCTGGCAGACCTTGTTCTTGATCATCCACTTGACGAAGCGTCTGTCATATGGCTCATTGGCAGCGCCGGGCAGGTCTGGCATCTTACTCTCTGGGGACAAAGGCCATGCTGAACCCTGGGTAGTGTTCAACACCACCCCAACCCATGCCCTGGCTGGCCAGTGTCACTCACTGAACCCTGAGATATCTGTGATGAGGAAGTAGCTTCCCTGGGGGAGCACAGGCATCAGGCCCACCGACTGCAGGCTGCGTGCCATGTAGTCACGGCTGCGCTGCATAGCCCGTGGGAGCTGCACAAAGTAGCTGCTGGGTTGCCCGAAGCACAGCTGCTCCTTCTCGAAGCTCTCAGCAACGGCAGCCTGGGGAAGACAGAGGACACTCTGGTCTGACAGAATCTGGCAGCGGGGGCCAACTTGGCTCCAGTGCTGCCCCTTCCTTGCTCCCTGAGCGGGTGTCCCCCTACCCCCCTCACCTGGGTCTGCGTGGGGCAGTGATAGATCGAGTTCTGATGTACTGTGCGCAGGTGCTTCATGAGATGATCTGGGCCCAGAACCCAGCCCACCTGGACCGGAACATAGGGAGTGGGTGAGGTTCTTCCCAGGTCTCTCAGGTCTCAGGCCTGCCTGGCCTGCCGAAGACCCCAGGCAGAGGGCCTGTCCCACACGCTCTTGGGCTCACCTTCCAACCGGTGGCACTGAAGGTCTTGCCGGCACTGCCAATGGTCAGGGTTCGTTCCCACATGCCTGGAAGGCTGGCTGCCCAAAGTCAAAGAGAGCAACTGCTAAGATGGGGGAGGGGTGGCGTGGTGTGAGGGGTCGCCTCACCACATGGACTTCATTCCATGCTGAGTGTAGAACTCAGTTGGTCCTCACTGCACTGCTCTAGGCCAACTCCCCACCCCCAAAGGGAGAAACAAGGCTGGGGAGACAACATAATGTTTACTGTCATGTCTAAGGCTCTGAGGTCCAAAGCTTAATCCCCAGCACCACCTTAAGCCAGAGCTGAGCAGTGCTCTGGTCTTTCTCTCTGTATCTCTAGTTCTTGCTCTCATTAAAAAGGAGTATATATAATAAAGAGAGACAGAGGGAGAGAGGGAAAGACAGCAGCAATACAGCTTCACCCAGTGCAGTCTGGTTGGGATCAAACCTGGGCCATATGCCTGATACAGCAGGCGTTTTCAAGATAAGTTGTACATATAGATTTTTAGGAGGTTTTTTAATATCTATTTATTTATTTGATAGAGATAGAGAGAAATCAAGAGGGAAAGGGGAGACAGAAACACCAGCAGCACTGCTCATCACTAGTGAAACTTCCCTCCCACAGATGGAGACTGGGGGTTTGAACCTCTGTCTTTGCATGATTTAACATATATGTTCTACTGTGTGCCACACCTAGCCTCTCTCTCTATATATATATATTTTTTAATTATTTTATTTATTTTATTTTTGAGAGAGATACAGAGAGAGAAAAACACAGAGAAACATCAGAGCACTACTTATGGTGGTGCGGGGGATTGAACCTGGGACTTTGGAGCCCCAGGCATGAGAGTCTCTTTGCATAAACATTATGCTATCTACCCCTACCCACATATATATATATATTTTTTTTTAATTATTTTTTAAATCTTTATTATTATATAGAGACATCCAGAAATTGAGAAGGAAGGGGGTGACAGGGAGAGAAAGACAGAGAGACACTTGCAACACTGCTTCACCACTCGTGAAGCTTTCTCTCTGCAGATGGGGACCAGGGGCTCAAACCCAGGTACTTGAGCATTGTGACATGTGTGCTCAGCCAGGTGTGTCACCACCCCACCCCATGATTTTTTAAAATTAAATATATATATATATATATATATATATATATATATATATATATATTTAAGATAAGGCAGAGAAAGACCATAGTATTGAAGCTTCCTTCATTACGCTGGGTGCTGGGCTCAGATCTAAGTCTTGCACATAGCAAAGCAGCATACTATCCAAGTGAGCTCTTTTGCTGGCCAACATTTATTTTAATTTAAATAATTATTTAATAACATGAGAGAAAGAGCCAGAGTATCACTTTGGCATATGCAATGCTGGGGACAGAACCTGGGACCTCATTCTTTTAAGTCCAATACTCAAGCCATGATACCATCTCCCAGGCCTTGCTGGCCCTGAGGACCTGTCAATACTTCATCCCATTCTCATGCCACCCCAGGAGGCAGGTGCTGGTGTGTTTCCTGTTCTGAGAGAAAAGTCTGACTCCTTGGTTCTAATCACCAAGGCTGTGGGACTTCCCAGTGGGACTCCAGGCACTGTCATGGGGGGGGTACTGGGGGAGGGTCTGGGGGGTCTGAGCCAGAGGGGGTGCTCACCAATGCTGATGTGCTGACACCCATCAAAGACCAGCCACTGGTAGACCTCGTCACTGATACACACCACGTTGTGCTGCTGGCACAGGCTGGCCACCAGCTCCAGTTCTGTCTGGGAGAACACCTGTGGGCCCCACCCCAGACAGAGACCTTTGCTCAGACACAGAAGGGCAGGACTATACCCCATGCTGAGAGCTGTTCTCCCCAATCCACTGGGCCTCCCAAACTGCTGATCCTTTGAGGTCTGTTGTGAAATAATAGAAAACAGAAATATTGCTTTCTGTGCTTCTTTCCCCATTCCTGGTGCACAATTCCTGAAACTCTTATTTCCTTCTCTTCTTTCTTTGTACCACAGCACTGCTCAGTTCTGGTGGTATTGGGGATTGAACCTGGAAACCTGAGAGCTTCAGGCATGAGTGTCTGCATAACAATTATGTGATCTCCCCCACCTGCACTTCGAATCCATTGCTCCTAGAGGCCATTTTTCCCATTCTGTTGGCCTTGTTGTGCCCTTGTTGTTGTTACTGTTATTATTGTTGTTGTTGGATAGGACAGAGAGAAATTGTGAGAGAAGAGGAAGAGAAAGACGGACACCTGCAGACCTGCTTCACTCCTTGTGAAGGGACCTCCCTGTAGGTGGGGAGCCGGGGGCTTGAACTGGCTTCCTTATACAGGTTACTGTGCTTTGTGCCATGTGCATTTAATCCGCTGCACTACCACCTGACCCCTCTTATTTCTCTCCTTCCTTCCTTCTTTCTTGTTCATTTTTAATCTTTTTTTCCTGCAGAATGAGGGCCTTATGTATGCACAATTTCACTGCTCCTGTGCTGACTTTCTCATTTAGATAGAGATAAAGAAAGAGAGCGAGAGACCACAGCCTCAGAGCTTGGTGCCATGGCACTACTGTGTAGTGTCATAATTCAAATGTGGGTCGAACACATGGCAAAGCACATGGCCTAGCTGACAGTCTATCTTTTGGCCCTCAGCAACCCTTGTACATTCCTACATGACAAGCACTAGAGGACTGGGTGGTGATGCACTGGGTACGGCGCACACATTACCATACACAAGGATCTGTGTATAAGCTGCTGGTCCCCACCTGCGGGGGGAAGAAGCTTCATGAGTGCTGAAGCAGTGTTGCAGGTGTGTCTCTTTTTCTCTCCCTCTCTACCTCTCCCTCCTCTATTAATTTCCATGTCTCTATTCAATAAATAAATATATAAAACAAAACTCAATATTAAAAAAAAAAACACCTAGAATCACTTTTTGTTCTAATAAGGCAAGTTTGGGTGAGTTTGTGAGTGTGGACCAGCCACCAGCAAGACCTAGCCTGGATCAGGAGTTTGGAAGACTCAGCCCTGCCTCCCAAAACATCTCCAGAGAGTGGAGTTGATGATTAGCATGTCAGGTAAAGAAGTGTCCACATATTCCCAGGGGCAGCTAGCCCTCCTCCTGGAGTTTGCCCATCTGCATTTCCTTCCCTGTGGGACTGGGGGTCTCGCTCTCCATATATATAGTTTATTTACTATTGAATCAAGACAGAGATAAATTGAGAGGGGAGAGGGAGATAGAGAGGAGAGAGACAGAGAGACACCTGCAGCCCTGCTTCAACACTCATGAAGATTTCCCCCTGCAGATTGGGACCAGGGGTTTGAACCTGGGTCCTTGCACACTATAATGCATGCACTTAATCAGGTGTGCCACTGCCTCTCCCTCCCAAGCCCCCCCTTTTTTTTTTTTTTTTTGCTTCCAGGGCCAATGCTGGGGCTCGGTGCCTACACTACGAATTTACTGCTCCTGTATCCACTCTTCTTGACTTTTTGGATAGGACAGAGAGAAACCGAGAGAGGAGGGGAAGTCAGAGGGGGAGAGAAAGATAGACACCTGGGGCCAGGTGATGGTGCACTTGGTTAAGCACACACATTATAGTGCACAAGGATCCAGGTTCAAACCCCTGGTCCCCACTTGCAGAGAGAAAGCTTCATAAGTGGTGAAGCAGGGCAACAGGTGTCTCTCCCCCCTCTATTTCCCCACCCCTCTCAATTTATCTCTGTCTCTATCCAATAATAAATAAAAATATTTAATAATAAAAGAGAAAGATAGATAGACACCTGCAGACCTACTTCACCATTTATGAAGCAACTCCTATGCAGGTGGGGAACTGGGGGGCTCAAACCCAGATCCTTGTGCACGTCCTTGTGCTTCACACTATGTGCACTTAGCCTGGTGTGCTACTGCCTGCCCTGCTCTCCCCTCCTTTTTTCTCCTCTCTCTCTCTTTTTTTTTAGTTTGGGTGGGGCACACTTTCCTGCATGCTTCTCTTAATTCATACTGAATAATATTGCATCCGCTGATACCATCCTCTCTCCTTTTTAAATAAACATTCCTTGCCTACCAATTTGTGTCCCTCTTTGTAGAATATTCATGGTGGGGGCACAAGAGCCAGGTTTTTAAATCTCTTGGCCACATATTCCTGGTGCCAAAAGCCAGTAAGAAGCTACATTAGCTACAGTAAGCTGCTCTCCTTCCTCTTAGAGATGGTAAGCAGACTTCCACTCTCCTGTCTAGTCCTCTCCTAATGGCTTCTGCTATGTTTCCATTTTGATTATTTTCTGCAGAGCCCGGGCCTCATGCATACAGGATCTCACCACTCTGGGCCATTTTTCATTCAGGTCGACAAACAGAAGGAGAGGTGCCAGAGCACCAGACCTTCCTCCAGTGCCAAGGACCTTCCCATGTGGGACTAGGGCTGGAATCTGAGTTGTGTGCATGGCAAGGCATGTGCCCTACCTGGTGAGCTATCCTGCCGGCCCTTGTGTTTTCCTTTTAGAGAGGAGAAAATGCTGAGCAGTGAAGTCAGTGTTTCAGGGTCATGGGGAGGCAACTGCTCTCCTCCCCGGGGGATTCCTGCCCTGATCCTAGGATCCCCTGGGACCTCTGTCACTCCCATTTAGCAGAAGCAGTAGCTGAGGCTCCCAGACAGCAAGTCAGTAAGAAAGCAGGGCCTAGGGGGTCGTCGGGTGGTAGAGCAGCGGGTTAAGCGCACGTGGCGCAAAGTGCAAGGACCAGCGTAAGGATCCCGGTTCTAGTCCCTGCTCCCCACCTGCAGGGGAGTCACTTCACAGGTGGTGAAGCAGGTCTGCAGGTGTCTATCTTTCTCTCCCCCTCTCTGTCTTTTCCTCCTCTCTCTATTTCTCTCGGTCCTATCCAACAACAAACGGCATCAACAACAATAATAATAACCACAACAAGGCTACAGCAACAAGGGATATAAAAGGGAGGAAAAAATGGTCTCCAGGAGCAGTGGATTCATGGTGCAGGCACCGAGCCCCAGCAATAACCCCAGAGACAAAAAATAAAAAAATAAATAAATAAAATAAATAAATAAATCTGGGCCTGATGCCATCTAAAGAGGCCCCAGCACAGCAGCGGACCCCCTAGTACCTTCCCCAGAGGGTTGTTCGGGGTGTTGAGCACGAGAGCCTTGGTGTGAGGAGTGAACTTGCTGGCCAGCTCATCGGGGTCTAGTCGCCAGTTGCTGCTGGAATTCAGCTCCCCATCCCGGGTTGGACTCTGCACAAGGGGATGGGAGAGAATCACTTCCATTGCTTTCTCCTCCTCACCTGCTGGGATCCCAAGCCAGCACACAGCTGCCCCCCCCCCCCGCCCACCCACACCTGGGCCAGCATCCTTACCGGCTTCAGGGACACAAACACAGGGCGGCCACCTGCCATCAGTGTCATGGGCTCATAACAATCAAAAAAGGGCTCAATGATGATGACCTAGTCCAAAGGGAGGTGATCTGGGTTAGCAGGACCCAGGTCCCTCACACCCATTGGCCCCCTCCAGCCCCGGCCATGCCATTTACCTCATCACCTTCATCCACCAGGGCCTGGAAGGCTGTGAACAGGGCCCCATAGGCACCCACAGTTACCAGCACGTTTGTGAGTGGGTCTAGCTCATGTCCCAGCAGCTTCCCAAAGAAACTAGCCAGGATCTTCGTCAGTGGTGGGTAACCCTGCCAAGACACAAGGATCAGACGCCCTGCTCAGCCTCTGCCCACCTTCCTACTCAGAAGCACTCAGCAATTCCAGCAGTAGGCTGGGGGACACAGGCAGCTCCTATGGGGGAGGGTTTTTGTTGCTGTTGTTACCACTAGGGCTTTGTTCCTGCACAATCCCACTGCTCCTGGCAGACTGTACTTTTTCCAGCTATAGAGTGAGAGACAGAGAGGAAGTGAAGAAAGAAAGAGAAAGGAGAGGAGAGGAGAGAGAGAGAGAGAGAGCAGAGCCCCATTCCACTGCTTTCTACTGTGAAGTTTCCCCTCTGCATGGTGCATCCATGAGGTGGTTAGGAGCTCAGATGGGGTCCTTGTACATAGTAAAGTGTGTGCTCTACTGGGTAGGCTATCTCCCAGTCCCCACACATTTTTCATCCCCAGTAGCAGAAGGAGGAGGAGGGAGAGGAAGAGGATGAGGAGGAAGAGGAGGAAGAGGAGGAGGAGGAGAAGTAGTAAAGAAGTCAAGCCTGGATGGGGAGACCATGTAACAGATAGAGTGCCAAGCTTGCATGCATGTCCCAAGTTTGACATCTAGCATCAAATATGCCAAAGTGATGCTCTTATTTTCTCTTTCTCCTGTTATTAATGAATAAATAAATGAAACTCATATTCGGCCAGAGAACAGCTCAACTGGTAAAGCTTCAGACTTACCTGCCCAAGGTTCCTGATTTGATCCTTGGTGCCACATGTCCCCGAGTTGGGGTCTGGTGTCTTACTCTGTCTCTTTCCCTCTATCTCTCTCTGTCTCCCTCCCTGATATGTAATAAATAAGTCTTTAAAAATTATTTCAGGTATATTGCACCAAAGTAGAAGACTGGAGTGGGTGGGTGGGGAGAATACAGATCCAAGGATGACAGAGGGTCTAGTGGGGGTGTATTGTTATATGGAAAACTGGGAAATGTTATGCATGTACAAACTATTGTATTTACTGTCAAATGTAAAACATTAATTCCCCAATAAAGACATTTAAAAAATTATTTCAGGGGCTGGGTGGTGGTGCACCTGGTTGAGCGCCCATGTTACAGTGCACAAGGACCTGGGTTTGAACCCCCAGCCCCCACCTGCAGGGGGAAAGCTTCACGAGTGGTGAAGCAGAGCTGCAGGTGTCTCTGTCTCTCTCCCTCTCTATCTCTCCTTCCCTCTCGATTTCTGACTGTCTCTATCCAATAAATAAATATTATATAAAAAAATTATTTCAAAAATATAATCTGGGAATATAGGTTGGTGGTAGAGTACATATTTTGCATACTGGACGTCAAACATTCAAAAAGTGGATAAATAGTTATCTAAATGCTCATCAGTAAATTAGTGAACTGCTGGCAGTGTTTATCTTGGAGAGAACAGAATGATTTATTCAATTTTAAGACTCAGTGTTCTACTCCAAGGACTAGCAAATATTTTCTCTGTGATTTTTTTTGTTTGTTTGTTTTGGGCACTGGGGTTACAGCTGGGGCTCAGTGCCTACATGACAAGTCCACCACTACTCCTGATAGCCATTTCCTTTCTTCCTTTCTTCTTCTTTCTTTCATTGACAGGCATAAATAAATCGGTAGGAAGAGGGAGAAGGAAAGAGAGAGAGAGATATGCAGCATTGCTTTACACTTGAAGGTAGGCAAAGGAGATGTAAGCTTGGGTCCTTGCAGATGGTAAAATATGTGCTCTGCCAGGTTCACAGACCCCTGTCCCCCCTTTATTTCTTTTTTGATAGATATAGAGAAGGCAGAGAGACACAGTGAAAGAGGCCACAACATGGAAGCTTCTTTCAGTGTGGTGTAGGACAGGCTAGAACCTGGTTCACATACATGGCAAAGCAATGCACTGGCCAAATGATCTATTTCGCTGTGATCTTTTTTTTTTTTTTGCCTCCAGGGTTATTGCTGGGGCTCAGTGCCTGCACCATGAATCCACTGTTCCTAGAGGCCATTTTTTCTCCCTTTTGTTGCCCTTGTTGTTGTAGTTTTGCTGTGGTCGTTATTGTTATTGTTGATGTCGTTTGTTGTTGGATAGGACAGAGAGAAATCAAGAGAGGAGGGGAAGACAGACAGGATGGAGAGAAAGAGACACCTTTTGCCTTTCTCCGACCCCTCCTAGCTATTTCCATTTCCGACTTGCCACTTCCAGGTCTACCCTTTAAAAACCTTGGTTCTCTGATCAATAAACATATTGCATTGTCTTGCCACCACGTGTCTGTTCCTGAATCATCTTACTCGCACAACTGAGTGAGTAGCAGCATAGGCTGGCTCCAGTCGAGTTCTCTCCAACCCAGAGAGCACGCCCCCGGGAAGAGGTAGAAACTTCCTTAGCAACTGCTGGGAGGATTTTAACTGGTAGGATCAATACTACCCTGCATTCTCCCCACCCACCCACCCACCCCAGAGTCTTTTACTTTGGTATAATACTCCAATTCCATTTCAGGTTCGACTTGTGTTTTCTTTTCTAAAATGATGAATGAAATAGTGGGGGTTGTATTGCTAAATGGGAATCTGGGGAACGTTATGCATGTAAAAAAAAAAAAAAAAAAGAAGTAGAAACGCAAAGCAGAAAATGACTGAGTTTGGAGTATGGCACCAAAGTAAGAAAGCAGAAGTATACTAGAGTTTGCAGTGAGTACCTCCCTAATACTTCCTCTCTACTTTTCCAAGCTTTGGGTCCATGATTGCTCAACAATTTGTTTGGCTTTGTATGTTAACTCTCTTTTCAGTCACCAGGTTCCAGGTGTCATCAGGATGCCGGCCAGACTTCCCTGGATTGAAGACACCACCAATGTGTCCTGGAGCTCAGCTTCCCCAGAGACCCATCCTACTAGGGAAAGAGAGAGGCAGACTGGGAGTATGGACCGACCAGTCAACGCCCATGTTCAGCGAGGAAGCAATTACAGAAGCCAGACCTTCTACCTTCTGCAACCCTCAATGACCCTGGGTCCATGCTCCCAGAGGGATAGAGAATGGGAAAGCTATCGGGGGAGGGGGTGGGATATGGAGATTGGGCGGTGGGAATTGTGTGGAGTTGTACCCCTCCTACCCTATGGTTTTGTTAATTAATCCTTTCTTAAATAAAATTAAAAAAAAAAATCAAAAAAAAAAAAAAAAGAAAAGGAAAAAAAAAAAAGAGAGAGAAAAAAAAAAATACTACCCTGCAGGTAGGGAGAGTCTTGAGGGTAGAAAGAAGACAGATCAAAGGAATGGAATGGGTGGGGTTCTTTCAGGCAAAACAATGATTATGTAGATAGGCCACAGTATCAGGAATGCACGGTGCTTTGTGAGCCCTGCCGAGCTCAACCACATCAGCACAATTTCCCGACATCTCCCCCATCTTTTTATCTAATGGCCATAGTATCATGAATTCAGGGTATTTGTGAGGTAGGGAGTCTGATAAGACGAGGCACACCTTTGGGGTTACTCCTGTCCCTCCTTGGTCAACCTCTCGGTACAGAGAGAGACTAACAGGATAGACACACTCCTCAGGTCAAGCCCTGTCAAGCTCAACCACATCCTCACAATTTCCAGACATGAATAAATAAAAGTTTTTTTTAAATAAAAGTACAAGTTTTTTAAATATATATTTTTGATTTAACTTTTTTAAAGGTTTTATTTATTAATGAGAAAGATAGAAGAGAGAGAGAGAGAACCAGACATCACTCTGGTATATGTGCTGCTAGGGATTGAACTCAGGACCTCATGCTTGAGAGTTATGCCTTAGCCACTGCGCCACCTCCTGGACGACTTAATATATATATTTTAAATTATGTATTCATATATTATATAGAGACAGAGAGAAACTGAGATGGAAGGGGGAGATAGGGAGGTAGAGAGAAAGAGAGACATCTGTAGTATTGCTTCACCTCTCCGGACTTTTCTCAATACAAGTAGGTCCAGGGGCTTGTGTATTGTAACATGTACACTCACCCTAGTGCATCACCACCTGGCTCCCGTTGTAGAGCCTTCTTTTTAAAAAATATTTTATTTATTTATTTATTTATTTATTTATTTACTTATTTATGAGAAAGATAGGAGGAGAGAGAGAAATAACCAGATACCAACATGTGCTGCTGGGGACTGAACTCAGGACCTCATGCTTGAGAGTCTAATGCTTTATCCTTTGTGCCACCTCCCAGACCACCCTTTGTAGAGTTTTGAATCTCAAGTCAGCAGCTCCTCTTTCAGGACTCTGCTTAGATAATACCTCTTCTAGGAAGCCTTCTCTGATCTCAGGTTTTATCCCGTTTGCCCATTTCCCAGGCACTCCATCTTCAACCTCCACAGCATATCAACTGCCTTTGTGTTTTATTTATTTATGCCTGTCTTCTCCCAGACCATGAGCCATCTCTAGGCTGGGAACAGAGGAGACACTCATTGAATGGAGAGCAATAGCCAGACTGAATATTCTAAACTCTGTTCCTGGCACCCAGAATGGCCTGCCCTTCCCTCCCCCAAGACCTCCTCAGAGGTCTATGCCCAAAGCCCCAGGAGAGGCTTGAAGACTCACAAAGGCCTTGGTGTACTGGTTGAGCATCAAGTCCCCACTGACAGCATGTTGGAAGGCTTCCAGAGCAAAGTCTGGGGGTGCGAAGTCAGGGAAGCCTTGGCCCAGGTTCACGGCATCATACTCAGTGGCCAGTCTGGCATACTCCACCCTGGGTGAGAAGGAGAGAGTCAGTCCCAGCCCTATCTTCCCTCCACCCCAATTTGGAGTTCCTCTTGCTTTTGAGTTGGTCAGAACACATACCTTGTTTCAGGTGCCCTACATTCTTCCTTTCCTTTTCTTTTTTTAAATAAAGATTTTAATTATTGATGAGAAGGATAGGAGGAGAGAGAAAGAACCAGACATCACTTTGTACCTGTACTGCCAGAGACTGAACTCAAGACCTCATGCTTGAGAGTCCAATACTTTACCCATCACACCACCTCCCAGACCACCCCTGTGTGCTTTCCAGTACTGGACAACTGACCTCAGCCCTGGTCAATATTTTTGTGAGGGTCCCATGCTATGAGATGGACCAGCCACTTGGGAGTGCCAACTGCATGTCTCAGTTTAGGGTCTTTCAGATTTTCTGGACCATGATCCAGAGTAAGAAATCAGCTTAGGGGTTTGCAGGGGGCTGGGGAGCACAGTGGATAAAGCGCAGGACTATCAAGCATGAAGTCCTGAGTTCGATTTCTGGTAGCCCATGTACCAGAGTGCTGCTCTGGTTTGTTCTCTCTCTGTCATAGAAAGAGAGAAAGAAAGAAAGAAAGAAAGAAAGAAAGAAAGAAAGAAAGAAAAGAAGGGAGGGAGAAAGAAAGGCTGTTTGTATATAGATTAATGTACTTGGGTTGTTTGAAATGTCCTATTTGCTGCAACGCAATATTTAATTTAGTTATTGTTACTTTACAAAGATAGTAAAAATATCCTTCGTATTACTATTAAAAAAAAAAAAGAAAGGAGAAAGAAAGTAAAAGTGGGGAGCTGGGTGGTGGTGCATCTGGTTGAGCACACATGTTACAATGTTCAAGGATCCAGGTTCAACCTCCCAGTCCACACCTGCAGTGGGAAAACTTTACATGTGGTATTTTTTATATATATTATTTATTTATTATTATTTATTGTCTTTATTTACTTATTGGATAGAGACCACCAGAAATCGAGAGGGAAAGGAGAAGACAGAGAGGAAGAGAGATAGAGAGATACTTGCAGCCCTACTTGACCACTCACAAAGCTTTCCCCCTGCAGATGGGGACTGGGAGTTTGAACCGGGGTAATAGTAATGTGTGCACTAATGGGGCACGCTTGTCTTTTATTTATTTATTTATTTATTTATTTATTTATTTATTTATTTATTTATTTTTACCAGAGTCCTGCTCAGCTCTGGTTTATGGTGGTGTGGGACCTGGGACTTTGGAGCCTCAGGCATGAGTCTCTTTGCATAACCATTATGCTATATACCCTCCCCCTCATTTATTTATTTATTTATTTATTTATTTATTTATTTTTGCCTCCAGGGTTATCGCTGGGGCTCAGTGGCTGAACTAGGAATCCATTGCTCTCAGAGGCCATTTTTTTCCTTTTTGTTACCCTTGTTGTTTATCATTGTTGTTATTATTGTTGTTGTTGTATAGGACAGAGAGAAATCAACAGAGGAGGTAAGACAAGAGAGGGGGAAAGATAGACACCTGAAGACCTGCCTCACCGCTTGTGAAGTGACCCCCTGAAAGTGGGGAGCCAGGGGCTTGAACCGGGATCCTTATGCTAGTCCTTGCGCTTTGCACCATGTACACTTAACCTGCTGTGCTATCACCCCCCCATTCTCCCTATGTTCCCTTCCTTCTCAATTTATCTTTGTACTAGCCAATATAAATGAATAAATAAAATAAAATAAAATAACTGCAGGTGGGGAGCCAGGGCCTCTAACCGGAATCTTTATGCTAGTCCTTGTGCTTTGCACAACGTGCACTTAGCCCGCTGCACTACCACCCGACTCCCTACCTCTTAATTCTTTAAAAAAAATAATAAAAGAGGAGAAGAAAGAGGAAATGGGAAGCGGGTATAGCATAATGGTTATGCAAACAGACTCTCATATGTGAGGCTCCAGGTCCCAGGTTCAGTCTCCTGCTCCACCATAAGGTAGAGTGAGCAGTGCACTGGTTTAAAAAGGGGGGGGCTAGATTGTTATGTGGAAAACTGAGAAATGTTATACATATATAAACTATTATATTTTACTGTCATCTGTAAACCAATAATCCTCCAATAAAGAAAAAAGAAAAGAAAGAGGCTCTCTGCATAGGTCACCGTGTGAGTAAGATGTTTTTCTTTCTTTTGTTCTCTCTCTCTTCCTCTCTCTTAGTTGCTCTCAGCCCTGTGTGAGCGCCCATCAACATTGAGTGAGAGCTCTGAGGGGCTTCTCTCTTTTTGTCTTTTGCTCTCTTGCCTAGGTGGGCCTCTAACGAGATGTGAGCAAGGGGGCTCCTCTCTTTCTCTCTCTCTTAGCCTAGCAAATAAATGTTCTCAACTTTCCTGAATAAAGCATAAAATTGCTGAAAAAAAAAAAAAAGAGGAGGAAAACCTATGAGGAACATTAACTCATATCACAAGTACCAAGCCCCTGATGGTACTTGTTGGGGCGGAAGTCTTTTTATTATTATTTTTTTAATTAATTAATTAATTTTTTTACCTCCAGTCTTATCGCTGGGGCTTGGTGCCTGCACTATGAATCCACTGCTCCTGGAGGCTATTTTTTTCCTTTTTGTTGCCTTTTTTGTTTATTGTTGTTGTTATTGGATAGGACAGAGAGAAATGGAGAGAGGAGGAGAAGACAGAGGGGGGAGAGAAAGACTGCAGACTGCATCACTGCCTGTGAAGTGACCCCTCTTCCAGGCGGGGAGCTGAGGGCTCGAACTGGGATCCTTACACCGGTCCTTATGCAGGTCCTTGTGCTTTGCACCATGTGTGCTTAACCCACTGCACTACTGTGTGGCCCCCTTCTTTTTTTCAGTTTTTATTTTGCCTCTAGGGTTATTGCTGGGGCTCAGTGCCTATACTATGAATTCACCATTTCCGCGGGCATTTCTTTCTCTCTCTCCTTCTATTTTGATAGGACAGAGAGAAACTGATAGACGAGTGGGAGAGGGTAGGAGATAGACACCTGTAGACCTGCTTCATTTGTGAAGCATCCCACAAGCAGGGGCTCAAAACCGGGTCCTTGCACATGGTAATATGTGTGCTTAACCAGGTGACCCACCTCCTAGCCCCAGGAAAAAATTCATTATATTTTTGTGGAGCTGAGACCTTGGTAATGCATATTTCACAGGGGGGGGTGGGGTGGGGTGGTGGTGGTGGTCTAAAGTAGATAGTATAATGGTTATGCAAAGAGACTTTCATGCCTAAGGCTCCAAAGTTCAGGTTCAATCTTCCATGCCACCATAAACCAGAGCTGATCAGTACTCTGGTAAAGCGAGAGAGAGAGAGAGAGAGAGAGAGAGAGAGAGAACCCAACCCCAAGTAGCAGGAACTTCCATGAGGTGCCAGGGCTAGAGCCACAGCATAGGAAGGCATACACACTACCTGGTGAGCTACCAGTTCCAAATAAAGTCTACTTTGTATCTGTGAAGCACCAGCACAGAATTAGCATGACCCTCCTAGTGGAATCTACTGCAGCATTTAACTTCCTACTCTGTGCTATTCTAATCTAGCCTTCAGGAACGTTTGAGAAATGCTAGGGGGGAGAGGGGGGAGGATGGCACACCCGGTTAAGTACATACAGTACTAAGCGCAAGGACCCACTCAAGGATCTGGGTTCAAGCCCCCAGCTCCCCACCTGAAGCAGGGATGCTTCACAAACAGCGAACCGGAACTTCAGGTGTCTTTTTCTCTCCCTTTCTATCTCCCCCCACCCTCTCAATTTCTCTCTCACCTGTCCAATAAAAATGGAAAAAGTGGTCACTAGGAGCAGTGGATTTGTAGTGCTGGTACCTAGCCCCGAATATAACCCTGAAGGCAAAAGATAAAAAACAAAACAAACAGATAAACAAACAAAAAGAAAAAAAGAGAAATGCTTGGGAACTTTTATTTATTTATTTTTTAAGATTTATTTATTTATGTGGTGTGGGAAGTGGTGCAGTAGATTATGCATCGGACTCTCAAGCATGAGACCCTGAGTTTGCTTCCTGGCAGCACATATACCAGAGTGATGTCTGGCTCATTCTCTCTCCTCCTATTTTTTTCACTAATAAATATACAAAATCTTTAAAAATGGGAATCAGGCGGTAGCATCCCCTCCTCTCTTGATTTCTCTCTGTCCTATCCAACAACAACATTAATAACAATAACAATAATAACTACAACAATAAAACAACAAGGGCAACAAAAGGGAATAAGTAAATAAATAATTTTTTAAATCTTTATTTATTTATTGAGAGAGAGAGAGAGAAAGAAGAACATCACTCTGGCACATGAGATAATGGAAACTGAACTTAGGACCTCAGGCTTGGGAATCCAACACTGTTATCCACTAGGCTACACCCAGGCCTCAAGAATTTTTATTGTTAGTGAAATTCCACCAAGTTTGACTCACCTTTCTCAAGGTTCTCCTAGGTACATGCAATTCCCTCCATCATGCAGCTCAGAGCTACAGGTCAGTGCTGGTGGGTCATGGTCCCTACAGCCACAGCCAAGCAGGGGGACACGCTAAGCCTCACTCACCCAGGGGTGTTGCCCAGGACAATTCAGAGTTATAGCAAACCTAGGAACCACCCTGCACTGCTCCCCAGCTTGCCAAAAGTGGTAGCCACACATCTCCCTAGCCCTGCCCAGCTCACCATGGGTTGTAGTCCAGTCCTTTCAGTCTTCGAGCCTGCATCTGTTTGGCCATGGTAAACTAGAAACAGAACAAAGGGACTGTCAGTTTGGGAGGTGCAGCCTGGCCCATTTTGTGGGTGGCAGTGGCTCCTCCCTAGCCACTCCCCAGAAGCCTAGGGCAGGGCCACAGCTGGTTTTCCACGCAGGCTCTAGCCAGCCCTGTTGGTCCTGTTCCACCTTCCACAAGCATCCACTTGCCCCAAGTTCCAAGTGTCCAGAAAAGCAGCCCAGAATCAACCCAGTTAAAATTTCATCAAGAGGAAGGGTGGGGGGAAGCAGAGGAAAGTTGAAGGCAACACCAGCAGGTATAGTTTCTGTTGATAGAAAGCTTGCTAAGATCTTTCAGTTCTCTGAACAATCCAAGAGGGCCCATTTCAAGGAAGAGAAAAGGGAAGAGCTTGGCAGGGAGTTAAATGTTTAAGTTCACACAGCAAATGCAGACTCAGCCACATTCTGATTTTTTTTTTTTTTTTAATATTTATTTACTGGGAGTCGGGCAGTAGAGCAGCAGGTTAAGTGCACGTGTGGCACAAAGCACAAGGGCCGGCATAAGGATCCTGGTTCAAGCCCCCGGCTCCCCACCTCCAGGGAAGTCGCTTCACAGGCGGTGAAGCAGGTCTGTAGGTGTCTCTCTTTCTCTCCCCCTCTCCATTTCTCTCTGTCCTATCCCACAACGACGACATCAATAACAACAACAATAATAACTGCAACAACAATTAAAAAAATACCTAAGGGCAACAAAAGGGAAAATAAATATATATAAAAAATTAAAAACTATATTTATTTACTTATTCCCTTTTGTTGCCCTTGTTGTTTTATTGTTGTAGTTATTATTGTAAAAACAATAATAACAATCTATAACATTGATGTCATCATTGTTGGACAGGACAGAGAGAAATGGAGAGAAGAGGAGAAGACAGAGAGGGGGAGAGAAAGATAGACACCTCCAGACCTGCTTCACTGCTTATGAAGCGGCTCCTCTGCAGGTGGGGAGCTGGGGGCTCAAACCAGAATTTTTACGCTGGTCCTTGTGCTTTGCGCCACTTGTGCTTAACCCGCTATGCTACCACCCGACTCCCTACATGCTGATTCTTGTTCTGCCTTGGGATAGGCTCAGGGGACTGAACCCCATGGGTGTGACAGGAGCCCCAGAACTTTCCTGTGCTTTGTCTTGGTGAGGCTCAGAGGGGAGCAGGGTTGCACTGGATCGACCTTCCCGTGGTGCATCCCGTGAGTACCCATTCATTGGGGAAACTGACGATCCTTCCTAGCCGACTGAATCCACATGGATCCCAGTCACTTTCAAAGCCAGCAACAAGCAGCTCCTGACGGCTTTCAACCTGATGCTGTTGACTGGCTACGGAAGAAGGGCAAACGCTAGAAGAAGAAGAAGAAGAAGAAGAGGGTAGCAGGAATCAGAACTAACTTTGTTGCCAGCCATCTGCTGGGGCTGGGAAATGAGCCCTTCCTGTGACCACAGTTTTAATCACACTGTGGAGTTGTCATGTCACCCCCATCTGAGGATGGAGGCACTGAGGCTCAGAGAAGCTTGGAGAGCTGGGTTGCTGCCTGAGATTGAAGACAGCTGGATGGACCTGGTCAGGAGGGCAGGACTCCTGAGAAAAGCCTGGACTCCAGGTTCCCCACAGGGGATAGTCTTCACTTGTAGTGACTGCACTGCTCAGCTCTGGTTTATGGTGATACAGAGCTAGAAATAGAGGGAGGGGCACCAGATCAGAGCTGCCTCTGGTGCAGTGGCACCACAAAGGATGCAGGGATTCAGAGCAGACACCCTACCAGTAAGCTCTTCCTCAGGGCCCAACTATTTAATTAATTATTTTTTCTGAAATATAGGAAAGGTGAGTGATAACTACAGGCGTTATGCTGACCTGTGCTGCAGGCCTGCAGGTGTCTATCTTTTTCTCCTCTCCTATCTTTTTCTCCCTCCTTTCTCGATTTCTCTCTGTCTTATTCAACAACAACAGTAACAACAACAATAATAATCACAACAACAACAAGGGCATTAAAATTAGAAAAACTGGCCTCTAAGAGCAGTGGATTCGTGGTGCAAGCACTGAGCTCCAGAGATAACCCTGGGAGCAAATAATAAATAAATAAATAAATAAATAAATAAATAAATAAATAAATAAATGGGGTTAGGTAGCGGCACACCTGGTTACGTGCACATATTACAGTGCACAAGGACACAGGTTTAAGTCCCTGCTCCCCACCTGCAGGGGGAAGCTTCAGGAGTGGTGAAGTAGAGCTGCAGGTGTCTTTCTGTCTCTTTCTCTCTCTATCTGCCCCTCCCCTTTTAATTTATTTCCTTCTCTATCCAATAATAAATAAATAAAGATTTTTACCTTTTTTTTTTTTGCCTCCAGGGTTATTGCTGGGGCTCATTGCCTGCACTACGAATCCACTACTCTTGGAGGCTATTTTTTCCTCTTTTGTCGCCCTTATTGTTTTATTGTTATTGTTATTATTGTTGTTGTTATTGCTGTCGTTGTTGGATAAGACAGAGAGAAATCGAGAGAGGAGGGGAGACAGAGGGGAGAGAAATGTAGACACCTACAGAACTGTTCACTGCTTGTGAAGCGACCCCCCTGCAGGTGGGGAGCTGGGGCTTGAACTGGGATCATTACACAGGTCCTTGTGCTTGGTGCCATGTGCACTTAACTCACTGCCTTACCTCCTGACCCCAAAATTTTTTTTTAATTTTTCAAAAATTGATTAAAAAATAAATAAAGGAAGCTTACAATTGAAACAGAAACCTTTAAGCTATAAAGTGAAGAGATGTCAGGGACAGTGGGACAGTGAGGAGTGGAGGCTAGAGTAGGGGAAATTTGAAGAGGGCCAGGATGGGGGTGGAATAGAGAAGTACAGAGATAGCATAATGGTTACTTAAAATGACTTTAGTGCCTAAGGCTCTGATGTCACAGGCTCAATCCCCAGCACCACCATAAGCCAGAGTTGAGCAGTGCTGGCAAATAAATAAAGTACAGGGGGACACAGAGGTAAAAGGAGTTGAATGATTTTTAGGAAGGAGACAAAAATGGGGGACACCCTACTTGGGTAAGTAAGGAAATGGTACAGGCGTTTAGGCTTTGGTACAACGTGCTCCAAGTATGGATATGAGTGAGACCTGCCACAGGAGATAATGGGAAGACAGTAGCACCAAGCAAACTATTCAGTGCACAGCTACATGGCAGGGACCCATAGCCAGGCAGTCAGGGAAGGCTTTCTGAAAGAGGAAGCTGATGCAGAGTTGTGAAATCAAGACTTTGGCATGCAGTGACAGAAGAGGGGTTAGAGCACTTACAGTCTGGTGCAAGTGTCGGGTGACAGAAGCTCCAGCCTTCTTTCCCTGGAGGAGCCCCACCAGGTGCAAAGAGATGGCTGCGGCATTCCTGAACATGCTTCCCAGAGCCAAGGGCACTGATGGCTTCTCCTCCAGGAGCAGAGGAGAAGGGAAGAGAGCACCCTGCCCAGAAAAGGCTAGTATTTATTGAATGGTTGGCCACAGTGTGCTAGGCTGGGCAGTAAGGGACAGGAGCTTTGTTGCATGATAATCTTTTAGTCTCTTAGTCCTCACAGCTACCCTTGTGAGACACACACACACACACACACACACACACACACACACACACCTAGCAGCCAGAGTGACCTTTTCAAAATGTACGTCACTGTTGATGAAAAGTCAAATGACCCAGATGAAATTATGGATGACTTGTGTGGTGCTGTGATCAGTAACAAAACAGATGTATTTCTCCCAGCAGTCAGCAGTCTTTGTCTACTTCTTTCTGCTCACAGTTTTTCCACACTTGAGTGGAAAGTAAGAAAAGTCTTTTGTTATGTGAATGAAGCGACTTTTGAACTACACCCCAGTTGTCAGGGGGCAACCACCTATTAAAGCTGTCAAACATGCTAGAACTTTGCACCCTTCTTTTCCTGAGGTAAAAATGTTGTGGGCGGGGGCAGGTGGTAGCACAGTGGGTTAAGCGCACATGGTGCAAAGCCCATGAACCAGAGTTGGGATCCCGGCTGGAGCCCCCAGCTCTCCACCTGCAGGGAAGTCGCTTCACAGGTGGTGAAGCAGGTCTGCAAGTGTCTGTCTTTCTCTCCTCCTCTGTCTTCCTCTCCTCTCTTGATTTCTTTCTGTCTTGTCCAATAACAGTGGCGATAATAAGGGCAACAACAAGGGCAACAAAATAGGAAAAATGGCCTCCAGGAGCAATGGATTTGCAGTGCAGGTACTGGGCCCCAGCAATAGCCTGGAGGCAAAAAAAAAAAAAAAAGGTCAGGAGGACTGGGAAAATAGCATAATGGGTATGCAAAAGGATTTTCATGACTAAGGTTCTGAGGTCCCAGTTATAATCCATAAACCAGAGCTGAGTGGTATTCTGGTAAAACAACAACAAAGATAAAAACCAACCAGGCAAACAAACAAAAACTGACAAACTCTCTGAGGTTAAGAAAAGCAAAAACTGGCCAGAGACAGGAGTTTGGAGGGTGTGACAATCCTTCCCTAGGAGCTGTCATACCAGCTACATTCTTCTTATTTATGTATTTATTTTTAAATATTTCATTTATTTATTTATTTATGAGAAACCTAGGAGGAGAGAGAAAGAGCCAGACATCACTCTGCTATATGTGCTGCTGGGGATTGAACTCAGGACCTCATGCTTAAGAGTCCGATGCTTTATCCATGCAGCACCTCCCAGACCACACATTCTTTTTTTTTTAATATTTACTTATTTATCCCCTTTTGTTGCCCTTATTTTATTGTTGTAGTTATTATTGTTGTTATTGATGTCATTGTTGTTGGATAGGACAGAGAGAAATGGAGAGAGGAGGGGAAGACAGAGAGGGGAAGAAAAAGAGACACCTGCAGACCAGCTTCACTACTTGTGAAGCGACTCCCCTGCAGGTGTGGTGCTGGGGGCTTGAACCGAGATCCTTATGCCGGTCCTTGCGCTTTGCGTCACATGCACTTAACCCACTGCACTATCGCCCAACTCCCATATTCTTGTTTTTTAACCAACCTTCCCTTCCCTTCTCTTCCCTTCTTTCTCTCTTTTAATAAATATATTTATTTAAAAATATATATATATATTTATTTATTGGCTAGAGACAGAGAAATTGAGTGGGTAGGGGAAGATATAGTGGGGCAGAGACAGAGAGATGTTTTCCCCCTGCAGGTAGGGTCAGGGGTTTGAAATGGATCCTAGCACACTGTCGTGTGTGCATTTAGCTGGGTGCATCACCACCTGGCCTTTCCCTCCCTCCCCCTCTCTCTTTTCCTTTCTTTCTTCCTTTCATTTTATTACATAGGACGGACAGAAATTGAGAGGTGGGGGAGACAGAAAGACACCTGCAGACCTGCTTCACAGCTTATAAGTTTTCCCCCTGCAGGTGGAGATCCAGTTGCATTTTTTGCCTTTGGTTGACCCTAGACAGAACCTTGCAGATAAGTACCCCAGGCTCTGGGCCAGGGTCACATGCACATGACAAAGCAGCACACCATCCAAGTTAACTCTTCTGTCAGTCAGTAAAAAAGAGAAAAAAAAAAAAAAAAAAACCTTACAGATGAGACTGCCCTCTTGCTCAAGGTTTCGGCTTGAGAAAGCCATGTCTACACCAATATCAGCAGGCCAGGAGGTAGCTAGCTCACCAGTAGAACATGCACCTTAACATGCTCAAAACCCTGTGGTCCAGGAGGCGGTGCAGTGATAGTGTTGGACTCTTAAGCAAGAGGCTGAATTCAAGTCCTGGTATTACATATGCCAGAGTGATGCTCTGGTTATCTCTCTCCCCCATCATTAAATGAACCAAGCTTAAAGCAAGCAAACGGGGCCGGGTGGTGGCATACCTGGTTGAGTATACGTTACAATGTACAAGGACCTACGGCACCAAAGTAAAAATCTCTGGGTTGAGGGTGAGGGTGAATGTTTGGCTTCACTGGGGTGGGGGGTGGGGGGGGGTGGGATGGGACACAGTCTTTTGTTGGTGGGAATGATGTTTATGTACACTCCTATTAACTTGTAGTCATATAAATCACTATTTAATTAATATGAGAAGGGAAAAGCTTATTGAATGTCTCAAACTTTTTAATACATAGACCATAGGCCAAGTCTTTTCAAATGCTGACTCTCTAAAAAGCTTAGCCCAGGGAGAACAGAAGCAACTGGTGGCATTACTCTATAAGACACAGTTATATACAAATAATGTCAAAGACATAAATTACAGTGATATTGTGTATGATACAGCAAATCCTAACAAGAAGATTTTCAAAGTTTACCCAATTGCCAAATAATTTGATTACAGCAATAACTATCCATTGCCTCCTTAAACCCTCAGCCTCATTACTCGGTGAGACCTTTCCTTTCATAGGATTCTCTAATTCCATTTCAGGTGTTTCACTTCCTAACAAAGCCCCAAAACCTAGATATAAACCAAGTCCCATGAGATAAGGCATATGTTCACATGTCTCCACAATCTAGGGCAAAACAGATACCTGAAAGCAAAAATGCACAATAGTCTGCAGTGAGTCAGTATATGCAGCAAGTAGAAAGACCTTAAAAGACACCATAAAGTTCCTAATGCAATAGTGTCTACTTAGAAGTAGCTAACCTCCTCACCTACCCCCTATTATACGTCCCTCAGTCAGTCCAAAGCTAACCTTATCAAAGTAAGGACAGCAAAAGCTGAATAAGGGCAAGAGACTGGCATACTTTAATGATGACTCTTTAGTCACTATCAGGCCATTCCATCAGCTGGGGCCCTAGTCGGGAGTCCTGAGATTCCCAAACAGACAAGATGGGCCTAGACCTCAAATAATCCCTCTCTCCACTGTTACTGGTCATTTCCATCAGGAACAGCACAACAGACCCCTTTGTGGGCTCCCTTAGGACCTTGCCCTCAACTGGGATCAACCATGGTAGAAAATGTTCCATCCTCCAAAGGGAGATTGGACAACATACTCTATCTTCCACCTGAGGAAGATGGGTTCTGAAATTGGGGCAGCTTGGAATGTTCCTACTCATGACCACAGAATGTGAGCTCAGATCTACAGGGATGAAGAGGTCACATAGGCTCCTAAGCTGAATATGGGCCCTGGATCAGATCAAATCAATGGGATTTATAGTCAACAATATTTATACACCTTTCCCATATTTGGGAGCTACTCTCTTTCCTAATCCAGCTTTCTGGTCCTTTTTCCAGCCATGACATCATCTCCCCAGACAATAACTTGGATCCCCCTGCATATCAGATGTCAGGCTCAAAAAAACAAAACAAAATACTAGTATAGTCATGGGCCCTTTGGAATATACCTAAAGTGGGCCTACAGTCTACAAAATGGAGACCCCCAAATCTTCATCTGCACTAATCCAGCCTTTAGGTTCATGATTAGTCAACAATTCGTTTGGCTTTATATATTAACTCTTCTTTCAGGCACCAGGTTCCAGATGCTACCACGATGCCAACCTGACTTCCCTGGGCAGATGACCCCACCAATGTGTCCTGGAGCCCCGATTCCCCAGAGCCCTGCCCCACCAGAGAAAGAGACAGGCTGGGAGTATTTATCGATCTGTCAATACCCATGTTCAGTGGGGAAGCAATTACAGAAGCCAGACCTTCCACCTTCTGTACCCCATAATGACCCTGGGTCCACACTCCCAGAGGGATAAAGAATAGAAAAACTATCAGGGGAGGGGATAGGATACGGAGTTCTGGTGGTGGGAATTGTGTGGAGTTGTACCCCTCTTATCCTATGGTTCTTGTCAGTGTTTCCTTTTTTTTTTATAATTTATTTCTTTATTGGGGAATTAATGTTTTACATTCAATAGTAAATACAATAGGTTGTACACGCATAACATTCCCCAGTTTCCCATTTAACAATACAACCCCCACTATGTCATTAATCATCCTTGGACCTGTATTCTACCTGTATTCTACCCACCCACCCACCCACCCCAGAGTCTTTTACTTTGGTGCAATACGCCAACAGTGTTTCCTTTTTATAAATAAAAATTATATTAAAAAAAAAAAAAGACAATGTGCAAGGACCCAGTTTCAAGTCTCCTGTCCCCACCTGCAAGGGGAAGATTTGCCAGTGGTGAAGCAGAGCTGTAGAATCTCCTCCCACAAGTGGCACAAAGCGCAAGGACCGGAGTAAGGACCCCGGTTCGAGCCCTCGGCTCCCCACCTGCAGGGGAGTCGCTTCACAGGTGGTGAAACAGGTCTGCAGGTGTCTATCTTTCTCTCCCCCTCTCTGTCTTCCCTTCCTCTCTCCAATCTAACAACGATGACATAAATAACAACGACAATGAAAAAACAAGGGCAACAAAAGGGAAAATAAATATTAAACATTTTTTTAAATTTCCTCCTCCCCTCTCAATTTCTGCCTGTCTCTATGCAATAAATAAATAAAGATAATCAATTTTTTTTTTTAAAAAGCAAGCAAATAACAAACACAAGCTCCAGGGCATGAGTTCAGGCCCAGCACCAAATGAAATGTGAGCACCACAGATAGCACCAGGAGAGGAGGACTATGGGTGATGGGGTGGTTCTGAGGTATCTCTCCTCCCTCTCTGTCTTTCCCTCTCTCTAAATTAAAATAAATAAAATAAAAAGGAGGGTGATGAAGTAGATAAAGTGCCGGACTTACAAACTTGAGGTTTTGAGTTCAACCCTCAGTATCGCACATACCAGAATGATGCTCCAGTTTTCTCTGTCTTTAATACATATATTTGATTGGGAAACTAGGGGGATAGCTCAGCCTGTTAAAGCACAGAATTTACATGCCTGATGCCCCAGACATACAGGTTTAGTACCAGGCAACACCAGTGCTCAAGTCTCTCTTCACTCTTTCTCCTTCTTTCATAATAAGTTAACTATTAAAAACTATTTATAGGGATCCAGGCGATGGTGCACCTGGTTGAGTACACACATTACAGTGTGCAAGGCCCCAGGTTCAAGCCCCTGGTCCCCACCTGAAGGGGGAAAGCTTCACAAGTGGTGAAGCAGGGATGCAGGTGTCTCTCTGTCTGTCTGTCTCCCTCTTTATCTCCCTCTTCTCTCTCAATTTCTCTCTGTCTCTATCCAATAATAAATAAATAAATAAATAAAATATATTTTTAAAAAACTATTTATGGGAGTCCGGTGGTAGCGCAGCGGGTTAAGTGCACGTGGCGCAAAGCGCAAGGACAGGCTTAAGGATCCCGGTTCAAGCCCCCAGCTCCCCACCTGCAGGGGAGTCGCTTCACAGGCGGTGAAGCAGGTCTGCAGGTGTCTGCTGTCTTTCTATCCCCCTCCCTCTGTCTTCCCCTCCTCTCTCCATTTCTCTCTGTCCTATCCAACAATGACATCAACTCAGGGATTAAAATAATATTGAAACAACTGTCAATTTCCACAACTGTGAAGCAGGTCTGCAGACATCTATTGTTCTCTCCCCCTCTCTGTCTTTCCCTCCTCTCTCCATTTCTCTCTGTCCTAACCAGCAACAACGACATCAGTAACAACAATAATAATAACCACAGCAATGATAAAAACAAGGGCAATAAAAAAGAAAATAAATAAATAAATAAAATATATTTTTTAAAAAAGTAGACTTGAACTCTAAAAAGAAAAAAAAAGATCTTATTAGTTCATGAGAAAAGAGAACCAGAGGGGGCCAGGCAGTGGTGCACCTGGTTGAGTGTTCACATTACAATGCACAAGGACCCAGGTTCAAGCCCGTGACCCCCACCTGCAGGGGGAAAGCTTCACGAGTGGTGAAGCAGGGCTGCAGGTATCTTTCTACTTCTCTATCCTCTCTCTCAATTTCTCTCTGCCTCTATCCAATAAATAAATAAAAAGAAAAAGAGAACCACAGTATCACTCTGGTACATGCAAATCAAACTCAGGACCTCATGCTTGAGAGCCAAACACTATCCACTGCACTACCTTCAACCACAAAACTAGACTTTCAGTGGCAGATAGGGTGCAACACATACCAAGAATCTGCCATCCCATTCACTACCTCCTGGGCCACTGTATAAATAGTTGGTGTTTTTTTTTTTTTATTATATTTATTTATTTATTCCCTTTTGTTGCCCTTTTTTTAAAAAAAATTTTTATATTTATTTTATTTATTTATTCCCTTTTATTGCCCTTGTTGTTTTATTGTTGTAGTTATTATTGTTGTTGTTGTTGGATAGGACAGAGAGAAATGGAGAGAGGGAGGGGAAGACAGAGAGGAGGAGAGAAAGTTAGACACCTGCAGACCTGCTTCACCGCCTGTGAAGCGACTCCCATGCAGGTGGCGAGCCAGGGTTTGAACCGGGATCCTTATGCCGGTCCTTGTGCTTTGTGCCACCTGTGCTTAGCCTGCTGCACTACAGCCCAACTCCCTGTTGCCCTTTTTACAGTGGTTTAAAAGCCTCTTTTGTTCTTTTTCTTTCCTGTAGGCTATGGGAGCCCGAGGGCTTTTAAACTATAAGTAGGCTTTTTACCTTAATCCAGAAGAATTTAAAGACGGGTGCTGTCTTTGTTGATCTCACAGCAGCCTATGACACGGTCTGGCACCGTGGTCTCCTAGTCAAGATCTCAAGATGCCTGCCTCCATGGGTGGCCAGCACTATATGGTTTCTTCTCCAAAACAGAAGATTCCACAGTGCCCAAACTCAGCAGGACAACTGTCCTGCATGCCCAGGAATGAGAGGGTTTCTTGAGACATGGAACTTTCAATGCTCAAACTGGGACCAACCTGGGCCAGTGACAAAGTTTGGTTTCCTCAGGCTGGCTAAAAGCAGAGTTGATTGGTTCCAATGTCCTGCTGAATCCTCCATGTGGACTGAATCCTGCCCCATTCCCAGTGATATGGTTCAAAAGTTGCAGGGGCAGGGAGTTGGGTGGTAGCGCAGTGAGTTAAGCGCACGTGGCACAAAGCGCAAGGTAAGGAAAAGGTCCCGGTCTGAGGTTCTCCCCGTTCCCACCTGCAAGTGGTCGATTTACAAGTGGTGAAGCAGGCCTGCAGGTGTCTGTACTTCTCTCCCCTCTCTGTTTTCCCCTCCTCTCTCCATTTCTTTCTGTCCTATCCAACAACAACAACAACATCAATAATAACTACAACAATAAAACAATGGGCAACAAAAGGGAATAAATAAATGAATAAGTATAAAAAAAAGTTTAAAAAAAAGTTGTAGGGGTTGGGCATCCTATTAAGTGGCATATCCTGTTAAGTGCACATATTACCATGCGTAAGGACAGGGGGTTCAAGCCCTTGCTCCCTACCTACAGGGGGATGTTTCAATATTGGTGAAGCAGGTGTCTATCTTTCTCTTTTCCACTCTATCTCCCCTCTCCTCTCCTCTCCATTTCTCTCTGTCCAGTCAAAAACAAAAAATTGCAGATGCAGGCTGGCATGAGCACTCACCTGGGTGGCGCGGCTGCTTTGTGTGCAGCCCAGCAGCCCCGCCACGATGGAGCACAGTGTGTGACGTGCTTTTCCTCTATGTCTCTGTCTCAAAAAGTCAGCTCTGCGCATTGAAGCTGCAGATACCAAAAAAAAAAAAAAAAAAGTTGCAGATGCTGGTGGGTTAATGATAACTCTGACACCCTAGCCCACATCACTTTATGTTTAGCAATACTGCCCCTCCTCTGGCCTAAATCAGGTTAAAAAAAAAAACAAACAGGAATAGTAACGCAATCAACTCTAATCTGCTGAGTAAGGCACTGTGCTGGGGATTAAACCTGGAACCTCAGAGCCTCAGGCATGAAAGACTTTTGCATAACTATTATGCTATCTCCCTACCCGTGTTTTATTTATTTTGGATAGAGACAGAGAGAAACCAAGAGGAAAGAGGGAGATAGAGATAGATAGATAGACAAACAGAAAGACAGACGATAGGTCTAGATAGATGATAGGTCTGGAACACTGCTTTACTACTTAATGAAGTTTCCCCCCTACAAGTAGGGATCAGGGACTTGAACCCAGGTCCTTGTGCACTGTGCTCAACCAGGGGAACACCACCCAGCCCCTGTTCTGGTTACATGTAAGAAAGAGAGAAAGAGAGAACCAGACCCAGAGATAATTTACTGGATGGGGCCTTTCCATGTGCACAGCCCACAGAGGAGGTGCCGTGACAACAGAGAAAGTCCCAGTGCTGTGGCATTGCTTTCTTCTCCTCTTTGTCTATCTGAGTGAGAGAAAAACAAAAAAAAGTAGCCCAGAGCGGTGAAATTGTACATGTTCAAGACACTGGATACACATACACAAAAGAAACAAAGCAGTACTAGATTCTGACAACCCACGAGTGGTCACTGGAGGGGAAGAGAGTTGAGGAATGGAACAGGTTGAAGAGGTTGATTAGATAGTGGCAGATGGAAGCCAGATCTTTAGTGGGTTGTGCACATGACATAATGTGACTCTGAACTGGTGTGACTGTGACTTCCAGTGTACATGTGAGTGACTGAAGCCCTTGCACACATGGTGTCTGAAGATGTGGATGTAGTGAGAACAGTTTCCAGGAACTTGAAAGGGAGGGAGAAGTCAGTGGGAATGTGAGCCTGAGGACTGAAAGGGCACAGTTGGTCACCAAGGTGGTCCTCACCCAGCAACACAGCCAGGTGTTAAGGTCGAACTCTTGGGGGAGGTTGGTGAGTGTGCTGTTCCTAAAGCTGCCAGCAGGGGTCGCTGAGAACCAGCCCTGCCTAGACTTGGAGCAGACTGGGCCTGGATTTTGCAGGTGGAAATGTGGCCACAGTTCTAGAGAAGACCCACGGGAGAGTGTGATCCTCTAGGTCCACTGCGAGGCAGAGTTGCTGGCTTCCCACTGACTGGACGGGCCCAGGAAACCAACCCATCCATGAATCCTCACCAGGGGACCCATTTTGTTCCTTCAGAGACTCCTGTGGGGTCATTCCCAAGCACTGTCTACCCTAGGCGCTCTAGGGCCTGAAGGTCTGTCCTAAGGTAAGAACGATGGCCTCGAATTTACCTCACTTTTTCCCTGTACCAACACTTAATACTCTGAGAGAGGTTCTGTCCAGAGGCTATATCATACACCCAAGGTCACAGCTAGTGAGTAGCTCAGCGCTACCGCCTGACCCCCATGCCTGTGTCTTTTTAATTTTTTAGGTCTACTTATGATGAGAGAGAAAGCAGAAGAGAGAGAAGAACTAGAGCACCACTTTGTCACATGTGACGTTGGGACTGAACTCAGAACTTTATGCCCTGTCCATCTATCTCTCTTTTTAATTAAATTTTAATTTTATATCTTTTACAGAGGGGATTTGATAGGCTAGGGGGAGAGAGATGGAAAGAGAAAAATATAGTGAGAGAGAGAGAAGTAGAGTAAGAGAAAGGGAGAGAGACATTTGCAGCACTACTTCACCACTTGTGATGCTTCCCCCTACAGGTGGGGATGGGGACTTGAACACAAGTCCTTGCGCACTGCAATATATGTGTTCTACTGGGTGCACCACTGTCTAGCCCTTTTTAATTTTTTTAAAGAAATTAATGCTTTTACATTTTATTTATTCATTAATGAGAAAGATAGGAAGAGAGAGAAAGAACCAGACATCACTCTGGTACATGTGCCGCCAGGAATTGAACTCAGGACCTCATGCTTGAGAGTCCAATGCTTTATCCACTGTGGCATTTCCTGGACCACTTAATTTTTTTTAATGAAAGAGAAATACATAAGGATACAGATAAAGACAGAGACCAGATCACTGCATATCTCTGGCTTATGGTGGTTCTGGAGATTGGATCTGGGACCTCAGAGGCTCAGGCATGACTTTTTGAGGGGCTGGGCAGTGGCACACCTGGTTGAGCACACATGTTACCATGCACAAGGACCTGAGTTTGAGCCTCTGGTCTCCAACTGTAGGGGGATGCTTCATGACCAGTGAAACAGGTCTGCAGGTGTCTCTCTGTCTCTCTCCCTTCTCAATTTCTCTGTCTTATCAAATACAAAGAAAAAAAAAACTTTTGCACAACCATACCCCTCTCTCTCTTTTAGGATTTACTCTGTTGCAGCCCAGGAGCTGGCTCAGTGGCTAAAGCACTGGACTTGGACACTCAGGAGAGTTTAACCTCCAGCACTGCTTGTGCCAGAATGATGCTCTGATTCTCTCATATAAAAAGCCAATGAGCTAGCCCACTTGGATGGTGTGCTGCTTTGCCATGTATGACACCCAAGTTCAAGTCTGACCCTCACCACACTGAAGAAAGCTTTAGTGCTGTGGGCTCTTTTATTTTCTGCTTCTGCTATATATATATATATAATTTATTTCACATGGGATATATATGAAAAAAGAGAGAGAGGGGGCAAGGGGCTGGGAGGTGCTGCACTGGGTTAAGCACCTAGTATGATGTGCAAGAACCCACACAAGGATCCTGGTTTGAGCCCCAGCTCCCCATCTGCAAGGGGGTCGCTTCACAAAAGGTGAAGCAGGTCTGCAGGTGTCTTTCCTTCCTCTCCCTCTCTATCTTCCTCTCCCCTCTCTGTCATTGTCCAAAAAAAATCTTTAAAATGGCCATCAGGAGCAGCAGATTTGTAGTGTAGGCTTTGAGCCCCAGCGATAACCCTGGGCAAGAGAGAGAGAGAGGGAGAGGGAGAGGGAGAGAGAGAGAGAACAGAGCTTTATTCTGGTACATTTGGTGCAAGGCCCCTCGCTCTAACAGTTACTTCCCCAGCCACTGGCTTTAATGGTCAATTCCCTCTTCTTATATCTATTTACTTATTAACGAGTGAGTGAAAGAGAGAGAACCAGAACATCACTTTGTCATAGGTGATGCCAGGAATGAAACTTGGGACCTCATGTTCACAAGGCAGACACTCTAACTTATTGCATCATTTATTCTATTCCCCACTTTCTTCCCACCCCCTTCCCACAGGACATCGCTGGGGCTCTGTGCCTGTTTGATTCCACTGCTTCCAGAGGACGCCTGTATAGCTGTCATTTCCTAAGTGACATGAGAAGTAACATACTAGCAGCAAGTTTGTACTTTATGTAATTGTAAAAGGACGGGTAACTGAAATTTGAACCTTGCTGTGGAGGGACTGCTGTTATGTAACCAAACCGTGGCACCTGAAATAGCAGAACGGAGCAAAACAAGGTTTTCTCAATTGAGTACATTTGCGCGTAAGGATGTTTTCACTAAATTGTTCACAGTGGTCATCTATGGGACTGGCAGGTAGGTCTCATGAACTTCAAAATAGTTTATTTTAATACAGTGCCAAGGACTGAACCCAGGCCCTCATATATGTGTGGTAGCATTGAGTAGTCTTTCTGGTACGCCCATTTGAATTTACATGTTACTATGTGCAAGGGCCCAGGTTCAAGCTGCTGCACTGGGGAAGCTTCTGTATGTTTTTTTTTAAAGATTTTATTTATTTATGAGAAAGATAGGAGGAGAGAGAGAGAGAGAGAGAAAGAACCAGACATCACTCTGGTACATGTGCTACCGGGGATCAAACTCAAGACCTCAAGCTTGAGAGTCCGATGCTTTATCCATTGTGCCACCTCCTGGACCACGCTTCCATATGTTTTGAGTGAGGGGGAGACAGTGACAGATGAGGGATGGAAAGTGAGAGACACCAAAGCACCTCTCTACCCTCTGTGGAGTTCCCCACTGGTACAATCCATGGCGACTTCATGTGGTCCCATACGGTGCCAGGGATTGAACTCAGAGCCTCACATATTTTTTAAAAGAATTTATTTATTTATTTATTAATGAGAAAGATATGAGGAGAGAGAAAGAACCAGACATCACTCTGGTTGGTACATGTGCTGCCGGGGACTGAACTTGGGACCTCATGCTTGAGAATCCAATGCTTTATCCACTGCACCACCTCCCGGACCAGAATCTCACATATTATAGGGTATCTGATGACTCATCTCCCAGACCCCAGCTTTTTTAAATTTTTTATTTTAACTTTATTTTTGGATAGAGACAGAGAGAAATTGAGAAGGGGGAGATAAGAGTGGGAGAGAAAGAGACACTTGGAGCACTGCCTCACTACTTGTGAAGCTTCCCTCCTGCAGGTGGGGACCAGGGGCTTGAACTAGAGCCCTTGCACATTATAACATGCTCAACTGGGTGTGCAGTGCCAGCCCTAGCTGTTTTGTTGTTGCTGCTGCTTTTACCAGAGCACTGCTTAGCCCTGGCTTGTAGTGCTGTGGGGGATTAAACCTGAGACCTTACAGTCTCAGGCCTGAGTCTTTTTTTTTTGCATAATCACTAAGTTATCTCCTCTCCTCTCTGCCCCCATCCCCCACCCCAGCTATTTTTAATGATAAGCTGTGGACATCAGGGACATAACTCATTCAGTAAGGGCATTAATTTTTTTTTAACTTATTTGATAAAGACAGAGAGAAACTGAGAGTGGAGGAGGAAAGAGAAAGAGAGAGAGAGAGAGAGAGACACCTGCAGTGCTGCTTCAATGCTCATGAGGCTTTCCCCCTGCAGGTGGGAAGCCTGTTTTTTAAAAACCAGAGCACTGCTCGGCTCTGGGTATGGTTGAGCTGAGGACTGAACCTGGGACTTCAGAGGTTGAGGCATGAAAGCCTTTTGAATGACATCATGTTGTCTCCACAGCCTATAAGAGCACATCTCTTGCATGTGTGAGGACACAGGTTAGATCTCTGGTACCACGCATGACAGAACTGAGCAATACTCTAATCTCCCCATTGGTCTATCTTCACAAACTAAATAGACAAATCTTTTAAAATGAAATGAGGGATCCGTGCAGTAGTGCAGTGGGTTAAATGCACATGGCGCAAAGCGCAAAGACCAGCACAAGCATCTCGGTTTGAGCCCCCGGCTCGCCACCTGCAGGGAGGTTGCCTCATGGGTGATGATGAAACAGGTCTGCAGGTGTCTTTCTCTCCCCTTCTCTGTCTTCCCCTGCTCTCTTCACTTCTCTCTGTCCTATCCAGCAACAACAATAACAAGGGCAACAAAATGGGGGAAAAATGGTCTCCAGGAGCAGTGGATTTGTAGTGCAGACACCGAGCCCCAGTGATAACCCTGGAGGTAGGTAAATAAATAAATAAATAAATAAATCAGCACCACCATCCAGACCCTAGAGACAGCCTGGTCTTAAATGATCCTTCCAGCATAGCTTCCCAGGCATCTAAGACTTTGAGCTTCCCTGATGCCAGGCTAGGGGTCAGTGGACAGCACCCTCCCCCAGCACACACCTCCATCAGTGGTGTAGCTACTGGCTATCTCCGTGGTGATCAGGAGGTGGCTGACCCCAGTAGAAATGCCTCAGGGACTAGTACTCTGGCTGCTGATGTCAGCTGTAGCTCCTGACCAACTGGCCTTGCCAAGAAGCCTGTGCTGACACCAGATAAAGTCCACAGACAGTTTCCTGAGCATAGCCTCTGGAGCTGGCCTGGGTTCAGATACAACAGCTTCCTCATGCTCTCCTTTTCCCAACGTATGAATCCTTTGCTCTTTCTAGATTGAACCCAGGGCCTCATACATGCAAGGCATATGCTCCTCCACTACAATGACACCCCCATCCCCAAATCCTCTGATTTTGAATGGGCACTGCTCATCTTAGTTTAAGGTGTCAGCTAAATCTTCTAATCCAACCAGCCACTCCCAGTCCCCACCTCTTCTCTGATGCCTTCTGGGTCTAGTGGGGGCCTCCTCTTCTTCTTCTAGCGTTTGCCCTTCTTCTGTAGCCAGATAACAGTGTCAGGTTGAGCCTGATGTAAAGTTTCGAGACCTCGTTTGAATCTGGAGAGGTGGCAGTCGTTGACTATGTGGGTCATAGTCTGTCTGTAGCCACAGGGGCAGTTCGGGTCGTCTCTGGCTGATTTCACAGAGCACCTAGTAAGCACCTGATCCTTGTGCTAAATCCTCTAATCATTACCAAGCTGCAGGGACTGAGTTGAAATTCCAGTTCCAGTTCACCTGCTTTCAACAGCCAAACTCCCTTTTGTTGTTGTTGCTGCTCTTGCCAGAGCTTCATTGCTGTGGGCCAGCTTTTTCAGAGAGGTTGCAACAGGAAGAAGTGGAGAGAGGGAAAGAGGGAGAGATATCACAGCATCAAAACTGCCCCGTGCCATAGAACTCCCATGTGGTAGGCCAAAGGTTTGAGCTTGGGTCATGTGCTCGGCAAGGCAGGTGCCCTCCTGGATGAGCTATCTTGCCAGCCCCAACATCCAGATTCTCCCCACTCAGTTACTTCTCTTGCCAGCAGGAGCCTATTAACCCCTTAGGGGGAAGAGTCGTGTCTTGTCTGGTCTCCACCTTGCATGGTAGTTTCAAGGATCCCAGTTTGAGCCTCTGGCTCCCCACCCTCAGGGGGGTCGCTTCAAAAGAAGTGAAGCAGATCTGCAGGTGTCTATCTTTCTCTCCCCCTCTCTGTCTTCCCTCCTCTCTTGATTTCCCTCTGTCCTATCCAACAATAATGACAGCAATAATAATGACAACAACAATAAACAACAAGGGCAACAAATGGGGGGAAAAAGCCTCCAGGAGCAGTGGATTCACAGTGTAGGCAACAAGCTCCAGCATTAACCCTGGAGGAAAAAATAGCTCACTTGGATAGTGTGTTGCTTTGCTGTGTATGACCCAGATTTGAGCCTGGCCTCTATTGTATTGAAGGAAACTTTGGTACTGTGGTCTCTTTTCTCTTTTTCTGCTTCTCTGTTTCTATATAAGGAGGAAAAAAAGTGTTCCAGGAGGTAGTGCAGTGGATAAAGCATTGGACTATCAAGCATGAGGTCCTGAGTTTGATTCCTGTCAGCACACGTACCAGAGTGATGTCTGATTCTTTCTCTTGATCCTCTAATCTTTCTCATTAGTAAATAAATATAACCTTAAAAAGAAAAAAAGGTGGGGGTAGATAACATAATGGTTATGCAAAAAGGCTCTCATGCCTGAGGTTCCAGAATCCCAGGTTCAGTCCCCCACACCACCATATGCCACAGCTGAGCAGAGCTCTGGTAAAAAAAAAAGGGGGGGAGGGGGCAGGCGGTGGCACACCTGGTTAAGCGTACCCATTACAGTGTGCAAGGAGCCAGGTTCAAGCCTCTGGTCCCCACTGACAGGGGGAAAGCTTCATGAGTGGTGAAGAAGTTCTGCAGGTGTCTCTCTGTCTCTCTCTCCCTCTCTATTTCCCCCACCCCTTTCAATTTCTCTGTCTCTATCCAATAATAAATAAATAAATAAATAATTTTAAAAAAGATTATTTAAAAAAACTTTCTATAAAAATTAGCTGAGTAGAGAGGGCATGGGGGGAGTGGGTGGTGGTGCAGCTGATTAAATGCACACATTACCATGCACTAGGACCCTGGTTCAAGCCCCTGCTCCCCACTTGTAGAGGGGAAGTACTGCAGATTATATATATATTTCCCCTCTGCCAAGTAAAAAAAAGGGGGGGAGTTGGGCAGTAGCGCAGCGGGTTAAGTGCACGTGGCACAAAGTGAAAGGACCGACAGAAGGATCCCAGTTTGAGCCCCTGACTCCCCACCTGCAGGGGGTGAAGCAGGTCTGCAGGTGTCTATCTTTCTTTCCCCTCTCTGTCTTCCCCTCCTCTCTCCATTTCTCTCTGTCCTTGCCAACAATGACGACATCAATAACCACAACAATAATGACTACAACAACAATAAAAAGATAAGGGCAACACAAAGGAAAACAAATAAATAATTAATTTTTAAAAGGGGGGGAGAAACTATACATCTATGACAACAATAGCCGTCTGAATCATTTCCTCCAATAAAGTGATGTAATAAAAAATAAAATTAAACCAAAAAGAGAAAGAGAGGGCATTGGGGACACATTGCACAATGGGGGAAGAGTCAAGGTGATAGTGGGAGTGGTGTGCAGACAACTATCCCAGGGAGATAAGAAACTGTATTCATGTGGCTGTCTTGTAAATCATTATCTCCTTAATAAAACAATTTAAAAAAGGGGGGAAAGGGAGTCAGGCGGTGGCTCAGCGGGTTAAGCGCATGTGGTATAAAGTGCAAGGACCATTGGAAGGATCCAACTGAAGCCCCGAAGTGGTGAAGCAGGTCTGCAGGTGTCTGTCTTTCTCTCCTCTTCTCTGTCTTCCTCTCCTCTCCATTTCTCTCTGTCCTATCCAACAACAATGACAACAACAACAGCAATAATAACTACAACAATAAAACAACAAGGGCAGCAAAAGGGAAAATAAATAAATAAATAAATAAATAAAATTTAAAAAATCCTTTGAAAAAAATAAGAAAGAAGAAAAAAAATTAATTAAAAAAATCAGTAAACCATGCTAGGCAACAAAGTTTCTTATTGGATAATGATTGCTGGTTTTCTTTTGTGGTTGGGAAAACACTGAGTCCCTCTGAGACAAGTGTTTGGTTAAAGACTCCAGAAGTCGATGGCTCTGCCCCCAGAGAGGTGACAGCCTATCTGAGGAGATCTATGAAGCACACCGACTTATGCACAAGTCCCCTTGACTTGGAATTGACAGGAGGAAGAGATATGATAAAACCAGATGGCAGGTTTTCCAGCCCAGAGGGCAACAGTAACGAGTCTCCACTTTTATTTCTTCCATGTAGGATCCTGATCCAAAATCAAAACCTCACCCTTTAGGAAAGTTTTATACATGAGGGGGGGGGTAGGAAGGAGGAGGGTTTTTTCCCCCCCTTTTGTTGCCCTTGTTGTTTAACACTGTTGTGGTTACTGGTGTTGTTGTTCTTGGATAGGACAGAGAGAAATGGAGAGAGGAGGGGGAGACAGAGATGGGACGAGAAGACAGACACCTGCAGACCCACTTCACCGCCTGTGAAGCAACTCCCCTGCAGGTGGGGAGCAGAGGGCTGGAACCGGATCATTACACCTGCGCTTTGCACCAGGTGTGCTTAACCCGCTGCCACTGCCTGACTCCCTCAATTTCTTTTCTTCCCCCCTCCTTTTTTTTTTTTTTTTTTTTTTTTTTTACTACCAGAGCACTGCTCAGCTCTGGCTTATGGTAGTGCAGGGGATTGAACCTGGGACTTTAGAGCCTCAGGCATGAGAGTCTCTTTGCATAACCATTATGCTATCTACCCCTGCCCGCTTTTTTCTTTTTTTTAATTTCTTTATTGGGGAATAAATGTTTTACATTCAACAGTAAATACAATAGTTTGTACATGCATAACATTCCCCAATTTCCTATATAACAATACAACCCCCACTAGGTCCTCTGTCATCCTTCTTGGATCTGTGTACTCCCCACCCCAGAGTCTTTTACTTTGATACGATACACCAATTCCAGTTCAGGTTCTACTTGTGTTTTATTTTCTGATCTTTTTTTTTCAACTTCTGCCTGAGAGTGAGATCATCCCATATTCATCCTTCTGTTTCTGACTTATTTCACTTAACATGAAATTTTTTTTTTAACATGAATTTTTCAAGGTCCATCCAAGATCGGCTGAAAATGGTGAAGTCACCATTTTTTACAGCTGAGTAATATTCCATTGTGTATATATACCACAACTTGCTCACCTCAATTTCTTTGCTTTCTTTCTTTCTTTTAAAAAATATTTATTTATTCCCTTTTGTTGCCCTTGTCTTTTTATTGCTGTTGATATTGATGTCACTGTTGTTGGATAGGACAGAGAGAAATGGAGAGAGGCGGGGAAGACAGACAGGGGGAGAGAAAGACAGACACTTGCGAACTTGCTTCACCACCTGTGAAGTGACTCCCCTGCAGGTGAGGAGCTGGGGGCTCAAACCCGAATCTTTGCCCTTCCCTGTGTGTGGTTAACCTCTTTCTTCCTTTCTTTCTTTCTTTCTTTCTTTCTTTCTTTCTTTCTTTCTTTCTTTTTTTCTTTTTGCCTCCAGGGTTATCTTTCTTTCTTTTTGGGGCTAGGTGCCTGCACTATGAATCCACTGCTTCTGGCAGCCATTTTTTTCCCGTTTTATTGGATAAAACAGAAATTGAGAGAGGAGGGGAAGATAGTGAGGGGGAGAGGGCAGAGGGTAGATAGCATGATGGTTATGCAAAAAGACTCATGCTCCAAAGTCCCAGAGTCAACATAAACCAGAGCTGATTAGTGCTCTGGTTTAAAAAAATATATATAAGGTCCCGCTGCTCACTGCTCAAGAATCCCTGGCTCCCGAACCTGCAGAGGGCAAGGGGGCAGGGGTCACTTGACAAGTGATGAAGCAGGTCTGCCAGTGTCTATCTTTTTCTGCCCCCCCCCCCCCCGTGTTCCTCTCCTTTCCTAATTTCTCTCTGTCTTATCCAACAGGGGCAACAGCAACAATGGAAAAAATGACCGCCAGAAGCAGTGGATTCGTAGTGTGGACACTGAGCTCCAGCAATAGCCTTGGAGACCAAAAAAACAAACAAAAAAATTCTTTAGGGCCCTTGCAGTGACACACTTGGTAGAGAGCACATATTACAAAGATCAAGATTCAAGCCTTCAGTCCCCACTTGCAGGAGAGCTTTTTTTTAAAAAAATATTTACTTATTCCCTTTTGTTACCCTTATTATTATTGTTGTTGTTGCTGTTGTTGGATAGGACAGAGAGAAATCGAGAGAGGAAGGGAAGACAGAGAAGCAACCCTGCAGGAGAGCTTTACAATTCAGTAGTGAAACAGTGCTACAGGTCTCTTTCTAACTCTTGAACCCAGGCCCTTACATATTGTAATGTGCATTCAAACAGGTGCACTACTGCCCAAGCCCTATGAATGTGTTTTTAGAGGTTGCTGAGAAATAAAGGCAGGGCCTGACACACTCATAATACCACTGACCTGCCTCCCCAGCCCAACTTTTAGTCTACATTTTTAGAGACACCAAAGCACATCTTCACCTTCAGTGGAGCACCCCTGGTGCTGTCCTTGGTGTTCCCAGGATTGACCACAGAGCTTCACCTATGAGTCACCTCCTGAACCTTCTCTCTCTCTTGTTTGCTTGTTTTATTGTTTTTTGGTGGTGCTGGGGTCTCACCTAAGTGTTTCACTGCTCCAGGGCCAACTTTTTAACTCTCGTTTTTCCTTTTTACCAGAACACTGCTTTGTTCTGAGAGTTCCAAGCTTTAGGCATGAAAGTCTGTTAAACGTCTATGGGTGTTTAACCAGATGCACTACCACCCAGCCCTCAGTTCTCTGTGCTTTAGTATTCTGCATGGAAAGCACAGAGCAGGCAGGTGGGATGCAGTTCATGTCAGTCATAGTGTCTGCTTTATAGGTAAGAACATGGAAGCCTAGGGAGGGACCTGCCAGTCCCAGTTTCAAGGATAGAAAAGGGAAAGTGTGGGTGGGAAATAGCATAATGGCTATGGGGGAGTCCGGCAGTAGCACATCGGGTTAAGCACACGTGGTGCAAAGTGCAAGGAGATATAAGGATCCCAGTTCAAGGCCCCAGTTCCCCACCAGCAGGGGGGTTGCTTCATAGGTGGTGAGGTAGGTCTGCAGGTGTCTGTCTTTCTCTCCTCTTCTTTGTCTTCCCCTCCTCTCTCCATTTCTCTCTGTCCTATCCAACAACAATGACATCAATAACAACAACACAACAGTAAAACAATAAAGACAACAAAGGGAATAAATATTAAAAAAAAACTTTTTAAAATGGCTACACAAAAAAGACTCTCAGGCCCAAGGCTCTGAGGTTTCAGGTTCAATTCCACCTCCTTAAGCCAGAGTTGAGCAGTGCTCCAGTAAAAAAAAAAGTAATAATAATAATAAAATTAATCAATTAAATAAATATTTAAAAAAAGAAAAGAAAAGAGCAAACTTTGGATTTCAATCCAGGTTTTAGCCTCCAATATTTGCCTGTCTTCTTTCTACACACCAGGTTAGCTCCTATACAATTCTACTTATTCAGTCAATAAACAGTTACTGGATGCCTGCTGAGTGTCAGGCCCCAAGCTGAGTGCTGCAAGTTGGTAACAAAAAAAGTACTCAGTACAGAGGAGGAGAAGCTGGAAATGAATATAAAATCCTCCAAGGCTCAGATTCCAGCTTCTCTGTTTCCTGGCCAGGAGCTATTGCTAATGTCCCTAACCTTTCTTCTGAGTCAGTTTCCTCCTTCAATAATAGGGAAAAATAAGACCTCCCAGTAGGACAGTTGAAACCCAAGCACTGGCTCAACACTTGAAAAACAGGAGCCACTGTTATTTTCACCATCATGCCTTTGTTAAAATACCCAAGTGGGCTGTAGGGGAGCTCAGTCAGTAGAGGAGGCCCAGGTTTGACCCCAGTCACTTCAATGAACAGGCTCTGCGAGCTCTCTCATTAAATTAACGGATACACACACACTACTACTACTACTACTACTACTACTACTACTACTACTACTACTACTACTACTACTACTACTACAAAAGCCCAAGCTGTGCACACTGCTGTAAATTCTTTCCCCCTATGCACCCAGGACCCCAGTTCTCCCCCAAACGGGAGATAACTACAGCTAACCATTTCTTACGCATCTTACCATGCCCCCTCCCCACCCTTTCCAGACACATCTACAAACGCACTTTTATCCAGAGTAGCACCGATCAACGCTATCCTTCTCCCCCTTTTTCTCTTGATCTACGCTGCCTTGGAAGTAGTCCCATATTGGTGCATACTGAACATTTTGCTTTTTCATGCATGGCTGCACAATATTCCCGTGTGTGTATTATTTTTTAAGGTGATGGCTGCCTGAGAGCTGCAAAGCTGGAATCCAGGACCCCACTCCAGCCTGGTTCTGCCCAGATTTCGTCCAGTTACTGTGAACTCCATCTCCCCCGCAAGTATGATCACACGAGGCAAATGGGTGCAGAGAGGACCAGCCTAGCGGTCAGCTGGCGCGCGCGATGTGCTCCTGCGGACAGCTCACAGCTGGGTCATCCCTTGGGCACAGCCACTCCGCTACATTAGAGCAACAGACGCAGCGAGCACTCGGGGACGATCGACTCGGAACTATTACCAAGCGCTCCGGCCTCGGCACCTGATGGAACCACGCTGGGCTGCCCGCTAGCTACTCACCCCCGGCTTGGGCACTCCACTCCTACGTCCCTCAGGGCGCCCAGAAGGTTACAACCGTCCTGTCCCTTTAAGGGGGCTGAGCTAGGGCTCTGTTACTTCCGCCCCAAAGGAACATGGCGCCAGCAGGTTGGGGAGAAGTTGGAGGGGGACCAAAGGTACGCAGGGAACGCCCCTCAGAAGCATGGCGGTGCTTCGGTCTCCGCGGTCGCGCCCGTCCCTGACGTCATTTCCGGGGCGGAGGAGGCTGAGTGGTGCAGTGAGGGACAAACAAAAGGAGGCGCCGGAGGGGCGCAGCTGCCGGCGGCGGGACGAAGCGGCGGGGGCCGGGCCTGCCTGCAGGGCGGCCGGGCGCGGCGGGCCCAGGTGAGCGGGTGGGGTGGGACCAGGGGCGCGAGCTGTCGCGTCTCGAAACCCACTCCTACACGCCCCCGGGCCAGCCGCCGGCTCCCAGGCGCCCGGAGCAGTTTGGGCTATTCCCCTGAGCTCGGCTCCCCGGGGGTCTCCCGCAGCTGCTCCTTTCGGCCTCTGCCCTCCCAGCCGCGCCGGCCCCCGGGCCCCCCCCTCCGTGTCGCGGCGCGCGAGCCCCCTCCCGGGCACCCCAATGCTTTTCTGCGCTCGACAGACCGGGATTTCCGCCTCGGCTCCCCCAGGTCTCCTTGTCATCTCCTGGGTCCCCCCCAGATACTCATCTCTCCACACTCAAACTGCCTCCTTTTCCTGAGGTTCCACCTCTGGGCATTCTCTTTGCCATTCTTTTTGCGTTTTCTAAGGTTGCCCCTGCTCTCCTGAGCTCCCGGCCTCTTCCTCTTCCTCGGACCCTTTCCTCCCTGTGATCTGGCGGGAACACTTGTCCCGACTTGGGGCAGGATGCCAGGCTCAGCTCTCCAGGTCTGCCCGGACTGGGGTTCTCGGGAAGACCTGTGCGGGTCCGAGGCCCCCGACACTGCCCTTGTCCTGTGCATCCAGATGGACCTGACAGTCAGAGCTGCGGAGCTCTGTGTCCTTCCCGCGGTGGAGGAACTGGAGACCCAGCGGAGTGCATGCTCCGCAGTTCCTTGGGGTTCCTGATGTTTCTGCCTCTCTGGTTGACTGTTCCCTTGGTCTGGACCGAAGTGAACCGACATCTGACTGGTTCTTAGCTGATGTAACTTGCTGCCTTTTTTGGAAAGGAAGAGAGGTGTCTGGGGATGTCCTGTAGGCTCCTAATGAGGACTTTGCTGGAAGGGTGGGGCCGCCCCATGGTCATCCCTCTTCTTTGGCCCTGGTACCCCCAGGAAGCCTGGGATGAAGCATCAGGGTAAGGAGGGAAAGATTTCAGTGAGGGAAAAGGAATTGGGGCCAATTGAGGAGGGATCTGGGGGACCTGACAGACCTGAGGACCTCTCCGGCCTTTTCCTTTAGGTCTACCTTTAACTCCTGCCAAATCATCCTCTGAGCAGACAGGCTGGAGGCAGCAGGAGGGGGAGGACGTCTGCTTCTGATGATCCTTCTGTGGCCGGGACAGGAGGAGTGGGAGTTTATTCAGAGGGATTTGCCAGTGCCCGGACTTAGTCACACTGGCGTTACATGAAGGTCAGACTTTCCTCTGTGTCACAAGGGGAGGCAAGAACAGATGGCAGTGCTGGAGGACTGGCTTGGGGAGAGATGCTGTGACCTGAATGCTGGCCTTTGCCTCTCTGCCCAGTCTCAGAGTGCATTTTAGTTGGGCTATTGCCCCCTTGTCTCCTCAGGGCCATGGAACTCAGAGAATAGGGGCCCAAGGACTGTTTGTGACTCCCCACCCCACCCCCCCAAAAGCAACAAAATACTTTGTGTACCATGTTATGGTATACCCACTAGGAAGCAGTTACCTCTGCAAACTTTTCAGGGAAAAAAAATTACATATCCTTTTTTTTTTTCCCCTGAACACTGCTCAGCTCTGGCTTATGGTGGTGCTAGGGTTTGAACCTGGGACCTTTGGTGCCTCAGGAATGAAAGTTTTTTTGCAAAACCATTATGCTATCTCACCAGCCCAAGATTTAGTTATTAACACGAAAGGAGAGGGAACTGGAACATCACTCTGCATAAGCAATGCAAGGGATTGAACTTGGGACCTTATGCTTGAAAGCCCAGTGCTCTCGCTTCCTGGGCCACTTCTGCAAACTTGGGATGGCATTCTAGACAGTGGGGGCTCATGAGGATTGCCCTAGTTGGTCAGCATTCTGAAAAGTGGCTTTGGCCTTGGGCTGCTACTTAACTTGGCCCAGATCTCACTTGTAGGAAGTAGAGGGAAAGAATCAACCTAGTGCCTGACTTCATTTCTTGTGAAGGGAAGTTATTCTATATGGAGACATGGAGGCACAGGCTAAGGAGCAAGGATGTCTTGGGGAGTCAGGTGGGATGAATTGGTAACCCTGGAGCCCTGCACAGACTCCTTCTATCCTTTGACTCATTCCTTGTTTCTTTAGTATGTACCTAAAAAGTGCCTTCTGTAGTAAGCCCGGAACATCGCTAGGAAAACCCATCCCCTGACCTCCTCTGAGAAAAGACAGAGACAGCAAAGTATTGATGCTGTGACCAGAGTAATAATAGAAATATTACGGGGGCGGCTCTGAAGAAGGAGGTTTTTAGCTCTGGGGTGAAAATGCTGGGGTTGGTCTGTGTATGTTTCCTGGAAGAGGAAGGATTAGATGAATCAGTGACAGGAAATCCAGAGGTCCAAGTTCTGGTCCAGGCTCTGCCACAGACAGGACTGCCTGGTCTCAGTGGGAGTCCCTGTCCTTGTTGATCAGGGTGGGGCAGGGGTAGAGGCTGACTTCAGTGGCCTCCATGTGTTTACAGCTCTAGATGCTTCACTGCCCAGTTGCCACCAGTTGTGGGATGTCAAGGTTATTGACTTGTCTCTGTGTGAAACCAGAGACCATCCTCTGTGCCCCCACTGCACTGAATGGATGTGATAAATGCTCTACAATCCCTCCTAGATTCTACCAGGCCCCTGCCTGTCCTTCCCAGCTTCTCCACATCCTCCTTCCTGGCTTACTCCTGCCTGTCCATTGACCTTCCTTGGCTGGGCCTGATTTAGACCACCCCCTCCACCCCTGTTCTACCCGTGTTGAGCACACAGATCTCCCCATCCTGTTAGCTTGTCTTGTCCACACCTGTGAACAGTCCTGAGCAGGGTCTGGCATGTAGTAGACGCTCCGTAAATGCTTGTTGACTCACAGATGGTAGTCACACCTTGTGTTTGAGTCCAAGTCGTGTATCTGAACTGATACAACAACCTCTTTGTCTGAACTTCACTCATTCCACTGTTGCCCCACTCTGGATACTCCCCACCTCCAGTCCTAGATTCAGCCAGGTGGAACCACTCAGCATTCCCTGGATGTCATGTTTGCTCCCCTCCAGCCAAACATGTGTAGTCACTCTTGCTTGGAATCTTTTGGCTGACTCCTACTCTTAAATGGGGTCTAGGGCTGCTCCCATGTTCCTATAGCACCTCCCCCCTACTTCACCCCCAAAGGAGAACCCTGGACTCCCAAGGGCCAGTTGTAATTGTGAACTTGGCCTCTCCCCAGATGAACAAGCCCTGTGAGGCAGACATCCATATGATTCCTTCTTGTCACCCCAAAGGCCAAACCCAGGACCTGGCACTGAGCAGGAACTTGGAAAATGTTGGTAGCACCACAGGTAACTCTGGTGATCACACGCAGCCCTGCTGATAGTGACTCTCATTTTGTTGCAGTGAGGCATCTTCCATGGAGCATAAGGAATGCCAGGACCCTGCCCAGACAGACGTGGGCCAACCTCAGCACCAACAACCAACACGCAGATAGCAGAGCCGTCCACAGGGTAAGTACCAGGCGCCTCTGACTCCAGGCCAGCCTGGGCCTCTGGCCAGGTGCCTTTTTTTCAGTCCAGGGTGCAAAGGGCACTATCTCTGTCTCTGCAGTCCTTTGCTTTTCTCTCTGTGGGTCCAGGGCAGAGGTGACAGGAGATTGAATTCTTCCTCCTCCTTTCCACTCAGTGCTCAGTTGAATGGTATGTGGTTGATATACTTGTCCAATGCGAATGTCAAGTTTCATTGTAAACTTTTGTCTTTTTTTTTTTTAAGATTTATTTTATTCATGTCACATTACTGAGAAAGAGAAAGGAGTCAGAGCGTCCCTATGATACACAGAACACTAGGGACTAAACTGGGGCTAGGGGGGTGTCAGGCATCAGGTATGCAAGTCCCATGCTCTGTTAGTTAAGCTATTTCCCCATCATTGTGAACCTTTTTTTTTTTTCCCTCAACCCTAATCTTTTTATTTTTAAATTTTATTTATTTATTCATGAGATAAATAAATAAAGGGGGGAGGGAGAGGAAGAGCCAGACATCACTCTGACACATATGCTGCTAGGGATTGAATTCAGGACCTCATGATTGATAGTCTAATGCTTTATCCACTGTGCCACCTCCCAGACCACAACCGTAATCTTTTCAGTCTGGGTTATTAATAACTCTGCCTAAAGGCCACATTTCCCAAGGTGTATTCCATGGTCACAGTGGTCAGATTAGATTGGGATCCATCAGCCTCTTGTTGGTGCTGCAGGACGTAGAGCCTGGGGTGATCAGAATGAGTGTGGCAGTCTGAGAGGGAGAAAGCAAGCCCACTGCCCCACGAGTATCCCATCACACAAATCCCTGTGAGAATTGATGTCCCTTGGCCTGTGCTTTCAAAAACAGGTTTTCAGAGGCAGGAGAGTACATTGGGTAGGACCCTCACTCTACTCTGAAATGCGGCTGAGTGTCTGTGGGCTAGTCACTTACACCTTGGCAGTTTTTTCATCTCTATAAATAGGAGCTAATGGGGTTAGGGAGGTGGCTCAGCAGGTAGAGGACATACTTCCCATGCATGAAGCTCTGGGCTGCATCCAGACAGTTTGATATGATGGCGCTCGCTCATAAAAAAACCAACATATATATGTTTCTTTTTTTAATTTATTACTTTTATTTATTGGATAGAGACAGAAACTTAGAGAGAAGGGAGAGGAGAGAGATAGAAGAGAGATAACCTTCAGCCCCACTTCACCACTCATGAAACTTTCCCCCTGCAGTGGGGACCAGGGGCTCAAAACCAGGTCCTTACACACTGTAACGTGTGCACTCAGCAAGGTGTGCCACCACCTGGCCCCCATCAGTATTTTTTTTAAGTTATAAAGGAGATAATGTCAGCACCTTACCTCCCTCCCTTTGAGATGTCTTGAGTATTCATTCCGTTGATAGTGAGAGTGTATGTCCCAGAACATGCTTCCCCGGTCATAGCTGGTCTGTGTATAAGCGGTTTAATGATTTGTGAGACATACCACACACTCTTTGATCATTTGAGGAAGCTCAGGCAATAGCCTTTTTCCCATTTACAGATGATTATTTAGCTTGTTCTTGTTTCATTTAATGGTACCCCCAGGACTCCTTTCTTTTTATTTTATGTGCAACCCCCTGGCTCCCTTCTCTCACCGTCTTTCTTTCTTCCTTATATTAAATTTTTTTTTAGAGAGAGGGAAAGAGACCACAGCACTGTGACTTCCTCCAGTGTGATGGGGACCAGACACAAACCTGGATCATGCAGATATAGCAGGCAACTTACTATCCAAGAGAATAGTTTTTTTACCCCCATTCTTTTTTTTTTTTTTTTTAAGATTTACTTGTTTATTTTATCAAAAGAGAGAAAGATCAGAGCACTGTTTCAGCATGTTCTGTGTGGGAGAATAGAACTGGGGCCATTATACATACAAGTTCTGTGCTCTACTCACTGAGCCCCGCTCCAGCCATGGTGGGGGTGTGTGAAATGCTTGGGGTGTGTTTATTGGATCAAGGTCAGCAGACACAGGCCCTGCCCTGTTGGAGTTTCCTGTTGGTTTTGAGGAACTCTCACTCCCTCAGGGAGGCTTGAGCTGAAGTCTAGGACCAGCCATGAACAGGAAGCAACAGGCCTATTTATCTGAGATCAGAATTCTTCCTGAGGGCCAGGGACAGCTTGGAGGGAACAGCATGTGTGGGCCTGAGAGCTTTGTCTTCCAGGTTTTGGCTTCTGCTGTCTGTCTAAGGCAGGTCCAGATGAGGGATGGGGGAGAGGAGGGTGTCCCATTTGCCTACAACTGGCCCTGACTGTTTACCCTGGCAGCTGCTTAAAGAAGCCTCCATCTTGGCATGTCCTTTCAGGTGTTAGCGTCAAGGCTGGGCAGAGGAGGCAGGGAAGAGGGTGCACCCTGTGACTTTGGGCATAGACAGCCTCAGAGCAGGCAGGAGAGGTTTTGTGGTGCCAGGAGAGCCTGGTTTGACAGGATCAAGTTGGGAAAAAATCTGTCCTAGAACCCTCATGTTTCCTCAGACCCACGGGCCCAAGTGCCTCCCTGTCCTATGTCTCTTCCTGCTATACTTTCCCTGGAAGTCTCTCTTCTCATCAGAGACACTTCTGGCAGAGAGTCCCTGGTTGACCTGTCCCTCTGGCAACATCTTTACATCCACACTCATCATCAGGGCCAGGTATGCAGGTCAAGATGCACCTTACAGTCTTACTTGCCATAGCTCCTTGTGGGGTGTGGTGTCACTGCTGTGCAAGGGAGAACTGAGGCTTGGAGGATGTGGTCTTTCCCCAAAGTTTTTGAACCTAGTGGGGACAGATCCAGGATTCAAACCAGGTCTGTTTGCCTTGGCAACCTCTCCTTTCACCCCCTCCTTTTTTTTTTTTTTTTTCCTTTTCTACTGGGTCCTCAGGCTAGGGCCATTTCAGAGTCACCCAGGGGCCTGTTCAGTTGTTATTTCTGGAGTCATAGCACATGACTTACCAGATGGGAGTCCCTGAGTTTGAGCCCTGGAGTCACATGGGGACTCTGATGGGTGAAGGAGCAGTGCTGTGGTGCCTCTCTTTCTTTCTTTAAAAATATGAAATTGACCTGAGGTGGGTGCTCAGTGGTGATACTGGCCGTGTGTGAGGTGCTAGTGCTGCTAAATAAATAAGCCACCCCTGCCATCCCCAGACCTACAGATTCATAGTCTGAGGAGCCAGACCTAGGAATCTGTGCTTTGATATTTATTTATTTATTTATTTATTTATGAAAGAGAAGAGGAGGAGGAGGAGAGAGAGAAAGAAAGGAAGGGAGGAAGGAAGGAAGGAAGGAAGGAAGGAAGGACCGGCATCACTGACGCATGTGACGCCAGGGATTAAACTCAGGACCTCCCACTTGAGGGTCCAATGCCTTATCTATTGCACCACCTCCTGGGTCACAGGAATCTGCACTTTGAAGAAGCTCTCCAGCCCCTTTGTGAGTCAGGGGGTCTGTAGATTCCACTGGGAAACACAAACCAGGGATGCCCCCTAATGAAATAATCCATCTGCCCTAGCACGGATACCATGGACATAGAGGCAGAACTGGGGTAAGGGGTGTGTGTCTGTGTGTCAGTATCTGTGTGTCTGTGTGTAGAGGGATGACTTTCCTTTGTGAAGATGCCTGGGGCTGAAGTTGCTAGCATAGATTTACTCCTGAACACAAACATAGTCCAGCTCTTTCCCCTGATGTGTTCCTTTCGAGTCTAGAATCTTGTGTCAAGTTCTGCATTTCGTCTTAGTTTCTAGAGGACTCGAAGCCTCAGAATTAAATAGACAACTGCTGCATTGGCGCCTGCCTTGAGTAATGTGCCGCTGAGCAAAAGTGGCTGTAAAATTCCATGGCGCTAACCCACCACCTGGACATGACAGACTCACGACTTCTGCTGGCCTGGGTGCTGATGGAGGTGCTGACTGGGGAACCCTGAGCTCTCTGGGTCAGGCTCCTGGGAGCACGCCTCCCTCCCTTCTAGAGAGCTTACAGTGGGCAGCTTACCTCTCAGTGCTGGTCCCCTGGGATGAAAGCACGAGCTGGGTATTCAACATCCCAAGGGTGCTTATGTTCGCCACGCACTTCATGACTTGCCTAGGAAGATGGGGTTGGGCACACAAGGTTCTGGTTGGTAGCAGATCCCAAGCTCTTTATTTTTTTTAAAAGTCTTTCTTTTTCTTTTCTTTCTTTCTTTCTTTTTTTTTTTTTAATTAATGAGAAAGATAGGAAAGAGAGAAAGAACCAGACATCACTCTGGTATATGTACTACCGGAGATTGAACTCAGGACCTCATGCTTGAGAGTCTAGTTCCTTTAGCCACTGCGCCACCTCCCAGACCACTCCCGAGCTCTTGCTATAGCTCCTTCCTGCCATGGTTGTGCTCCCTTCCAAAGCTTCCTCAGTGCTGTACCTGAAAGACCAGAGGCATCCAGATCTGCCCTGTTGGGCTTCCCTGCACCCCTCAGGAAAAATGGGGTCTTGTCTTAGACAACATCTCCAGAGGGCAGAGTGCCCAGGTAGACTCAGGAGACCTGCTTGCCTTTGAGACAGATTGGCACAACCCAAGTTCAGACCTGGGCTGATCTTTGCTACCATCTTTCAGCTGTGTGGCTTTCGACAGTTCACTTAAACCCTCTGGGCCTCAGACTGAAAACTGCCATCATGGGGAGTTGGGCGGTAGCACAGCGGGTTAAGCGCAGGTGGTGCCAAGCATAAGGATCAGTTTAAGGATCCAGGTTCAAGTCCCTGGCTCCCCACCTGAAGGGGAGTCGCTTCACAAGCAGTGAAGCAGGTCTGCTGGTGTCTTTCTCTCCCCCTCTCTGTCTTCCCTTCCTCTCTCCATTTCTGTCTTTCCTGTCCAACAACAATGACACCAATAACAACACCAATAATAACTACAACAATAAAACAAGGGCAACAAAAGGGAATAAATAAACAAATAAATAAATAAAAAGAAAGAAAACTGCCATCTTAATAACAGCAGCTAACCTGTGACATAGATGGCACAAGGCCAGGCCAAACACCTTCTCTGACTGCCTCCTTGGGCCTTCAGCTCAGCCCCTCAAAGAATAAACTCATCAAAACAAAAAACAAAACAAACAAACAAAAATACTTTACCACCAAAGACGAGAGCTGAGCAGTGTTCTGGTAAAAACAAAAAACAAAACAAACAAAGAATAAACTCATCAGCCCATTAGACAGAAGTGGAAACTGGAACCCTGGGAGGTACGTGGTTTTCCCAAGGTCGCCTGAGGGTGCAGTGGGGAGCCACCTCACTGGTTGGTGTGGAGGTGGGGAGCTCGGCCCAGAAGTGCTGGATGCAGTGCTGGCAGAATGGTCCATGCCAGTGACCAGGCCTATGATGGGGGGGGGGGGCAGGACCCCAGCCTCCAGCTTCTGGTGCCACTCACTGGTTGGCCTTCACCCTAGAAGACAGGCTGCACCCTTCCAAGTCAGCATGAGGATATGAGGATGAACTTGTTTGAGTGGCCATTCCCAAATAGGAGAGAGGTGTGGAACTGAAACTTGCTCTTCTCTCCACCCCCAAGGTCTCCTCGTTTCCTTTCTCCAGGAAGTGAGGGTGTGCCCCTCTACTCTACACAGGGTGAGTTCCAAGCCCGGCATCGCCCCCAGCCTGCAGCTGCTGACTCACCAGGGCTGGGTGTGGGGGCCCGGAGGGCAGTGCACTGTTCTTGGGTGGGTGGGGACCATGTCACCAGATGGAAGGTGAGATTCTCCCTGCACCCCCGCCCACCAGCTCTGGAAGTTCCCAAGCTCTTGACCCTCTCTGACAGGGACAGTGTCCCCAAGTCTTCCTTTATCCTCCTGGAAATGGCCCTTCCCCCATCCCTGGGAGAGCATTGGCCAGACAGCCTTCCTTCCAGGCTGTGGTAGAGGCGGGGCTCCTGTCCCCCACACCCCTGCCTGGGAAGTTTTCCCAGCATATCTGGGCTTTAACAAAAGGCCCTCTGTGCCCTGTTTACACGCTGCCTTGCCTGCCTGTCCCAGCTCAGGTGTGGGAGCCAAGTCCCTGCAGGCCAGTGTGGAGATGGGGACATGCCTGGGTCGTCTCTCCCTCAAATAGACAGTGCATCTCCCAGCCCCTTTCTTGCCTGAAGCCCTTGCCTGAAGCCACACCAGAAGATCAGCAGTGTGGGCTTGACATGACAGGGGTGGTTCTGAGAGCAGATCAACAACTGTCACCTCCATCCTTCCCTGGGTTCCCGAGAATGGGAACCTCTCTCTGGGGGGCTGTCGTGTCCTTGGAGGTGTTTGTTCTCCTAGCTTAGCCCCTCACCTGTGTCTTCTCATACTGAATTCTGGGAGAACAACGGCAGGTGGGTTGTGGCAACTCTAGTACCTTCCTTTGGCTGACTGCTAGATTGACAGTGGTAGAGAAAGTGTTACTTTTGTTTGATATCATTTTAATTTTGTACTGTTAGAGATAGAAGTAGAGAGGCAGAGAGTCAGGCGGTAGCTCAGCGGGTTAATGCACATGGTGCAAAGCACAAGGACCGGCATAAGGATCCCGGTTTGAGCCCCCCCCTTCCCCACCTGCAGAGGAGTCGCTTCACAGACGGTGAAGCAGGTCTGCAGGTGTCTATCTTTCTTTCCCCCTCTCTGTCTTCCCTTTCTCTCTCCATTTCTCTCTGTCCTATCCAACAATGATGACATCTGTAACAAAAACAATAATGACTACAAAAATAAAACAACAAGGGCAACAAAAGGGAATAAATAAATAAATATTCAAAAAAATTTTTTTAAAAGTAGAGAGGCAGAGAAAAGTAGAAATTAGTGGTCTGGGAGGTGGCACAGTGATAAGGCTTTGGACTCTCAAGCATGAGGTCCTGAGTTCAATCCCCAGCAGCACATGTGCCAGAGTGACGTCTGGTTCTTTCTCTCTCCTCCTATCTTTCTCATTAATAAAGAAATAAAATCTAAAAAAAAAAAAGTAGAAATTAAGAGGGAAGGGTGAGATAAAGAGGGAAAGAGAGACACTTGTAGCACTTTGGCACTTGTCCCTCTCTCCTGAAGTTGAGGAGGACGGGGGTTTGAACCTAGGTCCTTGCACATGGTAATATGTGCTCAGCTGAGTGCACCACTACCAGGCTCCACTACCCTGTTTTTTTAAAAAGATATACTCCCTGGCTATGAGGTGTGTGTGTGTGTGTGTGTGTGTGTGTGTGTGTGTGTGTGTGTGTGTATTTGTGTGGTTTTAAAATTTTATTTACTTTTGGTCACCTAGATTTTTGCTAGGCCTTGGTGCCTACCTGATGAATTTACTATTCCTTTTAATCATTCTTTTTATTTCTTTTTTGATACAGAAAAATGGAGGGAAGTTGGAGGGAAGGAGAGAGAAAGAGAGACACTTGTAGCAGTGCTCTACCTTTTTTTTTTTATTTCTTTCTTGGGGAATTAATGATTTACATTCAACAGTAAATACAATAGTTTGTACATGCATAACATTCCCCAGTTTTCCATATAACAATACAGCCCCCACTAGGTCCTCTGTCATCCTTCTTGGTTCTGTATTCTCCTCACCTACCCACCCCCACCCCAGAGTCTTTTACTTTGGTGCAATACACCAATTCCAATTCAGGTTCTACTTGTGTTTTATTTTCTGATCTTGTTTTTCAACTTCTGCCTGAGAGTGAGATCATCCCATATTCATCCTTCTGTTTCTGACTTATTTCACTCAACATGAATTTTTCAAGGTCCATCCAAGATCGGCTGAAAACGGTGAAGTCACCATTTTTTACAGCTGAGTAGTATTCCATTGTGTATATAGGCCACAACTTGCTCAGCCACTCATCTGTTGTTGGACACCTGGGTTGCTTCCAGTTTTTGGCTATTACAAATTGTGCTGCCAAGAACATATGTGTACACAGATCTTTTTGGATGGGTGTGTTGGGTTCCTTAGGATCTATCCCCAGGAGAGGAATTGCAGGATCATAGGGTAGGTCCATTTCTAGCCTTCTGAGAGTTCTCCAGACTGTTCTCCACAGAGGTTGGACCAATTGACATTCCCACCAGCAGTGTGGGAGGGTTCCTTTGAGCCCACACCCTCTCCAGCATTTGCTACTGTTACCTTTTCTGATGTATGACATTCTCACAGGAGTGAAGTGATATCTCATTGTTGTCTTTATTTGCATTTCTCTGACAATCAAAGACTTGGAACATTAGTGCTTTACCATTAATGAAGCTTCCCCCCCACAACCTAGGTCCTTGTGGGTGGTAATGTTTGTACTCTATTGGATACCCACTGTGAATATATATTTTTTAGGTTTTTTTTTAATTTTATTTATTCATTTTCCCTTTTGTTGCCCTTGTTGTTTTTATTGTTGTTGTAGTTATTGTTGTCGTCATTGTTAGATAGGACAGAGAGAAATGGAGAGAGGAGGGGAATACAGAGGGGAGAGAAAGAGACACCTGCAGACTTGCTTCACCGCCTCCCTCGACTTGCTTCAGCGACTCCCCTGCAGGTGGGGAGTTGGGGGCTTGAACCGGGATCCTTATGCAGGTCCTTGTGCTTCGCACCACATGCACTTAATCCACTGTGCTACTGCCCAACTCCCCTAGTTGTTTTTTTAAAGATTTTATTTATTTATTTATTTATTTATGAGAAACGATAGGAGAGAGAAAGAACCAGACATCACTCTGGTACATGTGCTGCCGGAGATTGAACTCAGGACCTCATGCTTGAGAGTCTAGTCCCTTAGCCACTGCACCACCTCCCGGACCACTGTATTTTAGTTCTTATAAAAGCCTTCTGAGATGGCTACTACAATAATCCAGTAGCTTTTATATTGAGGAAACTGAGGCTCAGAGAGGAAAAGTTTCTCTCTTCTCTGAGGTCTGAGCATACCTACCTGTATACCTTACTTCCCTGAGGTGGGAACTGTGTTGGAAATATGTGGTGTCCGGGGCAGTGCCAGTGTGTAGCAGGCCAGCCTCTCTCTTTCCCTTTCCTTTCCTTCTCTTTTTCTCTCTTTCTTTATTTCTTTCTTACTTTCTTTCCTTCCTTCTCTCTCTTTCTCTTTCTTTTCCATTTCTTCTATTATTTATTTTGATAGAGGGTGGAAGAGAAGGTGTTGGGAGACAGACACCTGCAGCACTGCTCCACCACTTGTGAAGCTTACCCCCTGCAGGTGGGAACCAGGGACTTGAAGTCAGGTCCTCACACATGGCAATGTATGTCTGCTACTGGGCACACGACCACCTGGCCCTTGGTTAGCCTTTCTCTAATTCAGATGGCAGTTGACTCTTACAAGCTCTTTTGCAATCCTCAGAAACCACACAGTGAAGAAGGTCTTTTGATTTTTTTCCCCCCCAAATATTCTTTTTGTTCATAAAGTACCAAATTTGTGGCCCAGGAAACAACATAGTGAATAAAGTGTTGGTCAAGCATGAGATTGAGTTTGACTCCAGCATCTTATGTGTCAGAAATATGATCTAGTTCTCTTTATCCCTTCTCCTACCTATCTTTCTATCATTAATGAATAGAGGCAGAGGCAGAAAGAGAGAGAGAAAGACCAAGACTATAGCACTGAGCTTCCTTCAGTAGAGTGGGAGCTAGGCTCAGACCTGGGTCTCGCACTTGGCAAAGCTACATGCTATTTAAGTGAGGTCTTGCCATCCCATAAACAAACATTTTAAAAAGAATATAATAAAAACTGTCAGATTTGGATAATAGGAGAATGTATAAAGCAGACAACGTTTTATGACCTTCCCTTCAGACTTAGCCACATATAGAATAGTGCTAGGCATAAGTTTCTAGAGTTGTGTATGCAAGCAGTAACAAGCTTGTGATTGACAAAAGTTTTTAGGGTTGAGAGACAACATAATTATGCAAGCTGACTTTCATGCCTGACAGTTTAAACTCTAAGGTTTAATCCACAGCTCCACCATACACACACACACACACACACACACACACACACACACACACACACGTCTAGTTCATTGACTTACTGACTTTCTTTCTTCTTTTTTTCTCTCCCCATTTTGGTGGTGCTGGAGATTGAATTTGGTGATGTCAGGCTTCAGGCATGAAAATCTTTTGTATAACCACTGTGCTGTCTCTCCAGCCCTAGTTCTTTAGCTTTCATTGCTTTAGCAATCCCCTGTAGGATTAGAATAGTGCATCCTTCTTCTTACTGATGGATATTTAGGTCTGTATTGGCTTTCAGCTTTTATGAACAAATCTTTAGTGAGCATTCTCTTCTTGTTGTTTTTTTTTGTTTGTTTGTTTTTGACATTACTGGGTCTTTATCACTGTAGGTCAACATTTTCAAAGAGAGAGATGCGGGTGTTGGGGGAGACACTACAGCACCAGCACTTAAGCTTCCTGAATATGGTTTCCAGGCTTAGACCTGGGTCACACACATGACATAGCATTCCCGGTGAGCTGTTTTGTTGGCCCGTCAGAATGCGTTCTTGTCCGTGACTTCACAAGTCCATGTAAAACAACTTTTAATATCTATAATTAGTAGAGAAATTGCTGGAATGTAGAGCATGTACACCCTAATTTTTCATCTAGGAATTTCAACACTTTCTCCAATTAGAAACTAGTGAAATGGCATCTACTTGTTTAATATGTAGCCTCTGGTGAGTAGTGAGATTGTGAAATGTCGGGAGTCGGGCGGTAGCACAGCAGGTTAAGTGCAGGTGGCACAAAGCGCAAGGATTTGGGTAAAGATCCCAGTTCAAGCCCCCAGCACCCCCACCTGCAGGGGAGTCGCTTCACAGGCGGTGGAGCAGGTCTGCAGGTGTCTGTCTTTCTCTCCTCCTCTCTGTCTTCCCCTCCTCTCTCCGTTTCTCTCTGTCCTGTCCAACAACAATAACTACAACAATAAAAAAAAAAAAGGGCAACAAACAGAAAAATAAAGAGATTGCTAAATGTATTTTTTTCAGTAACTTGTCCATATATTTGCTTTCTTTTATTTATTTATTTATTTATTTGGTCTATTGAATTGACTTTTTTCCTTATATTTGTAGGAATTCTGTGTTTGTTTTGAGTATTAAACCATTGGTAATTTGGTAATTATATACGTTGTAACTATCTTCTAAGTCTGTGTTCTTTTTTTATTTGGTCTCTTAAAGATTTATTTATGGGAGTCGGGTGGTAGCACAGCGGGTTAAGCACACATGGTGCAAAGCGCAAGGACCGGCATAAGGATCCTGGTTCAAGCCCCTGGCTCCCCACCTGAAAGGGAGTCACTTCACAGGTGGTGAAGCAGGTCTGCAGGTGTCTTTCTCTCCCCCCTCTGTCTTCCCCTCCTCTCTCCATTTCTCTGTCCTATCCAACAACAATGACAACAATAACAACAACAATAAAACAACAAGGGCAACAAAAGGGAATAAATAAATATTTTAAAAATAAAAATTAAAGATTTATTTTTAATTTTTAAAATTATCTTTATTTATTTTTTGGACAGAGACAGCCAGAAATTGAGAGGGAAAGGGGAGATAGAGAGGGAAAGAGAGAGACACCTGCAGCACTGATTCACCATATGCAATGCTTTCCTCCTGCAGGTGGGGGCCAGGCTTGAACCCGAGCCTTTGTGCATTGTAACATGTGTGCTCAACCAGGTGCACCACTACCCAGCCGCCTAAGATTTATTTACTTACTTATGATAGAGAGAGAGAGAGAGAAAACCAGAATATAACTCTAGCAGTTACAAAGCAGGAATCAAATTTGGGACCTCATGCTTATAAATGCCACCTTACTACCTCCCAGGCTGATATGGGGTCTTTTTTTATTATTATTTTTATTTATTTATTGGATAGAGACAGCCAGAAATCAAAAGGGAGGGGGAGATAGAGAGGGAGAGAAACAAAGACACCTGCAACACTGCTTCACCACTTGCAGAGCTCCCCTTGCAGGTGAGGACGGGGGCTCAAACCCGGGTCCTTGCGGATTGTAACATGTGCGCTCAACCAGGTGCACCACCACCTGGCCCTGATATGGGATCTTTTAAAAGACTGAGAGAAGAAGAAAGGAGAGACCAGAGCACCCATTCAAGTCTGGCATATACAGTGTTAGGAATTAAACCTGAGTCTTTGGGCAAATAAGTCCTGTATTCTACCACTGGTATGTGTGTGGGGTGTGTGTGTGTGTGTGTGTGTGTGTGTGTGTGTGTGTGCGCGCATGTGTGATATCACTGTGCTTCAATGTTCTGAGCTGACTTTTTTTTGTAGATAGAGACAGAGGGAGAGACACCACAGCATCAAAGCTTCCTCCAGTGCAGTGGGGACTAGGCTTGAACCCAGGTTGTCTGCATGGCAAAGTAAGTGCACAATCCAAGTGAGCTATCTTGCTAGCCTTACTATGTCCTTTTTAACCCTTTTTCATTCCTGTTTATTATTATTATTATTAGCATCATCATCATCTTCATCATCATCATCAGAGTGCTGCTTATCTCTGGCTTACGGTGGGGCTGGGGATTAAACCTTCACTTCCATCATCCATAGAGTTCCACCCATATTCATCCTCGATGCTATAACATGCTGTTTGCATGTGGTGCCAGGTGTGGAACCTGGGGCCTCATGTGTGCAAGGCATGTGCTCTACCCAATGAATTGGGCCCCCTGGAATAGTGATTATATATATATTTAAGGGCTGGGTGGTGGCACACCTGGTTGAGCACACATGTCACAATGGACCTGCGTAAGGATCCCGGTTCAAGACCCCAGCTCCCCACATGCAGGGGAGTCACTTCACAGGCAGTGAAACAGGTCTGCAGGTGTCTAGCTTTCCCTCCCCGTCTCTGTCTTCCCCTCCTCTCTCCATTTCTCTCTGTCCTATCCAACAATGATGACAACAATAATGAAAAACCAAGGGCAACAAAAGGGAATAAATAAATAAATATTTTAAGGAAAGATATATATATATATATATATATTTTTTTTCTTAGCTGAGTAATGGGAAAAAGAAAGGTTGATTTGCAGTAGAGAAAGATAAATAGTAGTCGAATTTCACTGCTGTATATGTAAATACTTGCAGAATGCTTGCTTAACCAGTATTGTTACCTGCTCCTTCCATTTCACATACTTTAGAGATTTTCTCGTGTCATCAAGTCATCAAATGTTTGCCTCACATGTTTACTCATTCTTTCATAGTATCCCATCATCTGACTACATGATGAGTATTCAGCCAATCACCCAACAATAGGCATCTGACTTGTTTCCAGTTTCCCTGGTTATAAATAACTCTGATGAACATTCCTGTAACTGAATCTCTGACCTCAAGTCTTTCCCAGAGGATTGCCACTCCTACTACTCCCCTTCCTGGGCCCCGTACAAGAGACAGGGATGAACCTGTGTGGTCCCTGTCCAGTGAGGCACCCACCTTCCCACCCCTTGCTGCTCACTTACCCACTGCCTCATTTATTTATGTGTCTGTTTGTTTGTTTTTAGGTAGAGGCAGAGAGAAAGATCACAGCATCAAAGCTTCCTCCAGTGGTGTGGGGGCTGAGCTCGACCTGGGTACCTGCAAACCAGTGCCCTATTGTAGTGAGCTACGTCACCATCCTGCCCACTGCCTCTGGAGCATTGCTGTCTAGCAGGTGTCAGTGTCTGATCACGTGGAGGGTTTAGTCTCCAGACCGCAGTAATGTGTCTGTCTGGAAGAAGGACAACGAGCTAGACCAGAGCTCAGAGTAACTCACTGCCTTTTTGTCTCTTCTCAGCCAGCTGGGTTTAGCCCTTTCATCTTTGTCCTCTGTACAGGATTCTTTTCTAAATTCCCCAGCTCTTCAGACAGAGAGCCTGTCTGACTCAGCTCTCTATAGCCCTCTTAAAGCACTCACTGTAAAAGGACACCTTGCACCACACCTAATTGTGATTTCCTCCTTCACTTCCCTTTCTTTCCCTTTCATTTCTTGTTTTCATCCTCCTTTACTCTTTTTTTTTTTATTTAAGCAAGGATTAATTAACAAAACCATAGGGTAGGAGGGGTACAACTCCACACAATTCCCACCGCCCAATCTCCATATCCCACCCCCTCCCCCGATAGCTTTCCCATTCTCTATCCCTCTGGGAGCATGGATCCAGGGTCATTGTGGGTTGCAGAAGGTGGAAGGTCTGGCTTCTGTAATTGCTTCCCCGCTGAACATGGGCGTTGACTGGTCGGTCCATACTCCCAGTCTGCTTCTCTCTTTCCCTAGTAGGGTGGGTCTCTCCTCCTTTACTCTTTATTTTTAATTTTTGTCTACAGTGTGTGTATTATATTTTTCTACTATATATATATATATTTTTTTTTTTTCCTTTTGTCAAGCCCTGCCTTATAGTAGTACCAGAGTTTGAACCTGGAATCTCCAGACTTCAGGCAACATCTGGAAGCAAGTCTGTTGTGTAAAGTCTGTTCCCTCCACCAAATACTGTTTAATTTAATGCTAGTGTGAGTCTTGCACAATTCCACCACTGAGCATCCAAATGATTTCACTTCTTTGAGTGAGAGAGACACCATAGCATTTCTTTACCATCCATGAAGTTGTCCCAGTGTTATCCATGATGCTGCTTGGTCCTAGGACTCAAATCCAGAGCCTCGTGTGCAGCAAGGCATGTGCTTTACTAAGTAAGATATCTCCAGACTTTTTTTTTTATCTTAAATGTTATTTATTTTTAAAATGTCATTATTTTTATTTTTTAATATTTATTAAATTTATTTTCCTTTCTTGTTGTTTTCATTATTTTTATTTATTAGATCAAGACAGAAATTTGGAGGGCAGGGGGAGATAGAGAGAAAGAAAGACAGAGAGGCACCTACAGACCTGCTTCACCACTGGTGGAACTTCCCCCCTGCAGGTGGAGGCTGGGGGCTTGAACCTGGGTTCTTGCACATGGTGACATGTACATTCTAGTGGGTGCACCACTACCCAGCCCTGTTTATTTATTGGACAGAGACAGAGAAATCGAGAAGGAAGAAGGAGATGAAGGGAAGAGAGAGAGACAACTGTAACAGCACTTCACTACTGTAAAGCTCTCCCCTGCAGGTGGGGACTGGAGGCTCGAACCCAGGCTGTGACACATGGTAACATATGCACTAAACTAGGTGTGCTACTGCCTGCCTGCCCCTCCTTAATTTTAGATTTTCTTCCCCTTGTTTTGTTTTTGTTTTTGTTTTTACCAGAGCAAGGCTCAGCTCTGGCTTTATGATGTTGTAGGGAATTGAACCTGGGACCTTGGAGCCTCAGGCATTAAAGTCTGTTATGCTAAACCCCTCCCTTTTTTTTTTTTCACCAGAGCACTACACAGCTCTGATTTATGGTAGTGCTGGGGACTGAGTCCATGACTGTACAGCCTCAGACACAAACGTTTTTTGCATAATCATTATGCTATCTCCCGTCTTTTTTTCCTCTCAAAATAATCTCGTAAAATATTAGTTTTCTTTCATCCTGCCTTCTAGTCCAGCCTCGGGGATATTATAGGGGATGTTAGCCAAGGGCTCACCAAAATGTGCTATTATTATTATGGACCTCACTTTTTTCCAAAATAGTGTTACATACAGAGAGAGCTACTGAATCCCACTGCAAAGGGCCAGGCACAATCTCGTGGGCTCTTGAAGCTTCTAGGATCTAGTGCTGGTGGCCAGCTTGTGTCTGTGTTCCAGGCCCCACCTAGCTAGATCTTTGTCAGATTTCTGTCAGTCCCACAGTGCTTTTTCTTTTCCATTCCCTTCATGCTCTGGTTCTGCACTTCTTTCACACCTTCATGGGCTGTCTTGTCAAAGCAAGGGTTGTGTTTCTGATAGTGACACACCCAGTAAAGACCTGAGTTCATGCCCCCATCCTCATCTGCAGGGGGGACGCTTAATAAGCAGTGGAACAGTGTTGCAGGTATCTCTCTCTCTCTCTGTCTGTCTCTCTCCCTGTGTCTTTCCATCTCTGTTTCTCTCTGCATCATTTAAAAAAAGGAAGGAAGGAAGGAAGGATAAATGGGTAACCTTTGGTAGTGGTGGAGTCATGGCACAGGCACCAAGACCCAGTGATAACTGGTGGCAGGGGAAACCAAAATAAGTTTCTCTGGAGGCCTGATTCTATGTCTGCCCCATGCTACAAATGGGGAACCATGGCTCAGAGAGGTGAAGTCACACCTGAAAGCTCATGTCACCACTCCCAAGATTTTCTCTCCACCTGCCCGAGCTTCCATGCAGGCAGCTTGGGAAACCTCACTTCTATGACTTCTGGAAAGCCCAAGAGCTTGGCAGAGTGCCTGTTACCACCCACACTTACAGATGGGGAAACCAAGGCACTGAGATGGGTGGAGTGCTGGTTCCCAGGCCACACGCTGCCTTCTCTCCTGACTGTGGCTAGAAATGACAGATAAGGCATTGTCAGCTGGTGTCCCCAGCTTTAGAATCAAGCAAGGCACTGGTGGTGGGGATGGTGTCATCCAGGCTGGACCAAGGCCTAGCACTCTGTTTTACAAAATGTGTGTGGGGGGAGGCTGAGTGTGGCATACTTGGTAGAGCACACACACTACAACGAATAAGAATCAGACTCCAGGGAGTCGGGCTGTCGCGCAGCGGGTTAAGCGCAGGTGGCGCAAAGCACAAGGACCGGCATAAGGATCCCGGTTCAAACCCCGGCTCCCCACCTGCAGGGGAGTCACTTCACAGGCGGTGAAGCAGGTCTGCAGGTGTCTATCTTTCTCTCCTCCTCTCTGTCTTCCCCTCCCTCTCTCCATTTCTCTCTGTCCTATCCAACAACAGCAACAACAATAATAATAACTACAACAATAAAACAAGGGCAACAGAAGGGAATAAATAAATTAAATAAATTAAAAAAAAAAGATTAAGAATCAGACTCCAGCCACCAGTCGTCACCTGAGGAGGAACATTTTGTGAGAGGAGAAGCAGTATTTCAGGTGTTTCTGTTTCCCTCTTTATCTTCTCCCTTCTCCATTTTTTCTATACAAAAAAAAAAAAAAAGCTATGGGTACTTCTGGGCAGATTCTTGGTTGCCTTTAGAGAAGCTGAGGACCTGAGAAAGCGGTCACTCCACACCTCTGCTGGTTGGCAGTGCCACATGAGGACTCGGTGAGTGAAGGTACTGCCCACAGGAAACTGTCTGCAAAGATCTTCCCGTAACTGGGAGGAAAGAGCTCTACTCCTGTGATTCTGTCCCTTTCCCTCTCCCTTCTGTACCCTCCTGAGACACCGGTAGGCAGGATTTGCTCCATCTGAATGGCCCACCTGGAGGTGCCTCTTGTCTGGGCTCTCTCCCACATTTAGGTTTGAAAGCCAGTCTCTGACACAGGCGGTGTGGACTTGGACAAAGGACTTCTATTGCGGAACTTGTTTCTACAGCCATAAAATGAGTGTGAGGCACGGCCAGGAGGATAAGGCATTGGACTGTCAAACACAGGCTCTTGTGTTCAATCCCTGGCATCACGTGTCAGTGACACTGACTCTTCCACCATAAATAAGTAAAAAAAATTTTTTGCCTCCAGGGTTGTTGTTGGGGGCTTGATGACTACACTACAAATGCACTGCTTCTGTAGCCATTTTTTCGATTTTTTGGAAAGAACAGAGAGAAATTGAGAGGGGAGAGGAAGATAGAGAAATATAGACACCTGCAGACTTGCTTCACCGTTTGTGAAGTGACCCCACCCCTTCTTGCAGGTGAGGAGCCAGGGGCTTGAATCAGGATCCTTGTGCAGGTCCTTGCGCTTAGTACTATGTGTGTTTAACCCGATGTGTCACTGCCCGGCCTCCATAAATTTTTTTTTTCTTAATTCCCCTTCCTACTGCTGGTTCCTGGCGTCTACCACTCTACTTTCTTTTTGTTTGTTTGTTTTTTAAATATTTTATTTATTTATTAATGAGAGGGACAGGAGAGAGAAAGAACCAGATATCACTCTGGTACGTGTGCTGTCGGGGATTGAACTCAGGACCTCATGCCTGAGAGACCAACATTTTATCCCACTGCGCCACCTCCCGGACCACTATCACTCTACTTTTTTTTTTTTTGCCTTTAGGAGCTGGGGCTTGGTGCCAGCACTTCAAATCTACTGCTCCTGGCAGTCATTTCTTTCCATTTTATTGGATAAGACAGAGAGAAATTGAGGGTGGGGGAGACAGAGACACCTGCAGACTTGCTTCACTGTTTGTGAAGCTGCTGAGGCTGCAACTTTGATCAGGAGCGTCGCCCGCATCTGGGATCTCAGCAGGCTCCCTGTCAGTCCTGAGCCGACAGAACTGGGGGGTTGGGGGGAGGTTAGCCGCCACTGGGGCTCGCTGCCCCCGCCCCCCAGACCCAGGAGACCCGGCCCAGCTACGGGAGAACAACGGAGGCCTGTCCCGGTGATAACGGTGCCTTTCAGTGGGGGAGGAGGCTGCTTTTGTTGGGGGGTGTGGGGAGATGAGTTCAAGGGGTTCTGGCTTGTTCTCCCTGAAGTTGGGGAGCCAGGGGCTTGAACTGAGGTCCTTGCATGGGTCCTTGTGCTTAGTATTATGTGCATTTAACTGGGTATGCCACTGCCCAGCCCCTACTTTCATTTTTTGAGATCTATTCTTACCCATTTCCATCTGAGCTAGACCTTCATATGAGGCAGGCAGAGAGAGAAAAGGCAGAGCACCAGTCCATTGCATGTGGTATTGGCGATCGAACCAGAAGCCTTAGGCATGCAAGTCCCACACTCTACCAGTTGAGCTATTTCCTCAGCCACCATTCTAGGTACCCCATATAAGTGGAATTGTATAAACTCTGTCCCTTCAGTAACCTCTTATTTCACTTCAAGGTTCACTCATGTGGTAGACTGTCTTGGCATTTCCTTCCATTCTATAGCTAGATGATATTCCTCCTGTCTGTTTTACTTTGTCATTTTCTGCAGTGCCAGGAATGAACCCAGGAAATCACACATGCATAACAACACCACTGAGCAGCTTCCATGGCCCAACTATGCACATTTAAACATTTTGTTTATTTTTTTAATTTTTATATGTATTTATTTATTTTCCCTTTTGTTGCCCTTGTTTTTTATCATTGTTATAGTTATTGTTGTTGTTATTGATGTCATTGTTGGATAGGACAGAGAGAAATGGAGAGAGGAGGGGAAGACAGAGGGGGAGAGAAAGACAGACACCTGCAGACCTGCTTCACCGCCTGTGATGCGACTCTCCTGCAGGTGGGCGTTTTATTAATTTTTAATGAGAAAGAGATGTGAGGAGAGAGAGACCAGAGCACTGCTCAGCTCTGGCTTATGGTGGTGCTGGGAATTGAGCCTAGAACCTCAGAGCCTCGGGCATGAAAGACACTTTCCATAACTGTTATGCTCTCTGCCCCCCCCCAAAATGGATTTTACGGGGCTGAGTGGTGGCACATCCAGTTGAGTGCACACATTACCATGCACAAAAACCCAGGCTCAAGTCTTTGGTACCCACCTGCAGATGGGAAGCTTCACAAGCAGTGAAGCAGTGCTGCAGGTGTCTCTTTTTCCCTCTCTCTACCCTCCCTTCCCTCTAAATTCCTCTCTATGTTTACCCAAAATAGATAAATAAAATATATAATCTTAAAAAAATAGTATGTGTAGGGAGCCGGGTGGTTGTGCAGCGGGTTAAGTGTACATGTTGTAAAGCGCAAGGACCGACGTAAGGATCCCGGTTCGAGCCCCCAGCTCCCCACCTGCAGGGAAGCGGTGAAGCAAGTCTGCAGGTGTCTATCTTTCTCTCCCCCTCTCTGTCTTCCCCTCCTCTAGATTTTTCTCTGTCTCATCCAACAACGACGGCAGCAAAAATAATAACAATGACAACAAGGGCAACAAAAAGGAAAAAAAAATTTGAAGTTTAAAAAAAAGATTTAAAAAATTGTTAAAAACATAATATGTGTATTGTACTATAGTAAGCACAAAATGTGTGTGTGTGGGGGGGGGTATGGGGATAAGCATCCAAACAGTGTGCATCTTCTGGGCTTGGCCCTCTGTCATCATTGTACTCCAAGCCCTGGAGTTTAGTCACCTTGAGTCACCCAGCTCCTAGGGAGGTTCCATTCTCTTAGCTCCCAGCCCCAGGGAGGGAGATAGCAGTATGAACTGGGGGTTGGCTTCTTCCTAGGGTCTTTGGGTTAGGCAGGAACAGGGAGGGGCAACAGATGCTTCCTCATCCCTCTACCACCCAGCCCACATGCACCTGAAACTGCCTCTCTGCCACTGCCCACACCCTTCCTGCACTCCTCCCAACCCTGTCCCCTTCTCAGGCCCTCTGTTAGAAAGCCTCAGAATGTACCCAATAGCTCATGTGTGCTGTCCTGGTCCCACCTGCAGGGGCGGAGATGTGAGGATAGATACCATTAGCCAGAAGGGACTGTCATTAGCCAGAAGTGTGACATTCTGAGGTGGTGCACTGGCGACAGTACTGAACTTACAAGCATGAGCTCTTGAGCTTGATCCCCAGCATCACATGTTCAGAGTGATGCTCTGGCTCTCTCTCTCTTCCCTACCCCCATCTTCATCATAAATTTTAAAAAAATATTTAAGCATTTTCTTTATTTTTTAAAAATAATTATTAGAGAGATGGAAGGAGAGAGAAAAAGAGAACCAGAGAATCACCTTGGTACATGTACTTCTGGGGACTGAACTCTGGACTTCATGCCTGAGAGTCTAACACTTAATCCACTTCCCAGACCACTTTTAAGCATTTAAAAAAAATCTTTATTTATCTATTGGATAGAGACAGTCAGAAATTGAGAGGGAAAAGGGTGATAGAGAAGGAGAAAGACACCTACAGCACTGCTTCTTCCCTCACAAAGCTTTCCCCCTGCAGGTAGGGGCTGGGGGCTTGAACCCAGGTCCTGTGCATTGTAACGTGTGCTCAACCAGGTGCTCCACCACCCAGCCCCTAAGCATTTTCTTTTTCTTTTTTTGCCTCCAGGGTTATTGCTATGGCTAGGTGGGCTCAGTGCCTGCACTATGAATCCACTGCTCCTGGGGGCTTTTTTTTTTCCCCCTTTTGTTGCCCTTGTTGTTTATCGTTGTTGTGGTTATTATTGCTGTCATTGTGCTTGGATAGAACAGAAAGAAATCAAGAGGCAGAGAGAGAGAGACACCTGCAGACCTGCTTCAACACTTGCGAAGCGAACCCCCTGCAGGTGGAAAGCTGGGACCTTCCCCCTCCCCCCAAGCATTTTCTGTGATTTATTGTATTGGATAGAGACAGAAATTCAAGAAGGAAGAGGAAGATAGAGAGGGAGAAAGATGTCTGCAGCATTGCTTCACCACGTGTACAGCCTTCCCCCATAGAGGGCGACCAGGGGGTTGAACCTGGATCCTTAAGCATAGTAAAGTGTGCTTTCAACCAGGTGTATCACCTCCTGGCCCATAATAAATCTTTTACTTTGCTGGGTAAATAGTATAATGGTTGTGCAAAGAGACTCTCATTCCTGAGGCTCCAAAGTCTCAGGTTCAATCCCCCACACCACCATAAGCCAGAGCTGAGCAGTGCTCTGGTAAAAAAATAAAATAAATAAACCCTTTTATTTTAAAATTTTATTATTGTTGTTTATTTTTAGATAGAAACAGTCAGAATGAGAAGAGAACACAGCACCTAAAATCCCTTCAATGTGGTGAGTGCTGGGCTCAAATCTGCCTCTGGCACATGGCAAAGCAGCAGTCTATCCAAGGGAGCTATTAACACACAAACAAAAGCATAGTACTCCAGGGCCCAGGAGGTATATTTGTGAAGAACCTGACGTCAGAAGCCAGTGAAGAATTTACAGCTCCTCCTGTGAAAGGGACCACTCCCTCCATGAAGCCTTCCTGGTGGAAATTAGTGCCTGCTCTCTGTAGCCATGGCTGCCGTCCATACCACCCCCACCTCTGCCCCCACACCCTGCACACAAGGCCGTAATAATCCAGCCACTCCTGTTGCCCACATGCTCACCCTGAGGGTGGGTGGTGAGTGGAAAATCTGGCCACTTTCATTTCCCCAAAGAACAGAGCCATGGGCTGCACAGAGTTTGGGTGTTGGAAGAGGGGAGACTGTTCCTGCCTCTTAGAGCCTCAAGTTCCCTCACCTGTAAGTGCACTGTAGGCAGTTGCTACCTCTTGTAAGAGACTCCCCACTGTGGGAGATGGGTGTTCCCTTCTCCTGACACACCCCTTCCCTCAAAACAGCAACCACATCCTGCCTGGTCATACAGGGTCCCACCCCCAGGCCTGGCGTCCTGCCCTGGGCCATTTCACTCTGGACTCTGCCACCCGCTGCTTGCCCTCAGACCTCATTATGGCCCCTCCTCCCTTCCTGCTCCCAATCTGAAGGAGCCAATGGAAGGAAGGAAGGAAGGAAGGAAGGAAGGAAGGAAGGAAGGAAGGAAGGAAGGAAGGAAGGACTGACTGGCATCTCAGCTGGAGGCTGGCCCATGATTCAGCAGGCCCCTTCCCCCCTACTCACCCTCAGTGCCACTTTCCCAAGAGTGTGGGTGGCACAAGGAACAGCTGCTCATTAGTGGTCCCTGGCCTTCCTGGGAGGCGGGTGCTGCCCTGGCCCCAGTCCTGGTCTCACCATAAGCCAACCCCTCTTGGGCTACAGCCACTGCCGCCCCAGGGTGGGCAATGTCTGATAGCCCCGCCATGACCTGAGCTCTGGGAACCCCAGAGTGTAGGTGGTGGTGATAGGGGGTGTGGGTCAGGGCTCCTGGACTCCCAGTTTGATCTCTTTCCATGCTGCCTCTGTGTGGGGCCTGGGGCCAGGTGGAGAGTGAGCCCAGCAGTGGGAAAGACCTGAGCTGAGAAGTGGAGGGACAGACATGGGTTTGGTCTCCTCCCTGCCCTCAGTAGCATAATGACCTTGGGCAAATGACATCACCTCCCTGAGCCTTAGTTCCCCACCTGGGAGTATGACAGGCATGGTAGGGATTCTGTGGTAAGGGCAAGCTGGGGACTTGGGTAAATGTAGCGGCCTTCATCACCTCTGTTAAGTGCCCCAGAGCTCTCATGGCAGCCTGGTTTGCTTTCTTTCTGTCCTCCCTGCCACCCCACTGTGCCCTAGAAGGACAGGACAGGAGGCTTTTGGTGTCTGCAGGGAGGCCCTGTTTTATGAAGGGTTTATTATGGCAGTAATCAACATAAAATAGTCCAGTCCCATAACCTAGGCACCCTTTTGTCAAAGCACAGGTATTTTGACCTTAGCTTAGAATCTAGATTATAGGACTAGGCCTCCATCTGTAGCACAATATTGTCTATGGCACCAAAGGTCCTAGGTTCAATCTCCTGAACCACCGTAAGCCAGAGAACTAACTGAGTGGTGCTCTAGTATATAGGAAGGAAGGAAAGAAGGAAGGAAGGAAGGAAGGAAGGAAGGAAGGAAGGAAGGAAGGAAGGAAGGAGAAAAGGAGGGAAAAAAATCAAATTACCTGGGAGGTGGTGTACTGGATAAAACACTGACCGGTCTCAAGTATGAAGATCAGTCCCGGACATCACGTGTGCCAGAGTGATGCTCTGGCTCTTTCTTGTTAATAAAAAAAAAAAAATTTAATCCAGATTCTGGGACCAAGGATACTGATTCAACAGTTGTAGATGTCTCATGTGCATGAGATCTTAGGTTCAAACAAAAGTAAAACATGAGACAAAAACAGATCATCATAAATGGCAGGGTGTGTGTGTGTGTGTGTGTGTGTGTGTGTGTGTGTGTGTGTGTGTGTGTGTTGTGTGTTTACCAGAGCAAAGCACTGCTCAGCTCTGGCTCGTGGTAGTGCCAGGGATTGAACTGGAAACCTCTAGTTCCTTAGACATGAATCTTTTGTATAAACGTCTGTTATCTCTCTGCCTTTCTCATATATCTATATGCATGCACCCAGGAGGCAGCTGGAGCCTTGAACATCTTGAGTTTGATTTTCAGCATTGCTTTGATACTCTACCTCTCTTTCCTCCTTTTGTTTCTTATTATTAAAACTTTTTTCCCCGAGTATTCTTCAGTAACTAAACATTACCTTTCTTCATTTTTTTTTTTTTTCTTTTGTCTCCAGGGTTATTGCTGGGGCTTGGTGCTTGCACTACAAATCCAGTGCTCCTGGAGGCCATCTTTTATGTTAATACATAAATAAATACCTTTTTTTAAATTTAGAATTTCATCTATGTATTTATTTACGAGAGCACTGTTCAACTTTGGCTTATGATGGGGCCAGGAATTAAATCTGGGACCTCAGAGCCACAGGCATGAAAGCCATTTTGCATTACCCTTATGCTACCTCCCTAACCAATAGATAAATATTTAAAACAAAAACACAGTGACCTGCAAGGTGACAGAATGATGCTCTGGTTCTCTCTCTCCCTCTCTATATTAAGTAAATAAAATTTTAAATATATATATATATATATATATATATATATATGGAAAAGACTGAAAGGTTATCACTTATTCAGTAAGTACCACTGAGTGCTATTCTTCAGTCTTCTAGTTTTGTTCTTAAACTCTTTTCCCCAAGTATTCTCCAGTGACTAACCATTACCTTTCTTACTTCTTTTTTTGTTTGTTTGTTTTTTGGTCGTCTCCAGGGTTATCGTTGGGGCTTGGTACCTGCATTGCTCCTGGAGTCCATTTTTTCCCCATTTTTGTTGCCCCTATTGTTGTTACTATTGTTATTGTTGCTGTTGTTGTTGGATAGGACAGAGAGAAATCAAGAGAGGAGGGGAAGACAGAGTGGGGGAGAGAAAGATAGACACCTGCAGACCTGCTTCACCACTGATCCATGTACTTCACGCCATGTGCGCTTAACACATTTCACTACTGCCCACCCCCCCTTACTTCATTTTATAGGGTTGTGTTTTGTTTGTTTGATTTTGGTTTTTGTCTTTTTGCCTCTGGGAGCTTCACACCTGTACCACTTCCTTAATCACTCTCAGAAAAAGAGAGAGACAGAGTAAGGGTTACCCTGAGGCTCTGATGTCCCAGCTTCAACCCCTAGCACCACCATAAACCAGAGCTGAGCAGTGCTCTGGTACAAAAGGGAAGACAGCAAGAGTGAGGAGAAACTGCACTTCTCATGGGGCAGTATAAATAAATATGTAAAAATCATGGTGTCTTGGGCTAGGGAAACAGCATAATGGTTCTGCAAAAGACTTTCATGCCTGAGGCTTCAAAGTCACAAGTTCAGTCCCCAGCACCACCATAAGCCAGTACTGAAATTGAACAGTGCTCTGAGGCTGGGGAGCGTGTGTGTGTGTGTGTGTGTGTGTGTGTGTGTGTTTTCTCTGTATCTCTTTTTTAAATATGCTATTTATTTATTAATGAGAAAGATAGGGGGAGAGAGAAAGAGTCAGACATCACTCTGGTGCATGTGCTGCCAAGGATTCAACTCGGGACCTCATGCTTGAGAGTCCAATGCTTTAACCACTTTGCCACCTCCTGGACCACTCTGTATCTCTCAATAAAATTAACAAAAATATTATTTAAATAAGTAAAATCAGGGGGTTGGGTGGTAGTGCAGTGGGTTAAGTGCACATGGCACAAAGCGCAAGAACTGTGTAAAGATCCTAGTTCGAGCCCCTGGCTCCCCACCTGCAGGGGGGTCGCTTTGTAAGCAGTGAAGCAGGTCTGCAGGTGTCTATCTTTCTCTCCCCCTCTGTCTTCCCCATCTCTCTCCATTTCTCTCTGTCCTGTCCAACAACAATGATAACAATAATAATAATAACCACAACAATGGTAAAAAAAAAAAAAAAGGGCAACAAAAGGGGAAAACAGCCTCCAGGAGCAGTGGATTCGTGGTGCAGGCACTGAGCCCCAGCAATAAGCCTGGAGGCACACACACAAAAAAAGTAAAAGCAGGTGTCTTGACATCCCTGGAATAGGATTCCTTCCATACCTCCATAACCTTTACTCTGTTGCATGCCTCCTGTTTACTGGCTGAATAGCCAGTGTGTCCCAAACATGATCACTCATTTTTTAAAAAAAATATTTTTATGATTTTTATTTATTAGATAGAGACAACCAGAAATTGAGAGGGAAGGGGCTGATAGAGACAGAGACAGAGAGACACCTGCAACACTGCTTCACCACTTGTGAAGCTTTCCTCCTGCAGATGGGGCCCAGGGGCTTGAACCTGGGTCCTTGTACATTGTAACATGTGCGCTCCGCCAGGTGCACCACCACCCGGCCCCAACATGGTCACTCATTATTGCCACCCAGGTCACATGTTGAAAGTCATTATCTTAGTCTCTACCCTGATGTGCTGAATTGGAGTCCCCAGGGGAGACTGCTGCTACTATTTTCAGTTTTACACACACACGTAGATACAGCTGGAGATTATTTTGCCTTCATGCATGAGTTTGCCACGGGAGTGGGGGTTCCTCCTCTCTCTGGCTGCTTCCTAGAACCTTTCCTTACAACTACAGCGTATTCCTCTCTCCCTCAGAGCTCCTGGAACCCCAGAGGGACATCACTATATGCACACATGTAAAATGTTAACACCTTCCCTCCCTCTGTTTTACAAAAGTGAGTTCATTTTAAGCCTCCTCTTCTGCATTTTGCTTTTTTTATACTGACAGAAATCTCAGATCACTGTACAGTTTCATATTTCCTGGTGAACCTGTAGATTTTTATTTCATTTTTTTATCGGATAAGACAGAGAAAAGTTGAGAGAAGAGGCGGGAGACAGACACAGAGAGAGAAAGATAGACACCTGTAGACCTGCTCAAGAAGCATACCCCTTGCAGGTGGAGAGCTGGGGACTCAAACCCTGATCTTTGTGCAGGTCTTTGCATTTAGTACTGTATGTGCTTAACTGGGTGCACCACTGCCCAGCCCCCAACCAGCAGATACTTTTGTTGGTTTATTTCTTTTTTTTTCCCCAGAGCACTGCTCAGCTCTGGATTATGCCCGGGATTGAACCTGGGACCTCCAGAACCTCAGGCTTGAGAGTCTGTTTGCATAACCATTATACATCTCCCATTCACCACCACCCCATCATTCCTTTGTTTTTGATTGATTGTATTGGAATTTAACCCTGAGCCTCATACCTGAAAGGCATGCACTCCACCTGGGAGATTTTAACTTCTTGTTGTCACTGCGGCTTCACCACTTCAGGCCAACTTTTCCAGATTATATGAGGCAGAAACAGGGAGAGAGGGCAAGACACTACAGCATTAGAGCTTCCCAAGTGCAGTGGGTGCCGGCTCAAAGCTGTGTTGCATGGGGCAAAGCAGGCACCCTCCTAGGTGAGCTGTAGGTCACTGAGCCTGCCTGGGAGATTTTAAACAAGTCCTTCTCGTGATCAATAACAGACAAAGTCTAGATAGAAATTCCCAGATACTGTGGTCTGGGAGGTGGTGCAGTAAGTAGATAAAGTATCGGACTCTCAAGCATGAGGTCCGGAGTTCAATCCCCAGCAGCACATGTACCATAGTAATATCTGGTTCTCTCTCTCTCTCCTCCTATCTTTTGCATTAATAAATAAATAAAATCTTACTCTCTCTCTTTTTTTTTTTTTAACCAGAGCACTGAACTGTCTTATGGTGATGCAGGGGATTGAACTTGGGACTTGATAGAGTCTCAGGCATGATAGTCTGCTTGCATAAACATTGTGCTATCTACCCCTGCCCCTCCTTTGAAATTATTTTTAAAAAAAGAAAATTTCCAGATACATAACATATATATATATATATATATATATATATATATATATATATATATATAATTTTTTTTTAAGATAGTGAGGCAATGAGAGTGAAAGAAGCCACAGTGTGGAAATTTCCTTCAGTATGCTGGGGGCTGGGCTCGAACCGGAGTTGTGCATATGGCTAAGCAGCACACTATCCAGGTGAGCTATTTCACTGGCCCCCAAAAGTTTTATTTTGAGAATGTAGGAGGGGTAGCCTGTGAGGATATATCAGTGGTGTAACTGTGTGGGTCCAACCGCAGACTCAGTCTTCCTGCCTGTTAGATGAACAGATGTACCTTTCTTCACAGTGCATCCCAGCCACCTGGTGACCATGTGGTTTCTGGTGAAAGGCTATTCTCAAATGGCATGGCTGTGACTCCCAGCCAGTGCCCAAGTGGAATTGTGGACAGGGGATCCGTCATCTCCTTCTCTGCACTGATTCCCTACCCCAAGTCTCAGAAAGTGAGATCACCCCACAGTAACCCCTCCTGTGGGCCCCTTGCAGGTTGAACCATGATTCCGGTGACAGAGCTCCGCTACTTTGCGGACACACAGCCAGCATACCGGATCCTGAAGCCGTGGTGGGATGTGTTCACCGATTACATCTCCATCGTCATGCTGATGATCGCCGTCTTTGGAGGCACGCTGCAGGTCACCCAGGACAAGATGATCTGCCTGCCTTGCAAGTGGGTCACCAAGGACTCCTGCAACGACTCCTTCCGGGGCTGGGCGGCACCTGGGCCAGAACCCACCTACTCCAACTCCACCATCGTGCCAGCCCCTGCCACGGGCCCTACAGGCATAAAGTACGACCTGGACCGGCACCAGTACAACTACGTGGACGCCGTGTGCTACGAGAACCGCCTGCACTGGTTTGCCAAGTACTTCCCCTACCTGGTGCTCCTGCACACGCTCATCTTCCTGGCCTGCAGCAACTTCTGGTTCAAGTTCCCACGCACCAGCTCGAAGCTGGAGCATTTTGTGTCCATCCTACTCAAGTGCTTTGATTCGCCCTGGACCACACGGGCCCTGTCAGAGACAGTCGTGGAGGAGAGCGACCCCAAGCCAGCCTTCAGCAAGATGAACGGCTCCATGGACAAGAAGTCATCAACGGTCAGCGAGGACGTGGAAGCCACCGTGCCCATGCTGCAGCGGACCAAGTCCCGCATCGAGCAGGGCATCGTGGACCGCTCGGAGACCGGCGTGCTGGACAAGAAGGAGGGTGAGCAGGCCAAGGCGCTGTTCGAGAAGGTAAAGAAGTTCCGGACCCACGTGGAGGAGGGAGACATCGTGTACCGCCTCTATATGCGCCAGACCATCATCAAGGTAATCAAGTTCATCCTCATCATCTGCTACACGGTCTACTACGTGCACAACATCAAGTTCGACGTGGACTGCACCGTGGACATCGAGAGCCTGACGGGCTACCGCACCTACCGGTGTGCCCACCCCCTCGCCACACTCTTCAAGATCCTGGCGTCCTTCTACATCAGCCTGGTCATCTTCTATGGCCTCATCTGCATGTACACCCTCTGGTGGATGCTGCGGCGCTCGCTCAAGAAGTACTCCTTCGAGTCCATCCGGGAGGAGAGCAGCTATAGCGACATCCCGGACGTCAAGAATGACTTCGCCTTCATGCTCCACCTCATTGACCAGTATGACCCCCTCTACTCCAAGCGCTTTGCCGTCTTCCTGTCCGAGGTGAGCGAGAACAAGCTGCGGCAGCTGAACCTCAACAACGAGTGGACGCTGGACAAGCTGCGGCAGCGGCTCACCAAGAACGCTCAGGACAAGCTGGAGCTGCACCTGTTCATGCTCAGCGGCATCCCCGACACCGTGTTCGACCTGGTCGAGCTGGAGGTCCTGAAGCTGGAGCTCATCCCCGACGTGACCATCCCACCCAGCATCGCCCAGCTCACGGGCCTCAAGGAGCTGTGGCTGTACCACACTGCGGCCAAGATCGAGGCCCCCGCCCTGGCCTTCCTGCGTGAGAACCTGCGGGCGCTGCACATCAAGTTCACGGACATCAAGGAGATCCCGCTGTGGATCTACAGCCTGAAGACGCTGGAGGAGCTGCACCTGACCGGCAACCTGAGTGCGGAGAACAACCGCTACATCGTCATCGACGGGCTGCGAGAGCTCAAGCGCCTCAAGGTGCTGCGGCTCAAGAGCAACCTGAGCAAGCTGCCCCAGGTCGTCACTGACGTGGGCGTCCACCTGCAGAAACTGTCCATCAACAACGAGGGCACCAAGCTCATCGTCCTCAACAGTCTCAAGAAGATGGTGAACCTGACGGAGCTGGAGCTCATCCGCTGCGACCTGGAGCGCATCCCCCACTCCATCTTCAGCCTCCACAACCTGCAGGAGATTGACCTCAAGGACAACAACCTCAAAACCATTGAGGAGATCATCAGCTTCCAGCACCTGCACCGCCTCACCTGCCTTAAACTGTGGTACAACCACATCGCCTATATCCCCATCCAGATCGGCAACCTCACCAACCTCGAGCGCCTCTACCTGAACCGCAACAAGATCGAGAAGATCCCCACCCAGCTTTTCTACTGCCGAAAGCTGCGCTATCTGGACCTCAGCCACAACAACCTGACCTTCCTCCCTGCTGACATTGGCCTCCTGCAGAACCTCCAGAACCTGGCGGTGACAGCCAACCGGGTGAGTAGTGCCGGCAGGCAGCCCACACGTGGCATTGGCGCTTGGATATCTCTTGTCCCGGACCTGTTTGAAGTGCCCCATTTTGGCACACTGTCAGCTGTGCTGCCCAGAACCCCTCAGCAGGGAACTACAGATGCCCGGGACCCCTATTCAAACATGTTGGATCAGGATCTTGGGGGCTGGGAGTTTGTTTTAGTCACAGGATGCAGCAGAGTGCTTCTGTGAGGAAGGGGGTTGGCCTGTCCCCAGGATGAACCCAAACCAGGTTCCTAGGAGACAGGGATGTACACAGGCAGCAAGTTCAAGGCCTGTGGTTCTGGGAGGTAGGGCTTAGCCTGGAACTTGGTGACCATCCTGAACTTGTCCCAGACCAGATCTGAGACCCAATCTGAGTCCACCAGGGACAGAAACTACGTGCAAGCTGGTGCCTGCTGGGATGAAGCCAAAAGGTCTTTCCTAGTTCCTGGCACTATTTTTACCTTTCTTTCTTTCTTTTTTTTTTTTTTCCTTTTTTTTATGGTGATAAAAGGGCAGGGGTGGGCTTAGTTTGGGAGGGCTGGCTTGTAACCAGCTGTTTTTTCCGGAGAGGAAATTGTGCAAATTTGCAGGCAAGCAGCATGGGAGGTGACACTGTTGATGGAGACTGTTGGTGGCATCTATGCAGCATCAGCCCATCTCCCGGCTGGGGAAGCCGCCATCAGCGACCCCTCCTTAGAGGAAGGTGGGTGAGGTTGAGAGCAGGGTGCTCTTGTGGCTTTGTGGTCTGGTTTCTGCAGATGAAACAGCTGCTGAGGGTAAACTCCCTTCCAGCCCCTTGCTCTTGCTTCTCCACTCTTTTTTTAGATTCAGTTTCATGTATCTCATGAGACAGAGAGGACAAGAGAGAGAAGCCAGAGCAGCACTTTTTTTCTTCACCCCAGAGCACTACTCAGCTCTGGTAGGAGACTGAACCTGGGACCTCAGAGCCTTAGGCATGAGAAGTTGTTGGCAAAACCACTGTGCTATCTCCTGCACCTTAGAGCTGCACTCTTGAATATGCAGTCCCTGAAATCAGATTCAGGACTTGATACTTGTTTATTTTTTTCTCTTCCAGAGCATTGATAAATTCTGGCTTCTAATGGTGGGGAGATTGAACCTGGGGCTTTGGAGCCTCAGGCATGAGAGCTCTTTGCATAATCATTATGCTATCTACCTCCCACCTGATACTTCTAAGCCCAAAACTTAACCACTGTACTCCTACCTCTTAGGCTGCACTCCTCCACTCTTTTTTTTTTGGCCTCCAGAGTTATCACTGGGTCTCAGTACAGCACTATGAATCCACTGCTCCTGAAGGCCTTTTTTTTCCCCCTTCGGATAGGACAGAGAGAAATTGAGAGAGATGGGGAAGATAGAGGGGGAGTGAAAGATAGATACCTGCAGACCTGATTCACCTCTTGTGAGGCAGCCCTCCTGCAGGTGGGGAGCCAGGAGCCCAAACCAGGGTCCTTGAGTGGGTTCTTGCCACCACCAGCTCCCCACTCCTCCACTCTATCATTCCTTCATCCACTTGGCGAATGTTTTTTGATCAATCCTAATACAGAGCAGAGTGCTGGGGACATCATACAAGGCCCACAGCTTGCCCATCCAGAGCTGTCACATGGGGAAAGACAGATAGCAGGCATTCAGTACAGTGTGACCCACACTGGGGCAAGTAGCTCCTGGGAGCACAGAGAAATGACTTGGACCCAAACTTCGTCCGAAGGGTGAGTGAGCCTGCTGGGAAAAGGGCCATTTCATCTGTCTCTGAAGGACAAAGAAGAGTGAATCAGGTGAGAAGCAGCATAGGGGAGTCTAGTAGTAAGTTCTGTCCACCAGAACCTGCAGGGAAAGAACCTGAGGTTGGAAAGAACAATTTTTCTAACCCTGTGTTCAGGGTGGAGACTCACAGTGACATTGGTGGAAGTCTGCTATCAGGGCCTAGGAGACAGGGCAAGAGCTGACTGGGCTCCCGCCTCTATGCTGCCATGGCAGTGCTGGGTTGAAGTAACTCTGCCCCCAGCATCCTTTGGGAACCCTCCCAGTAGGAGGAAGACAGCCCAGCCCTCTGCCATTTGGGAAACCCTTTCCTTGCTTCCAGAACTAAGCCTTTCTTCATGCAGAGTAGGCTGTCTGCTCCATCTAGCAGTTTTTTGTTTGTTTTTCTATAAAGATAGAGGCAGAGAGAGAGTGTGAAAGAGTGTTGCAGTGGATAAAGCATTGGATTCTCAAGCGTGAGGTCCTGAGTTCAGTCCCTAGCAGCCCATGTACTAAAGTCATGTTTGGTTCTCTCTCTCCTCTATCTTTCTTATTAATAAATAAAATCTTAAAAAAAAAAAAACCCTTAAATGTAGTCTGGGAGGTGGCACAGTGGATAAAGTGTTGGACTCTCAAGCATGGGGTCCTGAGTTCAATCCCTGGCAGCACATGTACCGGAGTGATGTCTGGTTCTTTCTCTCTCTCCTCCTATCCCTCTCATTAATAAATAAAAAAAATATTTTTAAAAACCTTAAAAAATAAAGGAGTGTAAAAGACCACAGCACCAAACTTCCTTCAGTGCAGTGGGGGTTGGTTTCAAATGTCGGTCCTGCATATGACAAAGCAGTGCACTATCCAAGTGAGCTGTTTCCGCTGACCCTAGCAAAGATTCTAACAGATCCGAACTTCCTTCCCCAAATTAGAACTGCACACAGGAGAGAGTACAGGATGAAAGTCAAACCTCAGGCTGCTGATCTTTGGAGCATCTGACCCAAAACTTGGGACAGACTCTTGATAAGGAAGATTGAACTTCTGGGGAGAAACCATGTTTAGGAAACACAGGACAAAGCTAAGCTATTCTTTACATGTGAGGATGAGTAGTCTCCCCCAAGCAGAGCTGGGTGTCAGATTTCTCCTTTGATAGAGTTGGTTCAGACCTACTTTGCCCAGTGAGTTATGCAGGTGGTGTTCTGTCTGCTGGTCCTGCCAGGGGCCTCCAGCCCTACCTTCCACCTGCTGCCCCACCCCCCAGCTCCTCTGTTAGAGTCATGCCTGTTGACTAAGGTCACCCCTCAGTAAAGAAGTGGGCGCAGGGGACCCTTTGGACACCCTGTTTAGCACATGGCTTAATCACATCCTGTCCCCACCCCCTTGGAATGCCAGAGACCTTTAAAGGGAAAAATGTTCCCTCAGCTCTTCCTAGCTAGGCTCCTCCTTCCAAACCAGAGCCCCTCAGAGGCTGGTTCCTTGTGGGATCTTAGGCTTCAGATGGACAGGGAGTGATGGGTGAGGCCTGGCTCACTACTGTTTTCCAAGATTTATGTATTTATATATTTATTTCTATTCTTTTTAAAAATTTTATTTATTTATTTATTTATTCATGAGAAAAACAGGAGGAGAGAAATAACCAGCCATCACTGTGGTACATGTGTTGCTGGGGATCGAACTCGGGACCTCATGCTTGACAGTCTAGTGCCTTAGCCACTGTGCTGCCTCTCGGACCACTTTTTTTTTTTTTTTTAACCCAGAGCACTGCAGCTCTGGCTTATGATGGTGTGGGGGATTGAACCTGGGACTTTGGGGCCTCAGCTCAGATATGAGAGTCTGTTTGCATAACCATTATGCTGTCTACCTTCCACCCTATTCATTTATTTTTACCAGAGCACTGTTCAGCCCTGGCTTGTGGTGGTGGTGGGGATTGAAGTTGGGACCTTTGGTGCCTTAGGCATGAAATTTGTTTTGCATAAGCATTATGCTATCTCTCCAAACCTATTTTCCAAGATTTAAACTCAAGCTAAGGAATACTTTGATGAGATTCATTCTTCCACTCATTCTTTCATTCCCTCACTAATCTGACAAATACTCAAGCTAATGAATATTTTTTGATGAGTATTTTTGATGAGGCAAACATTCATTCTTCCACTCATTCTTTTATTCCTCCACTAATTTGACAAATGTTTTTTGATCACTGCTATTCCAGAGTAAGGTACTGGGGACATAAGTGATTAAAAAAAAAGGCGGGAGTCGGGCGGTGGCACAGTGGGTTAAGCACATGTGGCGCAAAGCACAGGGACCGGCGTAAGGATCCCGGTTCGAGCCCCCAGCTCCCCACCTGCAGGGGAGTCGCTTCACAGGCAGTGAAGCAGGTCTGCAGGTGTCTATCTTTCTCTCCCCCTCTCTGTCTTCCCCTCCTCTCTCCATTTCTCTCTGTCCTATCCAACAACGAACAACGTCAACGATGGCAATAATAATAACCACAAGGCTACAACAACAAGGGCAACAAAAAGGGAAAAAAATGGCCTCCAGGAGCGGTGGGTTCATGGTGCAGGCACGAGCCCAGCAATAACCCTGAAGGGAAAAAAAAAAAAAGGCACACTGACAGCCCCCAACCCCCACCCAGCTGTCTCACATGGGAAGACAAGTCACAGGCAATTAGTACAGTGTGACAACAGTTGCAGTGAGGCAAGAGGCTCCTGGGAGCACAGACAAGTGTCCTCCACCTGACTTATTCCAGGGCAGCCAACCTGCTGGTAGAAGGGACATTTCACCTGGCCCTGATGGACAAAGAGGAGTAAGCCAGGTGGAAGGAAGAAAGGAGAGTGTAGAAGGTTCTGTCCAACAGGAACTGAAAGTGGGAAGGGGTGGTGAGTCACACTGGAATTTGGACTTTCCCTCCTAATACAGGACCTGGGCTGTGTACCCTGCTGGTAGCATCCTGTCTCCACTTCAGTTTTCATCCTGCCTTTGTTTGTCTCATAGCCACTCCCTGGCAAGGAAAGACGCTCTAGTGGCAAGTTAACTTGGCTTATTCCATTAAGTCCCTGACATGTAGCAACCACTCATTGAATTTTTGTCAGCTGAGCAGATGTTGTAGTGTAGATCTCTTCCTCTTGCTACAGTGTGAGGACTCTGAAATGACAAAATATGAAGTCAAGAGGTAGCTCCCCTGACACTGCACCTGCTTTGCCCTGTACACAACCCTTCCTCAACCTCCCCCAGTACATCATAAGGGTCTTTGTCTCAGAGGTGTGGCGGTAGTGCAGCGGGTTAAGTGCACATGATGCGAAGCGCAAGGACTGGTGTAAGGATCCCGGTTCCCCACCTGCAGGGGGGTCACTTCACAGGCGGTGAAGCAGGTCTGCAGGTGTCTGTCTTTCTCTCCCCATCTGTCTTCCCTCCTCTCTCGATTCCTCTCAGTCCTATGCAATAACAACAGCAATGATAATAATAATGACGACAAGGGCAACAAAATGGGAAAAAATGGCCTCCAGGAGCAGTGGATTCATAATGTAGGCACCGAGCCCCAGCAATAACCCTGGAGGCAAAAAAAAAAAAAGGCTTTCACTATTCCCCCCCCATATATATTTAATATACCAAAACACAGCTCAGCTCTGGCTTATGATGGTGTGAGGAATTAAGCCTAGGACTTCGGAGCCTCTGGCATGAAATTATTTGTTTATTTTTCTCAGTTGTGACTTTTTTTCCCCCGACCAGGGTTATTGTTGTAGCGTGGTGCCTTCAAATTCATTGCTCCTAGAAGCCATTTTTTTCTATTTGTTGTTGTTGTTTGGTTAGTTTGTTTCCTTTATTTGATAGGGCAGAGAGAATTTGAAAGAGGAGGGGAGATAGAGAAGGACAGAAACATCCGCAGCAATTGCTTCACTGCTGTGAAGCAGGTTGAGATTCTTTCTGCATAACCTCTGTGCTGTCTTCCTTAACCACACCATAGGTGTTTTGTCCCAGAACCACAGGTAGATACTGTAGGGCCACTTTAGTTCTGATAGAAGAGTCATTGACAACAAGGGCAACAAAAGGGAAAATAAATAAATAAAATAATAATAAAAAAAGAAAAGTCATTGAAGTCTTTGAGGGGAAGAAGTAGGATGTGGAGTGGGATGGGGTAAGATGGGGTAGGGTAGGGTGAGTGGAAACTGACTTCTGGCCATCAACAAGTGAGTGATACCTCAGTTGGAGAGGACAGGGTGGCCGTGGTGAACGGTGAGCCATTCTGTGGGGTTTGAAGCAGAGTTACAGGATGGGGCAGGGAAGATTCTGGGGTGTCCTGTGGAGGGGGCACATCAGAGAGAGGGTGCCTGGAAGCCCAGCTCTACCACTCACAGTCCACACTCTTTGTTGCTGCCCCTGCCCACTATCTGACCTTGAGTCACCTCTACTCCATGCTGACTGCCAGCCATCACATGGTCAGGAGTGTCCCTCAGATATGCACAGTGTGCCTACTGTCATGCCTCTATGATTTGAAAGATGGGGAAACTGAGGCTCAGTGAAGAAGATGTCAGAGCTAGGATTCTCAGTCTATTGATGAGATCTCCCTGTATCTGAGAGACAGTGAAGGGAATAGTTTTCTCATCAGGTCGCTTTGTTTGTTTGTTTGTTTTTCTTTTGGTATTATCTTGATATATTTACTGCATAGAGATAGCCAGAAATGAAGAGTAAAGGGGCATGATAGGGAGGGAGACAGAGAGATGCCTACAGCATTGCTTCACCACTCGCAAAGCTTTCCTCTTGTAGGTGAGGACCAGGGGTTTGAACCCAGGTCCTTGTGCATTGTAGCATGTATACTCAACCAGGTACGCCACCACCTGGCCCCATTTTTGCTTTTAACCAGAGCACAGCTCAGTTTTGACTTACAGTGATGCTGAGGTTTGAACCTGGGACCTCAGAGCCTCAGGCATGAAAATTGTTTGCCACCTCCCTAGCCCATTGCTCTGGTTTTAGAAGCTGTTCGAAAAGCAGGCAGGACCAACAGTGTGGCTCCTGGCGAGCCTGAGCGTCAGGCACTGGGAAACAGCAGGGAACCTGCAGATCCAGCCCCATACTCAGAGCCACAGTCCCAGGTGACAGACAGGTGACCCAGTAGTTTCACCAAAGAGGGATCAGTGCTATAGAGTACCTAAGACATAAGTGAAGGCTTCTTGGAGGAAGTGACTACAGGGCTGAGACCTGAATTGCAGGTATAAATGAGCTAGGGCATTGGCCAGATTGTTTCCGGTGGCCTGGCATCCAGAACATTGCAGTGACCATCGAAGATGTTAGTCCCTGGGAAAGGGGCGTCTCCTGGGGTCCACAGGTGCCCACCAGCCCACCAAGCTTACTTCGACCCTCTGTTCCTTCCCCTCCAGATTGAGGCGCTTCCCCCAGAGCTCTTCCAGTGCCGGAAGCTGCGGACCCTGCACCTGGGCAACAACGTGCTGCAGTCGCTACCCTCGCGGGTGGGGGAGCTGACCAACCTGACCCAGATCGAGCTGCGGGGCAACCGGCTGGAGTGCCTGCCCGTGGAGCTGGGCGAGTGCCCGCTGCTCAAACGCAGTGGCCTGGTGGTAGAGGAAGACCTGTTCAACACATTGCCGCCCGAGGTGAAGGAACGGCTCTGGAGGGCAGACAAGGAGCAGGCCTGAGCACTGACGGGTAGCTGGATGGCTTGGCGTGGCCAGTGGCAAGAACACCGAAGAGCCTTTAGGCCCAGGAACCCACAAGTCCCGGGAGCCGGAGGAGAAGCCGGGGCCCTCTGTGAGGGGCCAGGGCTCCTGGACAGTACCTAAGGGGCTGGCCCCTTTCTCCCTCTGAGACTCATGAACCCCTGAGGCAGATGCCTATGAGGGAGGAGTCAGAGACCTACTGATTGGATCAGAGTTAGTCTCAGAGTGAATGAAGTATTTGGACAATCAGGGCCTCCTCCCTGGAGGTCATTTTTGCCCCCAAGGCCACACTGACACCTGAGGGCCAGGGACACCTACTTAGCTCTTGGTATTTATTATTTTTTCCCCATTTCTGTCCCCTCCCTCCAGATAACTTATACATTCCCAAGAAAATTCACCTGAGATGCAAGGCACTAAAGAGGGGGTTGGCTGTAGTCCTTGTCCCTTCTTTTGAGTGATGCCTCTGGCATTCAGTGTCCATCCAGACTTGAGCAGAGCAGTACAGGGTGAACCAGCTGCAGGGCAGCCAGCCTGTGGCAGAGTAGGCTGCCAGGTGGAAAGGCAGGCCTGGGGGCCAGCTGCATTCATTTTAGATTTTTTTTTTTTAATTAAAATCAAAACCTTTTTTTAAGCTTTGAAAATTGATGGTTTGGGTATTAAAAAGAAAAAAAATTAGAAAAAAAAAGACACTAAAGGCCAGTGAGTTGGGGGTCTTAGTGCCCCCTGAGAGAGTAGGCACAGCATTGCTTCCCTGCCCTGGGGTGCAGACTGCAGGATGTCTCCCCAGTCTGTGTGACTGGGTCCAGGAGTTTTGTTTGTCCCTGTCCCAGGGTGAGGGTTTTTTTTCCCCTTGTTTTGTTTTGTTTTCTGCGTGTCTTGTTTTCCTTCTCCTCCATGTGTCTTGGCAAGTGCTCATTTCAATGGCTGTTAGCCAAAGGGAATGTTCTGGAGCTGCCAAGAAGGGAGGAGACTCGTGTTGGCCAATCCCTGAACGAACGGTGCTCCATCCTTCTTGTCCCTTGTCGCAGTGTTAAGGAGCCGAGAGCCGCCTCCCTCGGACTCTGCTTTCTTTCCCGTGTGTCACGGGTTTGCCCAGTGCTGCCACTAGCCTCAGCTGCTTCCATCAGCCCCTCCCACCACTGAACCCTTCAGAACAGACATTTGGGGGTGGGGGTGTCACACGTGGGGGGGCCACTAGTGGGAGGACCCCAGGTTTGGGTTCCAAGCCAGTTTCTGTCCCAGGTGCCTGGCACACACAGTCCACTTAGCACCTGGTGATGGGAAGACACCTCACATTAGATCAACCACTGGGGTCTCCAACTTAGAAAGGTCCCCACCTTAGATCAATCACTTGGACACTAAGGCACGTTTTAGCGTCTCTTGTCTCAATGATTGTGCCCACTTGTCTGTCCATCTGTGTTTTCTGTCATGCCATCAGATGTAGTCCTCAGAAATAATGCACACTAGCCTCTGACAACCATGAAGCAATCCGTTACATGTGGGTCTGAACTCATAGACTCGATTCAAATATCAAATAAATGATGTAACAGAAATTATAGCCTCTAGAGGTATCTGCGTCATGGGGGAAATCTTCCCTCAGCCCTCTGAGGCCTGCTGTACCTGGGGACTCTTTTGTGGAAGGATCATCGGCACCTGCAGGATGATTGACTCCTACTCTGAAACCAATAGTTCCCTGACCTCCTGGCAATGATCTTGAGCAGGAAGGAATACCTGCTATGTACCAGGCATGAGCCTAGCCACTATATCTCTGCCACTGGCCTGTGGTTTGGACCCTCCAAGCCCCCTAGGTGGGTAAGGGCACTGGAAATGGGAGCCACTTGTCTGTGGGATCTTGTCCCAGCTCAGTCTGAAAAGTAGGTGAGTCCCTTCCCTCATGTGTCCACCATCTTCCTGTTTGCACATGGCCCTTGCACTCTCTAGTCTTACAGGTCCCTGGTAATGCGAACAGTCACCTCTCGGAGCTTTGCAGAGGTGAGACTGACGGTCTTCATGGGAGAGCCAGATGGGAGAGGGGTGAGACCTCACCCCTCCTTATCTGTAAAGTCAGGATGATGTTGGATGCCTGGCAGATGTGCTTTGAGGCTAACTTGGAGTTTTCAGCAGAGGACCTGGCTCCGAGTACCCAATAAACAATCTGATCTGTCTTCTTCCTGGGCCAGTGACACCTGCATGGGGCTATGCAGAGACCCTGTGGCAAGGGCTTTTTGTTGAAGAAAGGCCTTAGCTGCGACTAGGAGATAGCTCACCTGCAGAGCACTTGCTTTGCCATGAACGAGTATCTGAATTCCAGTCCCTGGCACCATATGGGAGAGCCTGGAGTGGTGTGGACAATTTTTTTTTTTTCTTTTCTTTTGCCTTCATGGTTATCGCTGGGGCTCAGTGCCTGCACTAAGAAGCCACTGCTCCTGGAAGCCTTTTTTTTTTTTTTCTATTTTATTGGAAAGGGAAGAGAGAAATTGAGAGAGGAAGGGGAGAGAAAGACACATCTGCAGACCTGCTTCACCACTTGTGAAGCGACCCTCCTGCAGGTAGAGAACCAGGGGCTCAAACCGGGATCCTTGCACAAGTCCTTGCACTTTGTACTATGTGCACTTAACCACACTCCCCTCTTTTTTAAAAGATATTATGTATTAGTGAAAAATAGGAGAGAAATAAGACCGCTCTGGTACATGCCCTTCCAGGGATCCAACCTAGGACCCCAAGCTTGAGAGTCGAACGCTGTCCACTGTGCCACCTCCTGGACTGCTGGAGTGATGCTGTTGTATCTCATTCTTGGCATCTTCCTCCCCCATCTCTCTGTGCCTGAAATTAAAACCAAAAGGAGAAATCAGTCCACCAGGAGCAGTAGAAGTGCATCGGTGTAAATTCCTGGGGGGCAGAATACAAAGTGGAAGGACTGGCGCAAGGATCCCAGTTCAAGCCTCTGGCCCGCCACCAGCAGGAGGAGCTTCGTAAGTGGTAAAGCAGGTCTGCAGGTATCTATCTCTCTCGCTCTCCTTTCTAAATTTCTCTGTTCTTTCCAATAAAGTGGAAAAAAAAATGGCTTCCAGGAGCAGTGGTAATGGGTATGCAAAGAGACTGATGCCTGATGCTCCAAAGCCCCAGGTTCAATCCCCAGCACTACCATAAACCAGAACTGAGTAATGCTCTGATAAAAAAAATAATAATAGTCTTAAAAAGGAAAGAAGGAGGAGGAAGAGAAAGAAGAGGAGGAGGAGGTGGCAGCCACTGTGTGGACACTAATGGAATAAGATAGATTCTGTCAGGGTTTGGTGGTGGTGTACCTGGTAGAGTGCACATATTACCATGTATAAGGACCCTGGTCCAAGCCCCTCTACTGGACTACACCTGCAGGGGAAGCTTCAGGAATGGTCGAGCAGTGCTGCAAGTGGCTGTCTCTCCTCTGTCTCTCCCCTCTCAATTTATCTCTGTCCAATCAAATAAATAAAAAAAAAAGGAAGGAAGGAAGGGAGATAGCATAATAGTTATGTAAAAAAAACTCCCATGTCTGAGGCTCTGATGTTCAAGGTTCAGTCCCTAGCACTTCCATAATCAGAACTGTCCTGGCTAAAATAAACAAATAGGTAAGGAAAAAATAGCCACTAGAATCAGTGGATGTCATGCAGACACTAGACCCCCCCCCATAACCTTACTGGCGGCAGCAATAAAATTTAAAAAGTGGGAGTCAGGTGGTAGAGCATCGGGTTAAGTGCAGGTGGCGCAAGGCACAAGGACCAGCATAAGGATCCCGGTTCGAGACCCCGGCTCCCCACCTGCAGGGGAGTCGCTTCACAGGCGGTGAGGCAGGTCTGCAGGTGTCTATCTTTCTCTCCCCCTGTCTGTCTTCCCCTCCTCTCTCCATTTCTCTCTGTCTATCCAACAACGACGACATCAAGAACAACAACAATAATAACTACAACAATAAAACAAGGGCAACAAAAGGGAGTTCATTTTTTTTTTTATTTAAAAAGCTAAAATCTGTCCTTCCCTCCATGGGATTCAGGCCCCCACGCCCCCAACTTCAGGCCTGAGTAAAGATTCCCTCCCTCTTTAGCCCCTAACTGGGAAGCTATGACCCAAACTGGGGGTGGCCCTTCTCCTACCTAGTTCCTAGCCCACCAACTCCCACTAGCCCATCCCAGGGGCCACCTATCCTAAAGCAGAAGTATTCTATCCAGATCAAGGTAGCTTTTTATTTTTTTCGGGGGGGGGGGCAGGGGGAAATACAACCCACCTACTTCTCCAAGCTTAGGCAGAATGAAAAAAGTAGTGGCAGGCCAGACCTTCCATAACCCCTTCCACAGGGCCCTCTCTTCCACTTAAAGTGACAGTGGAGGGAGGGGGACTTTTATCTTTATTTTATCTTCTATTTTATGATTACCACAGACGTTTGAAAACTTGAGAAAGTTCAGGGAAAAAAGCCTTCACATTCCAGGCAGTGGCACACCTGGTTAAGTGCACACATTACAGCACGCAAAGGGCCCAGGTTCAAGCCCCTGGTCCCCACCTGTAGGGGTAAAGCTTCACAAGTGATGAAGCAGGGCTGCAGGTTTCTTTCCTCTTTCTCTGTCTCTTTCTCTGTCTCTCTTTTAAAGATTTTATTTATTTATTCATGAGAAAGATAGGAGGAGAGAACCAAACATCATTCTGGTACATGTGCTGCCAGGGATTGAACTCAGAACCTCGTGTTTGAGACTCCGTGCTTTATCAACTGAGCCACCTCTTGGACCACCTTTCTCTGTCTCCCTCTGTCTCCCCCTTCTAAATTCTGTCTATCAAATAAATATAAATATATTTTTTAAAAATCTTCACAAAACAGAGAAATGTTATGCCTGTACAAATTATTGTATTTACTGTCAAGTGTAAAACATTAATCCCCCAATAAAGGAAAAAATTAAATAAAAATTAAATAAATAATAAAAAACCAATAGATAAGGTGTTGAACTTTCAAGCTTGAGGTCCTGTGTTTGGGCCCTGGCATCTTTGCCAGAGTAATGCTCTGGTTCTTTTTCTCCTCTTCAATAAATAGAAAATTTAATAAAAGAAAAAAAGATTCACATTCCACCCAGAATGGCTTCTGCTAATATTTGGTCACAGACTTGAGAAGGCTAAGTGCTAGACTCTGGGGCCAACTCTTTTAAAAATATTTTTATTTTGCTGTCAAAGCTATTGATAGAGCTCACTCAGGTGCTTGCCTGCATAAATCCCGAGGCCTTTTTTTTTTTTTTTAATAGGAACAGAGAAATAGGGAGAAAGAAGGAGAGAGATGCAACACTGGTTCACTAACTCATGAAGCTTCCCTCCTGCAGATAGGCAGCAGAGGCTTGAACCTGAGTTCTTACCATCACCCGCTCCAATATTTATTTTTGCCAACAGGTTATCACACTGGGGCTTGATGCCTGCACAGCAGCTCCATGCTCTAGATGCCCTCCCCCCTTGAATGTTTTCCTTTTGATAGATGGTGAAGCAGAGAGATAGTAGGAATGAGGGTACCTGCAGCACTGCTCCACTGCTCATGAAACTCCCCACCTGTAGATGAGAGCCAGGGACTCGAACCCATTTCCTCACACATGCACTCTACTGAATGAACCAGCTCTACTTCTTTTTTTTTTTTTTTTTTTTTTAGAGGCAGAGGGACAGAGAGAAGGAAAGAGATCACAGCACCAAAGATCAAAGCTTCCTTCAGTGTAGTGGGTGCCAGGCTCAAACTTTGATTGTACACAATGCAAAGCAGCACACTACTCAAGTGAGCTATTCCTCCCTCTCCCTTCCCCTACCCCCCTCCACATACACACAGTGGCACAGTGGCAATGGATTCACAGTTATGAGGTCTCAAGTTCTATCCCTGGCAATACATATGCCAGAGTGGTGCTCTAGTTCTTTCCTCTTTTTTTCAAATTTTTTTATTATCTTTATTTATTGGATAGAGACAATCAGGAACTGAGAGGTAAGGGGGAGGAGATAGGAACAGAGACAGAGAGACACCTTTAGACCTGCTTTACCACTCACAAAGCTTTTCCCCTGAATGTAAGGACCAGGGGCTCGAACCCAGGTCCTTGTACATTGTAACATCTGCGTTCAACTAGGTGTGCCATCCAGCCCCAGTTATTTCCTCTCTCTATCACTAATCGATCAATTTTTAGGGAAAGGTAATGAGAAAGAAAACTAGAGCATTATTCCTGCATTTTTGCTGCCAGGAATTGAACTCGGAACTTCATACTTAGAATCTCATGCTTTATCCACTAAACTGCCCCACCTCTGAGGCTACTGGACCAAACTTTTCATCAGCAGCAATGCTTTCATCTTATGGGAGATACCTCTGGTATCTCCAAGTAACAGATGGGGGAAGCCAGACTTGCCTGTGGACTCCGTGAGCCTCCAGGACAAGCTTTTGGTGGAGGTTCCCACTGGAGTTGCTAACCCGACATGACAGGCCCATCTCTGTGCTCCCAGCACACAGTGGGTATCTCTGTATTTGCTGGGCAACCACAGCAGAAGGTGGCTAGGAGAGTCAAGTTGTGTCTTTGCTTCCTAGCACCAATGCTTCTGTTTTCACCATACCCCCTTCCCCATCAGTCCAGACTAAGCCCCTGGAACCTCTTCTCCTTCCAGCCTCTGGGGCCCTTCTGGGCTCAGCCCTTTCCCAGCCCTACAACTCTCAGTGAGGTGGCCCAGAAAAAAAGATTTGAGTTGGAGCCAAGGCTCCTGAGGTCTGAGCAGTGTCCTGTGCTCACTCTCAAAACACTCTGTCCCTTGGCCATTCAGAAAGCGTCATTTCAGGGAAGGCCAGTGGCCCATTTTCAGAAACTGCAGCCAAAATGGTCAGCTGCTAAGCAGGCTGGCTGGCAGGGTTGGTGCGGGTGTGCTCTTCAGCCTACTTGTACCAGCAAGATCAGGGCTGTAAAGGCATCTTGGGTCTGGGGTTGTGAACAGGAAGCACCGCTTTCCAGATCCACCTTGCATTTCACCCCATTCAGATATGATGCTGGTGGTCCTGGGGCTTCTTAACTTGCCCTGAGTTCTGAGAAGGGCAAACACTGATGGGTCATGGTTAGTGGTGGCACCAAGATTCAGGTGTCCTGCTGGCCTACTTACTGTCCTACAAACCCCCCTCCCCCACAAGTTTTTGTTGTTGTTGTTGTTGTTTTATCCACAAGGGTTTTTCTGGGGTTCACACCTGCATGACTCCATCACTCTCAATGGGCTCTTCCTTCTTCTCTCTCTCTTTCTTTCTTTCTTTCTTTCTTTCTTTCTTTCTATAAGAGGGTGACAGAGAACAGACACCCAGAGCACTGCTTTGTGGCTTCCCCTTTGCATGATGCTTCCAAGTGGTGGTCAGGGGCTGGAATCTAGGTCCTCAGGGATGATAAAGTGAGTGTTCTACCAAGTGAGCTATCTTCCAGCCACCTCCCCTGCCCCCACTCTGACAACACCACTCCTTGCATCCTGGTTAGTTTCTAGCCTGGAGTGGTTTCTGGAATGAAGTCAGGAGGGAGGGGGCAGGTAAGAAGTATGAAGATCAGAAAGGGCTAATCCCGGATTAACTGAGGGTATGGACCCAGGGTACAAGGGCAAAGGCAAAAGTGAAAGGGAGCAGAGACTGGCAGTGGCAGGGCTGCAGAGGGTCCAGGCTGGTCTGTGTGTATCTGCGAGAAGGGTGGGAGGCACCAGGATTGGTTTTTCTCTGGCTACTTAAGGGTTAATTCCTGCCGGGCCTCCCAGTGTCCCTCCACGTCCCCTCTTGAACTTTCCCCTCTCCGGGCTTTGACCAGAACACCCTAAACCGCCTTACACTCTGCACCGCTCACATGGCTTGTCTGAGCCCCCCACAGCTCCAGAAGGTAGGATCCCACAGCGCTGGGCCCCAGGAGGGTCTGGGAGATGAGGTGGGGTGGGGTCTCAAGATCCCCAGGAGTTTCCCAGAACTCAGCCCCCTACCCCTTACCATTTTCCAGAAAAGGACATTTTAGTTCAGAGTGGTTAGTTTCCAACCTCACTTCTGCACATGCAAGCATGGCGTGTCTAGACCACAGGACCTGGGTGGGGCGGCACTGTGCCTGCGACTCTCAACCCCACTACCTTTCGGTTCGGGCGGGAACCTTGGCCCAGGCCCTGCGGGGGGAGGTGAGGAGGGCAGAGTCCTGGAGGGTGTGGCCACTGGGGGGGCGGGGCCGCCCTGAAGCCTGGGGCCTGAATTCAGCTCTAACTCGTTCTAACTCTTGGAGATTACAAAATTGCAGATTTTTAAAAACACGTGACCTTTGTTCCTATGGCAAGGCGAAAACAGAGACAAGCTCAGGAGACTACTAAAAGCAATTCATGGAGGTCCGGCGGTAGCTGGTTAAGTGCATGTGGCTCAAAGACCAGCCTAAGGATCCCGGGTTCAAGACACCCCACTTGCTGGGGGGGGTCACTTCACAAGTGGTGAAGCAGGTCTGCAGGTATCTTTCTCTTCCCCTCACTTCCTCTCTCCATTTCTCGCTGTCCTATCCAACAACGACATCATTGACAATAATAACCACAACAACGATAAAACAAGGGAAACAAAAGAGGAAAAAAATAGCCCCCAGGAGCAGTGGATTCTTCGAGCCCCAGCAATAACCCTGGAGGCAAAAAAAAAAAAAAGTAATTCATAAATTCCTATGCTGAAACATAAAACTGACTATGAGAAACAGCCCTTGGTCTTGCAAAAGTCCCGCTCCTGAGTGTTTTAAGGAGGCACGGCTGTCCTACCTTATTTGATAGAGAGAAATAATGTCAGAGAGGGGGAAAACACCCCAACACTTACTACATGGTATATCAAGAGCCTATACCCATGTCACTCTATCTTTTCTGCCCTATGCTCTTTACCAGCTGTATTGTGTTCCAGAGAGAGAAGTCATACTTTGTTGAATGCGTCTCCTTGGTTGAGCACTTAGTTTCCAACTTACTGCTCAGTGAGCATCCCCTGATACTCAGTGCAACTCCAACAATAATGACATCAATAACCACAACAACGATAAAACAACAAGGGCAACAAAAGGGGGAAAAATGGCTTCCAGGAGCAGTGGATTTGTGGTGCAGGCACTGAGCCCTAGCAATAACCCTGGAGGCAAAATAATAATAATAATAAGTTGTCTGGGAGATGGCACAGTGGATAAAGCACTGGACTTTCAAGCATGAGGTACCGAGTTCAATCTCCAGCAGTACATGTACCAGAGTGATGTCTGGTTCTTTCTCTCTCTCTATGCCTAGCTTTCTCATTAATAAGTAATCAAATCTTTAAAAATAAATAATTAAAAATAAAAGAATAAAATTTGATAATGTTCTGTAAGCAAATATGCAGATATTCTTCTTCTTCTCCTTCTCCTCCTTCTCCTCCTCCTCCTCCTTCTTCTCGAATATTTCACTTTATTTTTAATGAGCGGGAGAGTGATACAGAGAGAAAGATACAGAGAGACCAGAACACTGCTCAGCTGTGGCTAATGGTGGTGTTGGGGATTGAACCTGGGACCTTGGAGTTTCAGACATTACAGTCTTTTGCATAACAATTATTCCATCTTCCCAGCTCTTTTCTCATTTTTTAAAATAGTGACAGAGATGCAGAAATTGAAAGAGACCACAGTACCAAAATCATCAGTGTGGTGGGGGGCAGACTTGAACCTGAGTCAGGCACATAGCAAAGCACACTATCTAAAAAGTGATTTTACCTGCCTACATGCAGACATTCTTACTCTCCTTATCTCTCAGTAGCCTCCCACTTAGAGGACTGGAGGCAAATCAGAAGGAGCCATCTGCTTTCACTCCCAGTATCTATCCACTGCATTCAAGATAAGGCCTGGCTCCTGCCTGGCCTGGCCCCTTCCCCCTCCACCTTCCCTCTGCCTCACACTCCCCTATTCCTCCTGAGCACAGGGACTTCATACATCTTGCTTCTTTGGTCTGGAATGTCTTTTTGCATGCCAATCCCATTATTCCAAAACATTTTATTTATGTATGTATTTATTTATTTATTTCTAGAGCACTATTCAACTCTGGCTTTTGGTGATGCTGGGGTTTGAACCTGGGAACTTCAAGCCTCAGCGATTAAAGTCTTTTTGCATAGCCACTACACTGTCTCCCTAGCCCAGTCCCCTCTTTAAATGTCACTTCTCAGATTGCTGCCCTGTAGCCATCACTCCTCCCCACTGAGGTCACTGTAGTCTCTCCCATCCTCCTCACACTTGCCACCCACCAGCCCTGTGCTCAGCAGCTTGTGTGCTGATTCGCTTAACGGTTAACGCCAGCCCTCCTCTGGACTAGAGGTTCTGGTGGAAAGGCTTCAGGACCAGCATGCTTATCACTATATCTCTTGCTCCTAAGGTTGCCTGGGACACAGCAGATGCCCGATCAGTTTTCCTTGAATAAATGAATGAACTTGTGACCCAAACCCATTAGAGGGGACACCTTCCTTCATTCAAGCAGCCTATATTGAATGAATACTCCTCGCTTGGTGCCAGACACCCAGGGTAGGGGACAGAGTAAGGAACGGGACACTTAGTCTACCCTCACATAACTTCACATTTTTAAAAATATTTACTTATTCCCTTTTGTTGTCCTCATCTTATTGTTGTAGTCATTATTGTTGTTGTTGTTGGATAGGACAGAGAGAAATGGAGAGAGGAAGGAAAGACAGAGAGGGTGAGAGAAAGACAGACACCTGCAGACCTGCTTCACTGCTTGTGAAGCGACCCCCCTGCAGGTGGGAAGCCGGGGGCTCAAACTGAGATCCTTAAGCTGGTCCTTGTTCTTCGCGCCACGTGCACTTAACCTGCTTCACTACCACCTGACTTCCATAACTTCACATTTTGGAGAGACCTCATGACATATCTGGAGGCAAAGGAAAGCTTGAGTCTCATCCTTCTTTTTTTATTAAATAATTTTATTTATTTATTTTTGGATAGAGACAGAGATAAATTGAGTTAGAGAGGGAAAGAGACAGAGGGACACTTGCAGCATTGCTTCACTACTTGTGAAGCTTCCCCCATAGGTTGGGACCGAAGGCTTGAAGCTGGGTCCTTGCCTGACCCTGAGACTCTATTATTATTATTATATTTTATTTGATAGGACAGAGAGATATTGAAGGAGGATGAAGAGACAGAGATAGAGATAGAAGGACCAGGTGGTGGTGTGCCTGGTTGAATGCACATATTAAAATACACAAGGACCCCAGCTCAAGCCCCTGGTCCCCATCTGCAAGGAGGAAACTTCGAAAGTGGTAAAGCAGAGCTGCAGGTCTCCAGCTCGCTCTCTTTCTTTCTCTTTCTCTCCCCCCTTTTAAAAAATATTTTTTCTTTTTTTTAATATTTATTTATTTATTCCCCTTTTTTTCCTTGTTGTTTTATTGTTGTTGTGTAGGTCAGAGAGAAATGGAGAGGGGAGGGGAAGACAGAGGGAAGGAGAAAAAGACAGACACCTGCAGACCTGCTTTACCACCTGTGACAGTGACCCCCCCCCGCAGGTGGGGAGACAGGGGCTCGAACCGGTATCCTTCTGCCGGTCCTTGCACTTTGTGCCACGTGCGCTTAACCCGCTAAGCTACCGCCTGACTCCCTCTCTCCCCTTTACTATCTCCTTCCACCTTAATGTCTTTCTGTCCTTATCCAATAAATACATAAATAAAAAGACCTGCAGTACAGTTTCACAGCTTGTGGAGGTCCCCCCACCAGCAGGTAGGGAGTGGGGTTTGAACCCAAGTCCTTGTAGGTGATAATGTGTGCGCTCAACCAGGTGCACCACTCCCCAGCCTTGAGTCTCATTCTTGCTGGCAGTTCCAGGAAGATGGATTCCTGGTGCTGGAAGGGTTCCTGTCTGCAGATGAGTGTGCAGCCATGCGACAGAGGATTGGCGAGATAGTGGCTGAGATGAATGTCCCTGCTCACTGCCGCACGGAATTTTCTACCCAGGAGGAGGAGCAGATACGAGCCCAGGTAGGTGCCTGGGACAGGTGAGAGTACTGGTCTTTGATGGAGGCTCAGTCCCCAACCAGATGGAATGACCCCAAGGCCCATGGGCTGGTTCTGATAACAAGTCATTTGAACCTATGCCAAACTCCAAGCCTTACGTGTATATTTCCTTCATCCCTCACTGTGATTTTTTAAAAATTTTTATTTATAAAATGGAAACACTGACAAGACCATAGAATAAGAGGGGTACAACTCTACACAATTCCTACCACCAGAACTCCATATTCCATCCCCTCCCCTGATAGCTCTCCTATTCTTTATCCCTCTTGGGAGTATGGACCCAGGGTCATTATGGGTGCAGAAGGTGGAAGGTCTGGCTTCTGTAATTGTTTCCCCGCTAAACATGGTTGTTAACAGGTCGATCCATACTCCCAACCTGTCTCTCTCTTTCCCTAGTGGGGCTGAGCTCTGGGGAAGCGGGGCTCCGAGACACACTGGTGGGGTCGTCTGCCCAGGGAAGTCCTATTGGCATCATGGTAGCAACTGGAACCTGGTGGCTGATTCAATGTGATTTTGTAAGGTGGGCATAATTGCCCCCACCTGGCAGATGGGGTTTCTGATCAGTTCACATATACTGAACCACATTTGAGTCATTCATAAATCTGGGATTTGAATTTAGACCTCTCTGCCACCATGGGTCTTGTCCTTCCTCACTAGGTGAACCCAGGGGTCCACCAGTGTAATTCCCACCCCCTTGAAGAGATGAGAGCTCTTCTCTCCCCCACCCCATAACCTTACAGATTCAATACAGTGTGATAGGTAAGTTGAGACCTGTAGTTTTCCTTACACCCTCTGCATTTATGAGCTGGTCTGCTTCAAGTCAAAGCCACAGTTCAGTCCCGTTCAAACTCACACTGAGGAGCTCCTGCCATCTGGTGGGCACAAAGGGAATTACAGTGGTTGAAGCCTTGTAATGGAAAATGAGGACTTAAGGGAAAGGAGTTGTTGAATGAGTTTCTTCTGAACATGGTTACTCAAAGTCTTCCAGGAGTGAAGGAGCTGAATCTTAGGTCTCCCAAGCTTCCTTCTAAGAATATTCTAGAGGCCAGTGAGCAGGTAATGTATATCTCTTGGTTATAGCGCCTAACTCAGTAAGAACTCAGCATTTGCTAATGTGGAAGACTATGAAACAGGTATTGAGAGAGGGAGGAAAGAAGGGAGGGAGGGAGTGGGGAGAGAGAGTGAGTGAGCAAGAGAAATGCCAGGGGGCTGGTAAGATGGCATAGCAGTTTTGAAATAGAGTTCCACGCCTAAGGCCACAGAGGTTCCAGATTCAGTTCCAGGCATCACCATGTGCCAGACATGAGCAGTGCTCTGGTCTCTCGCTCATTCTCTACATTTCATAATAGAAATAAACAAATGTTTTTTTAAAAGCCAGAGTGATAGTTCACCAGGTAGAGTGTATGTGTTACCCTGTGCACAGCCTAGATTCTAGCTCCCTGAGGAAGCTGTTATGGTACCAGAGAAAGTTCTAATGTTGCCCCATCTCCTCTCTTTGTATCACTCTGTCTAGATGAATAAGAAAGTGACATGAGCAGTGAAATCTTGCATGCGTGAGGCCTAGGTTTTGACAAAAAAAAAAAGTGCCTTTATTTCTCATCTCTATGAACTAGAGCAAATCTATTTATTTAGTTATTTAGTTAGTTATTGCCTTCAAGGTTATCACTGGGGCTCAGTGCCAGCACTACAAATCCACTGCTCCTGGCAGCCATTTTTTTTTTAATTGGATAGGACAGAGAGAAATTGAGAGGCGAGAGGGAGAGAGAGAGAGGGAGAGGAAGACAGATACCTGCAGCCCTGCTTCACCACTTGTGAAGTGTCCCCCCAGCAGGTGGGGAGCCCAGGGGCTCAAACCTGGATTCTTGAGCTTAGTGCTGTGTGGGCTTAACTGGGTGCACCACCCTGAGGTCCCCAACTAGAGGAAATCTTCAGTTAACATCCTTCTAAAGGTGTTTGGAAACTGGTTTTAAATGAAAGAAGTTCAAACAAAACCATTTTCCTTGTTCTTTTTTTTTTTTTCTACTTTTATTTGATAGGACAGAGAGAAGTTGAGAGGGAAGGGATAGATTTTGAGAGAGAGAGAGAAAAAAAAAGAGACACCTATAGCACTGCTTCATTGCTTTGAGGCTTCCCCCATTACTGAGAACAACCAGAGCGCTTGAACCTGAGTCCTTAAGCATGGTAATGTGTGTGCCCCTGCCCAGCCCTCTCATTTTATTATTTATTTATTTATTTATTTATTTTTAATTTTTTTTCCCTCCAGGGCTATTGCTGGGGTTCTGTGCCTGCACTATGAATCCACTGCTCCTGGAGGCCATTTTTTTCCCTTTTGTTACCCTTGTTGTTTATCATTGTTGTTGTTATTGTTGTTATTGCTGTCATTGTTGTTGGATAGGACAGAGAGAAATTGAAGGAGGAGGGAAAGACAAAGGGGAGAGAAAGATAGACACCTGCAGACCTGCTTCACCACTTGTGAAGCGACCCTCTACAGGTGGGGAACTGGAGGCTCTACCCGGGATCCTTACACCAGTTCTTGACCTGCTGTGCTACCGCCTGGCCCCCTCATTTTATCTTTTAATAATTATCTTTTATTTCATTTCAATCTATTTTATATGGAGACAGAAATGCAGAGGCAGAGAGAAAAAGAGTGAAAAGAAGGGACAAGGTGGTGGTGCACCTGGTTGAGTGCACATGTTACAGTGCACAAGGACCCAGGTTCAAGCCCCCTTCAATGCAGTGCAGGTCAGGTTTGAACCTGGGTTGCCCACATAGCAAACAGTACCCTAAGATCAATTTTACTGGAATCTCTGGATGTAGTAATATCCTCAGACACCTCTGCAGACACCTCTGCAGGGCACCACACTCACTCCTGTGAGACTATTAGACCTGACCAGCACCCCCAATACTAACTGCCACTTTTGGCTTTCTAACGAGCCTGTCTGGGTGGAAGAGTTGCCTTTGCCTAGGGAGAAGCTAGAAATTTTAAAAGAGCTCGTCCGAGAGCAGTTGTCCTTGGGATTACCTTCTGGCTCGTCCCAGAGACTCTCTCCTGCGACGCTAGCTCCTGATCCCTCTGCCACGCAGCAGCCTAGGTTGGCTCCACTTGAGTTCTCTCCAACCCAGAGAGCACTTGCTAGGGAAGAAGCACCCTCAGGCTATCTCGGCACAATTTATTTCATTTTATTCTATTTTTATTTCTTTTTGTTTGTTTGTTTATTTCTTTTAATGAGGGAGATACAGAGAGAAAGATGCACACCCAGAGAGACCAGAGCACTGCTCAGCTGTGTTTATGGTGGTGCTGGGGATTCAACCTGGGGCCTCAAAGCCTCCAGCATGAAAGTTTCTCTGCATAATGATTATGCTATCTCCCCAACTCAGATCAATTTATTTCTAAAATATCTATTTATTTATTAATGAGAATAGGGAGAGAGAACCAAAGTATCACTCTAGGACAGGGGATGTCTGGGCTTGAATTTAGGACCTGCCTAGAGTCCAATATTTTATCCACTGTGATATCTTCTGAGCCATGAAAACAAAACCAATTTACTGCAACTTGTATCCTCAAGCATTTCTTTCTTTCTTTTTTAAAAATTTATTTATTTTCCCTTTTGTTTTTTTATTGTTATTGTTATTGATGTCATGTCATCATTGTTAGATAGGACAGAGAGAAATGGACAGAGGAGGGGAAGACAGAGAGGGAGAGAAAGATAGACACCTGCAGACCTGCTTCACTGCCTGTGAAGTGACCCCCCCCCTGCAGGTGGGGAGCCGGGGGTTCGAACCTGGATCCTTCAGCCGACCCTTGCGCTTCCCCACATGCACTTAACCCTCTGTGCTATTGCCTGACTCCCTTTTTCTTTCTTTTTAAAATTGATTTATTTTGTTATCGTTGAGCTTTGAGGCTTTTTTTTTTTTTTTGCCTCCAGGGTTATCGATGGGGCTTAGTGACTGCACTAGAAATCCACTGCTCCTGGAGGCTATTTTTGTTGCCCTTGTTATTTAAATTTGTTGTTATTATTGTTGTTGTTGTTGTTATTACGGTTGTTGTTGTTGGATAGAACAGAGAGAAATCGAGGAGGGAGAGAAAGACAGACACCTGCAGACCTGCTTCACCGCCTGTGAAGCGATCCCCCCTGCAGGTGCGGAGCTCAGGGCTCGAACTGGGGTCCTTACTTCAGTCCCTGTGCTTTGCACCATGCATGCTTAACCCACTGCACTACCGCCTGCCCACCCCCTCCCTTTTTTTTTTTTTTGACTAGAGCACTGCTTAGCTCTGCTTTATGGTGGTGTGGGGGATTGAACCTGGGACTTTGGAGCCTCAGACATGAGAGTCTCTTTGCATAATCATTATGCTATCTACCCCCTCCCAACCATTTCTAATATTAAGAAATCATTTGCACTCATTTATCCAGGTTACTCCAGTTTGGGGTCGTGTGTGACTAAAGCCTCTCGTGGCAGGCCGGATGCCCTTCCACTGCAGGGTGTCCACACAGATACTGCCACTGTGTCTGCTGTGCTTTGTTCTGCCAGAGTGCAGCTCAACTCAGGCAGTGATGGGGACTGAACCTGGGACTTTGGGGCCACAGGCATGAAAGTCTTTTTGCATAATCCTTCTGTGGTGCTTTAGCCCTCCACATTTGCTGAAATACACCAGTGACCCTCACATACACATCCCATCTCGAGGATGTGGGAGGAAATAGGAGTCCACAGAGAAAACCCACAACATCAATAACAATAATAGCTACAATAACAATAAAAAGCAAGGGCAACAAAAGGGAAAATAAATAAAATATATAGAAAGAAAGAAAGAGAGGGAGGAAGAAAGAAAGAAAGAAAGAAAGAAAGAGAGAAAGAAAGAAAGGAAGAAAGGGCGGGCGGGCAAAAAGTGGCAGTTGTGGATTTACAGTGCCAACACCAAGACCCTGAAATAACCCTGGTGGTACTAAAACAAACAAACAAGAAGTGCCAGCTGGGACCCTGGGCCTCAGGGTGGCAGGTTGGGAAGTATCTGACTCCCTTGCCCTTCAATCACCCCTTGCCTTTCCCACCACATAGGGCAGCACAGACTACTTCCTCAGTAGTGGAGACAAGATTCGGTTCTTCTTTGAGAAAGGCGTTTTTGACCAGAAAGGTTTGGAGCTTGGGCCCTGCTCCTGGGGGTGGGGGTGGGGAGATTGAGGTTGGGAATCTGCACCCAGACCTGGAGAGGGTCAGCTGCCCAAGGGAGGCTGGCTTCCAGAAGTCTTATTTTTACCAGTTCCCTGTGCCACAGGAAATTTCCTGGTGTCTCCAGAGAAATCCATCAACAAAATTGGCCATGGTAAGCATGTACATGTCTGGGAAAGAGAAAATGGGGAAACAGGCCTGAAGAGTTGGGGGAGACAGCATAATGGTTATACAAAGAGACTCTGATGCCTGAGGCTCCAAAGTCCTGGGTTCAGTCCCCCACACCACCATAAGCCAGAACTGATCAATGCTCTGATAAAACAAACAAACAACAACAACCTGAGGCCTGAGCAGTCCACAGTAAGAGCATTGTATTTTTGACTGTAGGCTCCAGCTCTAGTCCAGCTCAGCTGCATCTGAAGATGCTAATCTCATGACACTGTCAGGGCAGCATGGGAAAGGGCCCATATGTGTCCATATATATAGGTGGGCACAGGCGAACCCCTCAACTCTCTACTGCCTGCCTTGTGGGCTCTTGGGGGCCTAGCAGCTTCCTGGAGCCTCCTTAAACAATACCAAACTTGGGCCGGGAGGTAGTGCAGCGGGTTAAGCCCATATGGCACAAAACACAAGGACTGGTGTAAGGATCCCCGTTTGAGCCCAGGCTCCCCACCTGCAGGGGGAGACGATTCACTGTGGTAAAGCAGGTCTGCAGATGTCTATCTTTCTCTCTTTCTCTCGTTTGCCCCTCCTCTCTCCATTTCTCTCTGCCCTATCCAACAACAATGACAGCAATAACAACAACAAAAATAATAACAATGATAAGCAAGGGCAACAAAAGGGAAAAAATAGCCTCCAGGAGCAGTGGATTCATGGTGCGGGCACCGAGCCCCAGGAGTAACCCTGGAGGCAAAAGAATACCAAACTTGATGTGGACATGGTTCGAGCTCTGAGACCCCCCACACACACATACACACCCAAAACCCAGCTAGGAAGCCTTTTTCATACCAAAGCACTGCTCAGCTCTGGCTACAGTGCTGTGGGGGACTGAACCTGGGACTTTGGTCCTCAGGTATGAAAGTTTTTTTGCATAAACATGCTATCTCCCCCTTCTCATCCTTGGAAGCCCTCTTTTATTTTGAGAATTATGCATTATAAGTTATTGGCTGCTTTTTATTTTTATTTTTTGTCAGGGATTTTGGTGTGACTCTACACCTGCGTAATTCCTCTGCTCCTAGCAGACTCTTTTTCTATTAATTTTTTTAAAGTGTTGCACTTTTTTTTTTTAAGTATTTATTATTGAATAGAGACAGAGAAACTGAGAGGGGGTGGGGAGATAGAGAGGGAGATAGGACAGAGAAAAATGGAGAGAGGAGGGGAAGACAGGGAGAGAGAAAGACACCTGCAGACCTGCTTCACCACTTGTGAAGCGACTCCCCTGCAGGTGGGGAGCCAGGGGGCTCAAATCAGGATCTTTACGATGGTCCTTGTGCTTCGCACCATGTGTGCTTAACTGTTGTGCTACTGCCTGACTCTCTAATTTTTTTTCTTTTTTTAAGATAGAGACAGAGAGGCAGGGGGAGGGAGTGAATGAGACCACAGCACTGAAGCTTCCTTCAATTCAGTGGGGGCCAGGCTTGAACTAGAATTCCATAACATGGCAAAGCAATATGTAGGTTTTTTTTTAATTTATATTTTATGTATTCAGTTTTAGAGAGATGGAGATAGATAGATAAAGATAAACCCCAGAGTTTATCTGCTCAGGTCTGGTTAATGTTGATGCTGGGGATTGAACCTGGGACCTTGGAGCCTCAGGCATGAAAGTTGGTTGCATAACTATTAAGCTATCTCCCCAACCCTATTTATGTATTTTTTTTAATCTTTATTTGATAAAGACAGCCAGAAATTGAGAGGAAGGGGAAGACAAGAGAGAGGAGACAGAGAGACACCTGCAGCACTGCTTCACTACTTGTGAAGCTTTCCCTCTTCAGGTGGTGACCAGGGGCTCAAACGTGGCTCCTTGCACACTGTAACATGTGCGCTCAACCAGGTGCGCCACCACCCAGCCCCTATTTATGTATTTTTAAAGATTTATTTATGGGGCCAGGCATTGTTGCACCTAGTTTTTTTTGTTGTTGTTGTTGTTGCACCTAGTTAAGCACACACATTACAGTGAACAAGGACCCAGGTTCAAGTCCCTAGTCCCCACCTACAGGGAAAAGCTTCATGAGTGGTGAAGCAGGGATCCAGGTATCTCTCTGTCTCTCTGTCTCCCCAACACCTCTCAATTCCTCTCTGTCTCTATCCAATAATAAATTTAAAAAAATATTTATTTATTAGTGAGCGAGAGAGGAAGACAGAGAATACCACAGCATCATTCTGGCACAGGTGGTGTTGAGGCTCAAACTTGGGACCTCATAACCATGGGCTGCAATAATGTTTTATTTATTTTGGGCTTATTTTTTTTAATTGAAGCCAAGTGGTGGTGCACACATTAAAGCACATATCTTTTTTTTTTTCCTCCAGGGTTATTGCTGGGCTCGGTGCCTGCACCATGAATCCACCGCTCCTGGAGGCCATTTTTTCCCCTTTTTGTTGCCCTAGTTGTTGCAGCCTTGTTGTGGTTATTATTGCCATTGTTGACGTTGCTTTGTTGTTGGATAGGACAGAGAGAAATGGAGAGAGGAAGGGAAGACAGAGAGAGAGGGGATAGAAAGATAGACACCTGCAGACCTGCTTCACCGCCCGTGAAGCGACTCCCCTGCAGGTGGGGAGCCGGGGGCTCAAACCGGGATCCTTACGCGGTCCCTGCGCTTTGCGCCACATGCGCTTAACCCACTGTGCCACCACCCGACTCCCTAAAGCACATATCTTATAGTGCACAAGAGCCTTTGGTGGGGGTGGACTTGAACCTGGGTCTCGGGTATGATAAATACAGGTGCACTATCCATGTGAGCTACTTTGCCAGTCCTGTCTTTCTTGTTATCATTCACTTCTGGGGTGAATCCCAAGCCCTCATGTATGCTGGGCACATACTGTACTGTTGAACCACCTCCCTAGGCCTCTAGATAGTTTATTCTATTTTAAATAAAAGTTTTTTAAATATTTTATTTATTTTCCCTTTCATTGCCCTTATTGTTTTTTATTGTTGTTGTAGTTACTATTGTTGTTATTGATGTCGTCATTGTTGGGTAGGACAGAGAAATAGAGAGAGGAGGGGAAGACAGAGGGGGGTGAGAAAGATAGATACCTGCAGACCTGCTTCACCACTTGTGAACTGACTCCCCTGCAGCATGTGGGAAGCTGGACGCTCGAACCAGGGTCCTTATGTTGGTTCTTCCGCTTCGTGCCATGTGCACTTAACCCTCTGCAATATCACCCAACTCTAATTTTATTCTATTTTAATTTATTGTGCTGTGTCAGAGCTTACATGATTCCACTTCTCCAAGTGAACTGCACACACACACACACACACACCCCAGGGACAGTTGTGTACAGACTTAAGAACCATGCAAGCACCTATCACTTAGAAAGAGAGCCACCTTCAGCACTGCTTCACCACTTGTGAAGCTTCCTCTCTATGGGTGGGGACTGGGGGGCTTGAATTCAGGTCCTTTTGCATGGTAACATGTGCACTGAACTTGGTCTGCCATTGCCCAGCTCCCTTGTTGTATTTTTGTACTAATGGTAGTAGCAAGTAATAATGAGAGTAACTTGGTGCCAGTTTCTGGGCTGTGGCTGTACTGGTGTCAGTCCAGCCAGTCCTCTGGCAGCCTGAGAGGCAAGGTCTGTCCTGCCATGAGTGCCACTGTACAAAGAGGAAGCAGACCTACTGGAGGACACGGCTGCTCCAAGTCACAGAATGCTTGCCAGCACTGGAGTTGCTACCATGTGACGAACCCCTTCAGGTCAGAGCTGTTGTGAATTTCCCAGATGGCTGCAAAGTCAAAGCGATTTCATGGGTAGGTGGAGCCAATCACTCAGTTATGAGCAGCAGAAAGCTTAATGTGGCAGCCCAGGAGATGGTGCAGCAGCAGAGTGCCAGACTTGAAGCACGAAGTCCTGAGTTTAAACCCTAGTATAGCATCGACTAGTGACGCTCTAGTGCTCACTCTCATTAATAAATCTTTTTATGGGGCCAGCTGGTGGTGCACCTGGCTAAGCATACATGTTACAGTGTTCAAGGACCCAGGTTCAAGTCCCTGGTCCCCACCTTCATGGGGAAAGCTTCACGAGTGGTAGTAGAGTAGGGTTGTAGGTGTCTCTGTCTCTTTCCCTCTCTATCTCCCCCTCCCTTCTCAATTTCTGTCTCTATCCAATAATCAATCAATCAATAAAAATTTAAAAAAAATTTTAGGGGCTGGGTGGTGGCACACCTGGTTGAGCGCACATGTTACAGTGTGCAAGGACCCAGGTTCAAGCCCCTGGTTCCCACCTGCGAGGGGAAAACTTCACAAGTGTGTGAAGCAGTGCTGTAGGTGTCTCTCTGTCTCTCTCCCTCTCTATTACCCCCTTTCCCTCTGAATTTCTGGCTGTGTCTATCTAGTAAGTAAATAAAGATAATAAAATTTTTTAAAAAAAATTTAGGCTAGGAAGACAGTACAGTGGTTTACGCAACAGATTCTCATGCCTGAGACTCTGAGGTTCCAGGTTCAATCGTCAGCACTGTAAGCCAGAGATGAGCAGTGTTCTGGTAAAACAAACACACACAAGGGAGTCGGGCGGTAGCGCACTGGGTTAAGCGCAAGTGGTGCAAAGCTCAAGGACCAGCGTAAGGATCCCGGTCCGAGACCCGGGCTCCCCACCTGCAGGGGAATCACTTCACAGGTGGTGAAGCAGGTCTGCAGGTATCTCTCTTTCTCTCCCCCTCTCTGTCTTCCCCTCCTTTCTCCATTTCTCTCTGTCTTACACAACAATGATGATGACATCAATAATAATAACAATGACTACAACAATTAAACAACAAGGGCAACAAAAGGGAATAAATAAATATTAAAACACACACACACACCACCACCACCACCACCACCACCACCACCACCACCACCACCACCACCACCACTACCAAATAAACAAACCTTAATATGTACAAAACAGGTAATAGGTGAGAAAGTTGGAGTGAGATAAAGACTGATTCTGGGCACCTGGAGCTAAGTATGGGAGGGACATTATGGTGGTGGGGACTGACCCCTCAGCCCAGCTCTGTCTTGTAGCTCTGCACGCCCATGACCCTGTCTTCAAGTGTATCACACACTCCCCCAAGATGCAGGTGAGCAGAGACATGGGTGAGTCTCGGGCCCTTGGGTCACATGCGAAGGGGCAGGATGTGTGTGACCTTTGCCCCTCTTCCAGGGCCTGGTCAGAAGCCTGGGCTTCCAGATACCTGTGGTGGTTCAGAGCATGTACATCTTTAAGGTGAGCTCCCGCTCTCCCAGACCCTTCCCTTCTGACCCTCTATGAAATAGGAGAGTGCTCACACATGCCTCTTCTCCCAGTGGGCCCAAAGTTGCTTCCCTGATGAACTATTTTCAAGTTGCAGGGAAAACACCTGAAGCCACTCTCCTTTGACTAAGGCACCTGCCACTTTTTTTTTTTTGGTACTTGGAGGGTAGGGGATTGATCCTCCTCCCTATGTTGGCTATTGAAGCTCTATTCCTGGATTTCAAGGCCCAGCTCATTGCCACCTTCACAAAGAATTCTTCTACCTACTCTGGGATCCTGGTCCTAGCTTCACCTGCCCCCCAAACCCCAATGCCCCCAACTTCCGCCCATGTTCAGACTGGGAACTCCCAGTAGGCAGAGTAATTTTTCTCCAGGGCCTGGCACCCAGTAGGTGTTCTACGGCTGGGTACCACCCTGGAATCCCTGGAGGCAAGCACCTCTGGCCATAGAAGAGAGTAGCCCACAAGACAAGGGGTCCATCCCCCCTGCTCTCCTGTAGCCTCACCAGAGCCCCCTTTCTCTTGCAGCAGCCTCATTTTGGTGGTGAAGGTGAGCAGAGGGCAGGCCCAATGGGCTGTGGCGGGAGGTATGGGGCAGAGTGTTGGTCAGGTGTGCAGAGGGAGGGAAGAGTTGGCACCAAGACACCTGTGGGAGGAGACATTGCCTCCTGTTCTTCCTGGAGTGAGGTTGGGAGGTTTCCCAGAGCTTGGGCTTTGTGCCCTGCTGTGTGTGAGACCCTGGGTTTGAGCACAGGCACCACATGCATGTACCACAGACAACAGCAGGGGGAGCTCCATGGATGGAGTCGTGCTGTGGCCACTGTATTGCCCTCTGCCTTTATTAAAAATGAAGAATGGGGCTGAGGAGATAGCATAGTGATTATGTAAAAAGATTATTATCCCTGAGGTTCCAAACTCCCCGCTGCACTACCGCCCGACTCCCAAAAGTGCACATTTTATGCTTTATTTATTTTGGATAGAGACAGAGAAATTGAGAGGAAAGGGGGGTGGGGAGGGAGGGAGGGAGGAGAACCACCTGCAGCACTATTTCTCCACTTGTGAAGCTTCCCCCCTTGCAGATGGGGACCTGGAGCTTGAACCCCAGTCCTTACCCACTGTAACATGTGCACTCAACCAGTCACCACCCAGCCCCTAGAGTGCACACTTTATTATGTGTGAGGACCCAGGTTCAAGCCCCTGGCTACCACAGAGGAGCCCATGCATAGAGAAAGCTTGGCATCTCTCTTCTCTATCTCTCACCATTGATCTAAAAATAAATGATTAAAATAAATAGAGTTGGGCAGGGGTAGATAGCATAATGGTTATGCAGAGACCCTCATGCCTGAGGCTCTAAAGTCCCAGGTTCAATCCTGTGTATCACCATAACCCAGAGTTGAGCAGTGCTCTGGTAAAAAAATATATATATATATATATTATGAGAGACAGATATGGGCTCCTTCAGTCATAGACAGTAACAGGGATAGGACTTGTAGCCTCATGTTTTTGTTTTTTTTTTAAGATTTTATCTATTTATAAATAAGGAAGATAGGAGGAGAGAGAAAGAACCAGACATCACTCTGGCACATGTGCTGCCAGGGATTGAACTCAGGACCTCATGCTTGAGAGTCCAAAGTCTTATCACTGTGCCACCTCCCAGACCACAGGAGTCTCAGGTTTATAAAGTATGTGCTTTACCCATTAAGCCACCTCCCCAGCAACAGGAAGCTATTTTTTTTCTCTAAAGATGTATTTATTTATTTATTGTCTCCAGGATTATTGCTGGGGCTTGGTGCCTGTACTACAAATTCTGGAGGCTATTTTTTTTCCCCTTTTGTTGGCCTTGTTATTTATCATTGTTGTTATTGCTGTCATTGTTGTTGGATCGGACAGAGAGAAATGCAGAGAGGAGGGGAAGACAGAGAAGGGGAGAGAAAGATAGACACCTGCAGACCTGCTTCACTGCTTGTGAAGTGAATCCCCTGAAGGTGGGTAGCTGGGGGCTCGAACCAGGATCCTTACACCGGTCCTTGCGCTTTGCACCACGTGCGCTTAACTCCCTGCGATACTGCCTGGCCCCCGTATTTATTTATTTAGATATGACAGAGTGAGAACTAGAACATCATTTTAGCACATGTAGTGCCAAGGATCAACCTCAGGACTCATAGATGCACCAGTCCTGCTCTATTCACAGAGCCATCTCCCCAGCTGCAGGAATTTATTTTTATTTTGCCACCAGCACTGTCACTGGAGCTTGTTGGCCGTATGATGATTGACAGCTCCTGGTGGCCATTTTTTTCTTTTTCCTTTCTTCCTTTTTCTGATAGAGATACAGGGAAGTACAGTAGGAGCAAAGAGCAGGGGGAGGGAAAGATCCACCTGTAGTTTCACTGCTCGTGAAGCTTCCACTCTGTAGGTGGGGTGCTAGGGCTTGATTGCCCAGCCTCACTTTTTTTTTTTCTTTCTTGCTAGGGCTTCACACCTGCACAATCCCACCCTTTCTGGCAGAACTTTATTTTTTTCCTTCAAGACAGAGGACGAGAAACAGAGAGGGAGAGACAAGAGAGAGAACGAGAGTCACCACAGCACTGCTCCAAAGCTTCCCTTTCATGTGATGCTGCTATGTGTTTGTTGTTCGGGGCATTCTAGTGGGTGAGCTGTCTTCCAGTCCCCATGGGCCCTGTTCTAAGTGCTGTTCCTATGTCATCTGATGGAATCTTCCAGAAACCCCAGAAAGTAGATGATACTGGGGGCACTATATGGTTTAGGAAGTTGAAGCTTTGAGAGTAATGCTTTGCAGTCTTCAGGCAAGAGGCAGTAGGATTATTTTTTTTATATTTATTTACTTATTTATTTCCTTTTGTTGCCCTTGTTTTTTTCTTTTATTGTTGTTGTTACTGATGTCGTCATTGTTGGATAGGACAGAGAGAAATGGAGAGAGGAGGGGAAGACAGAGAGGGGGAGAGAAAGATAGACACCTACAGACCTGTTTCCCCGCCTGTGAAGCGACTCCCCTGCAGGTGGGAAGCCGGCTGCTCAAACCGGGATCCTTAAGCTGGTCCTTGTGTTTTGCAGCACGTGCGCTTAACCCACTGCGCTACCGCCAGACTCCCTTTTCTTTTGTTTTTAACATTTATTTACTGTGGAAGTGGGGGAGAGAGAAAGGAAGAGGGGATGAACCAGAGCACCACTCTGACATATATAATGCCAGGGACTGAACTGGGGACCTCATGTTGTTTTTATTTATTTATTTTTTTAACCAGAGCACTGCTCAGCTCTGGCTTATGGTGGTGCGGGGGACTGAACCTGGGACTTTGGAGCCTCAGGCACGAGAGTCTCTTTGCATAACCATTATGCTATCTACCCTCCGCGGGACCTCATGTTGTAAGAACTGCACTATCCCACAGTCAGCACTAAGATTTAATTTTATTTATTTATTTTTTCAGCTAGAGACAGAGAAGCAGAGAAAGAGTGAAAAAGACTGTAGCACCAGAGCTTCCATTACTGCACTGGAGGCCATGCTCAAACCATGCTCACACAGGACCTTTTTCACCATTCATTAGTAGGGTTTTAACTGTTCAAGGGAAGGTTGGTTGGGAGGTTTGTGGAGGGGAAACAAGGCCAAGGCAAGGTGAACCAGGTGCCTGATGCTAAGTGGGCCTGCTGCAGTCTCCCCTCACCAAGATGCCTCCTTCCTATACACGGAGCCTCTGGGCCGGCTGCTGGGTGTGTGGCTTGCATTGGAGGATGCCACGAACCAGAATGGCTGCCTCTGGTTCATCCCTGGATCCCATACTGGTGAGAACATCTCTCTCTCTCTCTCTCTCTTTAACCAGAGCACTGCTCAGCTCTGGCTTATGGTGGTGTTGGGGACTGAACCTGGGACTTGACGGAGCCTCAGGCATGACAGTCTGTTTGCATAACCATTATGCTATCTACCCCCGTGAGGACATCTTTTTCCCCTGCTCACCTACCAAAGGAACCTAGGAAAAGAGACACTGAGAAAGGAGGGGGAGATAGCATAGGGGCTCCAGGACCCAGGTTCAATCCCCCACTCCACTGTAAGCCAGAGCTGAGTGATGATCTGGTTAAAATTATAATAATGATAAATAAATTAGTCTCTTTGCAAAATATATTAAAAACAAACAAACAACACTCAAGTCTCCATCTTGGCCTTCAGGTGGTGTGTCCAGAAGGATGGTCCGGAACCCTGCTGGCTCAGTGCCAGGCACTAGCTTTCTGGGGTCAGAGCCAATCCGGGATAACAGCCTCTTTGTGCCTGCACCGGTGCCAAGAGGTAGGAGGGATGTGGAGGGTATCTTTTCAGAGCCTTGGTTTCCCTAAATGTGTAGTGGGGGAATATACATGAGTGAGGTAATATATTTCAGATGCTTTCACACAACCTTTGTGTAGTGGAAAGCAAGTGTACAAGACACAACAGCTATTAGCGAGCTCTTTTAGAAAATTCAGGCCCATGGCATGCCATGTAGAATGTATATATTACCATGCACCCAGGGACCTGGGTTCAAATCCCTGATCCCCACCTGAAGAATGGAAGCTTTATGAGTTGTGGAACAATGCTACAGGTGTCCCTCCTCTTGTCTTTCTCTCTCCTTCTCTATATATGTAGAAGGAGGGAGGGGGTAAATAGCATAATGGTTATGCAAAGAGACTCTCATGTCTGAGGCTCCCAAGTCCCAGGTTTAATCCCTACACCACCATAAACCAGAGCTGAACAGTGCTCTGGTAAAAAAAAAAAAAAAAAAAAAAGGGAGTCAGGCAGTAGCGTAGTGGGTTAAGTGTACATGGTGCAAAGCGCAAGGACGGGCTCCTGGTTCGAGACCCTGGCTTCCCACCTGCAGGGGAATTGCTTCACAGGTGGTGAAACAGGTCTTCAGGTGTCTCTCTTTCTCTCCCCCTCTGTCTTCCCTCCTGTCTCCATTTCTCTATGTCCTATCCATCAACGATGACAGCAATAATAACAACAACTACAACAAGGGCAACAAAAGGGGATACTTTCTTTAAAAAAAAAAAATCAACAACAATAATAACTACAACAATAAAACAAGGGCAACAAAAGGAAATAAATAAATAAATATTAAAAAAAGATATGTTAGATAGTCTGGGGCTTTCCAGCATGGGGTCCTGAGTCTGGTTCCCAGTATTTCATGTGCCAAAGGGATGCTCTGCTTCCATCTCCCTCTCCCTCTCTCTGTCCCTCTCTCAACTTAAAAGAGAGAGAGAGAAAGCATATGTCCCCATCAGGGTCACTGGTCCTAATCCATGGAGAAGTGGTTCATAAGAGCGAGCAGAACCTCTCTGACCACTCACGCCAGGCGTACACTTTCCACATCATGGAGGCAGCTGGCACCACCTGGAGCCCAGATAACTGGTAGGTGGCAGGGTGTATTTACGCTCCAGACTGTCTCCTGTGGAGGTGCTAGAAGCTGGGTGGTGACCCTGGCATCTCAAGGAAGTCTTTATGCTCTGCAGGCTGCAGCCAACAGCCGAGCTGCCCTTCCCACCACTGTACACCTAAAGGCCCTGGCTTCACCTGATAGCCCAGCTACAACAGCAAGTTGCATCTCTCTCTTGAGCTTTCCTCCTGCTGGGGTCTGTGCCCCAGGACCCTGCAGACAGGCAGCAGGAGCCTGGAGAGTGATTTCCCAAGGCTTCTGTCTCCACACAGTCCCCATGCAACTTCCTCCTGGAGGCAGCCTCTCAGCAGTGAAGGAGTTCCAGAGTCCAGGAATCTGACCAACTTCTGACTTTTCTCTTATTATGGTGCAAGATGAATAAAAACAACTTCTGAAAGCAGCTTCCATGCCTTCTTTCCCCAAGCAGTCTTGCTCTCACAAAGTGATAGCTCTGTAAATCTCCCCTGGTGTCCCAGTCCTGCCTGGTGAAGTTGGCCTGACTTTAATGCCAGTTAAGTACTGTTTAGTGGTTACTTATGTGCCATGTCACACAGCTTTTCAGCTATGTAGAGAGGTGGTCAGCCTGACCCAAAGCCTGTGCTTCTAACAATTTGCGGGCTTGAGGGGTGGGGGAGGCCAGGACTGGAATCCAGAGTCCTAGAGTTGGGTGATGGCTCTCTGACCAACTTGCCTTCTCAGCTTAGGTGATTCCTCTCTGGGCCTGACGCCCCACTTGTGTAGTCAAGGGACTAGATGCACGGGTTCCTCCTGCTTGGGCATGCTTGGCAGGTGTCCCGACCTCCACAGGAGCTGCTGCCAGATTTGAAACCTGTAATAGTAAGAGTCTGAGGTTGCAAACTGGGGACCATAGGCCCATTCCAGATTGCAGATGTGTTTTTTCTGGGCTTCCGTGTTTGTTGGTTTGAAATGTTTATTTACTTATTTAGTATGAGAAAGAATGGGAGGAGAGAGGAAGAGGGAAGAACAAAGGACTGCTCGATTCTGGCATAAGGTGGTGACAGGAACTGAACCTGCAGCTTCTGGAGCCTTTGGCATGCAAGCTCTGGTGCTCTAACAAGTTGAGCTATGTCCAGGGACCACAGGACTTCTGTGCTTTTTTTCCTTTTAAGAATCTGGAGGGAGTCGGGCTGTAGCGCAGCGGGTTAAGCGCAGGTGGCGCTAAGCACAAGGACCCGCATAAGGATCCTGGTTCAAGCCCTGGCTCCCCACCTGCAGGGGTGTCGCTTCACAAGCGGTGAAGCAGGTCTGCAGGTGTCTGTCTTTCTCTCCTCCTCTCCGTCTTCCCCTCCTCTCTCTATTTCTCTCTGTCCTATCCAACAAAAATGACAACAATAATAACTACAACAATAAAAACAACAAGGGCAACAAAAGGGAATAAATAAATAAATAATAAATAAATAAATATTTAAAAAAAAAGAATCTGGAGATTTCACATAATAATCAAGGTTTCTAAGCTTTCTTAGAGGAGTTTCCTATGGGGCAATGGGCTGGAGCTGCCTCGTTTGAGGCATGTTGCTCTCTGGTTCACACTTCCCAAGCCTCCTCCATTTCATGACCGGCCTGAACTCATTGGCCATAAGATCTGGGACCCTGCTTTCCAGACCCAAGTGTACATACAGGAACACCCAAGTTTAGAGGATAGAGCTTTTTCCCAAGGCCACACAGAAAATGAGTGAGGCAAAGCCTATGTTCTTTCTCCATATTTCATGGCTTTCTTTGGCAAGCAGTGAAGGGAGCCAAAGAGAAGGGATCTGTCAAGTCTCTTTTGCCCCACAGGAATGTCTCAATACTTTCCTCTGAGGAAAAGGACTTGGCTATGATTGGCAGGTAGGAGCTCACTAGAGCATCTGACTTCTGACCTTGGTAGGCCAAAGTTCTTTCCTCTTCTTGCTCCGTACCTCCCTGCACAATTGGGTAAGAAACGGGGAGAATCTTGTCCAGCCTCAGGTCACCTGCTACACTGTCTTTCTGCTAATGGGGAAATGGTCATCATCCAGTGCACATCCACTGAGCTCTTTACTCTATTTCAGGCTTTACTGACCCTAGCAGATGTGGGAGTCAGGCAGACCCCAACTCTGCCCCCCAGAGAGCAATGCTTGAACACAGGTTCCCATTTACTTTGTTTTAAACTCTCATTAAACTTCACCAGCCCCCAGTTCTTGCCAAAACAATAGACAAACATTGGTTTACACAAGACTGAAGGACAGGGCCTCAGGAAGGACCCCCTTACAAGGACCCTGCCCTGGGGAGTTCAGCTTGTCTTTCACCAGCACTACTGAGCACGGCAGCAATGGCCTTGAGGTGGGGATGAGGTTGGCTGAAACAAGAAGTCAGCCCAGGACCTGACCTCTTCTTCCAGCCCTTCTATGTATGGGATAAGTTGGCCAACCTCTCCGCTTCAGTTCTTCCTAGCCATCTGGGAGAAACCATGTGCACTCAGCCATTTTCCTCTTGGGTTCTCTTGCAGATGAAGCCAGAGGAGGAAAGGTCACTCTGGTTTCCAAGTACAATTCATAAATTCTCTTGACTTGCCTGCTTTTTTTTTTTTTTTTTTTGCTGAGATGAGGACTGGCCTTGGGGAATAATGACACTGTCTATTATGCTGACTGCTAATTATCTGCAGAGCCTGAGCTGACTAATTCCCACACTTCACCTCATTAGATCCTTACAAAACCCACAAGGGATAGGTTCCTTTGATTCCCGTCTTGGAGATGAGAGGTTTGAGGGTCAGAGTGATTAAGCAACTCATCTACAGTCACACAGGTAAGAAGTGGCACAACTAGCGGGTCTTATTAAACTACTTTGACACGAGAGCTGGAAGTGCTAACTGCTTTACTCTCCTGCCTGCAGTGTCTACTCTGGCCCCCTCTGAGGACTGCAGAATAAAGGAGGGGGCCCTAGAGTACACCTGCTCTTTGAATTATGCATTATTCTTGAAGTCTTTTTGTTTTCTAAATATTAGCAAAACTAAGACCAGGAGAGCTTTGATTTTTATTTCAAATGTGAATCAAATGAAAATCAAATCTGCTTTTCACCTCTTGGCTCTTCATGCCCAAGTGGCTACTGCAGTGGGGAACAATTATCATCCTCCTCATGTCCGTTCCTCCATTCCTGCACAGCATCTAGGCCATCAGCAATATCAGGAGGTAGAGTGGCAAAAGGAGATTGTCTATTTGCGTGGTGTACGCTTCTAGGAGGGATACAGTGCTGATGGACCCCAAAATCCAAGCATAACTGTAGTTGAGGTCTACTCCACTGTCAAAAATTAAGATCAGAGCTACAGAAATGACCTGGGCAAATATAGATGTCATGGTCCCTTCAAAAGTCTTTTTGGTTCCCGGCCAGCGGATTTCCCCCATGGTGCTGCCACAGATGGAAGCCACAGTGTCACCAACACCCACAGCCAGGACTCCGGCATAGGGGACTAAGGCTCTTGCTCCTCCCAAACTACCTTTCTGTGTGCAGGGCCTGGGGACTAGCCAAATGGGCAGGGACATGCCCAGGAGTAGGTAGATGTGTGTCAAGATGAGTGGTCCACTGTCACGTTCATCCAGGAAGAGGGACAGAAGGCTTCGTAGAGTGTGGCCTAGTGGCTTAATTCGGAAGTAGCGCACATACTCCAGGAAGATGAAAACTGCCAGACATACAGTGGCGGCCACATAGAGCAGTGGTCGATCAAAGATGATCCCTGGGATGTAGGTGGCCACCACAATGAAGTGGAAGTACTTTCGGGCGATGGTAGGGGCTTGGTGCTTCTTGGTCTCAGAAGATGATCGCTTGGCATTCTGATACAGTACTACCAGGCAGGCCAGCGTGGCCAGTAAAGACCAATAGGTTAGAAGATAGATGCGGGTGTCTGTCTGGAAGAGGAATTGAATAAGCCAGAGCAAAGGGTTCCTACGGATAAGTCGGTGCAGCCAGGGCAGAACCATCCCCAGTCCCAGCACACAACTCATGAGGTGGAAGAAAATGGAGGAGGCCCAGGTGCCTGAATCCATAAAGACAAAGAGGGTGCTGAAGAAGATGCCCATGAGCACCATGCCAATCACCACCACCAGCAGGAAGAAGTCCACTGGGTCCCCCTGGCTTTCCACCACAGTCAGAGAGCGCTTGATGAGCTGGTTGAGCATGAAGCTGATGCCGCCCAGTACCAGGAGAGCTTCCCCAGGGGTGAAGCAGCGGGGCAGGAGGTACAGCAAGATCATGTTGAGGTAGACAAAGATCAGCAGGACTTCCAGGACCTCGATTACCTCCCCAACACTCAGAGAATGCTTCATGATATAAATGATTATACCTCCGGCCAAGCCCGCGATAACACAAGTATTGGTGGGTACAGGGCGAGTGATGCCCAGCGCCAACACTGATGAGAAGAGGGCAACTGCCATGCCTGTAGCTGCCACTACAATTCCAAAGCGCTCGAAGAATGGGTTCTCCGCAGCCTGACAACGCTCTTTCATGACCAATCCGAGCAGCGGCATGACCATCGAGCCCGGCAATAAGCCACTGTTTGCAGACATTCGGAACTGGAAGACAGCACTTCCCTGCTGCAGGAGCCGGTCCCACTTGTACTGGACATAGAAAGCCTGTACTGCAAGGGCCACAGCGCACCACGAGTATCGGTCCCACACGGCTGCGTGGATGCTCAACACCACTGCAAACACCACTGCCGCCTCTGCCAGCACTGACCCGCTAAGAGAAGTCCAGGTCGCCGCAGTCGGGGAAGTGCCATCTCTGGAAATGAAATCTCGGGTCATGTCTCTAGACCTGTCACCACCGGGGTGACTAGGGACGCCTAGGACTCAGAGCCCTTCAGCCCCGGCAGGCAAAGAGCCTCAGCTTCACCTCTTTCTCCCTTCGCCAGCTGCAAGCGCCACCGTAGGCCACTATCGGCACCCCGGGAGCTGGGGCCGGGTCGCCCTCCACCGCCTCCCACCTATGGTGCAGACGTTGCCACTCTGGAGCCTTTTCACTGACCGGGTCGCGTTCGTAGGGATCTCCCCACCTTTCCTGCCACCGCCATCTTGGTCGCAGCGCCGCGCCGCGCCGGCGTCACGTGACTGACAGGCCCGCCCACGTAGCCATCCCGCGGCTCCAGGTCACGTGGCCCCTCGTCTAGGGGCGGGGCCGGGGCCGGGGCGCGTGCGCGCGAAGATGGCGGCGGCCGCCAACGAGCCGTGTGTAAGGTACAGACCGGGCCGAGTCGGCTGGAGTGACTGAAGCGTGGGGTCTTAGCCGAGCGGAAGTGGGACTGGAGTTGGGGGCGGGATGCGGCGGCGGTGGCTGGGCGAAGCCGGGCTGAGAGGTCGGGCGAGGCGACGGGAGGCGGTTTGGTCCAAACGGTCCCCGCGCGCGGGCATCTGAGGGGACTTCTCGTAGCCGGCGGGGGTGCCTGTCCCCTTTCCTCAGCGCGGGCGTCGCGTCCCGTCCCGTCCCGTCCCGTCCCGTCCCGTCCCGTCTCCTCACCCCGACTCTTCCCCTTCCTGCGCTTCGTCTTCCCGCACGTCCATCGCGCACCCACCTCCCCGCGCTTCCTCGTCCAGCCGTGACGCTCCTCTGGGCGCGACGGGGCTCTGCGGGGCCGCGGCGGCACCCAGCCCGGGCCCTGCGGTCCTCGCGTGGCAGCGAGCCGGCCCCTTGCAGTTCCTGCCGGCTTGCTCGGCTCGGCCTTTGATTCATGCACCGATTCGGGGGCTTTTCTTGCGTTCGGGAATCCCGTCAGCCGGTGTCCCCCAGCCCTCCCGGAGGTGCCGGCGCGGGGCTGGGCTTCGGGGACGACAACATGAACATTCAAAAGAAAGCGCCGAGTGGTACCGGACGCGGACCGAGTGCTTTCCCGGTTCTGTGAGGCACCGAGGACTCGCGGGTCCAGGGGAGAGTTCAGACTCGAGTCTTCACTTCAGATCTGTCCCCAGAGCTCCACACACCTCCGTCTTCCTCGTCAGACCCTGAAGTGCCTTCCACTTCTCACACCCTCCCGCCCAAAAGCAAACACCTCTCTCTCTCTCTCTCTCTCTCTCTGCTTTCACCAGAGCTCTGCTCAGCTCTGGCTTGTGGTGGTGCAGGGGATTGAACCTGGGGTCTTGGAGCCTCAGGCGCGAGTCTCTGCATAATCTTTGTGCTATCTCCCCTCCGCCCTAGTTACTCACTGTGTCTAGTGCCTCGATTTTTAAAATCTTTCTTATATATTTATTTTCCCTTTATGCTGCCCTTGTTTTTTCATTGTTATTGTTGTTGTAGATAGGACAGAGCGAAATGGAGAGAGCAGGGGAAGAGAAAGACAGACACCTGCAGACCTGCTTCACCGCCTGTGAAGCGACTCCCCCTGCAGGTGGGGAGCCGGGGCTCGAACCGGGATCCTTGTGCCGGTCCTTGTGCTTTGCGCCACCTGCGCTTAACCCGCTGCCCCCCATGCTTTTATTATGATTTTTTTTTTTTTTTTGGACCAGGTCCTTGCAAAGTCCCTGCCCTCTCCCACTGCATCTCTGCCTACGTTTCTCCACGTTTTCTTCCTTTTCTTTAAAAAAAAATTTTTTTTTTAACAGCACCGCTCAGCTCTGGTTTATGGTGGTACAGGGGATTGAACCTGGGCCTTCGAGGCCTCAGTCATGACAGTCTGTTTGCATTACCATTATGCTATCTACTCCTGCCCCCCCCCCTTTTCCCTCCACGTTTTCATCTTGCTCATGTCTTGTGTGCTCTGTAATGTGCTTTTAGTAAGTCTGGCAATTTTTCCCCTCATAGCTGGGGCTTTGCACATGTGGTGAAATTACACCCTGACTGCTTTTTTATTCAGGTGAGACATGGAGGGAGGGGGTGGGTGCTTGGCGTGCGCGTGCGCGTGCGCGTGCCCTGGCGGTAACTACCACTGTGGCCCTCAAGGTTCACTTCGGAAGTTCCACTAGCTTCACTGAGAACCAGTTTTACTTTTTTTTTTTTCCTCCAGGGTTATTGCTGGGCTCGGTGCCTGCACCATGAGTCCACCGCTCCTGGAGGCCATTTTTCCCCTTTTTTGTTGCCCTAGTTGTTGCAGCCTCGTTGCGGTTATTATTGACATTGTTGACGTTGATTTGTTGTTGGACAGGACAGAGAGAAATGGAGAGAGGAGGGGAAGACAGAGAGAGAGAGGGGGAGAGAAAGATAGACACCTGCAGACCTGCTTCACCGCCTGTGAAGTGACTCCCCTGCAGGTGGGGAGCCGGGGGCTCGAACCGGGATCCTTACGCGGTCCCTGCGCTTTGCACCACGTGTGCTTAACCCACTGCGCCACCGCCCGACCCCCTCCAGTTTTACTTTTTTCTCTTCAGCTATTTCATGTGACTCTTGGATCAAGCATTACTGTTAGTCTGCCTTCCTTTTAGGCTTATTTCATAGGTTTTGTGGTTCTCGGATAAATTTAGTTCTAAGGTATCTTTTATGAAAATAAAGGAAGCTGGGGAGATAGCATAATGGTCATGCAAAAAGACTTTCATGCATGAGGCTCTGACCTCGTAGGTTCAGTCCCCAGCACCACCATAAACCAGTGCTTTAGTAAACTATATATATATAGTTTATTTATCTTCCCTTTTGTTACCCCTTTTTTATTGTTGTTGTAGTTATTGTTGTTATTGATGTCGTTGTTGGATAGGATAGAGAGAGGGATGGAGAGAGGAGGTGGAGAGAAAAATAGACATCTGCAGACCTGCTTCACTGCCTGTGAAGCGACTCCCCTGCAGGTGGGGAGCTGGGGACTCGAACCAGGAGCCTTGCACTTTCTGCCATGTGTGCTTAACCCGCTGCGCTACCGCCCAACTCCCTCCAACTCCCAATAAATACATTTTTTTATTATTTTTATTTTGATGGAGACAAATTTTTTTTTTCATGATGGAGACAAATTGAGAAGGAAGAGGGGAGAGAGAAAGATACCTGCAGCACTGCTTCACTACTCACCCCTCTTCCCCTTGCAAATGAGGACAGGGGGCTTGAATCCAGATCCTTGTGCTTGGATGTACCACTACCCAACCTCACAAACATCTTTTGTGTGTGTGTGTTTTTTTTTTAAATTACATGCTCAAACCTTCAGTTTGAGATGAAATATTTTCATTTATCCCAGAATCAATTCCCAGTGATCTTTTACCTCTGACTCTTTTCTACAAGGATATATTCCTTTGTACTATTTAATTACTAGGTTTATTACCTGTGCTTAATGTCTTATGTCACTCCCAACACTCAATTTATGAGCATCACGAAGGTCGATCATTTCTTTGTATCTCCATTATTCCTAAACCAGTAAATGTGTGCTGGGGCTTTATTTCAGCCTAATTCCCTACCATTCTTGGCAGATTCCCCCCACCCCCACCCCCACCCCACACACCCAGGGTGGGAGGTGGAGGAGGGAGACAGAGAGGAGAGAGATTACAGTATCATTCTAACACTCATGAAGCCGCCCTTTTTGTCTGGTGCTCCCAGGTGGTGGCCAGGTCCTTGTCATGGTGAAGTGTGTGCTCTACTGGGCGAGCTATCTTCTGGCCCCTCATTTAAAAAAAAATTAATTAATTTATTTTCATGAAGTGAGAGAACCAGACATCACTGGTACATATGCTACTGGGGATTGAACTTTGGACCTCATACCTGAAAGTCCTGTGCTTTATCTACTATGCCACATATTGGACTACTTATCTTTTTTGTTTTTTTCAGAGCACTGATCAGCTCTGGCTTTATGGTGGTGTGGAGGATTGAACCAGGGACTTTGGAGCCTCAGGCTTGAGAGTCTCTTTGCATAACCATTGTGCTATCTCCCTCCCCCCCATTCTTATTGTCAAAATTCATTTTCAGTGAGCATTAGTTTTTATTTTTTTAAATTTTATTTATTATTGGGTGGAGACAAAGAAGTTGAGAGGGTAGCAGGAGGTAGAGAGACAGAGAGACAGCCCTGCTACACCACTTGTAAAGCTTTCCCCCTGCAGGTGGGGACCAAGGACTTGAACCTGGGTCCTTGTGTACTGTAGTGTGGACACTTAGCCAGATGCGCCACCACCTGGCCCAGCATTAGTGCTTTTGACACTGTTGACGGGGAAGCAGATTCCTTGGCCTGGTGGAGTGTTACAGCTCTTTTGGGGACCCTTCAGTGGACCTCTAGCACCAGGTTCCTCATAGCAGTTGCCATGAAGAATCAGAGGGACCCTGTGAGTCAGGCAAGAGGTGTAGACCTTTACTTGTAGGGAGGAAAGCAGGAGAGGTGCATTTGTAGGTGTGCAGGATACCACAGTGATCACAGCTTCCTGAGGCCAAATCCTTTTTTTCTTAATTTTTTAAATTATCTTTACTTATTGGATAGAGACAGACAGAAATTGAGAGGATAGGGGGAGACAGAAAGAGACACCTACATTAAAACCCCAGTAAAGAAAAATTAAAGAGAGTGAGAGACCTGCAACACTGCTTCACCACTTGCAAAGTTTTCCCCCTGCAGGTAGGGACCAGGGACTTGAACCTGGGTCCTTGCATATTGTTGACATATGTGCTCTGCCAGGAGCATCACCACCTGGCCCCGGCCAGGTTCTTTTATAGGCTGTTGGTGAACATGGGAGGCTACTGATGCTCCAGCTTCTCTGCTGCTGGTCCTCATGGTATGTCTTCAGCCAGCGGGGAATGTTCAGGCCGGTAGGATACCTCATTTGCAAATTGTCCTTTCCTCCTTATTACACTAACTTGCCCCTAACAACACCACTTATAAGAAAAACACCAAAGCATGGTTTTACTGAGGAAAACAAAATTTTTTTTTAAATTTCTTTATTGGGGAATTAATGGTTTATATTCAACATAGTTTGTGCATGCATAACATTCCCCAGTTTCCCATTTAACAATACAACCCCCACTATGTCCTCTATCATCCTTCATGGACCTGTATTCTCCCCACCCACCCACCCCAGAGTCTTTTACTTTGGTGCAATACACCAATTCCAATTCAGGTTCTACTTGTGTTTTCTTTTCTGATCTTGTTTTTCAACTTCTGCCTGAGAGTGAGATCATCCCATATTCATCCTTCTGTTTCTGACTTATTTCACTTAACATGAATTTTTCAAGGTCCATCCAAGATCGGCTGAAAACGGTGAAGTCACCATTTTTTTACAGCTGAGTAGTATTCCATTGTGTATATAGGCCACAACTTGCTCAGCCACTCCTCTGTTGTTGGACACCTGGGTTGCTTCCAGGTTTTGGCTATTACAAATTGTGCTGCCAAGAATATATGTGTACACAGATCTTTTTGGATGGATGTGTTGGGTTCCTTAGGATCTATCCCCAGGAGAGGAATTGTAGGGTCATAGGGTAGGTCCATTTCTAGCCAGGAGAGGAATTGCAGGGTCATAGGGTAGGTCCATTTCTAGCCTTCTGAGAGTTCTCCAGACTGTTCTCCACAGAGGCTGGACCAATTTACATTCCCACCAGCAGTGTAGGAGGGTTCCTTTGCCCCCACACCCTCTCCAGCATTTGCTGCTGTTACCTTTTCTGATGTATGACATTCTCACAGGAGTGAAGTGATATCTCATTGTTGTCTTTATTTGCATTTCTCTGACAATCAGAGACTTGGATCATTTTTTCATATGTTTCTTGGCCTTTTGGATCTCTTCTGTGGTGAATATTCTGTCCAAGTCCTCCCCCCATTTTTGGATGGGGTTATTTGTTGTCTTGTTGTTGAGTCAAAAACAAAATTTTTTTTTGGACAGTGAAAAATCAAATACTAGAGGAACAGTTTTCCTTTTGAGTAGTAAAATAAAATGTGTAGTCTACCAGGTGTGTTATTTTTTTTTCAATCCATAAGCAAATCTTTGGATGGGAAGATTTCCAGAGGGAATTTTTATACTTTTTTATTTACTTTATTTTATAACAGGAATAATAATAATATATATATATTTTAAACCAAAGCACTTCAGCTCTCCCTTATGGTGGTATGGAAGATTGAACTTGGGATTCTGGAGCCTCAGCTATGAGAGTCTCTTTGCATAACCATTATGCTATCTACCCCTTCCCTTTATTTTTCATTGATTTAGTGTTGGTTTAAAATATAAGATATTGGGAGTATGGTTACACACACACACCCATCACCAAAGTTCTACACACACACATACACACACACACACACACACACACACACACACCCATCACCAAAGTTCTAATGCTGTTATACCAAAGACACCCTGCTACCTAGCTTTCTTAATTCCCTTTCCATTCAGTGACACCCCCCCACCCCCTGCAGGTGGGGAGCCGGGAGCTGGAACCACCATGTGCACTTAACCCACTGCCCGGCTCCCAATAAATATTTTTTAATTTAAAACTTTGTGACTTTTGAAATTTAATTTCACACTTTCAACCTAAAACTATTTCCTGAAATTCCATAGGAACTAAGGTAAGCTGATGGGAGGGAGGTATGTTTCAGGAGCTAGTAAGTGGTCAGGGACTATGTCTTTCTTCATAAAAATTTCATGACTAGGAGTTGGGCCATAGCGGGTTAAATGCACATGGCATGAAGTGCAAAGACCGGTGTTAGGATCCCTGTTGGAGCCCCCGGCTCCCCACCTGCAGGGGAGTTGCTTCAAAAGCGGTGAAGCAGGTCTGCAGGTGTCTTTCTCTCCCCCCTCTGTTTTCCCCTCCTCTCTCCATTTCTCTCTGTCCTATCCAACAACAACGACATCAGTAACTACAACAATATAACAACAAGGGCAACAAAAGGAAATAAATAAGTATTTTTAAAAATCTTAAAAAAAATATCATGATTAGCATTGTATTTGACACCTAGTGCAAAGTCATTGATGAATGATCACAGTAGCATTCATACTGATTGTTCAGATTTAACTGCATTAGAAATTTATTGTTAAATGGGAAACTGGGGAATGTTATGCTTGTACAAAAAAAAAAGAAATTTAAAGGTCAACAGGTGTCCTGGATACTTTTTATAAAATGATTTGTAGAGCAGAAATAATTATGTATCCTGCAATTAGTGACATCTTAAATGTGTTGAGGACTAGAAAGAGGTCAGCATGTACAACCCAGGTTCAAATCCCAGTGATACATGGGAGATGGCAGTGGCAATACTGTGGTCTTTGTCTCTGACTTCTCTGTGTCTCTATCTGAGTGAAAAGCTGGCCTGGAGTGGTGAAATTAAACATGTGCCATTAAACGTGTATGTGCCAGAGTGATACCGTGGTTCTCTTGCCCTCTCCTTTTCTCTTTCATAAATCAATACATCTTTTCCAAAAAGAATATAAACAGGATCACTGTCTGAATTTGACCCAGTTGTTGTATATTGAGTTTCATTGTTCTCAGAAAGTGGACAATGAAATAGCTTAGTCAAGCTTACATAATGTTTATTTTTAAATATTTATTTATCACGGATAGAGGAGAGAGAACTAGAGCATCATTGTTTCACATGCAGTGCCAGGGTTTGAATTCAGGACCTTGTGCCTTTATGCTAATCTCTATATTGTTCCAGTTTCAGAATATGTGTTGCCAAATTGAGCATCCTCATGCTTTTAAATCCAGCACTCGGTGCTGCACTACCTCCTGGGGCCACAGGATTGAATGATTTGAAATAAGCCAATCACGCCTACTTTCTGTCCTTTTTCAGGAGCAGTAGAGAACTGTGGACAATTCTGCTTGGAAGGTCAGCTCTAAGAGAACTGGTAAGTGTTGATATTCTTGACTGTGGATTCTGTGGTTCCGTGTGTAGCTTATATTACAAAACCCCTTGCCTTTTCTAGCAGCAAGAAAACAGAATTTTTTTTTTTAAATCCCAAGAACTTTATAGACATGCATTTCCTATTTTTTAAAATGTGGTATGTCCTACAGTCTTGCTGTCAAAAATATCAAAATCTCTATTTTTCTTTGTCCCTTACTGATTCCTTTTTTGAAAAGATGTTGATGCTGCTTGATTGCCTGCTGAAGGTAGATGTAAGGTACAGATATCATTCTGCTACTTCAGATTAAGAAAGATTCTTGGACCTGGGCTAGCAGGGTAGCTCACTTGGATAGTGCACTTGCTTTGTTATAGATACAACTCAAGTTTGAGCCTGGCTTTCTCTACAGGTCTTGAATTCAAACTCTGGCACTGCATGTGTCACAATGATGCTCTGGTTCTCTCTCCTCTGGTTTTCCTCAAGGAACCTTCAGTGCTGTGATAGCTCCTTCTTGCTTTTGCTCAGTCTTTCTGTCTTTGTCACTGGGGGGTGGGGGTGGGGGTGGAGTAAGTCTTGGAGCAGTGTGGCCTAGGTGATGACCAAAAACAAACTAAAACCTCAGGCCTTTTCTCGGTCTTATACTTTGTCTTTCTTCTTTTTTTGTTCAGCTGGGTCTTTAGAGGCTGTGGCTTTAGGATGTTTCCTAGTTTATAATCTACAAAGGAGAGTTTATGTTGATCTTCTGGTGTTCTGACCCATTAAGGGTAAAGTGTTAAGATAGTAACTATGAGTTAATTGTAATTAAGATAATGCTACTTATCTTTGTTTTTGTTTTCACCCTTTTAAGAACTTTGTTTCTAAACTTATCTTTGTTTTCACCCTTTTTAGAACTTTAACAATTTTTGATTGGTTTCATCCTGATAATTCCATTTTTAGGGATTTTTTTGAAGCAAATCTTGAAAATAATTTTGTTCACAAAGTTCTCTGCCGTCGCATCTATTCATATGAATAATTAGAGGGCTGCAGAAATAGCTCCCCAGGACCTGCCTTGCTATGTACATAGCACAGGTCCAAGTCCTCGCACCACATGAGGTGTGCTACGATGACACTGGGGGAAGCACTAATGTCTCCCGCGATGTCTGCTTCTCTCTTTTCATCTGAATGAAAAAAACCCAGAATGGTGAAGTCATGCATGCATGAGGCCCTGGTGACTGACATGCACAAGAGTCAGCTTAAGTGTCTAAGATTGGGGGAATGATCTGTTCACTTGATAAAATATTATGCAACCATTAGAAAATGATTTTTATTAAGATTTTCATAATAAAGTTAAACTATGTTAGAATGTTAAGAAAAAGATTCTACAGAATTTTATCTTCATAGTAATTTGAAGTGGGAGGTGCATATAGAACACTCAAATGTCAACAATTATACTGTAAACTATCAACATGCCCCCCACCATAAAGTGGGGGGATCTCAAAAGAAAATTATTTAGTCTGATAAAAATTGTATCTGTATCACTTCTTTGTTTTTTTTTTATAGCATCAAATTGAAGCAGAACTGAATAAACATTGGCAGCGACTGTTAGAGGGACTTTCATACTATAAACCTCCCAGGTATGGCTATTTCATTTGTTAGTTTAGAGTAATACTTTGAGCAAGCTGGCATAGATGAAAACACTCTTTAAAAAAAAATTTTTTTTATTATATTGGTTTATTTCTTTTCTTTTTTTTTCTTTTTTTGCCTCCAGGGTTATTGCTGGGGCCCAGTGCCTGCACTACGGACCTACTGGCTCCTGCAGGCCATTTTTCCCTTTTTTTTTTTTTTTTTGCCCTTGTTGTTGTTATTGTTATTGTTTCCACTGATGTTTTTGTTGTTGGATAAGAGAGAGAAATGGAGAAAGGAGGGGAGACAGAAATGGGAAGAGAAAGAGAGACACTTGTAGACCTGCTTTACCGCTTGTGAAGTGACTCCTCTGTAGGTGGGAAGTCAGGGGCTCGAATTGGAATCCTTAAGCCAGTCCTTGTGCTTTGCACAACATGTGCTTAACCTGCTGCGCTACCGCCCATCCCCTGGTTTCTTTCTTTCTTTTTAATATTTATTTATTTTTTGTTGCTCTTGTTTTTATTGTTGTAGTTATTATTGTTGATGTCGTTGTTATTGGACAGGACAGAGAGAAATGGAGAGAGGGGGAGAGAAAGATGAACACCTGCAGACCTGCTTCACCACCTGTGAAGCGACTCCCCTGCAGGTGGGGATCCGGGGGCTTGAACTGGGTTCCTTAAGCTGGTCCTTGCGCTTTGCGTCACGTGCGCTTAACCCGCTGCGCTATTACCCGACTCCCTTCTTTCTTTTCTTTTTTTTTCCAGTTTCTTTTTTTAAAAGATTTTATTTATTAATAAGGAAGACAGGAGAGAGAGAAATAACCAGACTTTACTCTGGTACATGTGCTGCCAGGAATGGAACTCAGGACTTCATGCTTAAGATTCCAATGCTTTATCCACTGCGCCACCTCCAGACCACTGAAAGCATCCTTATATATGATTTTATGATAATACTGGCTTAAATTTGGTTGCAAGTGGGAAAGAGTAGGGTGTATGTCTTTCTATATGTTTAAAGAAGTAGAGTATTGTCAAATCTAGTTATATAATTCTAATGTTAGGGGAACAGTTATTCAGTTGTTATTTCTAGTAATTTTTCAGTCTATCATGTTTGTATGAGGCATTAGAAGTACAAAGTGCTGGTATGTGGCAGTAAACTGTGATATTAGCAAACTGTGTTTACTGTGTGTCAATTATTAGTCTAAGCACTTGACCTATTATAACAACCTAATCTGGACAATAGCCCTTTGAGATAGGTATTGTTATTGTCATTATTTTTAAAACTTTTTTCCCCCTTTTGTTGCCCTTGTTTTATTATTGTAGTCATTATTGTCGTTGTTATTGATGTTGTCTTTGTTGGATAGGACAGAGAGAAATGAAGAGAGGAGGGGAAGACAGAGAGGGGGAGAGAAAGATAGACACCTGCAGACCTGCTTCACCTCCTGTGAAGCGACTCCCCTGCAGGTGGGAAGCCGGGGGCTCGAACCAGAATCCTTACACTGATTTTGTGCTTTGCGCGACGTGCGCTGAATCCGCTGCGCTACCGCCCTTCTCCTGAGATAGGTATTATTTTTGTTCTCTGGTTGAATGTGTAGATTTTTATTACTATTATTTATTTATTTTCCCTTTTGTTGCCCTTGTTTTTCATTATTGTTGTAGTTGTTGTTGTTATTGATGTCGTCGTTCTTAAATAGGACAGAGAAATGGAGAGCGGAGGGGAAGAGAGAGGGGGAGAGAAAGACAGTCACCTGCAGACCTGCTTCACCGCCTGTGAAGCAGCTCCCCTGCAGGTGGGGAGCTGGGGGCTCGAACCGGGATGCTGGTCATTGTGCTTTGAGCAATGTGTGTTTAACCCTCTGCGCTACCACCCGACTCCCAAATGTATAGATTTTTTTGTGGGAGGTAGAGGGACTAGGCAGTAGAAAACAATAGTATAAAATAGCAAGTTGATTACTGGGGCCAGGTAGTGGCCCACCAGGTTAAGTGCTCACACTACTTCATAGTTTCAGGAGTATAATTTTAGCAGTGCTTCAAGTGACTCTGTCTCTCTCTGTATATCACCGTCCCCCTCAATTTCTGTCTCTATCCAATAATAAATAAATAATAATATGTAAAAAAGAATGCTAGTTAAAAAGAGAAATTATACCAGATAGGACTAAACTCTTAAGTATCCAGTTCTTGTTATAAGAATCCAGTCCAGGATACCATATTGCATTTACTTGTCATGTCTCTTCAGCTCTTAATTGTGATAGTATTTCAGTCTTGTATTGACTAGTTTGGAGGAAGAAAATAGATCAAGTATTTTGGGGTTTGGGTTTAGGGGAAGATTATATACCATCCCCCCCTTTTTTTCCATCAAAGCACTGTTCAGCTCTGGCTTATGGGGGGTGGAGGTGGGGATTAAAACTGAGACTTTAGAGCCTCAAGCGTGAAAGTCTTTTGCATAGCTATTAGGCTGTCAGAAATGCATTATTTTATTATTATTATTACTGTAATTATTATTATTGATGTCGTCATTGTTAGGACAGAGAGAAATGGAGAGAGGAGGGGAAGACAGGGTGAGAGAAAGATAGACACCTGTAGACCTGCTTCACTGCCTGTGAATCGACTCCTCTGTAGTTGGGGAGCCCGGGGCTCAAACGGGGATCCTTACACTAGTCCTTGCACTTCATGCCACATGCGCTTAACCTGCTGTGCTACCACCTGACTCCCAATGCACTATTTTTTATCACATCATAATGAGATGATTACTATCTACATGAAATCCCTGGTAATGTGATTAGAGAAGTGGTTCATTATGTAGAGTGCAGGACTTATATGCATATGATTCTTGGTTTGATCCTTGGCATTATATATGCTGAAGCAGCAGTGTTCTGCTCTTTTCTCCTCATTAAATTTTTAAATAAATACTTTAAAAATTTTATATTTATTTATTTATTTTCCCTTTTGTTGCCCTTGTTTTTTTATTGTTTGTTGTAGTTGTTGTTGTTATTGATGTTGTTGTCGTTAGATAGGACAGAGAGAAATGGAGAGAGGAAGGGAAGACAGAGAGGGGGAGAGAAAGATAGACACCTGCAGACCTGCTTCACCGCCTTTGAAGCGACTCCCCTGTAGGTGGGAAGCCAGGGGCTCGAACCAGGATCCTTAACGCCAGTCCACCACACTAACGCCCGACTCCCACGAAATATATATATTTTTTAATTTTAAAAAGGAGACTTTAGGGGGTTGGGCGGTGGCGCAGTGGGTTAAGCACATGTGGTGCAAAGCGCAGGGACCGAGTAAGGATCCCGGTTCGAGCCCCCGGCTCCCCACCTGCAGGGGAGTCGCTTCACGGGCGGTGAAGCAGGTCTGCAGGTGTCTATCTTTCTCTCCCCCTCTCTCTCTGTCTTCCCCTCCTCTCTCCATTTCTCTCTGTCCTATCCAACAACAAAGCAACGTCAACAATGTCAATAATAACTGCAACGAGGCTGCAACAACTAGGGCAACAAAAAGGGGGAAAAATGGCCTCCAGGAGCAGTGGATTCATGGTGCAGGCACCGAGCCCAGCAATAACCTTGGAGGAAAAAAAAAAAAAAAAAAAAGGAGACTTTAACAAAACCGTAGGATAGGAGGGGTACAACTCCAGACAATTCCCACCACCAGATCTTCACAGCCCATCCCCTCCCCTGATAGCTTTCCTATTTTTTATCCCTCTGGGAGTATGGACCCAAGGTCATTGTGCGTTGCAGAAGGTGGAAGGTCTGGCTTCTTTAATTGCTTCCCTGCTGAACATGGGCGTTGATTGGTCAATCCATACTCCCAGCCTGCCTCTCTCTTTCCCTAGTAGGGTGGGGCTCTGGGGAAGCGGGGGCTCCAGGACACACTGGCGGGGTTGTCTGTCCAGGGAAGTCTGGTCAGCATCCTGCTGGCATCTGGAACCTGGTGACTGAAAAGAGAGTTAACATACAAAGCCAAACAAATTGTTGAACAATTATGGACCTAAAGGCTGGAATAGTGCAGATGAGGTGTTGGGGGTTGGGTACTCACTGCAGACTATTGTGTACTTTTGTTTTCAGGTATATATTTTGCCCTAGTTTATGTATACATGTGAACATATGCTCTGTCTCAGGGGACCTGGTCTATATCTAGGTTTTGGGACTTTGTTAGGAAGTGAACCACCTGGAATGGAATTAGAGAATACTATGAAATGAAAGGTCTCACCGGAGTAATGAAGCTGAAGGGTTGTCATTCCACACCTGAAGTCTCTGGACACAGTCTGAAGTGAAGCATGCTGAGGTGGCACTCGTTGAGTTGATTAGGTTGTGATCAGCGGATGCAATATTATTTGGTATGAATTAAGAGAAGCATGCAGGAAAGTGCCCCACCCTAAGGTTCCAGGACTGGGGGAAATATAGGCTCTATAGTGGAAATGTGAGGTTCTTGCTGTCTTAGGGTTCAAGAAGACAATGGATAGTTATTGTTCTCATCACATTATTTGGTAATTGGGTTAACTTTGAAAAGTCCCTTTATTAGGATTTGCTGTATAATACCCAACATCTTGTATATAGCTGTGCCACCGGTTGCTTCTGTTCTCCCTGGTCTAGGCTTTTGAGAGAGTCAACATATCAAAGACTCAGCCTATATATTAAAAAGACTCAGTCTGTGCTTTAAGAAGTTTGAGACATACAATCAATTTTTCCCCTCTCATATTAATTAAACAGTGATTATATGACTACAGTTTAATAGGAGTGTACATAAACACCATTCCCAGCACCAAGACTGTGTCCCCTCCCAACCACCCCTCTCCCACAGCCCCTGGAAGCTGAATATCTACCCTTTCCCTCACCACAGGGTTTTTACTTATGTGACCTACTCTAGATCTAGTCAGATCCTGCTTTTAGTTTCCCTTTCTGTTCTTTCTCAACTTCTGTTGATAAGTGGGATCATCCCATACTCATCTTTATCTTTCTGACTTAGCTCACTTAACATAATTCCTTCTAGCTCCATCCAAGATGGGTCAGGGAAGGTGGGTTCATTGTTCTTAATAGCTGCGTAGTATTCCATTGTGTATATATACCACAGCTTTCTAGCCACTCATCTGTTGTTGGGCACCTGGGTTGCTTCCAGGTTTTAGCTATGACGAATTGTGCTGCTATGAACATAGGTGTAAAAATATCTTTTTGGTTGGGTGTTATGGGGTCCTTGGGGTATATCCCCAGAAGAGGAATTACTGGGTCATATGGAAGGTCCATGTCTAGCCTTGTGAGAGTTCTCCAGACTGCTTTCCAGAGAGGCTGGGCCAATTTACAGTGCAGAAGGGTTCCTCTGTCCCCACAGCCTCTCCAGCATTTGTTGCTGCTGTCCTTTTTGATGTATGCCATTCTCAGAGGAGTGAGGTGGTATCTCAGTGTTTTCTTTATTTGCATTTCTCTGACAATCAGCGACCTGGAGCAGTTTTTTATATGTTTGTTAGCCTTTTGGATCTCCTCTGAAGTGAATGTTTTGTTCATATCCTCTGCCCATTTTTGGATGGGGTCATTTGCTTTTTTGGTGCTAAGTTTGCTGAGCTCTTTGTATATTTTAGTGATTAGTCTCTTGTCTGATGTATGGCATGTGAAGATCTTCTCCCGTTCTGTGAGGGGTCTCTGTGTGTGATAGTTTCTTTCGCTGTGCAGAAGCTTTTCAATTTGATGTAGTCCCATTGGTCTGTTTCTGCTTTAGTCTTCCTTGCAATTGGGTTTGTTTCATCAAAGATGTCCTTGAGGTTTAGGTGGGAAAGTGTTCCACCAATGTTTTCCTCTAAGTATTTGATATTTTCTGGTCATCCAGGTCCTTGATCCATTTGGAGTTCATTTTTGTTTCTGGTGAGATAAGGTGGTTCAGTTTCATTCTTCTGCATGTTTCAACCCAGTATTCCCAGCACCATTTATTGAAGAAAGCCTCCTTCCTCCATTTAATAAATACTTTTAAAGAATCATTGTGGCTAATGAAATGACTCTTGTATATTGAAAGATTTGTTAGCATGAAGTACTGAGTTCAGTTGCTGACACCACATATGCCAGAGCAAGTTTCTCTGTAAAGTTTCTCCCCTTTTTTTCTATTTTTTTTTAAATTAGATAGGATAGATAGAAATTAAGGGGGAAGGGAATGGGGCCGGGTGGTGGTGTACCTGGCTGAGTACATGTATTACAATGCGCAAGGACCCGGGTTAAGCCCCTGGTCCCCACCTGCAGGGGGGAAAGCTATGCAAGTGGTAAAGCAGGGCTGCTGGTGTCTCTCTGTCCCTCCCCCTCTCTATCTCCCTCTTGATTTCTGGCCATCTCTATCTAATAAATAAAGATAAATAAAATAAAATAAAAAGAAATTAAGGGTGAAGGGAAAGATAAGACACTTGCAGACCTGTTTCACTGCTTGTGAGTGTATTTCCTGTTGCTGATGTGTTACAGCTTCTAGTTCTTCTCAGTCTTCTTCTTCTAGCGTTTGCCCTTCTTCCGTAGCCAGTCAACAGCGTCAGGTTGAAAGCCGTCAGGAGCTGATTGTTGCTGGCTTTGAAAGTGACTGGGATCCATGTGGATTCAGTCGGCTAGGAAGGATCGTCAGTTTCCCCAATGAATGGGTACTCACGGGATGCACCACGAGAAGGTTGACCCAATGCATCCCATTCTTCTCAGTAAAGAGCTAAATAGTAGATACACGTATACTAACAGCTATTAATGCTCACCTCAACTTTTTATTGTAAATATATGTAAGAGATATTTGTGCATATATTGATTGATACTATATATGTGAGATATAGACATTTACATATTTTTAAAAGACTTACTTATTATATATGAAAGAGTTTTACATTAGATAGCACCCTGAGGCTATTTCCCCAGCCTGCGTCTATACTATAGCTCTATGACTTATATGTTAGTGGTTCTGTGGTACAAAGTTAATAGAGACAAATGTACGTGTATTTTATCAGTACCTAATGGGCATAAAAAAGTACCTGTGATAAAAATATCTCACAAGTATTTTTAATTTAAACCTAAAGGGGGTTGTTGAGAATGAGGAACTAATTCGTTATTCTTTTCATAGTCCAAATTCAGCTGAAAAAGTAAAAGCTAATAAAGACGTGGCTTCACCACTGAAGGAACTGGGTCTAAGAATCAGCAAGTTTTTGGTGAGTAAAAATTGGTACTGGCTACATCTATTACCTGCAGCATGGATGTACACGATTGTGTTTGTGCTTTTTTTTTATTGCCACTAAGGTTATTGCTGCAGTTCGGTGCCTATATGAAGAATTTTCCTCTCCAGGTGTGTTTTTTTTAAATAGCAACAGAGAAATTGAGAAGCATGGGGGAGATAGGGAGAGAGAAAGAGAGACACCTGCAGCAATGCTCTACTACTTGAGAAACTCCCCCCACAATCCTCGTTCTGTGTTCCATCTGTCCGTCCCCACAGGTGGGGCTTGGGCTTGAACCCAGGTCCATGTGCATGGTAATGTGCTCTATACTGAGTGTGTCACTACCCAGCTTTTTTTTTTTTTTTTTTTTTTTTTTGCCTCCAGGGTTTTCACACTGGAGCTTGGTGCGAATCCACTGCTCCTAGAGGCTTTTTTTCTTGATTTTTGTTGCCCTTGTTATTGTCATTTTTAAATATGACAGAGAAATCAAGAGTGGAGGGGGAGAGAAAGATAGACACCTGCAGACCTGCTTTACCGCTTGTGAAGCGACCCCCCCCCCCCCCCGCAGATGGGGAGCCGGGGGCTCGAACTGGCATCCCTATACCAGTCCCTGTGCTTTTGTGCCATTTGCACTTAACCTGCTATACTACCACCCGCTCTGTCCCCCCAGCCTATTGATGTACATAGTTTTATGTTAAGTTTATTTGTTTTGAGAATTAAATTGAGCATTTTGTTTTTAAAAATACCCAGTGTTGGGAGTCGGGCGCTAGCACAGCGGGTTAAGTGCACATAGAGCAAAGCGCAAAGACCGGCATAAGGATCCCGGTTCAAGCCTCCGGCTCCCCACCTGCAGGTGGGTCGCTTCATAGGTGGTGAAGCTGGTCTTCAGGTGTTTATCTTTCTCTCCCCCTCTCTGTCTTCCCCTCCTCTCTCCATTTCTCTCTGTCCTATCTAAAAACGAAGACATCAACAACAACAACAATAACTACAACAACAATGAAAAAACAACAAGGGCAACAAAAGGGAAAAAAAAACAACCAAAAAACCCAGTGTTGCAACTTTTCTTGATAAAAGTTAAAAACCAATTTACCTGACCCATTTAATAAGTATCATAAAGCTTTTTAGAGTAAATATTTATTTATTTATTCCCTTTTGTTGCCCTTGCTGTTTTATTGTTGTAGTCATTATTGATGTCGTTGTTGTTGGATAGGACAGATAGAAATGGAGAGAGGAGGGGAAGACAGAGATGGGGAGAGAAAGATAGACACCTGCAGACCTGCTTCACCGATTGTGAAGCGACTCCCCTTGCAGGTCGGGAGCCAGGGCTATAATAAAGCTCTTTTCTTTTTTCTTCCTCTTTATTAATTCCCTTTTTTTGCCCTTGTTGTGATATTATTGTTGTCCCCCTGCAGGTGGGGAGCTGGGGGCTTGAATCGGGATCCCTATTACCTGACTACCCATAAAGCTTTTTCCAACATACATTTGGTGTTCTTTAAGTTGACAACTTTGTCAGCATTCTTTTAATTTTGGAAATGCATCTCATACCTGCAGCTATACTAATGTGCTTGACAGATAAGTCCTATTGTTTCTGATAAGTAAATTAATTGTCATGTAATTACATTATCGGTAACTAACTCTGTTGCCCTCCTGTTATGTTTAGAATTGTTTTTTGTTTTGTTTTGCATTGGAGCACTGTTCATTCAGCTCTGGCTTATGGTGATTCAAGGGATTGAACCTGTGACCTTGGAGCCTCAGACATAAGAGTCCTTTTGCATAACCATTATGCAGTATACCCTGCTTGTATGGGTCTTTATTTTTTTTCCTTTTTTTTATTATTTCATTTATTTATTTATTCCCTTTTGTTGCCCTTACTGTTTTATTGTTGTAGTTATTCTTGTTGTTGTCGTTGTTAGATAGGACAGAGAGAAATGGAGAGAGGAGGGTAAGACAGAGAAGGGGAGAGAAAGACAGACACCTGCAGACCTGCCTCACTGCCTGTGAAGCGACTCCCCTGCAGATGAGGAGCTGGGGGCTCAAACTGGGATACTTATGCTGGTCCTTGTGCTTTGCGCCACCTGCACATAATGTGATATCACCCGACTCCCCCGCCCCTTTTTTAAAGATTTTATTTATTTATTTATTTTTAAAGATTTTATTTATTTATGAGAAAGATAGGAGGAGAGAGAAAGAACGTCACTCTGGCACATGTGCTGCCGGGGATCGAACTTGGGACCTCATGCTTGAGAGACCAAAGCTTTATCACTGCGCCACCTCCCGGACCATAGGATTTTATTTTTTAATGAGAAATATAGGAGAGAGAAAGAACCAGACATTACTCTGGTACTTGTGCTGTCAGGAATTGAACTTGGACCTCATGCCTGAGAGCCCAATGCTTTATCCACTGCACTGCCTCCTAGACCACTTATACAAAGTTTTGTTTTGTTTTTAATTAATAAAAAATTTTTAATTATTTATTTTCCCTTTTGTTGCCATTTTAATTTTTATTGTTGTTGTTATTGATGTCGTCGTTGTTAGATAGGACAGAGTGAAATGTAGAGGAAGGGAAGACAGAGGGGGAGATCCTTACCCCCTGGTCCTTGTGCTTCGGAACGCCACGTGAGCTTAACCTGCTGCGCTACTGCCTGACCCCCTTGTATTTTTAAAAAATATTTATTTATTTATTCCCCTTTGTTGCCCTTGCTGTTGTTTTTATTATTGTAGTAGTTGTTGTCATTGTTGGATAGGACAGAGAGAAATGGAGAGAGGAGGGGAAGACAGAGAAGGGAAGAGATAGACACCTGCAGACCTGCTTCACCGCTTGTGAAGCGACTCCCCTGCAGGTGGGGAGCCGGGGGCTCGAACCAGGATCCTTACGCAGGTCATTGCTCTTTGTGCCACGTGTGCTTAACCCGCTGCGCTACCGCCTAACCCCCCCCTTGTATTTTTTATCAAGTTTTTCGTTGTAGAGGATTAATTTTTTTTAAAGATTTTATTTATTTATTAATGAGAAAGATAGGAGAGAGAGAGAAAGAACCAGACATCACTCTGGTACATGTGCTGCCAGGGATTGAACTCAGGACCTCATACTTGAGAGTCTAGTGCCTTAGCCACTGCGCCACCACCCAGACCACATGTGGAGGATTAATCTTTTGGAATGCTTTGCTTCAAGTGTATCATTTCAGAGCTCAGATTCAAGTCTTTCTCCTTATGACCTCTCTCTCTCTCTCTTTTTCAGAGCCTTGATGAAGAACAGAGTGTGCAGTTGCTCCAGTATTACCTTCAAGAAGATTACCGAGGTACTCGGGACTCACTAAAGGTCTGTAGTTTTGCTAACTCCCTTCTCTTGCTTTTTCCTCCCTTTTCCTATTGCTTTTTAGGTAATTAAGGGTTTTGGTATCTATAAATAAAGGTTAATAAAGGTCAGATGTAGTTGTTCTCAGGAAAGAGAATTAATTTATTATTTGTAAAAAGACAATATGAATCAGAGCATAACTCTGGTATATGGATGCTGGGGATAGACCTTGGGCCCTCATGTTTGAGGGTCCAGTACTTTATCCACTGTGTCACCTTGCAGCCACAGGAGAGTTTCTAAATGCTTGAAAACATTAACCTCCTTCACTGGGATATGTCTTTAGACCTACATGTGTCGGGAGCAGCAGTTCCTTGATAGGCAAAGGCCCTGGGCCTGTGAGCAAAGGGTTTACAAAGGATGGAGAGATTAAAGATGAAACTTTTAGTAGCATTACTATTTTTTAAAGTTTATTCCCTTTCATTGCCCTTGTTGTTTTATTGTTGTTGTAGTTATTATTGTTGTTCTTACTGATGTCGTTGTTGTTGGATAGGACAGAGAGAAATGGAGCGAGGAGGGGAAGACAGAGAGGGGAGAAAGATAGACACCTGCGAACCTGCTACACCGCTTGTGAGGCGACTCCCCTGCAGGTGGGGAGCCAAGGGCTTGAACCGGGATCCTTACGCCAACCTTTGTGCTTTGCGCCACCTGCCCTTAACCTGCTGCGCTAATGCCCAACTCCTAGCATTACTATTTTTATTTTTATTTACCAGTGCACTATTCATCTCTGGCTTCTGGTGGTGTGGGAGAGTGAGCCTGCAAACTTTGAAACTTAGGCATGAAAATCTTGTGTAAACAGGCTCCACATTAACAAGTTAACTATAGAATCTCAGGGTGTCAATGCTGAAAAGAACCTGGGATTATGCCTAGCCTGACCAGGCTTTCATCTTATATATGGGTGTGGGCAAGGATTTGAGCACAGATTTGAATATGATTTTAGAAATCAACAGGCACTTTACCTTTTCCTTTGTTGATTGAGTTTGATTATATGATGACTTGCTGACTGTTCTGTTTCTTTCAGACGGTACTGCAAGATGAGAGGCAGAGTCAGGCCTTAATTCTGAAGGTAAGTAGTAGTTACTATATCCATTCTGTGTTGTTAAATTAAGTGATGGAACATTGTTGATGTTTTACTCTTTTTTAAAATATTTATTCCCTTTTGTTGTTGTTGTTATTGATGTTGTTGTTGTTGGATAGGACAGAGAGAAATAGAGAGAGGAGGGGAAGACGGAGAAGGGGAGAGAAAGATAGACACCTGTAGACCTGCTTCACCGCTTGTGAAGCAACACCCCTGCAGGTAGGGAGCTGGGGGCTCGAACCGGGATCCTTACGGCAGCCTTTACGCTTTGCGCCACCTGCTGTGCTACTGCTGGACTCTTTTAATAGGTAAATCCTGAAACAAGAAACTTTTGTCCCTAGGACTTACCCTAAGTCCCTAGGACTTTTCTCAGTAGATTCCCCACCCATTGGGGTAAGAGTTGCTTTGTGGATTAACTGACTTTCTCATTCCTTCATTATTAACTCCTTTCCTCTCTGCCTCCTTCCCAGAGCACTGCTTATCTCTAATTGATGGTGGGGCTAAGGACTGAACGTAGCACTTTTAGTGCTTTAGGCATGAAAGAAGTTTTGTATAACCATTATGCTATCTCCCTAGTCCTCAAAGATATATATTTTTTCTAGATATGAGTGCAGTGCAGTGGTATTGAATTTTGTTATTACTGCTGGTATTTCTATTGCACTGGGAGGGCTTTTTTCAGCTAGAGACAGAAACAGTGAGAAAGAGAAAGACACCACAGCACTAAAGCTTCCCTCAGTGCAGTGGGGGGTGAGTGATTTGTATTTCTTTGTTCCTTTATCTCCACCTCCCTTCTGATGCAGCCTTTTTTTAAAAAAAATATTTATTCCCTTTTGTTGCCCTTGTTTTATTGTTGTAGTTATTACTGTTGTTATGACGTCATCGTTGTTGGATAGGGCATAGAGAAGTGGATAGAGGAGGGGAAGATAGAGGGGGGGAGAGAAAGAGACACCTGCAGACCTGCTTCACCGCCTGTGAAGCAATTCCCCTGCAGGTGGGGAGCCGGGGGCTTGAACCGGGATATGCTGGTCCTTGCACTTTGCGCCACGTGTGCTTAACCCGCTGCGCTACCACCCGACTTCCGTGATGCAGCTTTCTAACATAGAATTTTCTTTTTCCTTTTGCCCCTGAGGGTTTGCTGGGGCTTTGTGCCTGCACAATTCCATTGCTCTTAGTGAACTTTATTTTATTTTTATTTTTTAAGATAGAGAGGAGGAGGAGAAACACCAGAGCAGTGCTTCATTGCTTGTGAAGCTTTCCCCTTTCTGTGGTGCTCTCATGTGGTTTGAGCTGGTGACTCAGACCCAGGTATGTGTTCTTGGTACAGCGTGTGTCTCACCAAGTGAGTTATCTCCTGGTTCCTCAGTTAAGACAAACGAGTTATTCAGTGAGAGAACCACATCATTACTATGATATGAATGGTGCTAGAGATTCGATTTGGGACCTCACTCATGCGTCTTGGGTCCTTATGCACTGCAACACAGTACTGTGCCTCCTTCCTGGCTACAGTGTCATTTTTAGATATAATTGTGACTTCTGAAGTGGTTTCCTATTTGATATTTAGTGATAATTAAGTACAATAGTTAACACACAGTTCAGACAGATAGCTGTTTTCTTTGTTGTCTTTCTTTGGCTTCACTGGGGTTTGACTGCTCTAGAGTGGCTTTTTTTCAGATAGAAAGACACCACAGAATTGAAGCGTCTTCCTTTAGCACAGTGGGGGTCAGGCTCAAATCAGTGGGGGGTATCTATCTATCTATCTCTATGTATCTATATATATATAGTTTGTTGTTTGTTTATTTTTATTTTCATGGATTTTCATAACAGTAAATAACTTGAATACACTGATAAGCCATGGGGGGGAAACTTGTTTATATTCACAAATAATATCTTTTATTTTGTGTGACTTTATTCATTCCCTAGGACATAAAGATTTTTTGCTTCCATTTGACCTAAGCTATGTTTCCAATTCTATGATTTCTTATACAAATGGAATTTTCCCATTTGCACTTTTTAAAAAATGTATTTTAATTTTATTTACTATTGGATAGAGAAAGAGAGAAATTGAGAGGGAAGGGGGATATAGATAGAGAAGACAGAAGACAGATAGACACCTGCAATCCTACTTCACCACTTGGAAGCTTTGCCTTTGCAGGTGGGGACCAGGGGCTTGAACCAGGCTCCTTGTGCACTGCAGTGTGTGCACTTAACCAGGTGAGCCACTTCCTAGCCCCCCCCCCCCTTTATTTTTCTAGAGCACTGCTTAGCTCTGGCTTATGATAGTTGTAGAAGTTGAACCTGGAATTGAAGCCTTCTGCATGAAAGTTATTTTACATAACCATAATGCTATCTCCCTAGACCTTCATTTACATCTTTAACTTTTTTTAGTCAGTAAAATTAAAGTTGAATATTTTCTGTGCAAAGATGAACACTTGATTTAAGATCTTTGGATTCCTCATAGATTGCAGATTATTATTATGAAGAGAGAACTTGCATTCTTCGCTGCGTGTTGCACCTTCTCACTTATTTCCAAGATGAAAGACACCCCTATAGGGTAAGTGTATTTAGTCCTCTTGGTTCTATTGACGTTTACCAGCTGAAAATTGATATTTATCAGTTAAAGTTTAACCCATTTTACTACTTTTATTTTCATGTTCACGTTAATTTGAATATTTGCCGTTTTAATCTAGATACATGTTACTCTGATTTTGATTTTTTTTTTTTTTAAAGGTTGAATATGCCGACTGTGTTGATAAGTTGGAGAAGGAACTAGTTGTAAAATATAGACAGCAGTTTGAAGAGCTTTATAAAACTGAAGCACCAACATGGGAGACACACGGAAACCTCATGGTATGTGATTATTGGGCCTTCCTAGAACTCTAAAAGAATACCTGCAGGCCTAGCAACCTGTGCGGTATTTATTTATTTATTTATTTATTTATTGGCTAGAGACAGAGAGAAAGTGAAAATGAAGGGAAGATAGAGTGGGAGACAGATAGGGAGACACCTGTAGCAGTGCTTCACTGTTCTTAGAGTTTTCCTCCTGCAGTTGGGGTCTAGGGTCTTAAATCTGGGTCCCCTGTAATGTGTGCTCATCTAGGTGTACTACCACCGAGCCTCTAATTTGCTAAAACCATTTATAGATTAATCTTACTTAAAAAAAAATTAAACAGGGCAACAAAATGGAATGAATAAGTTTGTCTATCCAGTTAAATTTACTTTTATGTTCTTACCTAGAAGGGTTAAATAATGTTTGCAGTTCTGTTGGAGATTGGTGGAACTCTAATCCCAAGATTTTATCTATTATTGTTTTCTGTTGTGTGACACTAGTCTGATTATTTCATCCTAAATCTTAATAATCTCCATTTCTCCATTTATAGACTGTAATGTGACCTTTTTTGTTTTTAAAATGTGTATTAAAACAATTGAACCAGAATATAGATGGTAATTGTTTGAATTTTTAAATGAAAGAAAAGGGTCTCTACAATAGAAATAAAAGCAGAAAATTCCCAGGAATAATCTTATTATAATCCAGTATCTAATTTTAAAAGATATTTTTTGGGGGGCTGGGTGGTGGCGTACCTGGTTGAGCACACATGTCATAGTGTTCAAGACCCAGGTTGAGTCCCTGGTCCCCACCTGCAGGGGAAAAGCTTTGCAAGTGGTGAAGCAGTGCTGCAGGTGTCTCTCTGTCTCTCTCCCTCTCTATCACCCCTGTAACTCTCAATTTCTGCTTGTCTCTATCCAATAAAGAAATAAAGATAATGCAAAAAAGTTTTTTTTTAATATTATTTATTTCCCCCTTTGTTGACCTTGTTGTTTTTCATTGTTGTACTTATTGTTGTTGTCGTTGTTAGATAGGAGAGAGAAAAATGGAGAGAGGAGGGGAAGACAGAGAGGAGGAGAGAAAGACACACCTGCAGACCTGCTTCACTGTCTGTGAAGCGACTCCCCTGCAGGTGGGGATCTGGGGGCTCGAACCAGGATCTTTAAGCTGGCCCTTGCACTTTGCGCCACATGTGCTTAACTCGCTGCACTACCGCCCGACTCCTGCAAAAAAAAAATTTTTTTTTTAATTTTTATTAGTTGGTGGTGGGGGGAAATACCAGAACATCATTGTGGTACATAGGCTGCCAGGAATCAAAGTTGGAACCTTATTTGAGAGCCCAATATTTTACCCATTTCTCCACCTCCCAGGTCCAACAATCCCAATATCTAAATGAAAAGGCATTTATTTATTTATTTATTCCTTTTTTGTCCTTGTTGTTGGATAGGACAGAGAGAAATGGAAAGAGCAGGGGAAGACGGGGAGAGAAAGATCGACACCTGCAGACCTGCTTCACCGCTTGTGAAGCGACTCCCCTGTAGATGGGAAGCCAGGGGCTGGAATCGGTTTGCTACTCAGCCCTAGGAAATTCTAAAAAAAAAAAAAAAAAAAAAATATATATATATATATATATATATATATATATATATATATTTTTTTTTTTTTTTTTTTTGCTTCCAGGGTTATTGCTGGACTCAGTCCTTGCGCTTTGCGCAATGTGCGCTACCACCAGACTCCCAGGGCTTTATTTATTTATTTATTTATTTATTTATTTTATTTTATTTTTAAAATTTTTTATTTAAGAAAGGATTAACGAACAAAACCATAAGGTAGGAGGGGTACAACTCCACACAATTCCCACCACCCAATCTCTTTAACCCACCCCCTCCCATGATAGCTTTCCCATTCTCTAGTCCTCTGGGAGCATGGACCCAGGGTCATTGAGGGTTGCAGAAGGTAGGTCTGGTTTCTGTAATTGCTTCCCCGCTGAACATGGGCGTTGACTGGTCGGTCCATACTCCCAGTCTGCCTCTCTCTTTCCCAGTAAGGTGTGTCTCTGGGGAAGCTGAGCTCCAGGACACATTGGTGGGGTCTTCAATCCAGGGAAGCCTGGCCAGCATCCTGGTGGCATCTGTAACCTGGTGATTGAAAAGAGAGTTAACATACGAAGCCAAACAAATTGTTGAGCAATCATGGATCCCAAGCTTGGAATAGTGGAGAGGAAGTGTTAGGGAGGTACTCACTGCAAACTCTAGTGTACTTCTGCTTTCAGGTATATATTTTGCAGTAGTTTATGGATACGTGTGAACATATGCTCTCTCTCACAGAAACTGGTGTATATCTAGGTATGGGACTTTGTTAGAAGGTGAACCACCTGAGATGAAATTAGAGTGTACTATAAAAGGAAAGGTCTCACCCGAGTAATGAAGCTGAAGGGTTGTCATTCCACACGTGAAGTCTCTGGACACAGTCTGAGGTGAAGCATGTTGAGGTGGCAATCGTTGCGTTGGTTAGGTTGTGATCGGTGGATGCAATATTATTTGGTATGGATTGGGAGATGTATACGGGAAAGTGAGCCCTATCCAAGGGTTCCAGGACTGGGGGAAGTAGGGGCTCTATAGTGGAGATGTGAGGTTCCTGCTGTCTTAGGGTTCAAAAAGACAATCGATAGTTAATGTTATCATCACATTATTTGTTAATTGGGTTAACTTTGAAAAGTCCTTTTGTTATGGTTTGCTGTACAGTATGGCTTTATTTATTTTTAAGATTTTATTTATTTAGGACTGGAGACAGTATATTGGTTATTAATAAAATTTTAGCAAACCAGATATAATAATGAATCTGCATATAATATGATCATATATATCAAAAAAGTCCTACTTGAATAAGTCAATTTAATAATGTTACGAAAAAGAAGACCAATGCTTAGGGGCCAGGTGGTTATACAGCCAGTAGAGCACACAAAGTACTGTGTGCAAGGACCCAGGTTCAAGTCTCCAGTTCCTACCTGCAGGGGGAAAGCTTTAGAAGTGGTAAAGTAGGGGGTCGGGCAGTAGCACAACAGGTTAAGCACACATGGCTCGAAGCCCAAAGACTGGCGTAAGAATCCTAGTTCAAGCCCCGGCTCCCCACACCTACAGGGAGGTCACTTCACAAGCAGTAAAACAGGTCTGCAGGTGTCTGTCTTTCTCTCCCACTCTCTGTCTTCCCCTCCTCTCTCCATTTCTCTCTGTCCTATCCAACAACGACATGAATAACAACAATAATAACCACAACAACGATGAAACAACTAGGGCAACAAAAGTAGCCTCCAGGAGCAGTGGGTTTGCGGCACAGGCAACAAGCCCCAGCAATAACCCTGGAGGAAAAAAAAAAGTGGTAAAGTAGTGCTGCAAATGTCTCTCCTTTCCTCTTCTTTCCTGGCTCCCCCATATTCTCCCTGTCTCTGTCCAAAAAAGAGAAAGAGAAGAAGAAAAAGTGAGGGATGAGGAGGAAAAATAACAAAATTTTTCCTTTTTAATATTCTAATTATTATTGTTGGATAGAGACTGAGAGAAATGGAGAGAGAAGGGGGAGATAGAGAGGGAGAGACACCTGCAACACAGATTAATCACTTGTAAATCTTTGCCCCTGCAAGCGGGGTCTGGAGGTTTGAACCCAAGTCCTTGAGCACTGTAGTGTGTGCCTTCAGCCAGGTGTGCCACTGTCCAGCCCTAGGAAATTCTTTAAAAAAATTTTTTTTTGCTTCCAGGGTTATTGCTGAATTCAGTGCCTGCACTACAAATCCACCGATCCTGGCAGCTATTTTTTTTTTTCTTCCCATTTTATTTGATAGGACAGAGAGGAATTGGGAGGGGAGAATGAGATAGGGAGAGAGAAAGATAGACACCTGCAGACTTGTTTTACTGCTTGTGAAGTTTCTTCACTGCAGGTGGGGAGTGGGTGCTCGAACTCTAGTCCTTGCTCATAGTACTATGTGCCCTTAACCAGGTGTGCCACTGCCCAGCCCCCTAAAAAATAAATATATTTACTTATATGTAAGTAAATGTAAATATTATATCATTATATATATATTCTAAATTAGAGCATTGTTCAGTTCTGGTTTATGATGGTGTGGGGGATTGAACCTAAGACCTTGGGCCTTAGGCATTAGAGTCTTTTTGCATAACCATTATGCTATCTAGCCCCACCTAAAAATATTTTTTATTTAAAACTGAGGGAGGGAAAGAAAGAAAAAGTGTTGCACTAGCTGGTATATAGGGGCTGAACCCAGGACTTCTAGGGTCTCAGGCATGTCCACGCTGTACTCTCCTCAACTCTGAAAGAGAATGGATGTCAAATCTAGTAGACTAAGTATTATAAAAATTAGCATAATATGATGGACTTTGGTCACTTGAAAATTAGTGAATAAATATTACTTGAAAAAAAAATTTAAATCTAAAAAAAAAAAGTGTTGCACTGGTACACGTGATACCCAGGATTGAGCTTGGGATCTTGTGCTTGTCTACTGTGCCACCTCCTATATTTGTAGAACAATATACTGTTCTAGGGAATATATATATAATTTTTAAAAAATATTTATTCCCTTTTGTTGCTCTTGTTGTTTTATTGTTGTAGTTATTATTGAGCTCTTTCTTGTTTAATAGGACAGAGAGAAATGGAGCGAGGAGGGGAAGATGGGGAGAGAAAGATAGACACCTGCAGACCTGCTTCACCTGCCTGTGAAGCGACTCCCCTGCAGGTGGGGAGCCAGGGGCTTGAACCAGTCTGCCGGTCCTTGCACTTTGCGCCACGTGTGGCTAACTCGCTACGCTACCATCCAACTCCCATATATATAATTTTTAACACAAACTGTTAAGTGAAAAAAGTAAGATGCAGAAGATAACTCACATGATAGAGTGCACATTTTGCATTGTGCACAGACTTTGGTTTAACCCTAACCCTAACCTTGGAACACTTGCATGGGGGAAGATTTATAAGTACCTTGTGGTGTTTCTTCTCTGTCGCTACCTCTTTTTATTTATTTATTAAAATTTTAAAAATATTTTATTTATTAATGCAAAAAATAGAGAGAGAGAGAGAAAGAACCAAACATCACTCTGCTACATGTGCTCCTGGGGATTGAACTCAGGACCTCATGCTTGAGAGTCTGATAATTTATCCACCGCGCCACCTCCCGGACCACTTTATTTTTTAATTTCATTTTTTTTCTCCTTTTGTTACCCTTGTTTTTTATTGTTGTTGTAGTTATTGATGTCATTGTTGTTGGATAGGACAGAGAGAAATGGAGAGAGGAGGGGAAGACAGAGGGGGAGAGAAAGATAGACACCTGCAGACCTGCTTCACCTCCTGTGAAGCGACTCCCCTGCAGGTGGGAAGCCGGGGGCTCGAACCAGAATCCTTACACTGATTCTTGTGCTTTGCGCGTCGTGCGCTGAATCCACTGCTCCTGGAGACCATTTTTTCCCCTTCTGTTGCCCTTGTTGTTTTATCATTGTTGTTATAGTTATTATTGTTGATGTGATCATTATTAGATAGGACAGAGAGGAGGGGAAGACAGAGAGGGAGAGAGAAAGATAGACAACTTGCAGACCTGCTTCACCGCCTTGTGAAGCGACTCCCCTGCAGATGGGGAGCCAGGGGCTCAAACTGGGATCCTTACACTGGTCCTTGCGCTTTGCATTACATACACTTACCTGCTGTACTACCGCCCGACTCCCCAGAATAGCTCTTAAAACATTTTATTTAGATTAGAGGTGGGTGGATAGAAATTTATATAATAAGTTTAAAAAGTCATAGCATATTACTGGAAGGAGAAAGTTACTGGTTGCTTATGAGGTAAAGTTTGACGATGGGCCCAGGAAAAGACACGACTGCTCTGCTCCTCGTCCACAGCGACCTCCAGGGTCTGCCGAGTGCGATGCGGGGAGGGCTGGACCCTGGGGCTCCGCGTGGCATGGGGGTGGAGGGCTCAAGTGGGAGACCCCGCAGCGCGCAGACCTGGGCGGTCCGGGCGGGGGCGCGGGCTGGGGTAAAGTTTGAATGATAGGAATTGCATGTATGGAGACTTTTTTTTTTTTTTATTCTCAGGACCTCATGCTTTGAGAGTCTAGTTCCTTAGCCACTGCCCCACCTTCCACACTACACCCTTTGTTTTCTTAACAGAGTCTTTTTTTTTTAATTATTTCTTTATTGGGGAATTAATGTTTTACATTCAACAGTAAATACAATAGTTTGTACATGCATAACATTCCCCAGTTTCCCATTTAACAGTACAACCCCCACTATGTCATTTATCATCCTTCATGGACCTGTATTCTCCCCACCCACCCACCAACCCCAGAGTCTTTTACTTGGGTGCAATATGCCAATTCCATTTCAGGTTCTACTTGTGTTTTCTTTTCTGATCTTGTTTTTCAACTTCTGCCTGAGAGTGAGATCATCCCATATCATCCTTCTGTTTCTGACTTATTTCACTCAACATGATTTTTTTCAAGGTCCATCCAAGATCGGCTGAAAACGGTGAAGTCACCATTTTTTATAGCTGAGTAGTATTCCATTGTGTATATATACCACAACTTGCTCAGCCACTCATCTGTTAATGGACACTTGGGTTGCTTCCAGGTTTTGGCTATTACAAATTGTGCTGCCAAGAACATATATGTACACAGATCTTTTTGGATGGATCCTTAGGATCTATCCCCAGGAGAGGAATTGCAGGGTCATAGGGTAGGTCCATTTCTAGCCTTCTGAGAGTTCTCCAGACTGTTCTCCACAGAGGTTGGACCAATTTACATTCCCACCAGCAGTGCAGGAGGGTTCCTTTGACCCCACACCCTCTTGTATGGAGACTTTTACCTGCTGTGCTTTTTAAATTGTTCTTATGCATGATTATCTAAGAATAATAGTTTAAACATTTTGAGTATATTTTTTGCTTAACTTTCTCTCTCACTTTTTCTTCCTTGGTTATGCAGACTGAACGCCAAGTGTCTCGCTGGTTTGTTCAGTGCCTTCGGGAACAGTCCATGCTTCTAGAGATCATCTTTCTTTATTATGCATACTTTGAGATGGCACCTAATGATCTGTTGGTATTAACCAAAATGTTTAAAGAACAAGGGTTTGGTAGTAGGCAAACCAACAGGCACCTAGTGGATGAGACCATGGATCCCTTTGTAGATCGGATTGGGTAAGTCCAAATGAATTTAAGTCTTAGAATTTGAGTGATGTTTAGAGTATTACTGCTATAGTGACCCTGTAAATGGATGAGGGAAGAAGTTACTTTTCACTTAATGAGTAGGGAAATAAGACAATGTACCACCAATTTCTATCTCACACAGGGAATAAAGTCAAATTGAGGACATGTTCTCTCAATAGGTATTTTATTCTTTCACTTAATGCCATGTAAGCAGTTCATTAAATAAAGAGATTACTGCAGAACTATTATATTTGAGACTTAGCAAATGCTAAGATAAATAGTGATAAAACTAAAGATGTGTTCTATGCCCTTTTGGGACAATTCTGTGGCTATGAATACAGTGACTCTTCTGTAAAAGTGAACGTAAGCAATCCCAGGTCAAAATTACATAAAGCAGGTCCTTGAATAACACCATTTCATTCAATGCTTTTTTTTTTTTTTTTAATTTTAACATTGGTGAGAAACAAATTCCTGGCTGGACCTATTGTGTGAAGTTTGCAGCTTCCCATTCTACTGACTTTTATCTTTATCTCAGAAATATATATATTTTTGATTCTCAGTTGCCCTAGTGAGAGTGAGGAGGAGGGGAATGCTATGGGGAAGAGGACCAGAGGGCTATCTACTCCAGCTCCATTGGGAACTGGAGAGAGAAGAGGAAAAAGGGAGGGGCACTTGAATATAATAATAGGTGTATTTGTGATTTGGAAAGGAAGAGAAGATGGGATTATGTGCTCCCCCAAAAAATAAAAATATAGACAGATCGTTGTAAAAATAATAGTTGACCCATATCTGCAATCTTAGGAGAACTGCTGTAACTTCCAGTGGAGGGATTGGAGATCCAGAACTCTGGTGTTGGGAACAGTGCGGAGCTATACACCTGATATCTTGTTTTTATAATTCAATATGAAATAACTAGTTAAAAAAAAATCAGAGAGAGAGAGAGAGATTTACCCTGCTATGGAAAGTCATTCTGGAAATACCTTATTTCCTGAGATGCCAGAAGAGGCTTTGGCTACTTGCAACCCTGAACTGGAATAATGGGTTGGAAAATGACTGTTTAATATTTAAAATGTTTTGGTTATTGATTTAGAAGTTTGATGATCTTTTAGTTACCAAAAATATATTATAGAACCTTATAGTGGGGGAGATAACATAATGGTTATGCAAGGAAACTCTCATGTCTGACTCTCCAGAGTCCCAGGTTCAATCCCACGCACCACCATAACCCAGAGTTGAGCGATGATCTGGTAAAAACAAACAAACAAAAAAACCTACATCTTGTTTATATCAGTTATCTCATAGTGAGATTGGTCTAATTATACATCTTTTCACTTACAATTGCTATTTTCCAAAAATCTGTTTGTATTAAATAAATTATTCTATTATGTAGTTAGGTCTGCAGTGACTTATATGTACAGACTTAATGTCTTTATTTCTTAAACAACATAGTATTACAACTGTTTACATTTACATTAAATTAGTTACAGATAATAAACAGAAGGGGCTAGGTCGTGGAGCATCTGGTTGAGTGCATATCTTACTGTGCGCAAGGACCTGGGTTTGAGCCCCTGGTCCCCACCTGCAGAGGGAAAGCTTCACAGGTGGTGAAGTAGGGCTGCAGGTTTTTCTCTGTCTCTCTCCCTCTATATCACCCCCTTCTCTCTCATTTCTGGCTGTCTATCCAGTAAATAAAGGTAATAAAAAAAATTTATAAAAGACGGTTAATAAAGAGATGACAGACTATAAGAGAGGATACACATTGGTTATATGCAGTACTATGCCTCCTTTTTCAGTGTTAGGCCTATGCACCAGCATAATTCTATCACTCCCAGATTTCTGAATTTCAGATAGAAGGAGGAGAGACACCACAGCACCATTCCATCATCCATGAAGCTGCTGTGTGTGATGCTCCTCTGAGGTGCCAGGGCTTGAACTTGGGTCCACACACATGGCCAAGTGTATGCTCTACTGGATAAGCTATCTCCTGGTCCGTGTGCCAATTTTTACAAAGGACTTAAACATTACATTTTGTTAGAGGGAAGGTGTCTGGAATCATTCCCCCAAGAGACTGCTCCCTATTTTGAGACTGTTCCATCTATAAACAAAAATAAATACTTCAATAGTAACATAGTTCATTTGGGTCAGATGTGTGATGGCACCAGAACCTTACAGTATTAGATCTGTGCTTCAGTAGGCATTAGTGACATGTAACTCTCAGACACAAAATGTTGCTGGTCAGCTTGAGATAGCTGAAACATAAAATATATATTGGATCTAAAAGACTGTGAAAAGAGTGATATAAATAATTGTTTATGGGAGTCGGGCTGTAGCGCAGCGGGTTAAGCGCATGTGGCACAAAGCGCAAGGACCAGCGTAAAGATCCGGGTTTGAGCCCCCGGCTCCCCACCTGCAGGATAGTTGCTTCACAGGTAGTGAAGCAGGTCTGCAGGTGTCTTTCTCTCCCTCTCTCTGCCTTTCCATGTCTCTCCAAAATAATAATAATAATAATAATAATGGTTTATATTGAAATAATTTAAAATTTAATTTATTATCCAATAAAGTTCAGTATAGGATGTACCTATGCTACTGCTTTTCTTTCCAGCTACTTTAGTGCTCTTATCCTGGTGGAAGGCATGGACATTGAATCCTTGCATAAGTTTGCTTTGGATGACAGAAGAGAACTGCACCAATTTTCCCAGGACGGGCTTATTTGTCAGGTAATTTTGGAACAGTTTCTTTACTTTTTTCAGATGACTCACAGTTAGTAATGTTCTTCTAACCATTCAACTACACTACCAAATAAAAGTTGAGTATTACTGGAATTTGAAGTTCTAAGTTGCTAGGAAGTGAAATGTGGAAGAAATCTCAGGTATATTAGTTACGTGTACTGAAGTTGTAATTGGATCTATAAGGATGAGTGTTATCACTTATGAAGATGGTGTAGACAAATGATCTAACAACAGAATCTTGGGGGGTTGTTTGCATTTATGGAGCCTGGGGAAGAAGAAAAGGGAAGGACAGAGGGAAGTAGTGATCAGAAAAATCTCAAATGGAGAGTTTAAAGAAAGTTTAGGAAGAATCAGGATAAAATTGCTTCAGAGCCTCCATTTGAAAATATTTTTTATAGTCTCAAATTAAACTTTTTTTAAAAGATTTTTACTTTTTAAAATATGTATTGGGGGCAGCAGGAGGTACTACAGAAGGCTCAAAATATATGTATTGGTTGGAAATAGGAAAAAGGGAAGATGTGTGGGGGGGAGATACCTGCAGCACTGTTTCACTGCTCATGAAGCTTCCCATCGCGGGTGGGGACTAGAAGCTTGAACCCAGGTTCTTGCACATTGTAAGGTCCAGAGGTCTGTTCCCTCTGTTACAAGTGTCACCAGTCTGACCCCAGATTAAAACTATTTAAAAGCAGAAGAAAATAGTTCTGGGTAAAGGTAAAGAAGATTAAAGAGTTTATTAGTTCAGAGTTGATTGGGAACGTGAGAAGAATTAGATCACAATAGAAGAGAAAGGTCAGTAAGTATGAGGGAAAGACTTAGTGACCATGGAGGGGCTTTTGCTTTTTCTGTTTAGTGACAAATGTTGTGTTTGCTTTTCATAAGGATATGGACTGTTTGATGTTGACCTTCGGGGACATTCCACATCATGCATCAGTACTTTTGGCTTGGGCTCTGCTACGTCACACGCTGAATCCAGAAGAGACAGGCAGTGTTGTCCGGAAGATAGGTGGCACAGCTATCCAGCTGAATGTATTTCAGTACTTGACTCGGTTGCTTCGCTCACTGGCAAGTGGAGGAAATGATGTAAGACTTAGGATATTGGAGTAAAAGCATGAAACTGGGCTAAGAGCCTGACAAAAATCTCACTTATGAATAATACTACTAATAATAACTATAATAGTGACATAATCATATGCTGCTCAGAATCTTCTATTATCTCATTTTATCTTTTTTTTTTTTTTTGACCAAGTACTGTTTAGCTCTGGCTTATGTGGTACGGAGGTGATTGAAACATTGGAGCCTCAGGCATGAGAGCCTCTTTACATAACCATTATGCTATCTACCCATGCCCTTCTTACTATTTTTTTCAAGATTTTATTTATTTATTCATGAGAAATGATAGGAGAGAGAAAGAACCATATATCACTCTGGTACATGTGCTCCCGGGAATTGAACTCAGGACCTCATGCTTGAGAGTCCATTTCCTTATCCGCTGCGCCACCTACCAGACGACCTCCTTACATTTCTTTATGCTACGGATTATCCTGTTTTATGTATTAGGAAAATGAAACTCAAGGAGGTAATGATTTTTCACAGGAACAGTAATCATCAGTTAGTGAATATGGTTTGAAACCACTGTGTCTGCTAGTACTCTGTACTGGAATTGTATATTTCCTTGAAGAGAGCTTTCGCCATATTGATTGAAGAAATCTTTTATTTGTTTTTTGGTAGGGGGTTTATTTGTATGTTGGGTCTTAAATAACATGTCACAGTTTGTTAGGTTATATTGACATGCTAAAATGAGATCTTAGTCAACAGGCCCCAATTGTTTGCACTGGTTGACTTGTCTTGGTGGCTTTATCTTTATGGGTTTGATTATAAATGTGATAGCATCCTTCATTTCTCTTTCTTCAACTCATCACTTGTATATAGAAATCCCACTGATTTATGTGTATTGATTTTGTATCTTGCTACTTTACTGAATTAATTAATGCTTTCCTGTAGCTCTTGGGTGGAATGTTTGGGCATCTCAAGCTATATTGTCATGTCATCTACAAATAGTGATAGTTTGACTTCTCCCTTTCCAAAAGGATTCCTTTACTATCTCTTTCTTGCTTGATTGTGCTGGCAGGGACATCCAGGACTATGCTAGTAGTAGTGGTGAGAGGGGACATCCTTTTCTACTTTCAGATTTTAGCAGGGAGAGAGCTTTCATTTTTTTTCCCTGTTGAGTATGCTGTTAGCCATGGGTTCGTCATATATGGCCTTTATTACATAGAAGAATTTTTCTTCTATTTCCAGCTTAAGAATCTTTATCATAAATAGTTGTTGAGTTTTGTCAAATACTTTCTCAGCATCAATTGATATGACCATGTGATATTTTTTTTAAGATTTTATTTATTAGCATAAGATAAGGAGAGAGAAAAAGAACATCACTCTTGACACATGAAATGTTAGGAATTGAACTAGGGACCTCATGCTTCCAAATCCAGCACTATATTCAGTGTGCCATCTCCTGAGCCCATGTCCCTGTGGTTTTTGTCAAGTTGATGTGGTGTATTACATTGATTTGCAAATGTTAAACCATCCCTTCTTCCCAGGATGAATCACAATTGGTATTGGTGGATTATTTTTATATGTTGTTGGATTTGAATTGCCAAGATTTTTTTTCAATAATGTATTTATTTATTCATGAGAAAAATAGGAAGAGAGAGAGAAAGAACCAGACATCATTTTGGTACATGTGTTGCTGGGGATTGAACTCGGGACCTCGTTGTTGAGGAACTAACGCACCACCTCCTGGACCATGATTTGGGAAGATTTTATTGAGGACCTTTACATCAATATTCATCAGAGATAAAGGACTACAGTTTTTGTTTGTTTGTTTTGTTTTTTCCCTTGGTAGAGCCCTTTCCTGCTTTGGGAATCAGAGTGATACTATCCTCATAGAATGCTTTTGGAAGTGTTTACACCTCTTCAGTTTGAGTTTGAAGAGAAGGGGTGTTAGTTCTTTGAAAGTCTTATATAATTCACTAGTATAGTCATCTGGACTTGGATTTTCATTCTTGTGAAGTTTTTCGAGGGAACTGGGTGGTGGTAGTGCACCGGGTTAAGTGCACATAATGCGAAGTTCAGGCACTGGTGCAAAGATCCTGGTTCAAGCCCCCAGCTCCCCACCTGCAATGGGGTCACTTCATAAGTGGTGGAGCAGGTCTGCAGGTATTTCTTTCTTTCCCCCTCTCTATCTTCCCTTCCTCTCTCAATTTCTTTCTGTCCTGTCAAAATAAATAAATAAATAAATAAGAAAATATGGCCACCAGGAGCAGTAGATTCGTAGTGTGGGCAGTGATCCCCATCAATAACCTTGGAGACAAAAAAAAAAAAAGCTTTCAATTACTCTTTCAGTCTGCATTAGTGATTGACTTTCCCTTTGTCTTCTTGATCTTGGTACCAAATTAGGAAAATTAGAAAGCTCTGGATTAGGGAATCCAACTTGTGTACAGAGACTAAATATGATAGAAGTATACTAATCTGGGGATGAATTTTTTTCGGAATTACTCATCGATTCCTTTGTCATCACAGTGTACCACCAGCACGGCATGCATGTGCATCTACGGTCTCCTTTCTTTTGTCCTGACCTCACTGGAGCTGCACACATTGGGCAATCAGCAGGTGAGTGTCTGGCTTGTGTAAGGCTATCTGTACTGTCCAAGTTTGCAGTCACATTCCTTAAGATAGCCCTTTGGGTGGTCCAGGAGGTGGCACAGTGGATAAAATATTGGACTCTCAAGCATGAGGTCCTGAATTCAATCCCTGGCAGCACATGTACCAGAGTGATGTCTGGTTCTTTCTCTCTCTCCCTCCTATATCTCTCATTAATAAATAAAATATTTAAAAAAATAAAAGCCCTTTGGAACTAATACAGTACCTATTCATATCCCTTAGGTTTTACTTTGCTTACTGCTGTTTGTTTTGTTTTATTAAACAACTGATCCATATATCACAGGGGAATCAGACAGTGATGATAAAAAGAAAAATGTAGGGGGCTGGGCAGTAGTGCACCGGGTTGACCATTCATAGTACAAAGTGCACCGGTACACAGTTCCTGGTTCAAGCCCCGGCTCCCCACGTCTGCAGGTTTTCTCTCCTCTCTCAGTTTCTCTCTGTCCTATCCAACAACAACAAGAAAAAGAAAAAATGGACACCAGGATCAGTGGATCTGTGGTATAGGCATTGAGCCCCAGTGATAACCCTGGAGTTAAAAAAAAAAAAGGGGACCTGAAATGTGGCTTATCAGTGGAGTACATGTGTGAGACCCTGGGATCTCCAGCACTTCATTAAAAAAAGTGTGGGGCCAGGAGATGGCTCATCCAGTAGAGCTCTTGCTTTACTGTGTACAAGGCCCTCGCTTAAAGCTTGGTACAACATAAGAGCATCATGGCACTGTGTGGGGCAGGGCTCTGGAGAGGTGGGGTTACAGGACACATTGGTGAAGTTGTCTGCCCAGGGACATCAGGTTGGTATCATGGTAGCAACTTCAGCTTGGTGGCAAAGTAATGGAACTGAAGGGTTGACATGCCATGCCTGGCATCTCTGGACACAGTCTGAAGTGAAACATGTCTAAGTGGTACTAGTTGCATTGATTTGGTTGAGATCAGCAGGTGCAGTATCAAATGGTATGAATCAAGAGAAACATGAAGGAAAATGAGCCAAGCCCCAGAGGTTCCAGAATTGGGAGAAATAAAGGTCTTATAGAGAATGAGGGAGGTTCCTTGCTGTCTTAGAGTCTTAGAAGGCAATAGATAGTTACTATTATAGCCAAGTTACTTGGAAATTTGGTTTACTTTGAAAATCCCATGGTTACGATTTACTGTACCATTTGCCTTACCGTGATTTATGTCATTTAATGCTATTTACAAATAACTGTATCTTTTTTTTTTAAGATTTTATTTATTTATGAGAAAGATAGGATGAGAGAGAAAGAACCAGACATCACTCTGGCACATGTACTGCTGGGGATCAAACTTAGGACTTCATGCTTGAGAGTCCAAAGCCCTATCACTGCGCCACCTCCCGGACCATATAACTGTATCTTATATACTAACAAGACCAATTGCTTTTGCTCTCCCTGGTCTTAAGATTATAGGTGATTTGGGGGCCAGGCAGCAGCACAGCAGGTTAAGTGCACATGATGCAAAGCACAAGGACTGGCGTAAGGACTGGCTCCCCACTTGCAGAGGAGTCGCTTCGCAAGTGGTGATGCTGATCTTCAGGTGTCTATCTTTCTCTCCCCCTCTCTGTCTTTCCCTCTTCTCTTGGTTTCTCTCTGTCCTACCCAGCAGCGACAGCAATAACAACAACAACAATAAACAACAAGGGCAACAAAAGGGAAAAAATAGCCTCCAGGAGCAGTGGATTTGTAGTGCAGGCACTGAGCCCCAGTGATAACCCTGGAAGAAAAAAAAATTATAGATGATTTAATATTTAAATAGTCATTATTAAGAATGCATTACTGGGAGTCGGGTGGTAGTGCAGCAGGTTAAGCGTCTGTGGTGCAAAGCACAAGGACCGGCATTGGATCCCGGTTTGAGCCCCCAGCTCCCCACCTGCAGTGGAGTCCCTTCCCTAGTGGTGAAGCAGATCTGCAGGTGTCTTTCTCTCCCCCTCTCTGTTTTCCCTTCCTCTCTCCATTTCTCTGTCCTGTCCAACAACAACAGTATCAACAGCAACAATAATAACTATAACAATAAAACAACAAGGGCAACAAAAGGGAATAAATATTTTTTAAAAAAATGCATTACTAATTTAAGCCATGTTAAAGTCTACCAGGTTACTAATTTGAAACCTTAAGTGCTTAGGCTGAAGGAATATATACTCAGAACTGAAGTCTATGCATTAAAATATTTGAGACATTCACTCTATTTTCCCCCTCTCCTATTGATTAGTGATTTATAAGACTAAGTTAATAAGAGTGTATATTAACACTATTCCTGCCACCAAAAGTCTATGTCCCTGCACCCACATTCCAGTGTTTGTTTCTATTTCCACATTCTACTGTACAAAAAGATAGGCTGGTTCAACTAGAAAAAAAAAACATTTGATCCCCTTTTCCCCCAACAGGATGTTATTGACACAGCATGTGAAGTCCTGGCAGACCCTTCTCTTCCAGAACTATTCTGGGGAACAGTAAGTATGTCAAGGGCAGTCATGTTATGGTTTTCTAAAGGATTTGTTTCATTTTTTTTTCAGATTTTTTAAAATTTTTATTAATAAAATGGAAATGTTGACAAGACTATTGGATAAGAGGGGATACATTTCAACTTTGACATTTAAGAGAGAAAACTCAGAATATCACTTGGGTACCTTCAGCATGAAGGATTGTAAGTCCTATGCTCTACAACTGAGGTATTTCCCAGCCACTGAAATAGTTACTTTTATTTTCATCACCATTTTGCATGTGAGAATAGGTAATGTTCAGAGATAGGAAGTGACTTGCCAAAGTCACATAGCTAGATAGATACAAGGCCAGGATTAGGGTCCCATACTTAGTCAAACCTCAAGTTCTACCCGTCGAATAAATCTGTTTTCCTTTTTACTAGACTTGATAGATCTGCCTGCATAGCTTACTCTCTTTTTCCCCATGATGCTACCAGCCACAGTGTCCTGGATGATGTTGGTATAAAATAGTATTTAGAATGAGATCTGTTGTTTATGGATGATGCCAAAATGTTGACATGTAATGAGTATTTCACTTTAGCAGAAACATGTGCAAAGATGAACAGGATTTTCTTTCTATAGAACAGAAGGCCAAAAGGAGGTTACTGACTGAATCAGAATAGTCTTTTGTCAATAGTCCTTTTCAGTGAAAATGTGGAAGTTATGAATTATTGAGAGAAGAGATGTTGCCTAAAGAACAGTATTGATTTTACAGGGGCTGGTTGGTGGCACACCTAGTTAAGTGCATATCTTTTTTTTTTTTCTAAACATTTTTTAAATATTTATTTTCCCTTTTGTTGCCCTTGTTGTTTAACATTGTTGTGATTATTGATGTTGTCGTTGTTGGATAGGAAACTGTTGGGCATTACGCCAGCTCCCCTGCATTGCTTGATGCTGTGGTCTATTTACATAATCACTGTTTTGACTGAGACACACCTGCAGATCTGCTTCACCACTTGTGAAGTGACTCCCCTGCAGGTGGGGAGCCAGGGCCTCGAACCGGGATCCAATGCAGATCCTTGTGCTTTGCACCAGGTGCGCTTAACCCGCTATGCCACCGCCCGACTCCCTTAAGTGCATATCTTACCATTCATGAGGACTTGAGTTCAAGCTCATGGTCCCCACCTGCAGAGAGAAAACTTCACAAATGTTGAAGCAGTGCTGCAGATCTCAGTCTTGGGGTGTCTCTGTCTCTCTCTCCCAACCCTATCAACTTTAATGATTATAAAAAGAAATTTTTCCATTTAAAATTTTCTTGTGGCTACTGGAAAATTCTAACATGTTGATTTGTATATACTGTGAAAATCATTTACTTTTCCTTACCACCTTAGGAGCCAACCTCTGGTCTTGGGATCATTCTAGATAGTGTGTGTGGAATGTTTCCCCATCTCCTCTCCCCACTCTTGCAATTGCTACGAGCCCTTGTATCAGGGAAATCTACTGCCAAAAAGGTAGGTTGTTGCCTAAACAGAGTGGGAGCTCTTTTTAGAACTTTACATAATGAAATTTCATTGCCATGAAAAGAATTAGTCTGGGAGTCGGGCAGTAGTGCAGCGGGTTAAGCGCAGGTGGCGCAATTGCAAGGACCTGCAAAAGGATCCTGGTTCGAGCCCCCGGCTCCCCACCTGCGGGGGTGTCACTTCACAGGCAGTGAAGCAGGTCTGCAGGTGTCTTTCTCTCCCCCTCTCTGTCTTCCCCTCCTCTCTCCATTTCTCTCTGTCCTATCCAACAACAATAAAAAAAAAAAAAAAAGAATTAGTCTAAAATTGAATGAAAAATAAAATTTCTTAATATGTAATTGCAAAAGAGAAAAAAGATGTAAGCGCTATAAGGCCGAGGAGGTATGTAGTACATATCACTTGAGTAGTAAAGGTCATATATCGAGTTCAGGAGCAGTGACTATTGGAGGAGGGGTGATGGAGATTGAATTGACTTCATAAATGAGTGGTAAAGATTAGGAAAAGAGGGCTAGGCGGTGGTGCACCTGGTTAAGTGTACACACTATAGCGTGGGAGAACCCAGGTTCAAGCCCCTGGTCCCCATTTGCAGGGGAAAAGCTTCATGAGTGGTGAAGCAGGGCTGCAGGTGTCCCTCTGTCTCTCTGCCTCTCTGCATCCCCCTCCCCTCAATTTCTCTGTGTATCCAATAATAAATAAATAAAAATAAATAAAAAAACAAAAGCAAAAGAAGACTGGGAAGAGGGTAGGCATTTCTGAAAAGCAAAACAGTAATTTATAAAAGGTTTGAAAGTTAAGGTGAGAGATATGACTCAGTGGATAGTGTGTATGCTTTGCTGTGAATGTTGCCCATGTCAGAGCGTTACCACTACATGGGACCTGCTATGTCACCAGGGGAAGTTCCAGTGCTGTGGTGTCTTTCTCTGTGTCTGTCTGTGTCTATCTACCTATCAGAAGGAAAAGCAACCTGGATTAGTGAAATCACACATACATGAGACCCTGGCTCTGCCAAGGGGGCTGGGATTTGAAAGTCAGCCTATATACACTTTGGCTAAATAGGTGTGGAACCCTCTGCATTTTCCCAAGATGAATATGTAGCTGTTTTTTGTTTCCTGTGTGTTGATAGGTATATACTTTCTTGGATAAAATGTCTTTCTACAATGAACTTTATAAGCACAAACCCCATGATGTGATTTCCCATGAAGATGGAACTCTCTGGCGGAGGCAAACGCCCAAACTTCTTTATCCTCTTGGTAAGATAGTGATCCTATTCAGCAGCTTACTTTCCATGACCTCTAGTTAGATTCTTCATTGCTATTTTAATTATTTAATGCAAGATGCTTTAAAAGCAGTTTTTTTCTCTTCTCCCTAATACGCAGGTTGTTAATTACTTGCCAGTTTTTTTTTTTAACATCATTAAATAGCTTTTTCAAAGGTAAGATCATGTGTTGTCTTTTTTTTTTTTTTTTTTAATATTTTATTTTATGTTGAGGGAGAAGGACCAGAGCACTGTTCAGCTTTGACCTATTGTGATATTGGGACTTAAACTGGGGACCTTGGAGACTCAGCTCAACAGTCTTGAATACCACTATGCTGTTTTGCCAGCTCTAAATAGCTCTATTTGAAGAATTAGGACAGCCAGGCATAGTGCACTTGGTAAAGTGTACTCTGTAGTGTTCAAGGACCCTGGTTCAAACCCCAGGGCCTCACCCCACCCATGAACTTCCCCTGGTATTGCTCGTGATACTTTCATGTGGTGCTGAGGTTTGAACCAGGGTCTCATGCTTGGCAACACATATGCTCTACCAGGTGAGCTATTCCCTGGCCTCCTTGGATTTTATTTATTTTCTGTATAAGTACTGCATGCTAACCGATAGTGCCACTGGAGCTCCAGAGATTTTATTTTATTTTTTAAAAATTGTTATTTATTTATTTTCCTTTTTGTTGCCCTTTTTTATTGTTGTTGTAGTTATCGTTGTTATTGGTGTTGTTGTTAGATAGGACAGAGAGAAATGGAGAGAGGAAGGGAAAACGGGGAGAGAAAGATAGACACATGCAGACCTACTTCACCACCTGTGAAGCGACTCCCCTGCAGGTGGGGAGCCGGGGGCTTGAACCAGGATCCTTAGGCTGGTCCTTGCGCTTTATGCCATGTGCACTTAACCCACTGCGCTACTGCCCAACTCCCAGATTGTATTTATTTTCTAAGATTTACTTATTTCACAGAGGTGAGAGGCATGTGTGGTGTCAGTGACTGAGCTCACAGTTGTTAAGACCAGAGCTCTACAGCTGTGCTACCTCCAGGGCCTTTGGGAGTATTTCGTGTCTGTGTGTCTGAGTGTGTTTGTTTTATAATGCAGTACTGAGGAATGAACTTGAGACATCATCATGTATGCACAATACCACTGAGCAATCTCACAGTCCCAGTTTTCTTTTTATATTACTATTATTATTATTATTATCAGAGCATTGCTCAGCTCTGACTTATGGTGGTGCAAGAAATTGAACCTGGGACTATGGAACCTCAGGCATGACAGTCTGTTTGCATAACCATTATGCTATCTATCCCCACCCCCAATTAACTTTTCTTTATTATTATTATTTTATTTATTTATTTATTCCCTTTTGTTGCCTTTTTTTTTTTAATTGTTGTAATTATTGTTGTTGATGTCATCATTGTTGGATAGAACAAAGAGAAATGGAGAGAGGAGGGGAAGACAGAGACGGGGAGAGAAAGACATACACCTGCAGGCCTGCTTCACTGCTTGTGAAGTGACTCCCCTGAGATGGGGAGCCGGGGGCTCGAACTGAGATCATTACGTCGGTCCCTGCACTTTTGTGCCACCTGCGCTTAACCCGCTGTGCTACCACCCGACTCCCCCTTTTCTTTATTTTTATTAGAGAAAAGGAGAGAGATAGATACTAAGATGAGAGGCATCACAGCACTACTTTACCATCCATGGTGCTCCTGTGTGGTGTATTATTATTATTTTTAGTGAGAGAGAAACCAGAACACCAATAATACTCAGGATCACATCTATCCAAGTCTGGCAACTTACTGCTCAGCCACCTCCAGCTGCTATGCTTTTTTACTTTATTTATTAAAAAATTAATGCTTTATTTATTTGATAGAGACAGAATTTGAGAGGGAAGGAGACAATAGAGAGAGACCTGTAATACTACTTCATTGCTTGAACCTTGCACTCAGTGACACCTGTGCTCTACCAATTGCACCAACTCCTGGTTCCTGTGCTTTGCTTTATTTTATTTTATTTTAGTCTCCAGGATTATTGCTGGGACTTGGTGCCTGCACTGCAAATCCACTGCTCCTGGAGGCTATTTTTTCCCTTTTGTTGCCATTGTTGTTGTTATTGCTGTCATTATTGTTGGATAAGACAAGAGAGAAATCAAGAGAGGATGGAAAAACAGAGGGGGAAAGAAAGATAAACACCTGAAGACCTGCCTCACTGCAGGTGATGAGCCAGGGGCTTGAAACGGGATCCTTACTCCAGTCCTTGTGCTTTGCACCTTATGCGCTTAGCCTGCTGCACTACCGTCCCGGTCCCCCTTTGCTTTTTTAAAACATTTATTTTCGGGAGTTGGGCAGTAGCACAGTAGGTTAAGTGCATGTGGCGCAAAGTGCAAGGACTGGAGTAAAGATCCTTATTTGAGCCCCTGGCTCCCCACCTGCAGGGGAGTCCCTTCACAAGCAGTGAAGCCGGTCTGCAGGTGTCTATCTTTCTCTCCCCCTCTCTGCCTTCCCCTCCTCTCTCCATTTCTCTCTGTCCTATCCAACAACAATGACATCAATAACAACTACAACAATAAAACAACCAGGGCAACAAAAGGGAATAAATAAATATTAAAAATTATTTAGAAAAAACATTTGTTTTCAGTTTTTAGAGAAAAGAGTAAAAAGGGAGACTTAGGGGAGAGATACCATAGAACTGTTTCCCTTTTATGAAGTGTCCCCAGTGCTGTTTGTGGTGCTCCTTTGTGGTGTCAGCACTGAAACTCGGGGCCTCTTACGTGATAAGGCTTGCACTCTACTGCACGAGCTATTTCCCAGCCCCTTTTTTGCTTTGTAAAAAAAAAAAAAAATTGTAGAAAGAGTTTGTACATCTCTGTGTAATTAAATGTTGTTGTCTGCTATACAATCCACCTCTTCATTTATTCTCAGCTATTAAACTGATTTTTCTTCTTCCTTTTTTTAGGGGGTCAGACCAACCTTCGCATACCTCAAGGCATCGTGGGCCAAGTAATGCTAGATGATCGGGCTTACCTTGTACGCTGGGAATACTCCTATAGCAGTTGGACTCTTTTTACCTGCGAGATTGAAATGCTGCTTCATGTTGTTTCTACAGCAGGTGAGGTCAGCTTTGGGAGATAATACTGTTGGAAAATAATGGGCATATTTAGAGTATCTTGGTGTATCAGTGAAAAATTATAAGATGGGGACTTGGCGCTGTCACTATGCATGAGTACCTGGGTTAAAGCCCTGGATCCCCACCTGTAGGGAGGAAGCTTCACAAGTAGTAGAGCAGTGCGTTAGGTGTCTCTCTTTCTCTCACTATCCCCCCATCCTTTTCTCTCCATCTCTGTCTCTGTCAGAATAAAGGGAAGAGAAATGAAAAGAAAGAAAATTGCAAGATAAAATTAAGAACTATCAGGATAAGGTGGTGGTGCACCTGGTTAAGTGCACATTACTATGCATAGGGTTCAAACTCTCAGTCCCCACTGTTGCAACAGGTTTCTGTCTCTCCCTCTTTTTAAACAATATTTTTTATAAATAATTTTATTTATTTATTGGATAGAGACAGCCAGCAATTGAAAGAAAATGGGAGAGAGACAGAGATAAACCTGCAGCCCTCCATCACCACTTGTGAAGCCCCCCCCCCCCCCCCCCCGCAGGTGGGGACCTGGGGCTTGAACCTGAGTTCTTGTGCTCAACCATGTGCACCACCACCTCACCCCTGGCCCTTCCTTTCCATCCCCTTTCCCACTCAATTTCTTTCTGTCCTATCAAATTAAGAAAAGGATTCAGAATTACCCAGGTTTTGGTGGTGTAATTATGTTGTTTGGCTCTCAGAGACTATTCAGTGATCTCAAAAGAGTTGTTTTTCTAAGATTATATTGTTTCTTTTCCCTCAGATGTGATTCAGCACTGCCAACGAGTCAAACCCATCATTGATTTGGTCTATAAGGTCATCAGTGTAGATCTGTCCATTGCAGACTGCCTCCTACCCATCACATCCCGCATCTACATGTTATTACAGCGGTGAGTGCCTCTTCACACCCTGCTGGGTGAAATCCACGTGTGTTCTCTCTGGGAAGTATGATGCCTGTTGAAGATTTTTTTGATTGTACATTCTGGTCAGGAAGAGGGACTTGAGAATAGAGAACTAGGATTGAGGAGATAGCATGATGTATATGAATAGACTTTCATCCCTGAGACTTTGAGGCACCAGGTTCAATCCCCATCACCACTATAAGCCCAGAGCTGAGCAGTACTGTGGTAAAAAAAGAAAGAATAGAGAACTGAAAAATATTTATAATAGAACAAGTTGTTTTATTCATTTGACTGAATATAACCCACTGTTCTTTTTTTTATTTTTAAATTTTTTTTTAAATTTCAGCCCCCATAGAGACTGTCAAAATTGCCAATGCCGACTATATTTCAAGTCGTCACGGCGGGGTATTGGGGAAAGTTTTCAATTAGCAATTATCGTGCCTCGGATAAACCTCATTGGCTACGATACTGCCACTGCGCAAAGCTAAGCCTCTGTTCTTTAACCAGGTTAACAACAGTAATCTCCCCCCCTGTGGATGTCATTGCTTCTTGTGTCAATTGCTTGACTGTTTTGGCTGCTCGGAACCCAGCAAAGGTGAGACATTAAATCTTTCTAATAGATTAAAAATATTGTACTGGGTGTATATCTAAAGACATAAGGGGCCAGGTGGTGGTGCACCTGGTTAAGCGCACACATCACAGTGCACAAGGACCTGGGTTCAAGCCCCTGCTCCCCACCTGCAGGGGGAAGCTTCATCAGTGGTGAAGCAGGACTACAGGTTTCTCTCTATCTCTCTCCCTCTCTATATCTTCCCCTCTCAATTTCTCAAAATAAATAAGTTAATTAAATAAAAAAATAAAATAAGATGTGGGTATTAATTCTCCTTTTGCTTTACTAGGTGTGGACTGATCTGCACCACACAGGCTTTTTGCCATTTGTGGCCCATCAAGTCTCCAACATGAGCCAGATGCTTAGGTAAGCCAGTTTTTAGTGTACTAGAGTATATTCCCCAGAGTACCATACCCTTTTCAATCCTTGGCTGTCTTCCTTGGTTTTATATATGCTCTGTGCCTGTTTACTTTGTCTGCTCCTTATGTATTCACCCTCTGACTGAAAATGGGAGAATAATCTTGAGAAGATGACAGGACTTAGGCCACAGAGACTACTGTCTTCTTAGACCCCATGATCTTTAAAGCCAGAGATTTCTTACTTAGCAGTAATCACTTTAGGTATGGGAGAGTTGACTTTCTAACTGAGAAAGTCCAGATGTATCTGAATCCAGCCAGACCTGGCTTCTCTTTATTAGTCATATTAAGTACTATTCATTATTTCATGTGTATTCAAGCTTGTTGGGTAGACCTGTGTATTTGCAGAGTCTCTGTCTTACTGCCTGAACACGCTGTCATTTCAACCAAGAGACAAGGATGTTATCCTGATGTTTGATTTTTCACTTTAAACCCCTTGAGCTTGTGTATCAATAAAGTATGTTATTAGTGTTTTCCCTGGATGTAAAATTACCTAGATTTGATTAATTTCTTTGTAGAGCCAAAGCCAGATAGATAGTGATAAAGTTTTGTAAGTAGCCTAGGATGTGACATGATGTCTAGAGTGCTCAGTTTGATCCCCAGCATTGCATATTCCAGGGACAAACATCTAGTTCTCTTTCCTTCCCTCTACCTTCCTCCCTCTCCCCCTTCCTATCTCTCATGTTAATATTTTTTTTTTTTTATAAAACTTATAATTATAGCTTCTTGAAACTTTAAGTTGACCCATCGTTTTATACCCTTCTCTGTCTGTGCCCAGTGCTGAAGGGATGAATGCTGGAGGCTATGGAAACCTCTTGATGAACAGTGAACAGCCCCAGGGTGAATATGGGGTCACTATTGCCTTTCTGCGCTTGATCACCACTCTTGTTAAGGTAAAATCTAGTTAGACCAATTCATCTAAAATAGTCTCCTTGCCTCTTATCTACTCAGTAGTCATCTTGTCTGCAGGTTGAATTGATGTCTTCATGTTATGATAGCATCAAATTCTAGAATAAGTGGTCAGGAGGTGGCGCAGTGGATAAAGCACTTGACTCTCAAGTGTGAGGTCCTGAGTTCAAGCCCTGGCAGCACATGTACCAGAGTGATGTCTGGTTCCTTCTCTCTCTCCTCCTGTCTTTCTCATCAATCAATAAATAAAATCTTTAAAAAAAAAATTCTAGAATAAGTGCTCTGTCGATTCATCTGATTCTCAGAGGCATTATGGTATAGTATGGCTTCTGTTTTGACTATAATTCACATATTTTTATATTATCTAATATAAACGCATGCACATGTACTCGTGAAGCTAAGTTTCACAGGGACAAACTACTAGACGACATGTACTCTTACATTTTTCAGTAAGTTGATTTTTCATTTTGCTAGGGGTTCATAACTCAGTTTGAAACATACTGGTCCATAAAAGATGTAAATTGAGGGTGGGGGTAGATAGCATAATGATTATGCAAAGAACTCTTGCCTGAGGCTCCAAAGTCCCAGGTTCAATCCCTCATACCACCATAAGCCAGAGTTGAACAGTGCTCTGACCAAAAAAAATCAAGATAGAAAAGGAATGAGACAGCTTTAAGATTTACATCACTACCTAAAAGATGTAAATTTTGCTTCAAAACATATGATCCTGTGGCATAGAACGTGGCACTGTGGGTAAAGTATTGACTGGACTTTGAAACTTGAGATACTGAGTTCAACTTATAGAACCACATGTGCCAGAATAAAACTCTGGTTCTCTCCCCCTCTTTTTAGTGAAAAAATAAATATTTGCCTCCAGGGTTATTGCTGGACCTTGGTGACTGCACTACAAATCCACTGCTCTTGGAGGCCATTTTTTTCCCATTTTTGTTGCCCTAGTTTTGTATTTATTGTTGTTGTTGGATAGGATAGAGAGAAATCGAGAGAGGTGGGAAAGACAGAGGTGGGGAGTGAAAGATAGGTACCTGCAGGTCTGTTTCACTGCTGTGAAACACCACCCCCATATAGGTGGGGAGCCAGGGGCTTGAACCGGGGCCCTTAGGCAGCTTATTACACTTCGCTCCATATGTGCTTAATCCGCTGTGTTACCACCCTGCCTCCGTAAATAAATCTTTAAATAAAGTAAAACATATGGTCCTGTAAACCAAAATTACCTCAAAAGCAACTAAAATATAAAATAGCAAAACAAATAGAAAAGCTGGTACAATGTGGATTTCTGGAGTCAGGTAAAATAAGGCTCACATTTGAGTTTAATCACTTACTAGCTGCAAGACATTGGGCAAATAAAGAATTTCTCAGGCCCCACACCTATGGACATCTAATCTTTGATAAAGGGGCCCAGACTATTACATGGGGAAAGCAGAGTCTTTCAACAAATGGTGTTGGAAACAATGGGTTGAAACATGCAGAAGAATGAAACTGAACCACTGTATTTCACCAAATACAAAAGTCAATTCCAAGTGGATCAAGGACTTGGATGTTAGACCACAAACTATCAAATACTTAGAGGAAAATATTGGCAGAACTCTTTTCCGCACAAATTTTAAAGACATTTTCAATGAAACAAATCCAATTACAAAGAAGACTAAAGCAAGTATAAACCTATGGGACTACATCAAATTAAAAAGCTTCTGCACAGCAAAAGAAACCACTACCCAAACCAAAAGACCCCTCACAGAATGGGAGATCTTTACATGCCATACATCAGACAAGAGTTTAATAACCAACATATATAAAGAGCTTGCCAGACTCAACAACAAGACAACAAATAACCCCATCCAAAAATGGGGGGAGGACTTGGACAGAGTGTTCACCACAGAAGAGATCCAAAAGGCCAAGAAACACATGAAAAAATGCTCCAAGTCTTTGTCAGAGAAATGCAAATAAAGACAACAATGAGATATCACTTCACTCCTGTGAGAATGTCATACATCAGAAAAGGTAACAGCAGCAAATGCTGGAGAGGTTGTGGGGTCAAAGGAACCCTCCTACACTGCTGGTGGGAATGCAAATTGTTCCAACCTCTGTGGAGAACAGTCTGGAGAACTCTCAGAAGGCTAGAAATGGACCTACCCTATGATCCTGCAATTCCTCTCCTGGGGATAGATCCTAAGGAACCCAACACATCCATCCAAAAAGATCTGTGTACACATATGTTCTTGGCAGCACAATTTGTAAATAGCCAAAACCTGGAAGCAACCCAGGTGTCCAACAACAGATGAGTGGCTGAGCAAGTTGTGGTCTATATACACAATGGAATACTACTCAGCTGTAAAAAATGGTGACTTCACTGTTTTCAGCCGATCTTGAATGGACCTTGAAAAATTCATGTTGAGTGAAATAAGTCAGAAACAGAAGGATGAATATGGGATGATCTCACTCTCAGGTAGAAGTTGAAAAACAAGATCAGAAAAGAAAACACAAGTAGAACCTGAAATGGAATTGGCGTATTGCACCAAAGTAAAAGACTGGGGTGGGTGGGGAGAATACAGGTCCATGAAGGATGATAAATGACATAGTGGGGGTTGTATTGTTAAATGGGAAACTGGGGAATGTTATACATGTACAAACTATTGTATTTACTGTTGAATGTAAAACATTAATTCCCCAATAAAGAAATAAATTTTAAAAAAAAAGAATTTCTCAGGACTTTTGTAAAATAGAAATGCTAAATAGTCTCTGGTGGTGGGTTGTTGAGATTACTTTACATTAAAAGCACTCAACACACTTCCTTTATCTTTTTAATGTTTGTTTACTATGGATAGAGACAGAGAAATTGAGAAGGGAGCGGGAGATAGGGAAAGAGAGAGATTCCTGCAGCCCTATTTTGCTACTTGTGAAGTTTTCCCCTTGCAAGTGTGGGCCAGGGGCTTGAACCAGGCTTCTTGTGCACTATAATATGTGCACTTAACCCCATGTGTGCCACCGCCTGGCCTCTACTTTTTCCTTTTCTGCCCCTCACCCCCAAGTACTATTCAATTCTAGCTTATAGTGGTACAAAGGATAAAGTACCTTTTTAAGATAAGGAAGTTGGTGGTAATAAGTAATAATAGCTCATCTTTGTGGTATTCCAGTGAAGAAGCAGTGAGTCAGAGAGGGGGTTGGTGATGAGAATAGTGAGAGTGACATCCTTCACTGTCAGCGACCCATGTATTCCTTATGCTTAAATTACTTTCCTTCTGCCCAGACTTAACCTTCATCCTCCTTCAATTAGATACCTTTTGTGATGTTATCACACTGCCTTTTTAGCCTTTTTTTTTATTCTAGTGAATCCCATAACTTAAGGATAACTTGAATTAAACATTTTTTTTCAATAGGTTTGTTTTATATAAGACAGGTTCACATGAGAGAGAAAAAGCCAAAGTACCGCTCTAGTGTATGCGGTGCCAAGAAGTGGACTAGCAGCCTCAGGCATATGTAGATCCTATGCTCCACCAACTGAGCTATTTCCTCAGCTGCCTTTTTTGTCTTTTTTTTTTTTTGGGGGGGAGGGTTCTTTGTTTTTCTGTTTTTTGTTTGTCTTTTTTTTTTTCCCTTTTGTTGACCTTATTTTTTATTGTTTTTGTTGATGTCGTCGTTGTTGGATAGGACAGAGAGAGATGGGGAAGACAAGAGAGGGATAGAGAAAGATAGACACCTGCAGACCTGCGTTACCACCTATGAAGCAACTCCTCTGCAGGTGGGGAGGCAGAGCTCGAACCAGGATCCTTATACTGGTCCTTGTGCTTCGCACCACGTGTGCTTAACTTGCTGCGCTACCACCCAAACCCAGGTTTTTGTTTTTTAGGTTTATTGGGGCCAGGTGGTGGAGCTCCTGGTTAAGTGTACACTTTACAGTACTCAAGGTCCTAGGTTCAAGCCCCCGGCCCTCACCTCCAGGAGAAAAGCCTCATAAGCAGTGAAGCAGGTCTGCAGGTGTTTCTCTGTCTCTCTTCCTCACTACTCCCCTCCCCTCTGAATTTCTCTGTCTCTATCCAATAATAAATAAATAAAATATTTATATTTAGTTATCTATTTATGAGAGAGAAAAAGTGAGTGAGAGAACCTGGGTATCACTCAGGCATAAACGATGCAGGAATGAAATTCAGGACCTCATATTCAAGAATCCAACAACTTTCTGTGCCACCTCCTGGGCTAGACTGACTTTTTTTGTTGCTGTCCTTTTTTCACTGGTAGCTGAAGTTTTCTAGATTTATTTGGGGACTGTGGTTTTAGAGTTAAATCTTTACTCGCTAAATGGCTTTTTAAAGAGGCATAGCAAGCTCTCACAGCATGGTTTCTTGTAGGGGCAGCTTGGTAGTACCCAGAGCCAAGGTCTGGTGCCCTGTGTCATGTTTGTGATGAAGGAAATGCTTCCCAGTTACCACAAGTGGCGCTACAACTCCCACGGTGTGAGAGAACAAATTGGTAAGGAAAGCAGGGACAGGGAGATCTGAAGAGTTTCTGGCTTCTTGAAAGATCTTCCTCTCCTTTTCTTGGGACCAAAGGTTAATATACAAGTCCACATCATTCTTATGTCTTCTGGATCCAGGTTGCCTGATTCTGGAACTGATTCATGCAATACTGAACCTGTGCCATGAGACAGATATGCACAGCAGGTATGACGGGGAGGTTCACTAGAACTTGGTGCTCTTGGAAACTGTCACTAACCAAGTGAACACACGGGCTTCTGAAGTACCGAATCTTCATTTCTTCTAGATAACTCATGGTTGAAGCTAGATTTTAGTACTCTTGAGATTCCGATTTGCTTTTCACTTGCTTGTTTATCCTTTTTCCTTTGGGAAGAAAAAAGCTAATAAACTGCAAACTAGCTCGTTCCCAGTGAGGCTGTACACACACAATCACTTGACATCTTTAAAGAAATTAGGCATGTTCATAAGAAAATAGTACACAGTACCCATCATAAGTCTATTTCCCACAGATGATCATCAGTTAAGTCAATGTTCTTCTAGATTGTTTCCTCTGCTTATACTAATTGCTGTGTAAATTTCTTTCCATATTATTGGTTATAGATCTGTCTTGTTTCAGTGGTTTCATGCATCCCATCATGTGAGTTCATCTTGATGTCAGTAACGCTGTACATTAACTTATAGAAATTTAGATTATTTCTCAGCATGGTCTTTAAAATCTAAAGCCTATTTAAGGAGTACCTTCATCTAATAAAGAGAGCTGATCTGTGTCACTAATTTCTAGCTGGTTAGGCTCAATCAGTGAATGCCCTTTTCTTAAAGTAATAATATCAGTGGCTTCCTAACTCAAAATGTTTCTGTCTTCTAGTCACACCCCTAGCCTGCACTCTCTCTGCATCTGCAGCCTGGCTTATACAGAAGCAGGGCAGACAGTTGTCAACATTATGGGCATTGGTGTGGATACCATCGACATGGTGATGGCAGCTCAGCCCCGCAGGTAGGACTCCCTCTGTCCCTTTAAATTTCATTATTGTATAGAGACAGAGAAACTGAGAGGTGAGAGGGAGATAAAGAGGGAAAGAGACAGAAAGACACCTGCAGCCCTGCTTCACCACTCTTGAAGCCTTCCCTCTGCAGGTGGGGAGCAGGGGGTTGAGCCTGGGTCCTTATGCACTGCTATGTGAGTGCTTAACTAGGTGTATACCACCTGGCCCAAGAACTCTAATTTAAGTGAACATTCAATAGCTTTTAGGACAACTTTGTTTTTATTACAATGTAGTTTTTATTTTAATTTTTTTAGTGATTTTATATTGATTTATAAGACTGTAAGATAATAGGGTTATAATTCGATACAGTTCCCACCACTAGAGTTCTGTGTCCCATCCCCCTCCGTTAGAAACTTGCCTGTTGGGAGTCGGGTTGTAGTACAGCGGGTTAAGCGCAGGTGGCGCAAAGCACAAGGACCGCATAAGGATCCCGGTTCGAACCCCGGCTCCCCACCTGCAGGGGAGTCGCTGCACAGGCGGTGAAGCAGGTCTGCAGGTATCTTTCTCTCCTCCTCTCTGTCTTCCCCTCCTCTCTCCATTTCTCTCTGTCCTATCCAACAATGACAACAACAATAATAACTACAACAATAAAACAACAAGGGCAACAAAAGGGAATAAATAAATAAAATAAATATTTTAAAAAATTTATTTTTATTTTTTTTATTTAAGAAAGGATTAATTAACAAAACCATAAGGTAGGAGGGGTACAACTCCACACAATTCCCACCACCCAATCTCCATAACCCACCCCCTCCCCTGATAGCTTTCCCATTCTCTATCCCTCTGGGAGCATGGACCCAAGGTCATTGAGGGTTGCAGAAGGTAGAAGGTCTGGCTTCTGTAATTGCTTCCCCGCTGAACATGGGCGTTGACTGGTCGGTCCATACTCCCAGTCTGCCTCTCTCTTTCCCTAGTAGGGTGTGTCTCTGGGGAAGCTGAGCTCCAGGACACATTGGTGGGGTCTTCAATCCAGGGAAGCCTGGCCAGCATCCTGGTGGCATCTGGAACCTGGTGATTGAAAAGAGAGTTAACATACAAGGCCAAACAAATTGTTGAGCAATCATGGACCCAAAGCTTGGAATAGTGGAGAGGAAGTGTTAGGGAGGTACTCACTGCAAACTCTAGTGTACTTCTGCTTTCAGGTATATATTTTGCAGTAGTTTATGGATACGTGTGAACATAAGCTCTCTCTCACAGAAACTGGTGTATATCTAGGTTATGGGACTTTGTTAGAAAGTGAACCACAGGGAGTCGGGCTGTAGTGCAGCGGGTTAAGCGCAGGTGGCGCAAAGCACAAGGACCAGCATAAGGATCCCGGTTCGAACCCCGGCTCCCCACCTGCAGGGGAGTCGCTTCACAAGTGGTGAAGCAGGTCTGCAGGTGTCTATCTTTCTCTCCCCCTCTCTGTCTTCCCCTCCTCTCTCCATTTCTCTCTGTGCTATCCAACAACGACAACAATAATAACTACAACAATAAAACAACAAGGGCAACAAAAGGGAATAAATAAATATAAAAAAAAAAAAAAGAAGAAGAAAGTGAACCACCTGAGATGAAATTAGAGTGTACTATAAAAGGAAAGGTCTAAAAGAAAGAAAATTTTTTTAAAAAAAAAGAAAAGAAACTTCCCTGTTATTTACCCCTATGGGAGTATGGACCAAAGCTCTTTTTGAGGTGCAGAAAGTGGGAGTTCTGACTTACGTAGTTGCTTCTCCACTGGACCTGGGTGTTGGCAGGTTGATCCATCCTCCAGCAGAACCTAGATGGCTGCTATATAAACAGATGCATAGCAGGGGGAGTTTGATTGCTTCTCTCTTAGTTTGGACTTAGGTCTGTTGGAAGCTTTTGAACTCTGTGATTATTTCTAAATCTTTTTCTTTAATTTTTTTGTTTCATTTACTGTAATGAGAAAGAGTAGATACAGAGGGAATGGTAGAGAGACCGAGAGACCAGAACACTGCTCAGTTGTGGCTTATGGTGGGGCTGGGGATTGAACCTGGGACCTCAGAGCCTCATGCTTGAAAGATTAAAATCTAATTAGTGAGAACACGTTTGTTTTGAATGAAGTTCTATCTGAATCCACTCTGGTTTCCCTTTGGTGATCTAGTGATGGAGTAGAGGGCCAGGGGCAAGGCCAGCTGCTGATTAAGACAGTGAAACTGGCATTCTCCATCACCAACAACGTTATTCGGCTGAAACCTCCTTCTAATGTGGTGTCTCCCCTGGAACAGGCTCTCACACAACATGGTATGTATTTCTTCTTCTTATCAGTAACATTTCTGCCCATAAGTACATGCTCCCAGCTATGCTATTAGAGATCATCAGTATTGTCTGATTAACTCCTTGAGGAAATTTTTGGGAAGCTCCCATCCTGGACTTAGAAACAAAAGGACTGAATGGTAATTCATTTCTGCCTCCTATTGAAGACAAGATATTAGATAAGACTGCATGTTCAAAGCTGAATGGACTGCCTTAGTTTAAATTGTGGCTCTAGGGCGGGGGAGATAGCATAATGTTTATGCAAAGAGACTCTCATGCCTGAGGCTTCGAAGTTCCAGGTTCAATCCCCCGCACCACCATAAGCCAGAGCTGAGCAGTGCTCTGGTGTTTCTCTGTGTGTGTCTCTCTCCCTGCATCTAAATAAATAAGTAAATAAATAAAATAAATTTAAAAAAATATTGTGACTCTAACCAACTTTGTGATCTTAAGCCCACTATTAAATAACTCTGCCTTGGGTTTCATGTTTATAAAATGGGGGTAGTTATAGTATTTCCCTTAGGAGATAATGAAGACTTATTACCTGTGTATCATGTAGAGATGCTCCTAGTAGATGTTTAGAATAGGTTTTCTCATTTTCAGGTAGGTGTTTACATAATACTATATGTATTGTTTGGGGTTTCTATGATTTTTGCATTTAAGTGCAATGTTTTAATGTGATTTTTATCTATTGTTTGTGAAAAGACTGCCTAATTTCTTCAAATTGTGTGTGTCCCCCCCTCACATACACTTAATAAATAGAAATGAGCTATTAATTCCCAAGCTCTACCTGTCCCCTTGGCTCATGAACTAAGTCAGAATGATGGCCCCCTGGATTTTCTCTAGCCCACAGGTACTTGAGGATAAGTTTCCTCACATATATGATCCTTTCTGAGCAGCATCCACTCTTAAGACATCAAATAGGCATGCTTGCTGTCTAAACTGTTTCCTGTGCTTCTCCAGGTGCCCATGGGAACAACCTCATTGCTGTTCTTGCCAAATACATCTACCACAAACATGACCCGGCATTGCCGCGTCTTGCTATCCAGCTACTAAAACGTCTGGCCACGGTAAGACCCTAATCTGAACCAAAACCGCAGAAAACTGACATTTGCTTGAGACTCTTACTTTCTCTCAAGAGAAACAGCTAATTTGGACTTTGCTAACATTTAAAGTAACACAGTGGGGCCAGGTGGTGGCGCACTTGGTTGAATGCACAGCTTACAGTGCGCAAGGACCTGGGTTCTAGCCCCCAGTCCCCACCTGCAGAGGGAAAGCTTCACAAGTGGTGAAGCAGGGCTGCAGGTGCCTCTCTGTCTCTGTCCCTCTCTATCTCCCCCTTCCTCTCGGTTTCTGGCTATCTCTATCCAATAAATAAAAAGATAATTAAAAAAATAATAGTAAAGTGACACAGCAACACATAAACACATGCAAAAGTTGTGTGTTTATTAGAATTGAGAGTTAAATTTGATTAAGAGTAAAACAAGGGGGCCAGGTGGTGGTTGAGCACACATGTTACAATGCTCAAGGATCCTAGTTCGAGGCCCGGGTCCCCACCTGCAGGGGGAAAGCTTTGCAAGTGGTGAAGCAGTGCTGCAGGTGTCTATCTCTGTACCTCTTTATCTCCTCCTTCCCTTTCACTTTCTCTTTGTGTCTATCCAATAAATAAAGATAGTGAGTTTTAATTTTCCTGATTACATAAGATATGCTCACATATGTAATATGAGCATAAATAAAAAATATTTACACGTTCAGATAGATTGTGTGTGTGTGTGGATGTGCCTCACACATACTATATATACAGTTCACCACCCCAGCCCCAGCTTTTTTTTTTTTTTTTTTTTTTTTGCCACTGGGACTTTAGTGGGACTCATGGCCTATGTCCTTCCACAACTCCCAGCAGAAAACCCCCCCCCCCCATTAGAAAGTAAGACACAGAAAAGAAAGGACACCACAGTACTGCTCCACTGCTTGTGACGCTTCCTCTTTGCATGGTGCTCCCATGTGATGGCTGGGGACTTGTGCATGGTAAAGTGTGCCCTTTACTGGCTGAACTGTCTTTTGGCCAGTCAGATGAACTTTTTAACTCTTTTTGTTTTCACATATATAGAGAGAGGCAGAGAGAAAGGGAGAGGCATCATAGCACTCTCCACCACTCATGGAGCTCCCCCAGTGCTGTTCATGGTGCTCCTGTTTGGTACTGATGCGCAAACCTGGGGTCTTGCTCATGGTAAGTCTCATGCTCTACTAGGTGCACTGTCTTCAACCCTCCTGATTGTGACTGATAATATGTCCATAGAAAGTTAAGATCCTTTATGATCCCCTCAGTGCAAGAATCCATATGAGCAGATTGGCATGTATTGCTCCCAACTTCTTTTTATTGCTAATATTTATTACATATGAGAGAGAATGTATTACATGAGATGGAGGGGGAGGAAGTTAGAGCATCATTTGGGTACACACAATGCTGGCGATATCTTAAGGAGTGTTTGTTGTGTGCTTTTGTTCTGTACAAAAGTAGGATTCTGCTATAATACTGTCTGATGACTAGTTTTTTTTCATACACAAACACATGTATGAGGCTCCACAGTCTGAGGTTCAATACCCCACACCACCATAAGCCAGAGCTGAGTTGTGCTCTTATTTAGAGAGAGAGAGAGAGAGGGAACCAGAACATGACTGTGCCAGGAAGTGCACTCACACCCCACCCCCAGTGCATGCAAGTCTTCTGCTCTACCACAAGTCTTGTGCCCTCCCCACCAACCGCTTTCTAAGGTTTTTTTTGTTTGTTTTTTGTTTTTGCCAGCACAGGCAAGTTGAAATGATATTTATTTTTTACTTTGCATTTATTTAACCTTTAAAAAATTGGGAGCATTTAAAATAATGATTTGTCTGTTGCGTAAAACAAAGCTTTTCATGAGACAAAAAGAGGGATAGAGAGCACCACTCTGGCACGTGCAACACTGGGAATAGAAGTGGGAACCTGTGAGGCATGAAATTCCTACGACAGGACTGAGCGATTGAGGTCTTCACCTAGCCACTCTGCTCCTTTTTGGAGAGTTCACCAACTCGGGGTTTTCTTGAAGTAGGTCTCTGAGCCTTTATGTTCCTGGTCTCTCTCAGGTGGCCCCCATGTCAGTGTATGCCTGCCTGGGCAATGATGCAGCAGCCATTCGCGATGCCTTCCTGACCCGACTGCGGAGCAAGATTGAGGACATGCGCATCAAAGTCATGATTCTAGAATTCCTCACAGTTGCAGTAGAGACTCAGCCAGGCCTCATTGAACTATTTCTGAATCTGGAGGTGAAGGATGGCAGTGATGGCTCCAAGGTGAGCCTATGCCTTAGATAACACTGCCAGGTGGCTCCTCAGGAGGTAGACGCTGGTCTCTGCAGGTGTGGTTATTTGGCAGCAGCTGTGGGACTGAACTCTGCCTGCCCCTCCTACAGGAATTCAGCCTTGGAGTATGGAGTTGTCTACATGTAGTGCTGGAGCTGATTGACTCCCAACATCAAGATCGCTACTGGTGCCCACCCCTACTTCACCGTGCAGCCATTGCCTTCCTGCATGCCTTGTGGCAGGATCGTCGGGACAGTGCTATGCTGGTCCTCAGAACCAAGTAAGTCTGACCCTGGGAATTACTTCCTTATCTGTAAAATGGGGGCAATAGAGTGGGGGTAGATAGCATAATGTTTAAATGGTTATGCAAAGAGACTCTCATGCCTGAGACTCCGAAGTCCCAGGTTCAATCCCCTACACCACAATAAACCAGAGCTGTGCAGTAATCTGGTATTTGTCTCTTGTGTCTTTCTGTCTCTGCATCTCTCTCAAAAATAAAGTAAATAAAATACAAAAAAATAAATAAATAAAAATGGGGAGTCGAGCAGTAGTGCAGTGGGTTAAGCGCAGGTGGTGCAAAGCACAAGGACCGGCATAAAGATCCCGGTTCGAGCCCTCGGCTCCTCATCTGCAGGGGAATCGCTTCACAAGTGGTGAAGCAGGTCTCCAGGTGTCTATCTTTCTCTCCCCCTCACTGTCTTTCCTTGCTCTCTCCATTTCTCTCTTTCCCATCCAACAATGACGACATCAATAACAACAACAATAATAATTACAACAATAAAACAACAAGGGCAACAAAAGGAGATAAGTGAATTTTTTTTTTTTTAAATGGAGGCCGTAGTACTTTCTATCTCAGAGTCTTGCCAATGAGAAGATTCACCAAAGTGTTCCTTAGTCTTGGTTCTTCATGTGGGAATTTGACTCTTAATTTATTCTCTTCCTAGTGCAGCCATTAGTAGGGCAAGATATGCTCACATTAACATTCCTACTTTTTGTATAGCCACCTTTTGCTAACCACATTGAAACCCATCATTCCAGCAGGGGAAATAGCAGAAAAGTTCTGCAAAAGACTCATGGCTGAGTCTCTGAGGTCCCAGGTTCAGTCCCCTATACTACCATAAGCTAGATCTGAACAGTGTTCTCCCTCTCTCACCCTCTCCCTCTCTCATATTAAAATACATAAAAGAAAAAAACATCATTCCTGAGAAACTGGATTCAGATGAGAGTAGCTTGCATAAGGTATTGAACTGAGTAAAGTGCCCTATTCTCTAGAGCTGTTTGCATGGAGGGAAGAAATCTTTCTTTAAGCTGGGTGGTGGAAGTTGGGTGTAGCATAGCGGTTTAAGCGCACATGGCGTGAAGCACAAGGACCAGCTTAAGGATCCCAGTTCGAGCCCCCAACTCCTCACCTGCAGGCGAGTTGCTTCACAGGCAGTGAAGCAGGTCTGCAGGTGTCTATCTTTCTCTCCCTCTCTGTCTTCCCTTCCTCTCTCCATTTCTCTTTGTCCTATCCAACAATAATGACATCAATAACAACAATAATAACCACAACAATAAAACAACAAAGGCAACAAAAGGGAATAAATCAATATAAAAAATTTAAAAAATGTTAAGCATGGGCATTTCATATATATCAAGCTCAGCTATGATTTATGATGATGCAGGAATTGAACTTGGGACCTTGCAGTCTCAGACATTGAGAGTATTTGGAAAAACATTATGCTATCTCTTCTTTCATCAAGTTTTTAAAAATCATGTGTCAGTTTTTCTTTTTTTTTTTTTTTTTTGGTTACCTCAGTGACATAATTGTGTTTCTTAAGAGACAAACAGATGTGAGGCTGGGAGGTGGCTTGTCTGGTAGAGCACTTAAATATTGCCATGAACAAAGACCTGGGTTCAAACTCCTGGTTCTCATTTAGGAAGCCTGCCAGGGGAAGCTTCATGTGTGGTGGAACAGAAATGAATGAATAAATGAATGAATATATGAATGAATGAATGAATAAATAAATAGATGTCAAGATGTCCACTAGAGAACTGTCAACTCTGATATGAGCTGGTGCAAGAGAGTGAACCTGTGACTTCTAGGGTCTTGGGCATTTAAGATGTATGCTCTGATAGGCTGACCTATCTCTCCAGCCTGAGAAAGTGATTTCCAATATGGATTTTCTTTTCAGACCCAAGTTTTGGGAGAATCTAACCAGTCCACTGTTTGGAACCCTTTCTCCTCCCTCAGAAACATCAGAGGTAAGCTATGGTGTAGGAGGGATAGTGACTGGAAGTGACTCTTTGGGACAAAAGGTTAGACTGTGTCATTGAGGTGCAGAAAATGGTGCTTCCCCCAATTCAAAAATCTGAATATTTTATTTTATTTATTTTCCCTTTTGTTGCCCTTGTTTTTTATTGTTGTTATAGTTATTATTGTTGTTGTCATCATTGTTGGATAGGACAGAGAAAAATGGAGACAGGAGGGGAAGACAGAGGGGGAGAGAAAGACAGACACTTGCAAACCTGCTTCACTGCCTGTGAAGCGACCCCCCTGCAAGTGGGGAGCCAGGAGCTCGAACCGGGATCCTTACGCCGGTCCTTGTGCTTCTCACCACATGTGCTTAACCCGCTGCGCTACCGCCCAACTCCCTAATATTTTTAAAAATATGTTTATTTTAATGAAAGAGAAAAGACAAGAGCACTGATCAACTCTGCCTGATGGTGGTGCTGGGGATTGAACCTGAGACCTCAGAGCCTCAGGCATGAAAGTCTTTTGCATAACTATGGTGTTGTATCCCCAGCCCACATGGATATTTTAAAATATTTTTATTTATTAATTATTAGATACAAATAAATTGAGAAGGGCCAGGTGGTGGCGCACCTGGTTGAGCGCACATGTTACAAATAAATGGAGAGGGGATGGGGAGGATAGAGAGGGAGAGAGACAAGACACCTGCATCCCTGCTTCACCACTTGTGAAGCTTTCCACCTCCAGGTGGAGATGAGAGGCTTGAAGCCAGATCATTGCACACTGTAATGTGTACGCTTAACCAGGTGCACCACCACCTAGCCCCACCTAGATATTTTCTTCACTAGACACTTCTTTCTCTCAGAGCAGTGTGTGTTTGCTCTCCCTTTGATGTCTTGCTTTGTGAAGGAAAGTGGCATGCCCTGCTCTGCTGCTGGCTCTGTGTTCTTCTTCTTCTTCTTCTTCTTTTTTTTTTTTTTTTGTTACTCCTCCAGGGTTATTGCTGGGCTCGGTGCCTGCACCATGAATCCACCGCTCCTGGAGGCCATTTTTTTTCCCCTTTTGTTGCCCTTGTTGTAGCTTCGTTGTGGTTATTATTATTGCCCTTGTTGACGCAATTTGTTGTTGGCTAGGACAGAGAGAAATGGAGAGAGGAGGGGAAGACAGAGAAGGGGAGAGAAAGATAGACACCTGCAGACCTGCTTCACCGCCTGTGAAGCGACTCCCCTGCAGGTGGGGAGCCGGGGGCTCGAACCGGGATCCTTATGCCGGTCCCTGCGCTTTGCGCCACATGCACTTAACCCACTGCGCCACCGCCCGACCCCCTGTTCTTCTTGATTTACTTGTAGATAATATGGACCTGACACTTCTTTTCTTGAAAGTCAGATGCTGTTGTACATCTGATAGAAAATTTGCATGCTTTCTGTGGTCCGGGAGGTATCATAGTGGATAAAAGCAGTGGATTCTCAAGCATGAGGTCCTGAGTTCAATCCCTGGCAGCACATGTACCTGAGTGATGTCTGGTTCTTTCTCTCTCCTCCTCTATCTTTCTCATTAATAAATAAGTACTTTTAAAAAGGAAAGAAAGGGGAGTCAGGCGGTAGCACAGCAGGTAAAGCGCAGGTCACACAAAGCACAAGGACCAGCGTAAGGATCCCGGTTCAAGCCCCCGACTCCCCACCTGCAGGGGGAGTCGCTTCACAGGCGGTGAAGCAGGTCTGCAGGTGTCTGTCTTTCTCTCCCCCTCTCTGTCTTCCCCTACTCTCTACATTTCTCTCTGTCCTATCCAACAACAATAACTACAACAATAAAACAACAAGGGCAACAAAAGGGAATAAATAAATAAATAAATGTAAATTTGCTTTCTGGGGGCCGGGCAGTAGCGCAGCAGTTTAAGCGCAGGTGGTGCAAAGCACAAGGACCGGCATAAGGATCCCGGTTCGAACCCCGGCTCCCCACCTGCAGGGGAGTCGCTTCACAGGCAGTGAAGCAGGTCTGCAAGTGTCTGTCTTTCCCCCTCTCTGTCTTCCCCTCCTCTCCATTTCTCTCTATCCTAACGATAACGTCAATAGCAACAACAATAATTACAAGAATTAAAAAAAAAGGGGGGGCAACAAAAGGGAAAATAAATTCAAAAAAATACAAGGGCAACAAAAGGGAATATAAATAAATATTTTTTAAAAAGGAAAGAAAATTTGCTTTCTTCAATCTTTGGGCCCTTGCTCTGTCCCGCTATGGACTGGGGGTAGGGTAATCAGGAAAGAAAGAAGTTCTCTTCATTATCGTTGTTATTTTCTGTTTTTCCCCCCTTTGCAGCCCAGCATCCTGGAAACCTGTGCCCTAATCATGAAGATAATATGCTTGGAGATATACTATGTAGTTAAGTGAGTCCTTTGTGTTTTTGAGAATTTTGTGAAAGGTTGGTGGTGGAAAAGGACTATGGTGGCCTGCCTCCCACTGGGTACATAACTGTACAAGTCCAGGCAGAGATGAGAGCTGGTGTGGAGCCATTTATGGAAGGCTGCTGAGCTATGTTCTGGCCAATCTGTTGATGGCGTTTATGATTGTCAAAAAGAGTTAGTGTGAAGCAGACTCCATATGCTCGGGATTTCATGGAGGAGAAATCCAGGAAAAGGCCTCACCTAATCCATTATGCTGAGTAAGAAGTAGGAGCCCCAACCACTGGAGGTGATCCTGGAGCCATCTGCTTTTTAAGCCCATGTGAGGTTGCCTTCTGTGCCTCAGCAAGAGATGTGCCCATCACATCCCCATTTGTTTTCAAAACCTAACTTTGTTTTTGTTTGTTTGTTTGTTTGTTTTCCTGACACTCTAGGGGCTCATTAGACCAGTCATTAAAAGACACACTCAAGAAATTTTCCAGTGAGAAACGCTTTGCCTACTGGTCAGGATATGTGAAGTCCTTGGCTATTCACACTGCTGACACAGAGGGCAGCAGCTGTACCTCCTTGGTAGAGTATCAGATGCTGGTTTCCGCTTGGAGGATGCTTCTCATTATCGCCACCAGTCATGTAAGAACCTCCTGGAGCAAGTTTTCACTTTGGTACCCTGGCAACTATTTCTTGGGATGCCTGGTAGATACAGTCCCTTGGGAGGAAGAATGAATCAAGAGGTTTTCCCAAAAAAACAGAAATTGAACAGGTTCTGTGCCCAAAAATGGAGGATGATAGAGGTGTTGGATTATGATAGGTTCAACTTAAAAACACCCCAGAAGGCAGGATGGGGAGACATCATTATAGTTATGAAAAAGACTCTTGTGCCTGCGGCTCTAAGGTCTCAGGTTCAGTCCCTAGTACTACCATAAGCCAGAGCTGAGCAGTGCTCTGGGGTCTCTCTCTCTCTCTCTCTCTCTCTCTCTCTCTCTCTCTCTCTCCCCTCCCCCTCCCCTCATTAATATAAATCTTTTTTGTTTTTTAAGTTCCAGAAAGCAGTTTCAGTCACAGATGCTTCCTATTTATAAAAGCCTGCCTCAGATAGACAGTGCAAGAGGCGCTACAAAACTGAAGTTTCCCCCAGTACTGTAGTGCGCCCATGTAGGGTGCCAGCTGCTTAACATGGGATGTATGCATGGCAAACCAGGCATCTGCCCAAGTAGGCTGCCTTTTTGCCCTCCTTCCCTCATTTAAAAACATCATTATTATTAATTTTTTGCCACCAGTGTTATCACTGGAACTATACACACCTGTATGACTCTACTGCTCCTGGCAGACTTTTTTTTTTTTTTTTTTTTTTTAAGAAAGAGGGTGAGAGTCAGACTGCAGAAATGGGAGAACTAGAGAGGGAGAGAAGAAGGACCACAGCACTGCTCCACTGTCATGAAGGTTCCCCTGTGCAGGTGCTGTCATGCGGTGGCTGGAGGCTCAGTGCATGGTAAAGTGTGCATCTGTGCCCCACGCCCTTTTTATTTATGTTATTTCAGGGAAAGAAAGAGATAACACACAATTATTCCACGATCTGTGGGGCTTTCCCCAAAAGTTCCCCTTGTTGCTGGGGCTTTATGCATGGTAAAAATAGCTTCACTAGCAAACGATCTGTAGTTGGCTTTTAAGGAGTTAGCATTTGGAAAATGTTTTCCAGCATCTATCTACCTCCCTCCTTCCCTTCCTCCCCTCCCTCCCTCCCTTCCTCCCTCCTTCCTTCCTTATTATTTTGTAGAGCCAGGGTGTCTCACATTCAGTTACACTACTCTCATTTTTTCATTCAAGACAGAGAGGAAGAGACATCACAGCACTGAGCTCCCTCCAGTGCCATGTTCCTCCTTTGTGGGGCTGGGCCACTGCATGGCAGCTTGTGAAAGATTTTTCTGGCCCATGTTTTTCTTGGCTATGAGTGTGTCTCAACACTATCTGGTTTTTGTTTGTTTTGTTTTTGTTTTTTATTTGGTTTGGGTCTTTTGTTTTTTACTTTTTTCTTAGTGATTTAATAAGTGGTTCACAAAATTATAAGATAACAGGAATATAGTTCCATATCATATCCACCACCAGAATCAACACTGTATATATAATAAAGATTTGTTGTTAATCTGTTCTTCTCTGGGGAATCCAAATTAATATCTTATTTGTGTGTAAATGTGACACCAAGGAGTGAACTGAGAGCCTCTCACATGCCCAAGTTTTTTATTTATTTATTTATTTATTTATTTTCCCTTTTGTTGCCCTTGTTGTTGTTGTAGTTATTATTGTTGTTATTGATGTTGTTGTTGGATAGGACAGAGAGAAATAGAAGAGGGGAAGACAGAGAGGGGGAGAGAAAGATAGACACCTGCAGACCTGCTTCACCACTTGTGAAGCGACTCCCCTGCAGGTGGGGAGCCGGGGGCTGGAACCGGGATCCTTATGCCAGCTCTTGCACTTTGTGCCGTGTGCGTTTAACTCACTGCGCTACTGCCCAACTCCCTTGCCCAAGTTTTTCATTCTGTATATTGAGAAAGACCGCCATCCATGCAGTTCCATTTAGCGTGGTCCGTGGTGCCAGGGATTATCCCTAGGGCCTCATACATAGTAAGGCATACACTCTACCTGCAGAATTAGTTCCTAGCCTCACATTAATATCTTGAATTCATTAATTGAGCTTGATATAATATACATTTCTTATTCTAATCACTTCTACCTTCTCTAAGACTTCATTCCTTCAATCCAGATCACCCAAGACTGAAGCTGTGTTGTAGACTATAAACACACCGAAAGTCTCAGCTGTCTTTTGGGCGACTAGTCCCTAATTAAGCGGCAAGTCTTGATTGCACCCTTTGACCTAAGGAAATAGATCTGTCTTTTTGTCAGGTACCAGGGATATAGTATTGAGCAAGGTAGATGAAGTCTCTTAACTCATAGAAGGAGGCAAATTATAAACAGATTCACTAAGAAGTATATTTTGAGTTTGTGGCCATTATCTCAGAAGGAAATGATTAGAATTCTATAGTAGTGGGTGTTAAAATATGGTTGGTGTAGTCAGGATGGCCCACCCTGAGGGGGTGTTGTGTAAACTTGAGATCTGACTATGCAGACAGACATTCCAGGTTGAGAACCTGTGGTAGAGAGTAGTCTAAGCAGGTGGAATCACAAGTGCAAAAAGTTCCGGAAGTGTGTCAGAGCCTGGTATGTTGAAGAGAGAAGAAGGAGGCCAGTAAGACTGGATAGGTGTGTGGCCTCCAAGGCAGTAATGAGTTTGTATTTCCAGTGCACAGGAAAGCCTTTCAAAGGATTTCAGCAGAGGAAATATGCACTTATCATAGTGCTGATAAGGACTTACCAGTATGATTAAGTGCCTGGTAGAGGACCCCTATGCTTCTTGGCTTCTAAAGTCTCAGCATTTTCCCAGTTAGCATAACCCCTGCTCCTTTGTAGGCGGAGATACTGCACCTGACTGAGTCTACAGTACGTCGCCAGCTCTTTCTTGATGTGCTCGATGGAACCAAAGCGTTGGTAAGTGTGTCTGGGAGATGTCATACATCTCCCAAAGAGCATGTCTTGGAGCTTACTGGTCTATAGCCACCCCAAGGTCAGGTCATTGGGCTTAGTTTGCCTAGGAGGCCTGAGGCTGTGGAGGGAAACAGGTCTGCTGCTGCCTTTCCAGTCCCTGCTTCTCCTGGATCCTACCTCTGTGAATCCCTTGCTGGGAAAGAAACATAAATCTGCAAGGTCCCTGTGGATAGAACTCACCTTTCTGACATACCACCTCACACAGTCTTTTAAGTGGTGTGCCATCTCCCCATAGCTCCTGGTACCGGCCTCTGTGAACTGCCTCCGTCTCGGCTCCATGCTGTGCACTTTACTGCTGATCCTCCTCCGGCAGTGGAAGAGGTGAGCGAGCACTATGCTAGGGTAGTGCTGCCTATTCCATGCTCTTCATTGACCTTTCTTTGTCTTCCCAGAGGGGAGAAAGTAGGCATGAAACAGATCAGCTTTCTGCCATAGGCAGTGGGACTGACAGCTGCCCCTGGGCATTGTAAGATGAGGAAAGGACAGTTTGGGGTCTTGATTAGTCTCACCATCTCACCCTTTATTTTTTCTAGAGAATTGGGGTCTGTGGATGAAATTCTCAGACCCTTGACAGATATCCTGGAAGGAGTACTACAGGCAGACCAGAAACTCATGGAGAAGACCAAGGCCAAAGTGTTCTCAGCATTCATCACTGTGTTGCAGATGAAAGAGATGAGAGGTGAGGCCCAGAGTGGAAGGGCACTGGCAAGTCTCCTCAGCACTACTGGAAGCCAGTGTGGGCAGGACCTCCTCCAGCCTGTAGCTAAATATTTTTCCTGTGAGGTTTGAGTTTCCAGTCCCAAACCTCTTGTCTGCAAGAAAACTCTTCTTCTGGGGCTAGGAGATAGCTTCTCTGGTAGGGTATGTGCCTTTCCATACTTTAAACCCCCAGTACTCCATAGATGGTGGAATATTGCTGTTGTCTCTGCCTCTCTGTGTCTTCTGATATAATTAAAACTTTGACCTGGGAATGATGGAATCATGCATGTGAAAGACCCTGGCACTGTAAAAATCTTCTACTTGCCTGATAAGCAGATAGTGGTGTGGAGAGAGATTAGCAAGGTGTTACAAGGCAATGTCTTCTCCCTGTCTGCTCTGCAGTGAGTGACATCCCTCAGTACTCACAGCTGGTACTGAACGTCTGTGAAACCCTCCAAGAAGAAGTGATTGCACTCTTTGACCAAACCCGCCACAGTATGGCATCAGGCAGTGCCCCAGAGGACAAGGACAGCATGGACACTGATGACTGCTCACGGGCCCGACACAAGGACCAGCGCGATGGGGTAAGGGAGCACTTTGGGAAGGAAGCTGTTTGTCCTTAGGTCCATATAACAAATAGGAATGGCCTGTCCATTCTGTACCTGGCCCTGGGAGTGGTTAGTGAACAAGATAGTCACTGCATGTGCAGACTAAAAAAATTTGCCTGATGGAGGGACCAGGCTGGGGCACACCTGGTTGAGCACACGTTACCTTTTAAACTATATTTATTATTGGATAGAGAAAGAGAGGAGTTGAGAGGGAAAGAGATAGATAGGCCGACAGACACCTGAAATCCTCCTTCACTTTGTGAAGCTTTCTCCCTGTAGGTGGAAAACTTTAAAGGGCTTGAACCTGAGTTCTTGCATATTGTAATATGTGTGCTTAACCAGATGTACCACTGCCTGGCCCCAAGTAAACATTTTCTTAAAAATAAAAAAGACAATTTTTTTTTAATTATTTCTTTATTGGGGAATTAATGCTTTACATTCGACAATTTTCTTAATGAAAAAATGACTCAGGTTGTTCAGATTCTTCTTGTATGTGTCCCACAGGGAAGAAAAACAAGTCAAATTGGCAATGTGAAGGATTCCCCCTGAATCTAGGGACTGAGCGAGAAAGTGACTAAAGCACTGGTAGTTGTGCAGGTCGAGGATTCTGACTGGGAGAACTGCAAGTAGGACGTAGGGGGAGTGTTGTCTGAGGTCTGAAGAAGGCTGCTGTGAGCAAAGACCAAGTGAGGCAGCTGTGTCAGGGACTTTGCTCTAGGTCCTAATTGAATGGGGTGGCGACTTAAGGACTTGAAGCAGGCATGGGATCAGATCATAGTCTAGAAAGACCACTGGTGAAGTATAGAATGATGTTCTTTAAACTAGGCCATAACCTATGAGTGGGTCTTAAGCTCATTTGGTTACAACTAACGTTTCATTAAGTTAAATAAAATGTAAAGATACTAGTGTACTTCGAAGGATGTAATGTGCTTCTCAGTGTTGAGTGAGAATGCATCAATATTCATATCCTAGCTAGGCTGCCGTGTAAAAATTGTTACTATATGGGAGTCAGGCAGTAACACAGCGGGTTAAGTGCAGGTGGCGCAAAGTGCAAGGGCCAGCGTAAGGATCCCGGTTTGAACCCCTGGCTTCCCAACTGCAGGGCAGTAGCTTCACAAGTGGTAAAGCAGGTCTGCAGGTGTCTTATCTTTTTTAAATAGTATTTTTAAAAATTGTTACAAGTTGTATTCAGAAATGAGTAGCGGCCAGAAGGTGGTGCAGCCTTAGATGCAAAGTCCCCTTTGATTCTCAGCACCACATATGCCAGGGCAATGCTCTCATCTGCTCATTCGCTTTCTCTCACCCAAATGAGTAAATAGATAAATAATCTCAATAATAAGTAGAAATTTGAAAGGCTACTGTAAAAACATCAAGTAGGGAGACTCCAGAGAGGAGGAAGTATAGCTTAGGAGGTGGCTGCAGCTGAGCTCAGAGGGACAGTCACTTTGCCTTTACTCTCTAGTAGCAGTCGCCAATAGCTGAAGTAGAGGTGGGCGTGGGAACCGAGTGAGCAGGGCTTGGAGAGATCCTCAGTTACCTGTCAGTCAAATTCGCTTGGAGGTGTGGATGGTCAAGAGAAGTTGTAAGGAATTGGGCCCAAAGCTGTCTTCTTTCTCCTTCTTTTTCTTTTCACCCTCTGCATTGATTCTTCCCCTTGTATTCATCTTTGCCCCTGGCCCCAGCAGGTGTGTGTGTTGGGCCTGCACCTGGCCAAGGAGCTGTGTGAGGTAGACGAGGATGGCGATTCGTGGCTACAGGTGACCCGAAGGCTCCCCATCTTGCCAACACTCTTCACTACCCTGGAGGTGAGCCTTCGCCTGAAGCAGAATCTACATTTCACTGAAGCTTCATTGCACCTGCTCCTCACCCTGGCTCGAACCCAGCAGGTAGGAATCAAGCCTAAGGACGCCAAGGACAGGCAGGTTCTAACACTGCCTTCGAGCCTCCCAGAAGCTGTGAGCTTCACATAACACTGGGCAGAGCAGCTGCCCAAGCTTTGGGACTGGTGGGGCAAAGCCTGGTTCATCTCATTCTTCATCTCTCTTTCCAGGGAGCTACAGCAGTGGCTGGAGCTGGCATCACCCAGAGCATCTGCTTGCCGCTCCTCAGTGTGTATCAGCTCAGCACCAATGGCACAGTACAGGTGAGTTCCAGTAGCTTTCCAGGACTGGACTAGCCAGAGTACAATTCTGGGGGAAAGTGTTCCGCCTTCCCAACTCCCACCACCACCACCCCACCCCGCTCCCATCTTCACTATGAAGAAGTCAATCTCTTGAGTTGTCTCAGTCTTTGGTGATCTGCCAGGGCTAGCCTGATAAAACCCTCCCCATCCACATCATCCTGACCCAAAACAGGAGACACTCACACAGCTGGTTAGTGGCAGCCCTGAGTCTAGAATACAGGATTCTTGTTCACTGTCTGATGCTGTCTACTTAGAACTACTGGTCTCAGGTCCCTTCTCCCCCTGCCAGTCACCAGATAGTAACTACCCAATCCAGTTTTCTCCTCTGAGCAGTCAAGGCTGCCTTTGCTTTCGACTAGCCTTCTTGAAGTCATATACTAATCTTGCCTGCCTTTTGTCTCAGACACCTAGCACCTCTCGGAAGTCCCTGGATGCTCCGTCTTGGCCAGGGGTCTACCGCCTGTCCATGTCTTTGATGGAACGGCTCCTCAAAACTTTGCGCTACAATTTCCTGACTGAGGCCCTAGATTTTGTGGGGGTTCACCAGGAGCGGACTTTACAGGTGAGGGGCCTCCAGCCTGGGCTGGGGCTCCCAGGACGTGGTGTGGTTCAGGTCATTGGGATAGGAGACTTGGCCATGAAGGGTGTAGGGGCCTCTTTTCATGATGTGCTCTCAGGACTACAGGGTGACTGGTAGCCCAAGGGCAGCTGCTCTGCTGAGGGGCAGAGATCAGCTCAGAAAAAGAAAGCCTCAGTCAGAATGCCAAGCCACCTGTTGTGGCACCACTTATTTGTGAGCCAAGGAATTCTGCTCCCTACGGGATGGCAGGTTTAAGTCACTTGTCCTTTCCTGTCTCCCCTCAGTGTCTCAACGCGGTGAGGACAGTGCAGAGTCTGGCTTGCCTGGAGGAGGCAGACCACACTGTGGGCTTCATATTGCAGCTTTCCAACTTCATGAAGGAGTGGCATTTCCACCTGCCTCAGCTCATGCGGGATGTCCAGGTCAGCCTCACACATGGTTTCTTGGTAGGGACTGGGGAAATGCTTGGGAACAGGAAGTATCTCTAGGGAACTACAAGCTTGTTCCTGCACTGTGAGCTTTTTGCTTAGGCAGTATGGACATTGCTTCCTCTAGAATTGCATTTTCCCTTCCACAGAGTGGGCAGTCCATGAAAGTTAAGAACTTGGGCTTTGTCAGACACACCTCAGTTTACCTGCGTTAGGAACAGGCCTGAAGCTAGGAATCAGCTGGCAGAGAGAAGGAAGAGTGCAGACTCTGCACTCATATTTGCGACCTTGACCGAGTCACTTGGCTTCTGTAAGCCTTTTTTTTTATTATTTGCAAAATGGGCAAACAGTCCTCACTCAGTTAATTTCCCTGAGATTACATAGGGTCCCAGGGAAATAGTCCAGGCATCTGGTGGCTCAGTTTATAGTTGGCAGACTCAAGTAGAGAACATAGGTCCAGGGAGATAGTTCAGCCTGTTATAGCATAGAGCTTGCATGCCTGAGGCCACAGGATCAATCCCCATCACCACCATATGTCAGAATTGAACAGAACTTGGGGTCTTCCGTACCTACATATGCCACAGCTGAATAGTACTGGGGTGTGTGTGTGTGTGTGTGTGTGTGTGTGTGTGTGTGAAAACTGATTTTTCTTGGGGGCCAGGCGGTGGTGCACCTGGTTGAGTGCACATGTTACAATGTGCAAGGATCCAGGTTTGATCCCCTAGTCCCCTCCTGCAGGGGGAAAGCTTTGCAAGTGGTGAAGCAGGGCTGCCGGTGTCTCTCTTTCTCTCTCCCTATCTCCCCATTCCCTCTTGATTTCTAGCTTTCTCTGTCCAATAAATAAAGATAATAAAAAAAAAATTTTAACAATTAACTAATTTTTATTTTACTTTATTTTAAATAAGGCGGATAGAGAGAGCCAGGAGATAGCTCACCCAATTCAGCACACACTTTCCATTGCACAAGGACCCAGGTTTGAGCCCCTGGCCACCACATGGGAATATTATGCAGATGGGAAGAGGCTTCATGGGTGGAACAGTCTCTCTCTCTCCCTCTATCTAAAAAAAAAAAAAAGTTTACCACATGGGAGAGAGAACATAGTGGAAAAAATACTTTAATGCCTAAGGATTCAAAAGCTACAGGTTTAATCCCCAGCACAACCATAAGCCAGAACTGAGTAGTGTTCTGGTAAAAAATAAAAACGAAAGTCTACTGGGAACAATGAAACAGGCACAAAAACCCAGCAGCAAAATATGAGAGAGAACAGAGGAGAGTATAGCAGGTAAGGAAGGCAGGGCAGCGTGTAGGTACATCAAGCCTGTTTGGCTGGTCTGGCCGGGGGTGATGCCCCGAGTACACCCTCATATCTGCCCTGTTTGCTTCAGGTCAACTTGGGCTATTTGTGCCAGGCCTGCACCTCCCTCCTACACAGCCGCAAGATGCTGCAGCACTACCTACAGGTAACTCGGCCCCTCCCCATCATGGCAGCCCAGAAGCCCACACGCCTGTCTTCTCTGTTCTCTCCCTTCAACCTTATGTTTCCCACAGAACAAAAATGGAGATGGCATCCCCTCAGCTGTCACCCCCCAAGTTCAGAGACCACCCGCAGCTGGCCCTCCTACCTCCTCTTCCAAGCAGCCCACTGTGGACACAGAGGCCTCAGAGCAGCGAGCCTTACACACAGTCCAGTACAGCCTGCTCAAGATCCTCAGCAGGACCCTGGCAGCCCTGCGCCACTTCACTCCTGATGTCTGCCAGATCCTGCTGGACCAGGTGATGGTCACCACACTGCCAACCTCCCGCGGGGTACCTCAGAGGTTGTGCTGTGTTGCACTCTGTACTGAAGAGCTAAATCCCTAAATCTTTTTTGTTTTGTCTTGCAGTCCTTGGACCTTGCTGAATACAACTTCCTCTTTGCCCTGAACTTTACCACTCCCACCTTTGACTCAGAAGTGGCACCTTCTTTTGGGACCCTTCTGGCCACGGTGAATGTGGCCCTGAACATGCTTGGAGAAGTAAGTTGAGTGCTTTCACTTTGGCCCTCACTCCATCTCTTTCCTGAGCCTATTTGTCTTTTAAAAATGGGTGTGGGGAGCTGGGCGGTAGCGCCGCGGGTTAAGCGCAGGTGGCACAAAGCACAAGGACCGGCAGAAGGATCCCAGTTCCAGCCCCCGGCTCCCCACCTTCAGGGGAGTCACTTCACAAGCGGTGAAGCAGGTCTGCTGGTGTCTGTCTGTCTCTCCTCTGTCTTCCCCTCCTCTCTCCATTTCTCTCTGTCCTACCCAACAATGACGACATCAAGAACAACAACAATAAAACAAGGGCAACAAAAAGGGATAAATATATATATTTTTTTTAAAAAAAAAAAGACTTTAGAAGAAAGTGTTTATCAGCACAGGCATGCCAAACTGAAAGCTTAGAGCTCTCACTGTTATTTTGTTACTCCCTTGCTTCTCTCCCTCCAGCTTGACAAGAAAAAGGAGCCTCTCACCCAAGCTGTGGGGCTTAGCACACAGGCGGAAGGAACCAAAACACTGAAGTAAGGGAGCCTTCCTGGAGTTGACCTGGGGTTGGAGTGTGGTCAAGAGCTGACTCTTCTTGCACCTCCCAATGAAGCCTCAGCCTAAGCACATCCATTCTCTTAGGTCCCTCCTGATGTTTACCATGGAAAACTGCTTCTACCTGCTCATCTCCCAGGCAATGCGCTACCTTCGGGACTCAGCTGTGCACCCTCGGGACAAACAGAGGATGAAGCAGGAGCTCAGCTCAGAACTGGTACAGATGGATGAATGAAGGGATATAGCTGGAGGAGGGAGGCTGACTCCCGACTCGAGGGGGCCCGTTCGGGAGGAGCCCCATGGGAGGCTGCTGGAAGCTTCAGAGACTTACTGGACTGCTTGTTTCTCTCCTAGAGTACCCTGCTCTCCAGCCTCTCCCGTTACTTCCGACGGGGAGCCCCCAGCTCCCCCGCTGCCGGTGTCCTCCCCTCACCTCAGGGCAAGTCCACCTCTCTGTCCAAGGCCAGCCCTGAGAGTCAGGAGCCTCTGATCCAGCTGGTGCAGGCCTTTGTCCGCCATGTGCAGAGATAGGACAGCAGCACGCCGCACACCTGCCGCTCTACCAACCTGCGCGCACCCTGGAGTGCTGCTGGCCCGCAGCCCCTCTGGGACTGACAGCAGCCAGGATCCCACCACCTGCTCACTGGTGTTATTTTTGTAATAGATCAAGAGGTCAACGGCAAGGGTGGGAACCCCTGTGTCTGCTGTGCTCCTGTTCTCATGTTTAAAATGTCCCAAAGAGGCATACTCCTTTCCAGCAGCCCCTGCTGCACTTGGCCCTGACCCAGGAGCTGGGCAGGGGAACCAGCATCACATACAGTCTAAAAGAGGCTGTAACACGGGTTTGCATATAGGTTTTCCATGTTCTGTTCTTGCAATTTTTTGGTAATACTGTGGTCTATTTATACAAATATTAAAGTACTGTTTATAGACAGCTGTGTGCTATGTGCCTACCAAACCCCAAAACCACTAGCCAGCTCTCGCAGCACTGCACAAGGGCCTGGAATGGAGTGGAGGCCTGAGAGGGTTGACTCACTGATACCCTCCATTGATGTTCCTGGCAGGAATTACTAGCTAGATACCGACAGATTTTTCCCTTCAGCCAGCCCAGGTCTTGTCTCCCACCCCTTCCACTTACCAGCTGCTGAGCTTATCACTGGGTGTAGCCTTCTTTGAAGTTCCACTTCCTATTTATAGCTGTGCCCCTGCCTCCCTATCCTCCTCTCCAGAAGCCTCAGCAGTGGGGCCTACCACCCCTTGACCTCCTTAAGGCCTAATCATACTCCTGAGCCTGGCTAAGAGCTATTTTAAAAACCTGGCCTGTAGCCCAAAACCATGACTGGAAGTCTCTAGAATCAGACGGACCTGGCCTAGATTCCCCAGTTGAGATGACTGGCTGGTCTTCCCTCACCTGTGAGGACAACATGAAAATACATGTGGACAAAGTCATCGGGGCCCACAGAAAGCCCTGGCAGCTGTCAGTCACTTGCACTCACACCACCCTGCAAGTCCCTACCCATAGGGGAGCCTTCCTCTGCCCTTTGGAGGGATTCCTGCTTTGAAGAACAGTCCCTTGGCCCCAATGCTTCTGAAGGCATGGCAACGGGCCATGCTGTCTGCACAGGCCTTGCCCAAAAACATGCCCTGTCCACCTCCCAGGAAGAGTGGTACCACTGCACCCACTCTTCCCTCTCCCACTCCAGTGCCAGCCCTGAGGTCGCAATCCCTTACAGGAGCCTAGGCAAGATGCACAGAAAGGAGGGTTTATTGTTTGTTACTGACTGGCTAGAGAGCAAGCAGACAGGCAGAGTAAAAAGACTGTTAAAAAGTGGTGAAGTGCAGGCTGCAGCCGCCATCCTTGGCTTGAGCTGGGGGAAGGGTAGCACCGGGGAGATGCTCACAGGCCAGCCCTGCCTTCAGCCAGGCTCCTCCGGCTCCAGTCTGGCCAGAGGGGGCTATCCCTGGGGTGCCACACACCTCCCGTTTTCCCCTTGCTGCTTTTGGCAACAAAAAGGTGGTGTGTTCTTATCCAAGGCTACCCCCCTGGCTTCTAGGCCAATTGTGGCTACCCCCCAATGTGGTCCCCTCCCTCTTTAGCAGGAGCCAAGAGGACTGGGTGCTCTGGGGGTGCAGGTGGGGTTGAGAGCTCCAGAGCCACAAGTCAAAAGCAGAGCTGGGAGAGGGACCGGGGTCATTCAGCCTCTGGGGCTCCCTCACAGCTGGATGACCAAGGGCAAAGACAGAATGAGGTCAGTCTCCCCACCCTGAGCAGCTGGGTCACCAACAGATGAGACAAGAGGCAAGGCTGCCCCCTCTTCTGCCAGGGCCAGAACGGGCAGGGGCCTGGGTGGAGGCCCGCTTAGCTGAGCAGTTCCAAGTAGGTGACAGGGACCTTGCCCTTCTTGTTGCCCCTTTCGCCAATAAGCCAGTCAGGGTCCATGCCGGGCAGGCTGTAGACAGTGATGAGCTAAAGGGAGGGCAGAGAGGAAGGTCACACCCTGGCCAGGGCAGGATGTGCCCTAGGGATTAGATGTGAGGCAGGACTGTGGTCTCCCCCATATGTAGGAGCTACACCTCCAAAGGGCACCAAAGACTCCTTGGAGCGGACGCTGCCTCCACTTATGTCCTCTGGCCCTAACTCTGCAGCTGGGGTCCCTTGAGACTGAAGACATGGGGTGGAGTCTGAGTCTGAGCACCCTGCACCTCTATGCTGGCCCCACTCTGGCTGCCCACCACCCTCCCTGACAGGCACCCTGGCTGGGCCCACCTCATCCGCTAGCAGGGCCAGCTCACTGCTGTCAGCTGCCTCGTAGTCGTAGAGCACCCTCGCCTTCCGGGTGCCGCTGGCAGGTGGGGCCACCTCTTCAAGGCAGAGGGCAGCCTCCCCCCGTGGGACCAGGCCTGCCCCAGATGGACCCAAAGGCATGGTGGCAGCAGTGGTTGTAGGCGAGGTACTGCTCAGGGGCAGGGAGGCGGGCTCTGTGGTGCCCACAAAGGTGCCTGGGAATCTGTAGAGAAGCAGGCGTATCTCAGCAGCCCTGTGGTGGTTCCGTGTGCTGCCCCCGACACCCCCCACACACATACACCAGCTGGGCTACTGTGCAGAGAAGGGAGATCCCAGCTACTTACATGGCTCCCTGGGAGCTGGCAGCATGAAGAGAAAGGCAAAGCAAGGGGAAAGTAAGATGCACGGGCCCTGGCCCTGCCCTCCTCCCCCCAGCATTCTGGAAACTACTCTCAGGCCACCCTGGAAGGTAGGTGCCCAGGCCAAGGGAGGGTGTGGGGAAGGTTGGGGCCCAGACTGCATCCCTCTGACTGGCTGAGCTCAGAAGGCTCTTGCATGAGACAGTCCGGGCTGCTACTGGCTGGGGGGCTAGGGGACCTCAGTGGGCACCTGCCCAGCTGTTTCTGTAAGTCCAGCAAGTGACGGTAGCACTGCGCGTAGTAAGTTGTCTGAGACTCAACGAATTCATGGAGGCATCGGAGGTGGTTCACCTGTGGGAGAAAGCAAGCCCTGACCCAGGTCAGCCACGGGAGACCCAACAGTCCACCCCCCCCCAAGTCCTCTGTCAGACCCCAGCCCAGCAGTCCACCTTCTGCGCAAGCCCCCTACAAACCCTAGGGTTTGTTATCAGGACAACCCCCCTTGGGGACATGGCCCCAGCGCTACCCCTTGCCTCCCACCTCAGCTCTGCGCTGCCCACAGCCTTGTCATGGGGCACTTAGTGGGGGCCCAGGGAAGCAAGCAGAGGAGCTCTCAGATGGGAGGGGCAGTTACTCACATGAGTGCTGCTGATGCCCTCCAGCAGGAGCCGGGTCACTTCTGCCTGCCGGTCAAACTCTGTCTGGGCTACTCGGAGCTCCTGCTCCGCCTATGGAGTGAGAGAGTGAAATGTTGCGGCTGTCCTCTCATCAGCCTTCTGCTCCCCAAGCCCACAGCAGGGCCCCTCCTCCTAAGTGGGAGACAACCCAAGGAGGCAGAGGTGTTCTCACCAGCCTCAGATCTAGAGCCCTGTCCTTTTGTCTCCAGCCCCTGGCTCAGGTTCTGGCAAGTGGGGACACTGCCAGGGCTCCCAAATCTTCATTTGCCCACCTGCCATCACCAGCCATGGGCGAAAGGCACTGGGCAGGTACCGCAGGGTCTGGGGCTTGTCCCGAAGCCCATGGAGGGAGCCCCCCAGGAGGCCTGATGATAGCTCATTGCCAGGGGCTGTGGACCAGAGCCCAGAACTGGAAACAGACTCCCAGCACTCCCACCTTCTCTGGCCTCTCCCACCCCCCAACTCCAACTCACCTTCTCCACCTCATCATTCCAAAGCTGCAGAGATCACACAGGCCCGTCAGCAGGGAAGGGAGGGGCAGCGGTCAGGGGAAGGAGGAGAGGGAGGAAGGCTGAACCCCAGAGTCTGTGCCCAGCTCCAGGTCCCCTAGACCCCCACCTTTTCTCTTTTCACCTCCCATCCCCCTGTCCCCCTCCCAGGAGGAGGCCTGGCCTAAGAGAGAGGTACAGGGCAGTCTGACATGCCACATGCGGGGCAGGGGACAGCCAGCTGGGAAGTCCTGCTCAGGCTGCTGCTCCAGGGTCAGCCCCCAGACTCCGACTGGGGTCTCTGGGGAAACCAAGCGGCCTCCACCCCACCCTGCCTCCTGGCTGAGGCTGCTGGGCTGGGAGGGAGGACCACATGACCCTGGGCCAGTCACTGAACCTTTCTGTCCTTTGGCAGAGAAAGGCAGCCTCCTGCCCGAGTCACACTGGAATTCAATGGCAAAAGGAAAAAACAGGGCAGTCTCCCCTCTCTGGGATTATTTCTCCTTCCACTCAGGCCAGGAGAGAGAACAGGAAGTGTCATCCAGAGTCTAGAGAAGAAAAGCCCCCTTTCTCCCACCAGGACTTAGGAGGCCCATTGCTCCAGCCCCGTGGGACCCCTGCCCTGAGACAGGGAGACAGGGTGAGGTCTCAAGGCAGAGATGGCCCACCAGGCCCACCACAGAGCTGCTCAGGAAACGACAGCACGGGAAGCAACCTCCATGCAGATGGAGGCAGGACACTGGGCCACACACAGCCAGGGACAACATCCCAGCCGCTGACTGCATGAACACACAGGGTAACATGCTCATGACAGAGAGGAGCAGAGGGTCTGTGTGGGAGGACGTCATCATGGGGGGCCCAGAGGACAGAAAAAGGGAGAAGAGACACAGCAGAGGAGACAGAGCAGAAGGGCTACACAGACATGAAGAGATGGAGTGACCAGCCTAGTTCTCAAACCCAACACTATTTACTACGTAGCTCAACATGGGGCCAGGTGGTGGCACACCTGCAGGGGGGAAGTTTGGTAAGCTGCAGGTGTCTCTCTCTCTCTCCCTATCTCAGTCTTTCTTTGTCTCTATCAAATAAATAGATACATAAAAATATCAAATAAATAGCTTAAAAAGTAGAGAACAGAGCCCAGTCCCACCATCCTATTCCATCACCTCCAGCCCCCACAACTCCTGCCTGGCACCACATCCTGTCCTTCTCAAGAAGTGCTCTGCACTCCAGCCCCTGGTGTGGCTGCCTCCACCGGCAACACCCCTTACTCCTGTTCCCTAGCACACACACACACACACCCCCCCAGGGCCCCTCTACCACAGAAGTGCCCAGAAAGTAGCAGGAGGCACTGTCACCTGTCTTTAGGAGCTAGTGAGTCCAGGAAAGCCTCAAGGCCTGGCGCTGGGGGCAGAGTGGGGCTGGGGAAATGTACGCCCACCGGGGGGGCCACAGGCTCTCAGGGCCTGATGTCCTCAGAGCACTATAAGAGCTGGTCCCGCCTCCATCTCCAGTGTTTGTCAGAGAGAAGCAAAGCCAATAAAACAGTCATGGGACATGGGACACACAGGTGGGCAGAGTCCTGGGCCCACAGCCTGTCATGGTGCAGGGCCTGTGGTCCTCTCTGGCTGCAGAGGAGGGGTAATGGGGTGGTGGTTGAGGAGAGAGATGCGCTTACCGCGGAGGCGCTGGCCGAGAGAATGTAATTACGAGGTCTAGTCTCCTGAAAGTCAGGCACCGTCTGGCAGGAACAGAGTTCATGGGGGGAGAGGGGAGTCACGCTGGGCCAGAGCTGGGAGCTACTCAGGCTCTCCCTAAAGGAGAGGCCCCAGCCAGGGACAGGAGGCCACAGACAAACACACACAGACCCCCATGTCCCCAGGTCACCGCATAGAGCTGGGGTGCCTTCAGGAGACTAAAAATGAGACTAGGGAGGTGCCCACACTGGGGCCTAGAGAAGCAGTTGCAGCAGGAAGATGGCCCACTACCACTGTCAGCACCCTTGCCTCTGGTGGAGCTGAGGTCTGGACCCCTAGCCCCACGCTAGCCTCACCTACAAGCCCTCTGGCTAGATCCCCCACCCCCAGACCTCCAAACAAAGGCCGCACTCCCCACACCTCCACTTTCTTTACCCCAGTCTCTCTGCACACCATCTCTTTGGCTCTTGCAGCAAGGACCTAGCCCACCCCACCAGGGTGGACAGATGGATACACAGATGGACAGAGTGACAGGCTTTCAATATTTGCAAAAGCTGCCTTCCAGGCTTCCGTGCCGGGCACCCCCAGTCCAAAAGCTCTGGGGGGGGAGCAGCTGCTTTGCAAAAAGCCTGGAGGACATGCCCGTCAGCCGCGCCCGGGGCTGAGACGAGCACTCCAAAGCAGCACAGCACATGGGACAGGTATACTCACATCTCCCTCACACTGAGCCAAGTTACCCAAAGCAGAACAGAAAGGAACAAAAACAAAGAGTTAGTGAGTTCACAGCGCAGGCGAGAGCAGGCCCCCCAGGCCCTGGTGGGAGAGGACAGGGAAGCAGACCCAGCAGGCCACTCTGTGCACACAGTACGTGCATGCGTGCGTGTGTGCGTGTGCATGCGTGCGTGCGTGTATGTGTGTGTGTGTGTTCTCAACCGGGAAGGTCTGAGGGAGGGAACTGGAGTCCCTAGACTGCCCAGGTCCTGATTCTGTAAAGGGTGTCCTGGTCTAGCCAAAGGCTGAGACTGTCCAGGCCATCTGACCAGTTGTGCTACTCGAGTGACAATAAAGGCTGCCCTGGCCCATGTTTGGTGGGAAGTTTGTTCCAGCCAAGTTACGGCAGAGAAGTAGTTCAGCCCTGAGTGACTAACTGTCCTGTCCAGGTGACTTGGCAAGGTCATCCCTATAGCCAGCCAGGGGACAGACAGCCCAGCTGACCCCAACACGACTCCAGTGACTGAGCCCTGATTCCAATCTGGCTCCAGTGCAGGAGGGGAAGAAGGGAGGCTTTGGGGCCAGGCCTAGCCTTCCTTAGCCAACAAGCCATGGCAGTGGTTTCCATAACATACCCTGGACCTGGGGGTTTCACCCACCGCTGCACCCTGATAGCCTGCCTGCCAGGAGTGTGCTCACCTTGGGGTCCAGCTCCCCCAAGCCTGGCCTAGCCCTAGTCAAATCACTCCCTCCCCCCATGTCCCACTGGCTGGTCTGGCTGCACAGGTCTCTCTCAGTGAGCTGGCATGGAGGGGGGGTCAAGACACCCACCTGCCTTACTAGGTTCCATTTATGGGGCTGTTTGAAAGTACCCCCACACACACCCAGATATGCTCCTAAGCAGGTGGCGGTCCAGCCCAGGGCTGTCCACTCCATTGCAGGGGAGCCTGAGCACAGGGCGCCCTAGCCCTGGTGTGGAAGAGCAGGTGTTGGAGTTAGTAAGGAGTAGCCATGCCCGGCCAGAGCCAGGGCCAGAGCCGAGCATCAGGGAGGGTGGGGAGGAACATGCAAGAAGCTCCCACTGGCTCCCCATCTAGGGAGGTTTTGGAGAACATGAGACCTGGCGGGGGCACTACTGGTCAGCCCAACTCCTTAAAACCTGCCCTGGGGCCCAAATCATGGGACCATCAGGGCTCCCTTCTGGGGGGTTAGAGGGGAGAGGTATGACCGCAAGTGGCCAGCCCAGATCAGTGCCTCCTGGCAGGGACAGAAGTCAGAGTTCATGCCAAACACCAAGTCCCTGCACAATACCTCCCCCCTTGGCTCCACCCAGAGCTGGGGGGGTCTGAAGCCAGTAGAGACACCTACCGTGGCTTTGGCCTCTGCGGCCTTGGCTTTCTTTAGCCGGGCTTTGCAGGCATCCAGGTCCAGACGGCGGTTCTGGAGGAGCCTCCTCTCCTTCTGTGGGAGAGGGACAGGGAGGGGAGTAAGGCCCAAGCAGCCCTGGGAGAGTCAACCATGGCAGGACTGGCTCGTGGGCCCATCGCATCAGGACACAGAACCTGAGGTGCTGACAGTGACAGCCATCCACTATGGGTCACTTGGTCTACAAAAGCCACATCTAAAGAGGCCCCAGGAGGGCAGGGGTACCTGCCAGAGCTCAGTAGCTCTGGGGAGAGGGCAGCCATAGTTATCAGGAAGCAAAATGGTGCCAGGGCCCTCACCGAGATCGTCTTCCAGTCACCTTCCAGGAAGTTCCGCAAGGGTGTGAGGAAGTTGATGGAGGCTGTGTGGATAAAATCCCTCTCTGCGGCTCCCAGGCGCTTCTCAGCTTCTGCCACCTTGATCAGTGTCTTTCCTGAGAGGCAAAATTGAGGGTGAGAGGAGAAGGCCAGGCCCTATTTCTTGCTGCCCTGACTTCAGGATGAGGAGGAGAGTTTGCAAGAAGACATGACTGAGAGGTGAGGTGAGGACACTAAGTACAGAATGGCCAGCCAGGGGTGGTGCAGAAGCATCTACACATCCATCAGCCCAGCACTGGCAAGTGCACAGTGGCACATCCCAGACACGGAAGATTACTCCGCCACTAAAACGATGTGGGTGGGAACTTCCATATCAAGAGGAGTTCAACAAATCCTCTCCTCTAATGCAATAATAAAGCTGGACACAACTGTCAAAACAACCATGTAGAGACTATACAAACTGACCAAAACAAACAAACTAAGAAGCATCTGTTCGCCACCTAGTAGACTGTGGTAAGTATGGGACCTGGTGTCAGGTGGTAGTGTAGCGGGTTAACTGCACGTGGCGCAAAGCACAAGAACCAGCTTAAGGATCCCGGTTCAAGCCCCCACCTGCAGGGGGGTTGGCTCACAGGCGGTGAAGCAGGTCTGCAGGTGTCTGTCTTTCTCTCCCCTCTCTGTCTTCCCCTCCTCTCTCCATTTCTCTCTGTCCTATCCAACAACGACAAAAGTAATGGCAACAATAACAACAAGGGCAACAAAGTGGGAAAAATGGCCCCCAGGAGCAGTGGGTTCCTAGTGCAGGCACCGAGCCTATCCAGCCCCTGGAGGAAAAAAAAAGGGGGTGAGCCTGTGCCCTTTCAATCTAGTAATGCTTCCATCTCCCCAAACTCTGTGGTGCTGTAGACTAGTGGGGAGAGAAAGCCCTGAGACTAGAGCTCAGCTGCTGGAGGGCAGGGGTTAACTTGACTTGGGGTGCAACACAGAAAGACCCCTGCACACTGTGGCAATAACAGTGGTCTTGATGGCAAATAATTGGGGGAAGGTCAGCACTGCTCACTTGAAGATGGAAGATGAGTTGGAAGCAACAGGCCTGCCAAAATTAAACACATGAGCTAGGGAATAAGTCACAGTGGACCTCAATAGACTCTTAGTGTCTTTGCTGGGTATAGAGCACCCCAGCTATCTTCTTGTCCTTAGCTGAGCAGGAGATTCAGAACAGTTGGAGTCTGAGATGGCAGCTAGTAAACAGCTCCAGTTTAAAAAAAAAAAAATCAATGTTTATTTATTGCATAGAGACAACCAGAAATTGAGAGAGAGAGAGAGACCTGCAGCACTGCTTCACCACTTGCAAAGCTTTACCCCTGAAGGTGGAGACTGGGGCTCAAACCAGGGTCCTTGAGCAATTGTAGTGCATGCACTTAGCCAGGTGCGCCACCACCTGGCCTCACAGCTCCAGTTTTGTTTTGTTTTTTTTCCTCCAGGGTTATTGCTGGGGCTATCTACTTCCACCCTTTCTCCATTTCTGTTTTATTATTATCTTTTTTTAAAAAAAGATTTTATTTATTTATGAGAAAGACAGGAGGAGAGAGAAAGAACCAGACATCACTCTGGCGTACGGTACATGCTGCCGGGGATTGAACTCAGGACTTCATGCTTGAGAGTCCAAAGCCCTATCACTGTGCCACCTCCCAGACCACTATTATTATTATCTTTATTTGTTTATTAAATAGAGACAGTCAGAAATTGAGAGGGGAGAGAGAGAGGAAGAGAGTCAGAGAGACACCTGCAGCCCTGCTTTACCACTCATGAAGCTTCCCCCCTGGAGGTAGGGACCAGGGACTCGTACTCGGGACACTGGGCATTGTAAAATGTATGCTCAACCAGGTGCACCACCACCCAGCCCCCACTCCCTTTCTATCTCTCCTTCCCCTCTCAATTTCTCTCTGTCTTATCCAATAAAATGGAAAGAAAAATAAATATTAAGGGAAAAAAAAAAACAGAAATACCAGTAGCTGTGCACTATAGGGACATAAAATCTATGAACAATGAGCCCAGACACGTTTCTCAATGCACAGCAATAATGATCTCTCGGGGGATATCTATGACTCAGCAGGCTCAGCGCGCCCAAGTCCTCAGGTGTGATCCCAGCACAACAGTGCTGAGCAAGGCTTTGGTCTTTCTCTCATGAAATAAATAGATAATTTTTTTTTTAAACTCCCAGGTCCAATCCCTAATCCCCTGCACCCATAAGCAAGAGCGGAGCAGTGCTCTGGTAAAAAAAAAAAAAAAGAGAGAGAGAGAGAAGAAGGAGGAGGAGGAGGAAGAGGAGGAGGAGGAGGAGAAGGCTCCAGGAGAGGTGAGCTATGAAGGCCCTGAGTCCCAGTGATAACCTTGGCAGGGAAAAAAAAAAGTGACTCAGTGGAGAAAGCACTGGACTCTGAAGCATGAGGTGCTGAATTCAGTCTCAGCATCGCATAACCCAGAGTGATGCTCTGCTTCTCTCCCTCAATGAATTTTTTAATGTAAATGAAAAAAGCATAACTGTTATGAGAAAGCATAATGGTTATGCAAAAGCCTAATAGCTGAGGCCCTGAGGTCAGAGCTGAGCAGTACTCTGGTCTTGCAGAATCTTTCTCTCTTTCATTAAAAGTTTAAAACAAAGTTTAAAAAGAAAAAAGAAACAAGGTAGGTCAGCAAAATAGCTCACATAGATAGTATGTTGCTTTGTTATGTGTATCACTGAGGTTCAAGTCTGGCATTGGGGAAATTTTGTTGTTTTCTTTTTTAAAAAATAATTTTTAAATATTTATTTTTCCCTTTTGTTTCCCTTATTGTTTTATTGTTGTAGTTATTATTGTTGTCTTCATTGTTGGATGGGACAGAGAGAAATGGAGAGAGGAGGGAAAGACAGAGAGGGGGAGAGAAAGATAGACACCTGCAGACCTGCTTCACCACTTGTGAAGTGACTCCCCTGCAGGTGGGGAGCCGGGGGCTCGAACTGGGATCCTTACTCTGGTCCTTGTGCTTTGCACCACCTGTGCTTTACCCACTGTGCTACTGCCCGACTCCCTAATATTTATTTGTTTATTCCCTTTTGTTGCCCTTGTTTTATTGTTGTAGTTGTTATTAATGTCATCGTTGTTGGATAGGACAGAGAAAAATAGAGAGAGGAGAGGAAGACAGAGAGGGGGAGAGAAAGACACCTGCAGACCTGCTTCACCACTTGTGAAGTGACTCCCCTACAGGTGGGGAGCCGGGGGCTCAAACGGGGATCCTTACTCGGGTCCTTGCACCTTGCGCCACATGAGCTTAACTTGCTGCACTACCGCCCAACTCTCATTTGTTCTTTTTAAAACATCTGTGTGTTTTTTTAAATATTTAATTACTTTAGATAAAGAGTATTTGAGGCTGGGTGGTGGTGCACCTGGTTGAGCACACATATTATAATGCACAAGGTCTTGCGTTCAAGCCACTAGTCCCCACCTGCAGGGGGAAAGCTTTATGAGTGGTGAAGCAGTGTTGCAGATGTCTCTCTATCACTCTCTTCCCTTTTGCTTTCTTGCTGTCTCTATTCAATAAATAAATAATGATAATAATTTTTAAAAATCTTTTAAAAAGATAAAAAGGAAGGGGGAGACAAAGAGACATCTGCAGCACCATTTCACTGCTCGTGAAGCCTCCCTCTTGCAGGTGAGGGCCAGGAGATTAAAACTGGGTCCTTGGGGCCAGGTGGTGGCATACCTGGTTGAGTGCACATATTACAGTGCACAAGGACCCGGGTTCGAGCCCCCAGTCCCCACCTGTAAGGGAGAAACTTTGAGAGTGGTAAAGCAGTGCTGTAGGTCTCTCTCTCTCTCTCTCTATCTATCTATCTCCCCTCCTCCTCTCAATATCTGGCTGTCTCTATGCAATAAATGAAGATAATAATAAATAAATAAATAAACTGGGTCCTTGCACATGGTAACATGTTCCACCACCTTGCACTGGAGGAAGCTTCGGTGCTGTGGTATCTTTTTATTCTCTGAAAAAGTTGACCTGGAATAGTGAAGTCCCAGTGACCACTGGGGCTGGAGGTTGGGAGAAGAGAGTAGAGAAGTCTAATGACTTGTGGTGGAGAGACCGGCACTCTGCTGGTGGTATGCTATGTGGCACACATTTGAAGCAGGAACCTACGCTCATAATAAAGCAGCACAGTGTTGCAAACCACCACCACCCCAAAAAAGTCAGCTTATCAGGAAGATACACAACTAGAAATCTGCAAAACAGGGTGGGGTAGATAGCATAACGGTTATGTAAAGAGACTCTCATGCCTGAGTGCTAAAGTCCCAGGTTCAATCCTCACACCACTTATCAGCCAGAGTTGAGCAGTAAGCAGTGCTCTAGGAAAATAAACAAACAGAAAGAAAGAAAGAAAGAAAGGAAGGAAGAGAAAGGGAAGAAGAAAAACACAAAAGCAGGCAGAGGTAGACAGCATAATGGTTATGCAAAGAGACTCTCATGCTGGTAGCTCCAAAGTCCCAGGTTCAATCCTCACACCACCTATCAGCCAGAGTTAAGCAGTGAACAGTGCTCTAGTAAGAAAACAAAAAAGAAAGAAACAAAGAAAAAGAGTGGTCCCGGAGATGGCGCTGTGGATTAAGTAACAGACTCCCAAGCATGAGGTCCTAGGTTCAGCCCCCCACAGCACATGTACCAGAGTGACCTCTGGTTCTTTCTCTCCTCCTATGTTTCTCATTAATAAATAAATAAATAAAATATTAAAAAAAAAAGAAAAGAAAAAGAAAAGAAAGAGAGTGGTCCGGGTGGTGGCACAGTGGCAAAGCTTTGGACTCTCAAGCATGAGGTCTTAAGTTCGATCCCCGGCAGCACATGTGCCAGAGTGATGTGTGGTTCTTTCTCTCTCCTCCTATTTTTCTTATAAATAAATAAAAAAAAGAAAAGAAAGAAAGAGAAAGGGAAGAAGAAAAAACAAAAGCAGGGTGGAAGGTAGATAGCATAATGGTTATGCAAAGAGACTCATGCCTGAGGCTCCAAAGCCCCAGGTTCAATCCCCTACACCACCGTAAGCTGGAGCTGAACAGTGCTCTGGTTAAAATAATTAATTAATTAATTACACAAGTAGAACCTGAAATGGAATTGGCATATCTCACCGAAGTAAAAGACTCTGGGGTGGGTGGGTGGGGAGAATACAGGTCCATGAATGATGATGAATGACCTAGTGGGGCTTGTATTGTTAAATGGGAAACTGGGGAATGTTATGCATGTACAAACTATTGTATTTACTGTTGAATGTAAAACATTAATTCCCCAATAAAGAAATAAATTTTTTAAAAAAGGAAAGAAAAAGAAAAAACAAAAGCAAAGAAAGGAGGGTGGGAGAAAGATCAGACATGAGAGAATGTATGCCTAAGCCCAGCCCCTGCTCTGGCCCTGACTCACCATAGGGGGCAGTGGGCCCCAGCTCACTGGCCGCTTCTGCCATGTACTGAGCCAGCAGTTCCCCATTGGTGACCCTTGAGGGCACTTTCCTGTCCAGCTTCTCATACAGGAACTCCTCTACTCGGGCACCTGTGGGAAGGCAGAAGCCCAAGTCACCAGGTCTGTTGTTTTCTTTAACCAGGACCCTCCAGGGCAGCCCCAAATCCTCCAATCACCAGCTCCTCTCCCCTCACGCCAGGACTGCCCTGTCCACTCACTGGGGTTGGGCTGTAGCAGCACCTCTGTCTGTCTCAGGATTTTCTCTGTCCAGTTCTTGGTACTATCTGCCCGGGCCAGAAGGTTCTCGAAGTGAGCATCAAGTTCAGTCTTCTCAGCCTGCCCGAACTTCTCCTCTGTGAACTGGAGAGAGGGAAGGGTCAGAAGAGAAGGGAAGACTGCCCCTACCCACAGCTCTAGCCCTGACTACCCAGCCTGAACTTGGGTCCCAGTGACAAGGAACTGACTCCACCCTTAACCTGCTCTGTCCCCTGCATGTTATAGTCTTCTCTGGACCTCAGTTTATCCCTCTGAGAAGTGAGGCAGCTCCACTTGAGTTTGGGGGTCACGCTTTCTTTTAGAGATCTCAAGCTACCCACTCTACAAAAGCATACTTGCATAAAATCTGGTATTTAACTCAGAGTCCTATAACGAAAGGGCCTCCCTAAGGGAAGAAAAGGACGTGCTAGAATGTTTTTGAGGGCCAGGGAGGTGAGTCAGTGGTAGAATACCTACCTTGCATGTGTGAGGCCCTGACTTGAGTCCTAGTAACATATAAAAACCAAGAAAGACAAGACCAGAAACAGAACATCATAAATGGCAGAGCAGTGCTCTGGTCTTTCTTTCACAAAAACAAACAAACAAACAAAAAACCCCGAGGAAACAAAAAGAATATAAAGATAACAAAGCAGTTTCTAGGTTGACTGGGGGCTCCAGAGTTACTGAGAGGCAACTGGGGAAGTGGGTTCCAAGGGAGGAGAAGGAACCCGGGGACCTAATTCAATCTTAGTAGTGCCACAGGTGAGCTGTCTGGCCTTGGGCTAGGGGTTGTGCCTCTCTGAGCTTCCTTTGTTGTGGTGGGGGCTGGGCTCAAACTTCAACTTCAGTCACATGCATGGCACTATGCAAGTGAGATATCTGCCAGCCTCAATGAGGTTTGCTTTTTTTATTATTATTTTTTTTATCTTTACAGTGGTAGTGCACCTGGTTAAGTGTACACACTACCATGCACAAGGACCCGGGTTCAAGCTCCTGGTCCCCATCTGTAGGGGGAAGCTTCACAAGTGGTGAATCAGGGCTGCAAGTGTCTCTCTGTCTCTTTTTCTCTCTATTTCCCCTCCCCTCTCAATTTCTCTCTGCCTCTATTCAGTAATAAATAAATAAAATAAATTTAGGCAGTAGCACAAGAGGTGGCGTGGTGGGTACAGTGATGAACTTATGTGTGTGAGGTTTGATCTGGCATCACATATACTGAAAGGTTGCAAGTTTCCTGAGATGAATGAAAGATGGGGGTCATCAGTAACAGTACTTGCCTCCTTGACTCTGAGGATGAACCAGAAAGATGTGGGGGCTGGATCTGGCAATAATACTGTGTTCAATGTAGCATGCTGCTGCTACTGCTTGGAGATGATGGGCAGTGGGTGAATCCACTGAGAAGGGGAGTGTGTGTGTGTGTGTGTGTGTGTGTATACACGTACACACGTGGCCAAATGGCTGATGGCTGGCCTCTGGTCTCCCCGTGTGGTGGAGAGTGAACACCACCTGCTCATCAGAGCCAACAGCTGAGCAAACCCAGGGCCCAGAACATCTGGCAGTCCTGCAGGGACCCAAGGCTAAGCAGAGGCCCAGATGCTGCATGGGTGCCTCCATCAGAGTTGGAAAATGGCCTGTGGGTCACCTAGGAACAACCAGAAACCAGCCCAGGTCCTGGCCTCCCTGTTCTATCAATAGAAGGGCCCCTGGAGAAATGCCCCCATTTCCCAAATAGGAATGTCAAAGCCTCCTGTCCAGCCAGGGGAAGGAGTTCCTTCAAGATGACAGTCACACAGAAAAAGGCTGAAGACCTGCAGGGGCAAGATCAGCTACACAGTGCTGACCAAGTTTGAGCCCCATCCCTGGGGATATTTATACTCTTCACCCCCCAGACCCTCC